>NC_064920.1:942073890-942699515 GCF_023897955.1 Schistocerca gregaria
AAGGAAAAACTAGTAGAAGCCGACCTAGGGGAAGATCAATTTGGATTCCGTAGAAATATTGGAACATGTGAGGCAATACTGACCCTACGACTTATCTTAGAAGCTAGATTAAGGAAAGGCAAACCTACGTTTTTAGCATTTGTAGACTTAGAGAAAGCTTTAGACAATGTTGACTGGAATACTCTTTTTCAAATTCTGTAGGTGGCAGGGGTAAAATACAGGAAGCGAAAGGCTATTTACAATTTGTACAGAAACCAGATGGCAGTTATACGAGTCGAGGGGCATGAAAGGGAAGCAGTGGTTGGGAAGGGAGTGAGACAGGGTTGTAGCCTCTCCCCGATGTTATTCAATCTGTATATTGAAAAGCAGTGAAGGAAACAAAAGAAAAATTCGGAGTAGTTATTAAAATCCACGGAGAAGTAATAAAAACTTCGAGGTTCGCCGATGACATTTCAATTCTGCCAGAGACAGCAAAGGACTTGGAAGAGCAGTTGAATGGAATGGTAGTGTCTTGAAAGGAGGATATAAGATGAACATCAACAAAAACAAATCGAGGATAATTGAATGCAGTCGAATTAAGTCGGGTGATGGTGAGGGTATTAGATTAGGAAATGAGACACTTAAAGTAGTAAAGGAGTTTTGCTATTTGGGGAGCAAAATAACTGATGATGGTCGAAGTAGAGAGGATATAAAATGTAGACTGGCAATGGGAAGGAAAGCGTTTCTGAAGAAGAGTAATTTGTTAACATCGAGTATAGATTTAAGTGTCAGGAAGTCGTTTCTGAAAGTGTTTGTATGGAGTGTAGCCATGTATGGAAGTGAAACATGGACGATAAATAGTTTAGACAAGAAGGGAATAGAAGCTTTCGTCATGTGGTGCTACAGAAGAATGCTGAAGATTAGATGGGTAGATCACATAACTAATGAGGTGTTGAATAGGCTTGGGGAGAAGAGAAGTATGTGGCACAACTTGACTAGAAGAAGGGATCGGTTGGTGGGACATGTTCTGAGGCATCAAGGGATCACCAATTTAGTATTGGAGGGCAGCGTGGAGGTTAAAAATCGTAGAGGGAGACCAAGAGATGAATACATCAAGCAGATTCAGAAGGATGTAGGTTGCAGTAGGTACTGGGAGATGAAGAAGCTTGCACGGGATAGAGTAGCATGGAGACTGTATCAAACCAGTCTCAGGACTGAAGACAACAACAACAACAACAACAACAACAACAACAACAACATATTTTCCTCTCTCGGTCGCCCTCTTACCACACACACAATTGATACGCAAATTTGGTCATACATTAATCACTGAGGTCTTTGAGTAGGTTCTTAGCCTCTGGTTCTTGGTGCTTTATTATTAGGTTGGTGCAGGAGTTGGTAGCGTTTTTGTCCTGCATAGTGATATTCCAGTTGCTACGGGATTATTTATCGGTTGTGTCTTTTTATTTGTAGTCGCTGTTGCTATTTGAATTTGCATATCGTCATTTGGAGGTACTGAGTCGAGTTGTGGACGTTAGAAAATGGAGTGCCACTTGGAGATCGTTGAACACTTCCGACGTATTCCTTGCTTGAGTTCAGTAGAGGGGTGACAGCATCGGAGGCAGCCAGAAACATTTGCACCGTTATGGGGAGAACGCCGTTGTACAGAGCACGATATGAAGTTTTTTTCTCGTTTAAAAGAGAATCTATTAGACGTGAGTGGCTCCTAGTCCAGGAAGACCTTCTGGGTTCATGAAGATAGCTTAAACGCATTAATACACAATGATCCACCTCAGTGTACTCGAGAACTGGCACACGTGATGATCTGTGGTCATTGCTCCATCGTGCGTTACTTGGATGGAAAAGGCTAAAAAATCGGGAGCATGAGTATCACATGCTCTAAGCCAAAATCACAAAAATCACCGGGTAGGCATATGTGCATCTCTGCACGTCGTCAATTGGTTCATTAACAGCACCGATCATTTCTATCCTGTATCGTTGGTGGTGACGAGAAATGGTGTCTTTATGCTAGTATAGGGAAGAGGAGGGAACGGATGACCCCAAACAAAGGAGCAACTCGCCGTACAAAAACTTGCGGGCATCTACGAAAGATAATGTTATTCATCTGGTGGAACAGCGGCGGTGTGAGGTACTAAGAATCGCTTCCCCAGGATGTAACCATCGCTGCTGACATTTATTGTTAACAACTAAGAAGTATTGCAGACGCAATCCAAGAACCACGAGCAGGAAAACTGTTGAAATGATGGTACTCCACGATAATGCCCGCCCGCCTTCTGCTAGACTGCCAAAAAGCACTACACAGGCGTTGCGTTGGGAAGTCATTCCGCACCCACTTTATTCACCTGACTGTGCGCCCTCAGATTTTTCCCTTTTCCGCTCTCTATCGAGCACCCTTCAAGGGACTTCCTTACTGGATGAAAATGCGTCCCAAACAAGCCCCGACGAGTTCTTCGCCACAAAACCACGTTATTTGTAGTGTCGTGAAATCGCAAAGGGATCCCAGCGTTGGCAGATTGTTGTAGTGAAGGAGAATATATTTCTGATGACTAAAGCCTCTGCTATGTGTATGTGTTGTGTGTATTAAACTTACGGAAAAACTCTACGAACTTATGAACCGACCCAGCACCTTTAGTCTTGATACCGGATAGAAGGCGAGCGGGAGAATTGGGCTGATTCTACGCGGTGTATTTTACGATAATTTATTCAGCATTAAATATTACGAAATATAATGAAATATTCATGCTGGCTGGCCTGTCTTGCTCAAAAGTAAAATGTCAGAATATTAAAAGTATCACAAATTCAGTTTTACGCTAACAAAATCTGTGACAAACTATTTTGAAAATAAGAAATTACAGGTCTTATAAAAGAAATATAAGCAAGGGGTTGGACAAGATTCCACCAACGGAAATTAAAATAAGGTACCTCTTCTTACGGCTGCACTGTAGTTGGTGACTGTGTGACCCACAGGAAATGACTGAACCAGATGACTTCGACCCGGTGTACATGTAACTTCCTCGAGAAGGCTCCAACAATATTTTGTGGCCGTGTCGCCTACACGTTGAAGCCCGCGACTTCAGATCAGTCAGTGCCCGTCACACCAACACACGACCGCTTGCTGGTTGTCGTCGAGTGGAACTCCCACCGATGCTGTCACTGGCGGCGCCCATCAGTTAACCTTGGCCAAGGAGGCAGCAACTGCGTTGTCTAGGTCTCCCAACAACCTCGCTAGTTAACGCCGCCAGGAAGTTCATGTTGAATTCAATGGCAACGTGCCCGTGTACTTAACTCTGAAGTTTTACCGTTATGCTTTGAGATTTTCGCTCCCCAATCACGAACACAGGGCAATAGCAGTGTATAGGTTTGATGCGGCCTGACACGAGTTCCTCTCCTATGCCAACATCCTCATCTCAGAGTAATACTTGCAATTATCTGTTTGATATATTTCAGCCCCTGTCTTGCAATGCCCTTTTAACCTCCACAGCTCCCTCGAGTCACATGGAAGCTATTCTGCCGGACGGTGTGGCCGAACGGTTCTAGGTTCTAGGCCCTTTAGTCCGGAACCGTGCTGCTGCTACGGTCGCAGGTTCGAATCCTGCCTCGGGTATGGATGTGTGTGATGTCCTTAGGTTAGTTAGGTTTAAGTGGTTCTAAGTCTAGGGGACTGATGACCTCAGATGTTAAGTCCCATAGTGCTTAGAGCCATTTTTGGAAGCTATTCTTCGATGTCTGTACACATCTCCTATCATCCTGCTCCTTCTTCTTGTCAATGTATTCCGCAGGTCCCTCTCACCATCGATTCTGCGGGAAACCGCTTCATTATAATCAGTCCACCTAATTTTAAACATCCTTATACAGCAGCACATCTGTAAATGTGTCGAGTCTCTTTTCTTTTCCCCTTTTCTCAGTCCACGTTTCTCTTCGATACAATGTTGTGCTCCAAACGTACATTCTCAGGAATTTCTTCCTCATATTAACGACAATGTTTCCTACTAACAGACTTCATTTGGCTGGGAGTGCCCTCTTTGCCTCTGATAATCTGCTTTCCTATCTTTCTGTTTATATTCCTTCCAGGAAAGCAGAATTCACTTTGCTTCCACCGTGGTCCCCGAAATTGATGGTATGTTTCTCATTACTCTTTCTTCTGTTCCTCATTATTTTCGACCTTGTCAAGTTTACTTTGAATCCATATTCTACACTCAGCAGACTCCTCATTATATTCAGGCTGTCCTGTAATTCTTCTTCACTTTCATCCAAGATAGTAATCTTAATGGTTCAAATGACTCTAAGCACTATGGGACTCAACATCTGAGGTCATCAATCCCCTAGAACTTAGAACTACTTAAACCTAACTAACCTCAGGACATCACACACATCCATGCCCGATGCAGGATTCGAACCTGTGACCGTACCTGCGGCGCGGTTCCGGACTGAAGCGCCCCGAACCGCTCGCCACAGCGGCCGGCCAATAGTAATCTCATCAGCTCATTTTATCATTGATATTCTTTCACACTCAATTTTAATCCTGCTCCTAAACCTATCTTTTATTTCTATCATTGCTTCTTCGGTGTTCAGACTGAACACTTGGAGACAAAGACTGCATCACTGTCTTCTGGCCTTTTTAACCTGAGCACGATGTTCTTGGTCTTATATTTTTATTTTTCCTTCTCGATTCTTATACATATTGTACACGGTGCAGTCCATGAATGTGGCCACCGCCTAAGTTCGACATCAACGTGCAATAACTACCCACAAAAGGCAGCTGGCAACCCTGGCAGTGGTGGGTGTATAAAGCGTGTCGGAGGGAAAGGGGGAGGGGGGAGGGACGTAGGAAACAGTACAGCGAGAGAGCGATTTATCTGACGCCCAAAAGGACATGATCATTGGTTTTCCGGCCAAAGGTGGAAGCAGTTCCAAAACGGCTGAGTTCGGAAACTGTTCGCGTGGGGCCTGCGTTAAAATATACCGTGCAACAAAAAGTGGTGCTATCCAAAACTGGTGCCGAGGCCACTGCGGTCCACCACGGACCATAGATGACAGGGGAGAACGACGGTGGGAGATGTGTACGGGCAAACACACGTGCAACTGTTCAGCAGTTGAACGTCCATATGAAACAAAAAGTTGCCGCCAGTGTCCCATCGACGACCGTTCAGCAAACGTTTGCCTATGGACCTCCACAGCAGGCGCCTGGTTCGTGCACCCGCTCTGACTGCTGTTCATCGGCGACGAAGGCTGGAATTTTCTCACAAATACTGCAACTGGACGTCCGCTAGGTGGTGATACGTGGCCTTCTCAAATGAATCACGTTTTACTCTCAGTCGGACAGATGTCCTTTGGCATGTACGGGCGCAATAGTGGTCGGAAGGTCCCAGCCCGGAGGAGGTAGCGTTACGCACTGGGGAATGTTTTCGTGGCATTCCTTGAGTGATCTCGTCATTCTGGAAGGCACAATGGATCAACACAAGTATGCAAGTATCCTTTGTTTTTCTTCAGCACGATGGAATCTACAAGCAGGACAATGAAACGTGTCGCACAGCTCGCCGTTTGCGTGTGTGGTTCGAAAAGCACGAGGATGATTTTACCATACTCCCCTGGCAACCACCCCCCCCCCCCCCCCCCCACCACCACCACCACCGGAGGCCGGCCGGGGCGGCCTAGCGGTTCTAGGCGCTTCCGTGTGGAACCGCGCGACCGCTACGGTCGCAGGTTCGAATCCTGCATCGGGTATGGATGTGTGTCATGTCCTTAGGTTACTTAGCAAGTAGTTCTAAGTTCTAGGGGACTGATGACCTCAGATGTTAACTCCCATAGTGCTCAGAGCCATTTGAACCATTTTGAACTCACCTCCGGGTTTAAATCCAATCGAGAATCTGTGGGACCATCTCGATCGGGCGCCGTGGATCCTCAGCCGTGAAGTCTAGCGCAGCTGAGCGCGACACTGGAGTTGGCGTGGCTTCATTCACATCACTGTCGGTATCTTCTAGAACCACAATGACGCTCTTTATGCACATCTGCACTGCGAACGCTGGTTAGTCAGGCTTTTGACAGGCGGTCACATTAATGTGAGTGGACCGTTTATATTACCCGTCGTTCCCTACATCTTACACCTATTTTCCTGAGAATTTAGTACACCTTTCACTATTCCACATTATTGAACGCTTTTTTCTACGTCCACAAATCCTCTGAAAGTGTCTTGATTTGTCTTGTCTTGCTCCCATTATCGGGCGCTACTTCAGAACTACCTCTCTGGGGCTTTTACATTCCGTAAGGCCGAACTAATGGTCATCTAACACATCCTCAGTTTTATTTACCGTTCTTCCTTATACACGGTGTTTATAAACGAATATCGGGGTTTTAACGCTTTATAATATTTATTACATTAAACTTAAAGTTATAAATGATATGTCAACTGAAAGAGCAACTCACTTTTACCAAGAATCTTATAAATGTTCAATGTGAGCACTATATGTCACACGGCACACATCAAGTCCATAGCCGAGTTCTTCCCAAACGTTCATAATTTTGTCTTCAGTGATTGTAGCAACAGCTGCTTCAATCCCGTTTCTTAATTCAGGAAGGTCTGCTGGGCTGGTCGGGGTGGCCGAGCGGTTCTAGGCGCTACAGTCTGGAACCGCGCGACCGCTAAGGTCACAGGTTCGAATCCTGCCTCGGGCATGGATGTGTGTGATGTCCTTAGGTTAGTTAGGTTTAAGTAGTTCTAAGTTCTAGGGGACTGATGACCTCAGAAGTTAAGTCCCATAGCGCTCAGACCCAGGTCTGGTAGCAGCGGAGGCACGTACACACGATCCTTGATGAAGCCCTAAAGGAAAAAATCGCATGGCGTTAGGTCGGGTGAACGTGGAGGCCATGCAAAGCAAGCCCTGTCATTCGGCTCCTTGCGGCCTACCAGCGCTCGGCTATAGACTCGATGTGTACCGTGTGGCAAATGGTGCTCACACTGAACATTTATAAGATTATTAGTAAAACTGATTGAGTTGCTCTTTCGTTTGACATGTCATTTATAACTGTAAGTTTAATGTAATAAATAGTATAAAGCGTTAAAACCCCGATATTCACTTATAAACACCCTATATTATTCTTGTCAGCTACTTTGATGCCTGAGCTGTGAAACTGATTGTTAGGTATTTCGCATTTTTCTGTTCTTGCTATCTTCTGGATTACCGAGAGAGGTAGCGCTGTAGTTAGCACACTGGGCTCGCATTCGGGAAGACGACGATTCAAACCCTCGTCAGGCCATCCAGATTTAGGTTTTCCGTGATTTCCCTAGATCACTTCAGGCAAATTCCGGGATGGTTCCTTCGACAGGGCACTGCCGCTTTCCTCCCAATTGTTTCATAACCCGAGCTTCTGCTGCATCTCTAATGACCTCGTTGTCGACGACATGTTAAACACTAATCTCCTCCTCCTCCTCCTCCTCCTCCTCCTCCTCCTCCTCCTCCAACTTCCGGATTGTGTGGATGCTATTTTTCCAATCTTTGATGATATGAGACTCGCAGATTCTACAAAGCAACTTGAACAGTCGCTTGGTTTCCACTTCCTCCAAAGATTTTATAAATTGCAAAGGAATGTTATCGAAGCCTTTGGCCTTATTTGAACTCACCTCTTCGAAAGCTCCGTTAACTCTGACTCTACTAGTGCATTGTGGTATAAAACAAGCTCCAGTTGCATAACGTACTTATTGTCACGATTGGTTTTGAAAATCGTCGGGTGCTCGGTACACCCTGTAGTTAATGGATGCTCGAGGACTTACACCGTGAATCTTGTGACAACTAATTGGTCACCTGAAAATGCCCTGGGGGCCTCAACAGTTTGTGGCAGTAAAGGCGCTTTTGTGCAACTGGAGCCGCTGTTACGTGACTCTCGCGAACTCGGGACACTGGCGGCGGCTCCCGCGCCACCATTACGCGCCGCAGGGCCAGTAGGCCCTTAGGCCGGGACGAGATAACGAGCAGTGCTGTGCTTTGTGCCGCGGCAGGCGCAACTCACGGACCCTGCCTCAGCCGCTGTCGCCATGCCAGGCGGTTGCAAGGCGCCTCTGCCGGTGCCGGACCCGGAGCCGGTGTCTCCACAGCACTGCGTACAAAATAATCACGAGCAAAGCGAAACCTGTAATGTTTCACGTTCGGCCGCGTTTCATCGTGCGAGGGGACCGTAAGTACTGAAAAAAAATAAGGATGTCTTTTCTCTTGCTTCATTACACCCGTCCCCTCTGTTGGCGGTCTTACAGAAAGGGCTTCTTAGTAGGTGCTCTGTTCGGCTCGTTGTGTCTCTTCCGCAGTAGAGAGATCCAAATCGTGGAAATCCACTAGTACTGCGCGGACGCATTCTGACGTTTCCTTGCTTATATAACGGTTGGCGGTTTTATAACTGGTTGCCTGTGGATAAACAGTTCCTCTTTCGATATGCGACTCCTTCTGTGAAACGGGTACCTTTCGAATATGAAACGTTTTATGAAGAATATAGTTAATGATGATTCGACCGCGTGCAGTTCCGTCACCATACGAACATTGTCTAATACTTGATACAATTTGCCTGTACGTTGTTCATTTCGTGAGTATCTGCAGGTGCGCCTCAGTGTGGTCCCATATATAAAAAAAATAATCTGCAAAATTCGCAGATCGCGTTTACAACTGCTGTAACAACAGTATTAATGTCTATTACCATTTAAATCACGGCATCTTAGTATCTGGGGAAAAAGTTTACCAGAAAATTATCGAAGTAGGAAGAATTGACATTTGAGGTGGAATTTCTACATTGGATTGACGGAAGGACTAACAACTTCATTTAATCTTATTGTTTCTTTATTTTTATGTCCTTTTTGCGTTGTCATTACAGTTAATGGTAACTAATTTCAAACTTATTCATTTATTTTCAAATCATTACGTGTGTTAAAAGTACATCATTAGTTAAACTATAAAATTCAAATATTAAAGTACACTCTGGTGACAAAAGTCGAGGGATAGGGATATGTACACATGTAGATGGCTGTAGTATCGTGTACACAAGGTATAAAAGGGCAGTGCACTGGCGGAGCTGTCATTTGTACTCAGGTGTTTCATGTGAAAAGGTTTCCGACGTGATTATGGCCTCACGATGGGAGTTAACACACTTTGAACATGGAATGTTAGTTGCAGCTAGACTCGTAGGATATTCCGTTTCGGAAATAGTCAGGAAATTCAATATTCCGGGATCAACAGTGTCAAGGGTGTGCCGAAAATACGACATTCCAGGCATTACTTCTCATCACGTACAACGCAGTGGCCGTTCGCCGCCACTTCACGACCGAGAGCAGCAGCGTTTGTATAGAACCGTCAGTGCTAAAAGACAAGCAACACTGCGCGAAATAACCACAGAAATCACTGTGGGACTGACGTACGACTAACGTATCCGTTATGATTGTGCGGCAAAATTTGGCGTCAACGGAGTATGGCAATAAGCGATCGACACCTTTGCTAACAGCACCACATCGCCTGGAGCATTTCTCCTGAGCTCGTAACCGTATTGGTTGGACGCTAGAAACCGTATTGGTTGGACGCTAGACGAGTGGAAAACCGTGGCCTGGTCAGATGAGCCCCGATTTCAGTTGGGAAGAGCTGATGGTTGGGTTCGAGTGTGGCGCAGACCCCCAAGAAGCCATGGACCCAAATTATCAACAAGGCATGGTGTGGGCTGTTCAAATGGCTCTGAGCACTATGCGACTTAACATCTGTGGTCATCAGTCGCCTAGAACTTAGAACTAATTAAACCTAACTAACCTAAGGACATCACACACATCCATGCCCGAGGCAGGATTCGAACCTGCGACCGTAGCAGTCGCCCGGTTCCGGACTGAGTGCCTAGAACCGCGAGACCACCGCGGCCGGCGGTGTGGGCTGTGCTTATATGGAATGGACTGGGTCATCTGGTCCAACTGAACCGATCATTGATTGGAAATGGTTATGGTCCGCTACTTGGAGACCATTTGCAGCCATTCATGGACACTGTTTCCACCGAGCGAGGTGGCGCAATGGTTAGCACACTGGACTCGCATTCGGCAGGACGTCGGTTCAATCCCGCGTCAGGCCATCCTTCTTTAGGTTTTCCGTGATTTCCCTAGATCACTTCAGGCAAATGCCAGGATGGTTCCTTTGCAAGGTCGCGGCCGGATTCCTTCCCCATAGTTCCCTAATCCGAGCTTGTGCACCGTCTCTAATGACCTCGTTGTCGACGAGACGTTAAACACTAATCTCCTCCACATCATGTTTCCAAAGAATGAAGAACTTTCAATGGATGACAGTGCGCCATGGCACCCGGCCACACTTATTCTACAATTCCAGCGAATAATTTGACCACCCATCGAACATTCATGGGACATAATTGAGAGGTCATTTCGTGCACAAAATCCTACACCGACAACACTTTCGCAGTTAAAGACGGCTATAGAGGCAGCGTGGCTCAAAATTTCAGTAGAGGTCTTCCACGACGTGTTCAGTACATGCCATGTCGAGTTGCTGTACTACGCCGGGCAGAAGGTGGTGAAAAATGTTATTAGGAGATAACCCACGACTTCTGTCACCTTAGTGTAAACAGTTTTCAAGCACTTTTGTGTGTTCAAATCACAAAATAATGAACCATTGTGACTGAACATACGGAGTACTAGAAAACTCATTACATACTTCTGTACTTTTATTTACATTTTGACTAATGATGTACTTTTAACGTACACTATGTGATCAAAAGTATCCGGACACCTGGCTGAAAATGAATTACAAGTTCCGGTAATGCTGGATTTAGCTCACCCTTAGCCTTGATGACAGCTTCCACTCCCGCAGCCATATGTTCAATCAGGTGATGGAAGGTTTCTTGGGGAATGGCAGCCCATTCTTCACGGAGTGCTGCACTGAGGAGAGGTAACGATGTCGACTGGTGAGGCCTGGCACGAAGTCGCGTTCCAAAACATCCCAATGGTGTTCTATAGGATTTAGGTCAAGACACTGTGCAGACCAGTCCATTACAGAAACGTAATTGTTACGTAACCACTCCGCCACAGGCCGTGCATTATGAACAGGTGCTCGATCGTGTTGAAAGATGCAATCGCCGTCTCCGAACTGCTCTTCAAAAGTGCGAAACAAGAAGGTGCTTGAAACATCAATGTAGGCCTGTGTGTGATAGTGCCATGCTAACATCAAGGGATGCAACCCCCTCCATGAGAAACACGACCACACCATAACACCACTGCCTCCGAATTTTACTGTTGGCACTACACAAGCTGGCAGATGACATTCACCGGGCATTCGCATACCCACACCCTGCCATCGGATCGCCACAATGTGTACCGTGATTCGTCACTCCTCACAACGTTCTTCCACGATTCAA
This sequence comes from Schistocerca gregaria, assembly GCF_023897955.1. NCBI lineage: Eukaryota > Metazoa > Arthropoda > Insecta > Orthoptera > Acrididae > Schistocerca > Schistocerca gregaria. Next base: position 942,085,264 of record NC_064920.1, read on the forward strand.
TCGTCCAATGTTTACGCCCCTTACACCAAGCGATGCGTCGTTTGGCATTTACCGGTGTGATGTGTGGCTTATGAGCAGCCGCTCGAGCGTGAAACCCAAGTTTTCTCACCTTCCGCCTAACTGTCATAGTACTTGCAGTGGGTCCTGATGCAGTTTGGAATACCTGTGTGAAGGTCTGGATAGATGTTTGCCTATTACACATTACAGCCCTCTTCAACTGTCGGCGGGCTCTGTCAGTCAACAGACGATGTCGGCCTGTACGCTTTTGTGCCGTACGTATTCCTTCACGTTTCCACTTCACTATCACATCGAAAACAGTGGATATAGGGATGTTTAGTAGTGAGGAAATCTCGCGTAGAGACGTGTGATACAAGTGACACCCAATCACCTGACCACATTCGAAGTCCGTGAGTTCAAATAGTTCAAATGGCTCTGAGCACTATGGGACTCAACTGCTGTGGTCATTAGTCCCCTAGAACTTAGAACTACTTAAACCTAACTAACCTAAGGACATCACACACATCCATGCCCGAGGCAGGATTCGAACCTGCGACCGTAGCAGTCGCACGGTTCCGAACTGCGCGCCTAGAACCGCGAGACCACCGCGGCCGGCTCCGTGAGTTCCGAGAGCGCCCCATTCTGGTCTCTCACGATGTCTGAGGTCGCTTATAAAGAATACTTGGCATTAGGTGGCAGTACAATGCACCTAATATGAAAAACGTATGTTTTTGGTGGTCTCCGGATACTATTGATCACATACTGTATGCAATGGTTTGAAAATGAATGAATACGTTCGAAACTGTTCACCATTAGTTAAAGTGCGAACGCAACAAGGACAGAAAATAAACAATATGACACTTGAAGTCGTAGAAGTTCAGCGTCTACTACAGAGTGCAATCAGTAACACTTGATAATATCGTGAGCAAATTCGGAGCTATCCGCGCAACGTAGGCAACGGTAGCGCAAATATCAAACGAAAATGTGTCAGAGCCTGATAGTTGTCGTCAAGGACTAAGGACACAGTCGAAGTTCCGTGGGACTCAACAGCGGGACGAAGCGAAGCGATGTCTTGATCAGAGTCCAGTGGCAGTGCTGGGAGGAAGATAATAGCTCGGCGTAGCTGGCGATGACCTGCTTGAGGTACCCCCTCCCCCACCACTCCCCTAACCACCACCCCGCCACCCCGAAGAGAACGCATACTTTGCGTGGTCTGGGCTGGTTGTAGTCTACTGCCATTTTCGTATTTCCCAAGAGGGGTGACTTGGGTGGCCGGCGGTCACGTCGTCATCTATCGACGGAAAATATATGTCTGGCGTGTTGAGGTCGCAATGAAACTTGTTACATAGTGACTGAAGACATGGTAATGCTGCTGTGCCTTCAGAATGTGCGTTGGCATAATAAAAAGCTCTATTGAAAACATAGTAGACGGATTTTATTGTTACATTTTTCTTTTGGGTTTTTAAGTAAGTGTTTTCTGAGGCTTGGTTGGTAAGTAACTCAACAGTTGACAGAAGACTGACGGCCGCCAGAGGAGAGACTAATATCAGCCAAGAGATGTGTCGGACGCTGAGTACATTCTGGCAACTACCACGGTCCTCCGCAAAATGCAAGAAAGTTACTTAACGCGTAAGAACCACATTGATAAACTCGGAGGAATTTGACCCGACGGTCTCCTTCTCTTGGGAGCAACATTAGTAATAGAACTGATGATGCTAAAAAGTTAAAAACGCTTTTTTTGGATTATGTGACAAGTTTACATTGTTTATTTTTACCACTAGTTCGCACATATTTTCCGCGTTTCACTCACGAAATTCATAAGCTAACATCAAACATTTTCATGACAGGAATATGCATTTCACCTCATTGAAGAGAAAAAATAAATCATGTATTAAGACAAATTAACCTGAAGGTGGATCTACAGGGTCCGAAATACATAGTGTATTTAATAAAACACGAAAATTTGTGACTGAAGGCGTTTTTTAATTCATACTTCCAGTGTATTGAATACAGTCACGTTTGAAGCTGCAAAATACGGATAAAATTAAATAGAACTGAATTGATATCTAAGAGTATTGGCACCGTGTACATACGTTGTGCAGTGATTCAGAACTATAAATTAAAACCTTGGTGTGTGGATAAATGGTTCAAATCCAGCATCACGACACATTTTAGTGACAAGTTACAGTGTCCAGTTCACCACCATCTTGAATGTGTACGTTAAACAAAAAAAATGCCGTGTCTGATTTTGAAAGTAGTAGATAGAATGCCGTCAATAGCTTTCATCCTCTCCCTTTCTTTGCTCATTGTCAATAACCAGCACTCGACAATGTGCACCGACTCATCGTAATTGTGAACTCTGAACAAGTACGTTCGAATCACAATTTCGTTGCGCACTCGTGAAGAGATTACGTGCGAGCGGAGAACTTAAACATGTTACGCTGGCAAAAACGAAACTCTGATGCGATAAACTGGGTTTCACCGTCGGGATCCGCTGTCTGAGGCAACGTCGTCCTTTATATTGCTGGTATGTTGAACAAAGTTTGAATCATGCGCGTGTTGTCGCGTTTGATACATGGGAAAGTGCAAAGACCATTCTTTAGTATCAACCACATTGTTCGCGCGTTCTGCAACCATGTGAAATTTTCCACTCATCGCTAAACAAACTCACTTGCTACCTAATTTCATTGAATATCTATGGATGGCAATTATTCAGGCGGGTATGCCTAATGATAAACACAGATAACTCCTGCACCAAGAAGTTAATGCTAGATATCAAATGAAGCTTGCTCTGTGCCTGTTTTCACCTCCGCAGTGGTAGGATGTCGTTGTTTACTCAGAATTCAGCTGCTATTTTACTGCGGTATGACATCACATAAGTTATTTGTATTCATTTTTCAGTGTGTATCTGAAGAGTCTCTAACGTAACTAAATTGTATATTCTACTGAAAGTTAGTCCCATACTCGAATCAGTAATTTCTCATTGCTGTCGTCGGAAATTCTGTGGGGAATATGACTTAACTGTTTCGTTCTTCCCACTGCGCACAGAAGTATTGTGTGGTGCGCGCCCGTGTGTGTGCGTATACACATGGAATCTAATGAAACCCAGAGTCGACACATTGTGTACCTTGTCGAAAATTGGCAAGTGAACTGTCGAGCTTAACTTAATCATCCGATAGGTGGAACAGCCTCAAAAATGACTTACCATTACTCCATTATAATCTGGTGATTAAAATCTGTACGTCGTCCTCTCACCTGTCATTGCGTACTAAATTTGTTTGGTGGTAAATTTCTTCCACTTTTGTTATTCAACCCGCTACCTCACAGTCGACATCTGTCGTATGTTAGCAGTTCGAATTATGGCGGTATAGTATATTGAAGAAATACTAATAGTCATAAAGATATATCCGAGCATCTAGTACCTATTCTTGTTTTCAGATGGTATATGATGGACTCTGTTAGCGGTATCGGGCTTAAAGCTACAAGTCGTTTCTTCCAAGAATCTTGCTGCCCTGAGAACTAGCTGTTGTCTAATAACGCGTCAGTTGACGATTTTCTTATGACTCATTTGATACTGGCAGGAATGTCGCTAATAAACAAGTGAAAATTAATTATGTAGGCTGAGATTAATGTATAACGAGGTCATTAGAGACAGAGCGCAAGTTCGGATCAGGGAAGGATGGGGAATGGAAATCGGCCGCTCCCTCTCAAAGGAACCGTCCTGGCATTTGCCTAAAGCTATTAGGAAAATCTAAATCTGGATGGCAGGACGCAGGTTTGAGCCGTCGAACCCCCCTGCCCTCGAATGCTAGTCCAGTGTGTAATGCACTGCGGTAGGCTGATATAACATAGATAAATTCCACAAATGACTGTACATTTTTTACCTAAAACATCTTTGGTACACTCGTGGCTCTACCTGTAAATATCATAAAGAACGAATTATTGCGCATCTTAAAGGACTGTGGCACATGTACATTGACGAGTAATATGCGACCCTAAGTAAATGAGGGAAGTGATGAAATACATGGTTGCATCACTTTTTGGGTTCTAGGATGCCATTTACTGCGAGAACGTCTGGAAATTATCCCTGCAGTATTATGAATGTCGCTTTTTGTAGTCTTACCCAGTGTCCTGCCACTCCTACATAAAACTGCGGTTATGACAGCTGTAAAATGTGGAAGGTGGTATCGTCTTCTCAGAGACTATTTCCTTCATTACGCAAGAGAGCGAGACAGAAAATGAATTTGTTACGTTTAACAGTTGTTCGTTCAGTTGGACACATTTTTGTTAGCGAATGGATCATCACATATTTGCTTCCATTTGTATGCAGTCCTCATCAGTTCCGTGAAGTAAGAAATCACTCGTTACATTTGTTAGCAGTGATGTCGTTAGAATTTTTAAACATTTTTATTTTTAATTTTGAAATAGAAAAAACTCTCCAGCATTTGTATTGCAACAACTGTAAAACTAAGAATAATTATTTTTTGTTCTCGTCTGCATTCAGTCTTTTGGTGCCGCAAGTGTAAAAAAATGTTGCAGAAGATTAAAGATACAGAGGCCAAATGTTCCTGACGCCATACGTAAATGAAAATGCGGCCAAATGTGTATGGCCCTGAAGCGACGAAGTCGATCTCACACTCAAGCTTTCAGATACTTTCGAGCATTGAAGAGGGTCCTTATAATAAACGGGTACTTATCTATCGCTATTGATACCGAATAACTGCAGAATGTACCTTGAGCTACTCTTATGAAGGTGTGTAGAAACATTGCTTTCGTTACTGAGTAGCTTTCATTTCGCCGCCAAATGTCCGACGCGGCTTCACGTTGTGCTCGGGATCTCACGTTGTACGTATGAATCAATATTTGGTGGGGTTCTTAACAGCCGTATGCCAGCAGCGTTCCCTTGAATGATTCAAGGCCTGCGTTGCTCGATGAAAAGTGCGCGGAGTGTAATGAATGAGAATGTGTGTAAGTGTCATGCTGCACTGTTTTTCGTGGAGGAAATTTGAAGCTTTTGTTTTTCGCCTTTTACGAAACGCCACATCAAGTTACTGCCGTATCACTATCGAACGCCAGTTAGCCATCAGCAACCAATGTATCTGTGTGTCCGCCCAAAGCTAAACTAAACAGTGTGAAGGTTTCTTGGCAACACGCCACTCAGATGTTATATTTTTTGGTCCCCTCCCCCAAATCAACCAACCAGATGTTATCTTTCTACCTAGCTAGATATTTATCGGATTGCATTTAACACGATCTCCGTTGTCAGGCCAATAAGCAAACTCCGACCACAGGTTCAGAAAGACCTGTCTTCACCTGGTATTCTGTTTTATTGGAGGTTGGTTCCTACAGGTCAAGCCACTCCTCCTTCACGTGGCCTCCGCAGTAAGGCCCATAGTGGCCTTGGCGAGCAGAGCGTGTGTACAAACACGATTGCGCACGTCAGCTCCTGGGTACAGTATTTGGATAGAGTGTCAGGTGTAGCATTGAGGTGAAGGGGAACGTTGCACGGTTCCCTTTGCCAGAATTGCGTAACCAGAAATCACGGTTTCGCTAAGAAAGCCGGAACAGTAAGAGTACCATAGGTTAACATATTTTGCCAAATACCCCATTAGTGCTACGGAAGAAGCAATGGTAAACTGTAGCCGGTACGTGCCAGCTTTGATAGGAAAAATAGGTTTGTTGAATAAATCAATTATCTTCATATGTATAGCCTAGAACTTTGCTCCTACACATCTACATTTACATTCTGCGAACCATTCTGAAGTGCGTGGCAGAGGTTATTTCTCATTGTGCCATTTATTAGGGCTTCTTCACATTTCATTCGCGTATGGAGCGAGTAAAGGATAACTGCTTACATGTCTCTGTGCACGCTGCAGTTTAATCATGTTTTCGCGATCCCTGACTTAAGAGTTGGTAGTACATTCCAAGATAACTCTGTCAGCGTTGATTCTTGAAACTTTGTGAGTCGGCCCTAGCAGCATAGTTGGCGTGTACCTTCCAGCGTCTGCCATTTAGATTCCCCAGAATGTCCGTAGCGTTCCTCACGAATGGAAATGTCGTGTGACCACTTGCGTTGCCTTTCTTTGTATGTATTCAATATCCCCTCTTAGTCCTATTTGGTGTGTATCCCTCTTTTGTCCATTACCTGCACCTACTTGTGAACATGTTGCAGCAGATCGCCGGTAGGAAAGCCGAGCAGGAACCTACCGTACTGCAACTCGCACCAGGCTGCATACAACGTAACTGTTCCAAGAATCGGGAAAAAGGTCTTAATTTTGAATGAAAGATGGAAATGCTGGCAAAACTACAATATTTTCTGAACCTTGATAATGTTCACGTTCACTTCCAAGTCCATGCTAATCTTAACACAGTCATGCACAAACCCTTTCATTCATGTTAGCAAGTTTATTGTAACTTGAGCAATATTTTAGGATGTGTCGGTCGAGTGTTTTGTAAACAATGATTTTTACACACATTTTCCCAATATCCTACCAGTGACTGGTTTTCTGCCACTGGAACTACCTGCGAGTGAGACTGTATGACCGTTTCATTTCATACCCATAAAGATTGTTACAAGCAGGTGTTTGTATGAAACTACAAATTGCAATTGTGTCTCATAAATATTGTTGTCGTGGCGTGCATAATTTTACACTTCGGAACACTTAAAGCAGTTTGATATAGAAATAGACAAAGGTGCAAGATTCAGTTTTTATTTGACTGACGACTAGTATCGGGTTACCTGAACCCATTTTCAAAGTCATCCAGGCAGACAAAACAGTATTTTCCGTAGTAGTATCAAATCATGTTAATATTGTACATATACTTATATCAAAGTTAAGTTTTATGAACAGTGACAGGACAAACACATAAGTTGTTGCCACTGTTCATAGAAAAATTTGACTTTGATAAGTCGTAGCATGGCTTGCATGCTAGTATGGAAAACACTATTTCGTCTGTCTGGGTGATTTGAAAATGGCTTCATGTTACCCGATCAATTAAATAAAAAAAGTGAATCTTGTAACTTGGCTATTTCTATGTCAAACTAGACAATACAAGTTACTGTCCCGTTCTTAACCCTGCTTGCTGGAAATCCATTTAAAGAGAGCTGTCATTTTGCGCACCACTTTGGAACCTTATGCAAATCTTTCTACTTGTTCAGTTTTTTTCAGGTAGTACTTCATGAATAGGTAACTGCGCCACCTGCAAAGAGCCTGTAGTTAATGTTACCATTGCTAGATCGTTAATATGTGACGTGAGCAACAAGGTTTCCAACACAGTTAAGCTACTTCTTCATCCATTGATGACTCTCCCTCCCAGATAACATACTGGAACTCTATCGTGGTGCTTGATGGCACACGCCGAGTGCGGTGGTGCAGTGGTTAGTACACTGTTGTGTATAATGTTAGGAAGAACACCGCTCACAGCAGGTAAAATTATTGTTTTTTAAAACGCGACAGTTTTCGGTGCTTTCAGCCGCATCATTAGGTGCACCTACGTGGTAAAAAAAGCAAAGTACAGTGTCACCACTTTTTGCAGCTATTAAAATTAGTAAAGGAATGTCTAAAATATACTCACAGTGTTAAAAGATCTTAAGCATTCCGTTACCTTTCGATCGCCATACTATTGACGATATTCTCTGAATAGTAACTTTTGACTAGGAGCGATGGGTGTGCCTATGATCTTTTAACATTCTGAGTGCATTTTGGACATCCTTTACTAATTTTAATAACCGAAAAAAGTGGTGACAAAGTACTTTGCTTTTTACCACGTAGGTTCAATTGATGATGCGGCTTAAAGCCGCGAAATCGGTCGTGTTTTAATAAACAACAGTTTTACCAGCTGTGAGCGGAGTTCTTCCTAGCATCATGCCCTTCAACAGATGCGATTGCCCGGAATATAAAATAGTTTGTGACAGTGTAATGTCATTCTGGAGGACGACTGATCAAGTCCCCGTCAGACCATCCAGATTAGGTTTTCCTTGATTTCCCGACATCGCTCCAGGCAAATGCAGGAATGGTTCCTTTGAAAGAGCACGGCCGATTTTCATCCCCATACTTTGATAGTCCGAGCTTATGTTCCGTCTCTAATGACTACGCTGTCGACGAGGCGTTGAACTCAAATCCCTCTTCCATCCCTCCTTCGTGGCGCACAATGCGCTTGTCGTGAAATACTGTGAGAAATGCAGATACTTCCCAGTTGCGTTCCTCGGACTTCTTGCGCAGTGTGGCTGCTTGTAATGAGCTCGTCAGAAACGATACATTCTTTTATAATGTCTTTTCGTTACAGGCTGCTGTCACATTTTCTGCGCTATGATAACCGGTTTCACTCAGTTACGGAACATCTTCATATTAGTAGTTGTTGCATTGGAAGCAGTCAGTTGCAGATTCTGTGCGCAGCGATGTAACTTCTTGGTTCTACCTTTCGTTGTTTTTATACATAACATTATAAAATCATCATGAAACCCGCCTCCTTAGCCGAGGTCGCTAACGCACGCCTGTGTGGTGTTGCTCGACTTGGAGAGAAGCCAATTCGAATTCAGCTGGTGGATAAAACTTTCACTTTGGCCGGCTAGCGGAGAAGAGAATGTGGGGTAAAGTTTCGTATCTCCAATCTTTACGCCAAAGTCCCAGATTAAATTACAAACGTCTCCTCCTCAGTGTCCCATGAACTGAGGGCAGGTGATGGTGATTCGTCGTCCATCGTATGAGGACGTTGAGCCCATCGGCCATCGTGGTGCTGTTCGGGGGGGGGGGGGGGGGGTAGGCAATGTGACAGCACCGGCTTTCACCCTTTCCTTCATAATCACCGCCACACCACCACATAACTCAACACTACATAATAAATAAATTCATTACACTCGCCTAGACTCACATATACACTCCTGGAAATGGAAAAAAGAACACATTGACACCGGTGTGTCAGACCCACCATACTTGCTCCGGACACTGCGAGAGGGCTGTACAAGCAATGATCACAGGCACGGCACAGCGGACACACCAGGAACCGCGGTGTTGGCCGTCGAATGGCGCTAGCTGCGCAGCATTTGTGCACCGCCGCCGTCAGTGTCAGCCAGTTTGCCGTGGCATACGGAGCTCCATCGCAGTCTTTAACACTGGTAGCATGCCGCGACAGCGTGGACGTGAACCGTATGTGCAGTTGACGGACTTTGAGCGAGGGCGTGTAGTGGGCATGCGGGAGGCCGGGTGGACGTACCGCTGAATTGCTCAACACGTGGGGCGTGATGTCTCCACAGTACATCGATGTTGTCGCCAGTGGTCGGCGGAAGGTGCACGTGCCCGTCGACCTGGGGCCGGACCGCAGCGACGCACGGATGCACGCCAAGACCGTAGGATCCTACGCAGTGCCGTAGGGGACCGCACCGCCACTTCCCAGCAAATTAGGGACACTGTTGCTCCTGGGGTATCGGCGAGGACCATTCGCAACCGTCTCCATGAAGCTGGGCTACGGTCCCGCACACCGTTAGGCCGTCTTCCGCTCACGCCGCAACATCGTGCAGCCCGCCTCCAGTGGTGTCGCGACAGGCGTGAATGGAGGGACGAATGGAGACGTGTCGTCTTCAGCGATGAGAGTCGCTTCTGCCTTGGTGCCAATGATGGTCGTATGCGTGTTTGGCGCCGTGCAGGTGAGCGCCACAATCAGGACTGCATACGACCGAGGCACACAGGGCCAACACCCGGCATCATGGTGTGGGGAGCGATCTCCTACACTGGCCGTACACCTCTGGTGATCGTCGAGGGGACACTGAATAGTGCACGGTACATCCAAACCGTCATCGAACCCATCGTTCTACCATTCCTAGACCGGCAAGGGAACTTGCTGTTCCAACAGGACAATGCACGTCCGCATGTATCCCGTGCCACCCAACGTGCTCTAGAAGGTGTAAGTCAACTACCCTGGCCAGCAAGATCTCCGGATCTGTCCCCCATTGAGCATGTTTGGGACTGGATGAAGCGTCGTCTCACGCGGTCTCCACGTCCAGCACGAACGCTGGTCCAACTGAGGCGCCAGGTGGAAATGGCATGGCAAGCCGTTCCACAGGACTACATCCAGCGTCTCTACGATCGTCTCCATGGGAGAAGAGCAGCCTGCATTGCTGCGAAAGGTGGATATACACTGTACTAGTGCCGACATTGTGCATGCTCTGTTGCCTATGTCTATGTGCGTGTGGTTCTGTCAGTGTGATCATGTGATGTATCTGACCCCAGGAATGTGTCAATAAAGTTTCCCCTTCCTGGGACAATGAATTCACGGTGTTCTTATTTCAATTTCCAGGAGTGTATATGTATATATACACGACACACCACTCACATATCCGCAAGGAAAGTGGTTAGACTGCGCAGAGGAAAACACCATTCCCGACTAGACGGATGAACCCACTCCGTGGGATTTCCCAGCCAACGATGTCACACATCGTGCATACAGTGACAGTGTACTTTTGGTTTGCCTATTTTAACAAACTGTAAAAGGGCATGGTTGACGATCAGGTATTTGACACATATGTTAGAACCTTTTAAAAGTAGATTTTAATGATTTGTCACCTCTCTGAAATTTGTAGCACATTCTTAAAATTTTGTAACGTAAAAGAATTATAGATAGAAATAAGTTGAAAGTATTGGTGTCTAAGCATGAATGAACATGTAAAGGTGTGACATGTTTGCTCCAGCAAATTGCTGTATTGTTTTAAGCAAAAAACTAATTTAAAAAAAGTTTTTCCAGGTACGGTGTGCTCTTACGTTACCGCTCTCGTGTCCCAATGATCTATCTATTATCCTAAGAATTTTTCTTTTCGTGCGAAACGTGTTCGGACTCTCCATCCACTTCCTAGTCGGTTCGCGCGGCTGCCCCCCGTAGGAGGTTCGAGTTCCCCCTCGGGCATGGGTGTGTGTGTTGTCCTTAGCGTAAGTTAGTTTAAGTTAGATTAGGTAGTGTGTAAGCCTACGGGGCGATGACCTCAGCAGTTTGATCCCATAGGAACTTACCACAAATGTCCAATTTTTTCCACATCCTAGTGTCTGCCTTCGATGCCACTCTAAACTTGGAACAAAGCAATGTAACACTAGGTGGACACTGTTCAATGACGGAAAAGTCAAGTGTCGTATTTGTCTGCTCTAGCTTCCTACTAAGAAATTCAGACATTTAGTTTCCTTTCAGATTATGTCAGTCCATTATCTCAGCAACGAATTAATTTGTCCAGTTTCTCATGGAATACTCAAAAGTAAAACTAACCAAAGATATTTAAAACCCAGCCCCAACTGACAACAACTGGCGTCTTCAGCCGTTCGCTGGTATCCACATTTGTAATTCCTTTGTCGTTTCCTAATTTATGCCGATATTTCACAGATATTCACCTCCCGAAAATATTAATTAGGATCAGCAGCGATCGCACTCTCTGCATCTTCTTTGTCTGCCGAAGCAACCCAGGCTACTTCATCCAGGACCAGCCTAATAAAACATCAGATATCAAGCTTTATCCTGTCATCATTTTCTAAAAAAGTCCCGAGTCAACCATCGCGCTTTTCGGCGCCTAATCTTTGAAGTCTACCACACACATATCCCATCTACTGCGCATCTTCAGTTTATAAGCTACATGGCCCCCTGAACATCTCTTACTCTTGAACGTCCTTTCTCAGCCACTGAGACTTAAACAGTTATTGGTAAATTTGCATAGTTGTTCTTAGTACGCAGCCGTAGACCCTTAGTTTTTTCCAGATAATTATGCCAGTATCTAGTATTCTTATCAGCTTCTTGTAGCTTTTCAATGATTTGTCACACTAACGTTTGTGAAGCTCATGACTGAAGCACATTAAAAACGTTACCGAGTCGCCACTTTGACGATCTGAGATAAAAGTAAGGCAGAAAATTTTCGAAGATCATTACATTATATTAGCAGAGCGCAATATGGACGATAAAAATTGGATAGGGTCAGTAACGTTCGACAGTATTCTGTATGCGTGTGTGGGTGGATATGGGTAGACGTTTGTAAACGCCAGTTTTGGTGATTGTCCCAGTTTTGGTGACTGAATAATGCTTTCCAAAACCGTCAATTAGAGAAACTATTATGTTTGGCGAACGCTGTGTCTGCGCTTGTAGAAGGTTATTATAGTTATGCTTCTGTTTATTTACTACGGTCCATATTTTTCTTAGTTTTAGTTCTGTATATATTTCTGAAGAAATTTCTTACTGGTGTCAAATAACAGATGACTCCCTAAATCTTATTTGTTTATTATAATAAAGGTTTTTGTGTATCTAATTTCTGTTACGTATATTATGTTTTGTATCGTTATTTGCTTTTGGCTGTGTGGACGGAGCGCGGAAATATTATTCTAAATTTATATATTGAGAGAAAGGGGAGGAGGGTCGGTGGTCCGTCTTCGGATTGTGCATATTTAGTTTACTAGTTTTTCGAAACTAATTACTTCTTCTCGTCGGTGTAGCTATGGAATTACTATAAGAAGTGACACAGATTTTGCGTCTAATAAACGTTTAGGTTATAGAGAACAGTTCACTTGCATAGAATAGACTACTACGCAATATGCATGTGGTAAAAGTAGTTTAAATACCGTGTCCTTTTAGACAGGTCGTCTTCGTTTTATTGGGATGACCAGTTATTTGATTGAAGATTCAACGGAGGTCCTTCGCGTATACTCTGGCTGCAAGCCTCCAGCACAGACAACTTTTTTCGTACATGAGATGCCCTTAAGGAGCCTGTCGTAATTGCTTTTCTTTCATTGGATCGCTTCTCAAATGTCATTACGTTCTCATCCCCGTTACGTCACTGCTGAGTTACTTTCACACGCGACTCCTCCACGTGTTGCTGCTAGCTTTCGTGAAACATTTTAAGATCTTAAAAATAGAAAAAAAATCTGCAGCTGAATTTTGAAAGTTTTTTAATAAGAAATACGCTGTTTTGGAAATAACTCCACGAATGGCATCAGTTTTGAATGCAAGAACTATCTAAAGACACTCTAGGAATGCCGCGCGGGTTAGCCGAGCGGTCTCAGGCGTCGTGTCACGGTCCGCGCGGCTTTCCCCGTCGGAGGTTCGAATCCTCCCTCGGGCACGTGTGTGTGTGTGTGTGTGTGTGTGTGTGTGTGTGTGTGTGTGTGTGTCGTCCTTAGCATAAGTTAGTTTAAGTTACATTAAGTAGTGACCTCAGACCGATGACCTTGGAGACCGATGACCTCAGCAGTTTGGTCCCATACGACCTTACCACAAATTTCCAAAATTCTAGGAATGGTTCCATTGAAAAAAAATTGATACTGATTTCCTTCCTCATTCTTGCGCAACTCGAGCGATGGGTGTAATGACATCGTTGTCGACAGCACATTGCACCAAAAGCTTCCCTTCATTCCTTTGCCAACCAGCAATCTTATACTGGGTGATTATATTAAAGTGCAGTTACTCAATGAGGTCTAGTCTGGGTGGCAATTATTGTATGGCAGCGATACTTGGTAGATATTCTGGTGCATTAATACATACCGGCTTGCGCTGGGAAAAAAATTAGTTCCAATTTTCGCCACCATGTGCAAATCTGGCGCTGTGAATGCAAAAAATTCGTCAGAAATGTTTCCATATATAATGTATTAGAAACGGAACATGGGCAGAAAGGGTCAAACAAGAGAGAAAAGCATGCTGTTGATTTTATTATTAGCGGCCACTAACACAGTTTGTTAAATACAAGCACAGGAGACGTCGATGGGATGCTGTGTCCGTAAAACGACGTGATCAACAGTTGCTTGCAGCAGTTCTGGTTGGTTTGGTTGGGTTGTTTGGGGGAGGAGACCAGACAGCGAGGTCATCGGTCTCATCGGATTAGGGATGGATGGGTAAGGAAGTCGGCCGTGCCCTGGAGCGATTTAGGGAAATCACGGAAAACCTAAATCAGGATGGCCGGACGCGGGATTGAACCGTCGTCCTCCCGCATGCGAGTCCAGTGTAGTTCTGGTGGAATCTGATCAACGTGTTCCTGTATACTGGGCTTCAGACCACGTAGAGACCGAACCTGTCGCTGGTAGACATCCCCAGAGCGAAAAGTCACATGGGATCAGACCAGGTAATGTTGCAGGCCATGCATCCGGGAAGCCTCTGGGAAATAACACGATCGTGGGAAGTTGTATTAAGCAGATTTTTCACTGGGCGAACGACATGAGGTTTTGCACCATCCTGCGTCAAAACAGTGGTTTCAAGCAGGAATCACATACGATACAACGCGGCCTCGATAACATACAGACGTCACGGTACACCTGACAGACCCTATGGGTGCATTATTCTCTTCAAAGAAGAAAGGACCGAGAACAATGGTCGTGTCAATCCACACCACTCACATACGCCGATTGCGCACAACACGTTGTTTTAACAGCATACCAAATTCGGCGGTTCTGTGAATCCACTTCATCCTGCATTGTAATATGTGCCTCGCCACTCCATAAAATATTGTCCAGATACATGTCATCAAATAAGATCCGTGCCAGAGCCCGAAGAGCAAATTAAGAATATTGCTGCGTATTATGAAGTTTCAGTTACTGCACCGTCTGGATGTTTACTCGTGCCAGTGTAAAACAAACGACAAAAACTTCCGTACTGTTGACCATGGGATTGCCAGTTCTCGTGACACGTACTCTGCACGAGTGCCAACACTACCCAGGGCCAGGTTGCATGGTCAGTTACAGCAACAGCAACCTCGTCAATAACTGCCGTCGGGATAGGACATTTTCCTCTCCTTCAAGTGCTACACGAAGCTCACTTGTGTTTTAGAATCGTCTTCTTACCAGTTAATGAAGTCAGATCTTCTCTCAGATCTTTATTCCGCGATACTCTATCGATGCAGCGCTGTAATTGCTGCCGTTCGCGTAAAACAGTTTCACAAACAGCGCATAGTCTCTCTTCTCGACAGCCATACTGTTCATTCACGTATGGCTTACCAAATGGCAGCGTGGATATCATACAATCATACAAAGTGTGTGCAGTACCGTATTTGCACGTGGTGGCCACAATTGTAACTAATTTGTTTTCCAGCGTAAATTGGTTCCGCATTAATGGATTAGCATATCCACCAAATTTCGCTGCCATACGATCATTACAGCCCACACTGTACTTCCATTAGTACTGGTACGTACTTCAGGTCGCTCTTCGATAAAATTCCTCAGAAGGAATTTAGGTAACGAACACTGAGAAATTCACCACGTAATTATCCAGTTAGAAGTCTCATGCAATAATATTTCGGGAAAAAGCAACTACCCACATAAGCTAGAAGTATTATGAAAATTTATGCTAATATCCAAATTCCATATGTGAAATATATATTCAGTATGTAAAAATTTTATCGCCAACGAAAAGACAGTACAGGTGGTATGTTCACTGAAAAAAGCGGAAGGCATTGAAAGAAATGGGATAGAAACACAGTAGTAAATGTGTGGACAGACACTGCATAGAAATTTCTTGAAATAAACTACATTCTAGTTCAAGGAGATATGTTCATTCTTTGCAGGTAGATGAAAATCAGTTTTTTTATGCCATACGCGTTTTGCTTCTTTTATTTACGAAGCTGCTTCACTGTCGATTTCGAATGTTGTTAGTCCTTGTGTGTGGTCCTGGAGATCTTCTCGTTCGGTTACCACACTCCAGCTGGCAATACTATGCAATAAAAAGTGCTAGTGATGTACTGTAATAAACATGGGTGAAAAACGCTGAAAATCCCCAGCTGGAGTATGGCGCACGAATGAAAACATCTCCAGGGGTAGCGCAACAATGGAAATCGCCACTGAAGATGCTTCGTACATAAAGGAAGCGAAACGCGTACGGCAAAAGACAAACTGTTTTTCATTTAGTTGCAAAGACGGAACGTAACTCCACGAATTTTGGAGCAACTCGGAGCAAAACGGATAAAATGACGATACACTGTAGTTTCGTGTATGGAAACAAGAGGTACAGGAGGCAAATAAACTGAAAAAAGTTACTCGCGCTACTGTTCAGCAGATTTAAGAATATTCCAGCGAAGTAAAGGGAACAAACGAGCTGAAAGAAAGAATTAATGGGCTGGGTAAGTAAAATAATGCAGGAGAATTTTCTAGCGCGACTGTCGTAGGCTGAAATTGTCTGGATGAGGAAATCTACAACGAAATGTTTTTATTCCAATCTTTGATCACAATATCAGTTTTTTAGCCGATGACCGGTTTAGTCCGTAATGACCATCCTCAGATCGTTTTTACACCATGTACTAAAGTGATAAGGCCATAATGACATCGTCAAAACATATAAATACAATCAACACAGCATCGTCACATACATCTAAAAGAACGTGTAGAATAGGCCACATCGTCCACACAGTCATTATTGCAACTGGCTAGCCATTGCAGTGCTGATTATATTTATATGTTTTGACGATGCCATTATGGCCTGAGGATGGTCATTACGGACTGATACCGGTCATCGTCTAAAGGAATGATATTGTGATCAAAGACAACATTTGACAGTATTGGATCACTGTTTTTACAGGCGACTATGCCGCAGTTGATGAAAGCTGCAACCACACATTTGTAATGTATTTAGTGGTCACCATTGCCGTCCTCAGCGCCACAGTTGTCATCAGCATCATAAATCATAGTTGGACAATCACATTTTCACTCGAAGTAGTTGCACTGAGCCTGTCCGGAAACTTACTGTTCGGGGGTTCTTCTCCCTGCTGTTCATTTTTAGGCACCGTTAAGTCACTATGTACTTCCACCTGCTATCGTTCATTCTGGCCCTATGCCCTGCCCAGCTCCACTAGTTGGCTGGCATATCCTGGACGTTTCTATTTTTGGTCGCCGATGTTTATATGCGTTACGGGAACGAGCTTTCGGAAAAACTACCAGTAAGCGTCGTTGGTTCACGTCTTGCCAAAATTTAGCTACTAGAATGAAAGTGGGCACATACCGTGTGCGCGTGGAGATTCGGACATCATTTGAAACTCTCCTAGGATGCCACTTTTAAGAAATGTTTATCATTTGAATGCAGAACGTATACGTGGTGCCATCCAGGAATTTGGCTGAAACGTTTATAGAGATGATGGAAAACACCAGCCCGTGTTTTCAGGTCAGGATAGGATCGTCTGCTTGTTCCGAAAACAGAGAATGAATAAAAGAATGACCTACTTCGATCTCGCTGCGGTTAATTTTTATGATTAAATTTAGCGACTTACTCCCAGTGGCGTACTCTCTACGTCGAATTTTGTGGCAGTGAGAAGCCAATAGGGACTAAAACTATCACACGTGCGTTTCAGAGGCAATTTGCTGGTCACTGAACTTCTAGCTACATCTTAAAAATCTAGTAAAATCATTAGCACGTCACTGGCAAGACAAAGAGAAGAGAAAGTAGAGCCACTTTGAGGCACCGAGTCTGTCAGATGTCTTCAGGGAGCTCGTTTGGAAATGCAGGCCCTTTTTGTCGTAATTGTGAATTTTTTTTTGTGAGAATGCGCGGGCATTATTCTTAAGGGAAGGAGTGAGTTGCTTATAAGCACGTGCTAAAACCCTGCGATTACAAACTATTTGTAAAGAAGAGGAATACACGATGTTTTGAAATTTAGTACGGAACTCTAACGAGATAGATCTGCTTCAGTTGTATTAATAGTTATTGAGACCAGGACCGGTTTCGGGATTTTAAAATCCCATCTTCAGCGGTATGAAATTATTGCTTGTTGGCGGAAACTGTCCGCCGCCAGGCAGCCGAACGGTAGGATCGACAACCGCTGCAGCAGTGGTTTCTGCCTACTTGCAACGAATGGAGCTCTTGCACTACTGGCCCGACCTCATGTTGTGTGTTACCAGATAGAGCAATTTCATAAACCTGAAGATGAGATTTTAAAATCTCGAAACCGTTCGTGGTTTGAAGAAATATTAGTACAACTGAAGCGGATCTCTCTAAATTAATTATCACACCTCTCATTTGCGGATGTCTTACGTACCAAATGTCGAACTAGGTGCTTTGTCTTTCGCGAGCAACGCTCTTACGGACTGAGCTATCCATCCACGAATCCACGAAGTCAGAAAGTTTCAAAACAGCATACATTCCGCTGCAGAGTGAGACACTTTTAAAACAAAACATGTATGCTGTGCGAAGGATCTTTGCGTCGTACTTTCGGACAGCAAAGACACTGCAGTATCTTATTTATTCGCCGATAGCGGGCAAGCGATTTCAATTAAAATGTCTTCCCTGTACGGGAATATACGTAGTGAATGTACAAGTACAGGCTGTGAACACATGGTTGACAACATATGGAAGTTTGGGTCTGGTCGTGAGTCGTGCTCGGATAGTCTATTCGTAAGGCCACCGCTCGCGGTAAGCGGGAAATCGGGGTTCGAGTCCCGGTCCGGCACAAATTTTCATTACCGTCATTTCATTATACATCTGATCGTCGTTCTTATGCGCAATTGCGAATACATTTCATGTACACTTATTTGCTGTGATCTCGTGTAACGTTGCTTTCACACTTAGTTGACGCAGTAGAGGTTTTGACACGATTTGATTGAAACTTTCTTCCTGCTGAATTGACGTCTGTGCCTCTTGTACCAATGAAAATGTATTTTAAAGGAACATTACTCACAATATCGGAAATTCTCATTCCGAAACTATGCACGTAGTACCCCACCGGATAAAAACAGAATAGCTGATACATGTCTTCTCTCTCTGAAGCCTAAATTTGCTGCGAACATTAATACAATCCCTTTCGCTCTCCCTGCAGCCGATTCAAATATTGGTTTTACGTCTCGACAGACTAAATCCGAAAGCAGATTTAAAGCTAGATGCTAGAATTACAGAGGCAGTAACCGGTGCGGAACGCAGCGCTGGATGCGTGCTCGTCCAGCTGTATCCTGCGTGCCCGCGCTGCATGCTGGTTCATGCATCTTGCGAGAGGACCAAACGCGCAATGAATACCACATCCTGCACGGCGCGCCTGGCTTCACGTTACGTAACAGTCGAGCGGATCGCCTGACGAGGCGGCCGTGACGGCATCCCCCAGCCTGCCCGCCGTATCCCTCTGCTGTGCGGCAGAAATACCGTGAACCATCTCGGCTATTCCTCCAGTTTGACAAAACAGAAGTTGTACTCTGCCCAGGGGCTTTCTCAGAAACGACAGTACTTAACTCCTATGTACACTGCTACGGGAGTTTTTCAACGAGGTTTTCCTTCTGGAAACGAAGTGAGTCTCGAGGCACAAGAACGGGACTGCTGGTAGAAAGCTTGCTAAAGACCTTTGAAACCTAGTGCGTCTATGTCCAGTGTGCTCAGACTCTTCTAGAAACGTATTTAAACAATTGAGTATACTGACAAGTGTCTGACAGTACATTTACTCCGTTATTAAGTTTGTTGTGAACAGTCAGTCACAATCACAAAAAAATCATAAATATTACACTAGAAAGAGAAGTGACTTTCAGTATCCTGTACACAGCCCTAGTTTGGCACATTCAGCCATAAAAATCTTTTGACCACTTAGCCAGTAATGTTAAAAATTAACCTGTACAAATTAAAAAAAAAATGTGTGAAATCTTATGGGACTTAACCGCTAAGGTCATCAGTCCCTAAGCTTAGACACTACTTAACCTAAATTATCCTAAAGACAAACACACACACACCCATGCCCGAGGGAGGACTGAACCTCCGCCGGGACCAGCCGCACAGTCCATGACTGCAGCGCCTTAGACCGCTCGGCTAAGTATAAATAAATATGAATCAAAATCAACTGCCTGGCAGTGCATTTACTCCGTTATTAAGTTTGTTGCGAACAATAGTCACAATTACAAAAAAAAAATCACAAGTATTACACTAAAAAGAGAAGTGACTTTCAGTATCCTGTACACAGCCATAGTTTGGCACAATCAACCGTAAAAATCTTTTGGCCTCTTAGCCAGTGATGTTAAGAATTTAATCTCTATAAATAAATATGAATCAAAATCAAGTATCTCCGAAAGTTACTGACCGATTGCTTTGAAATTTTGACATATCATTGAATTATAATACGGGCGAAAATTTAGGTATCTAATTCTTTAATATATATACATGGTGGTCAGAAAATGTGTGAAATGCTTGATTGGCTAAGTTCAATGCCAAATAACCCGGAAACGGGGCAACGTATCGCATTTTTTCCTTAACATTTATGTCTCAGTACAATCTGCCCTACATCATCACAAGCGTTTCAGACTTTTCTGACCACCCTGTATATTAATGCCTCATATATACGTATTTACTCTGTTGTTGTCACTGGATTCAGACCACGTTTCACCTGCTCTATAAATGAAACTTTGATGATAGTTGACATGCAACAAAACAGGTATTTTACCAATATTTTACAGCTAATTCTCGTTAAACTGTTTTAAAATACAATTTAAAATTCAGAACTTTCAATTTGTGGGACAGAGTGAAATGGATAGCTGTCCTGCATTCATATACTTCTTCTCACATTATGGTTCAAAAATGGCTCTGAACACTATGGGACTTAACTTCTTTGGTCAACAGTCCCCTAGAACTCAGAACTACTTAAACCTAACTAACCTAAGGACATCACACACATCCATGCCCGAGGCAGGATTCTAACCTGTGACCGCAGCGGTCGCACGGTTCCAGACTGTAGCGCCTAGAAGCGCATGGCCACTGCGGCCGGCTCACATTATGAGTGCATTCATGTATTCGAATAATACGACTCTATATGCATCAGTCGTTATTCCTGGCGTATTTATAATGCGGCAAACGAATCGGTAAAAATTATTTAAAAACACATTATATGATGTCATTACTGCAGTCAGTCGGCGTGTGTGTGTGTGTGTGTGTGTGCGCGCGCGCGCGGGGTGTGGATGGGGGGGTGGGGGGGGGGGGTGGGGGTGGGGAGTGGGTGTCTGCCTGTGTGATACTGTGTTGTATGACGAATTGTAGCACTGCATTTTCCACAGTGCAATTTATTGAGGTAGAACAGTTCACAAAACAGCCGTGAAAGCGCCAGCGTCGTAAGATGCAATCCAGTCTACCAGCAAATGACGACAGAAGTTGCTAGTACGATGTAGAAAACAAGAGCTTCTTTACTAGCACCATAAGGGCGAGCATCGCATACGCAATCTACACTTCATGTCATAAACTAACCTACTCTACAGCATTTTTGACTGACAGCTCACTTTGCCGTAATTTGTGTATGAACAGACTAATAACATTCTTAGTTTCAGGAATGAAAATTAAAAATGTATTAATCTGTGTAAAGTCAGTTTAGAGCCCTCTATAGTAAACATACCGGAATGCTTGTAAATAAACTGGCGGAAATTAAAAGTGTCACACCATGGACACTTGCTCGAACGCTACCCAACAGATTCTCCAATATTTCACTGTCTGTGAGGTATCTTGTTTAAAACTTCATCTTCATGCGAGCTTAATTCCAGTATTTACTGTACAGAATTTTTTTTAAAAAAAAGGAGAAAACATATCTGCAGACTAAGAATGGTGTGATGAGTACATTATGGCTACTGGGTGTGTCTAACGTTGCTGGAGCTTTTCTGGTGTAAACGGCAACAAAACATACACAAAGAACGTGTACGTGCAGCTTATCATCATCTTTCGAGTTCGAGAAAGGTCCAGCCGTTGGCTTGAAGAACATAGCTGCGTCATACCGACAGATCGTTGTAGTACAACTATTGCACACGAGTGGTGACAGTGTGGCAAAACAGTAGTTATGGATCATTCCACAAAGACTACACAATGAGAAGATCGTAAGACTGTTCGACTAACTCCGCCGAACAGGTGGATGTCAGCAGCTGAAATCCTGGATAGGTTACGGACAGTGTCTCTCCACGAACTCTAATGACCTCGTTTTTGGTGGTACGTTAAACCCTATCTTCTTTCCTTCCTTCAGGAACAGATTACTGGGAACTTGGTTGAGATATCGTGTTGCCAAGCATTGCCACTGTACCATGGAGTACAGAGACTTCGATGGTCGAAAGTCAGAGAGAGCCCTACTGGGACACTGATTGGCATGCTGTTGTGTTCAGCGATGAGTCTCGCATATATTTGTGGCTACGTCCATAGACGACTTGGTGAAAGTCACAGGCAGCAACCATTGTAGGGACCCCTCCATCTCCTCGAATCATGGTGTGAAGAGCTATAAGATATAACAAACGGACTGATATGGTAATTGTTTAAGGGAGGCTTAATGATTGCCAGTATATGAAAAGAAAGGTAAATCATGTCATATAGATTATTACCAGGGTACTAAATGTCATATTCCAGTATGATAATGGAAGTTCAGTGCAATTTGTACCGCAAACGTCTCGGAAAGTGTGCGGATCCTTAACTGATGTATCCGTTCCCGATTTGTCATCCATGGAGCACGCCTGGGAAGCGATGGGTAGAGCAGTCTCTAGCCAGTAAGCTTCATGACCTGATACAGCATGCTTTTCAAGACATTAAGAGTCTGTTTACTCCAATACCACGGGAACAAAACTTGTATTCGTGCCCATTGGGGTGCACGTGACGTTGAAGATCGACATCAACCGAGCAAGGTGGCGCAGAGGTTAGCACACTGTACTCGCATTCTGGAAGAACACGGTTCAGTTCCGCGTCCGGCCATCCTGATTTAGGTTTTCCGTGATTTCCCTGCATTGCTTCAGGCAAAAGCCGGGATGGTTCCTTTGAAATGGCACGACGTCTTCCTTTCTCATCCTTCCCTAATCCTGTGAGACCGATGACATCGCTGTTTGGTCTCTTCCAACAAATCAACCCAACCCTAGACATCAGTACCGAATGGAGATAAAGTTTAGTATGTGATGGACACCTCCACAGGCTGATGAGTATCGGACTGGTCCCTCATCTTGTAGCACTGTCCATTTCCATCAGAATAGAATCTGAAAGAGTAATTCACCAAATACGTTTCCTTTTTATAGGCCTTCTTAATCTTCATGTTGACGAAGAAACTGTGCCTGACAAAGTCAAAGTAAAGCTGTAAAAAGTACATCGATCTGTTCTGAATGTAAAATGCATACCGTATTCTTGCCCATGTGTCAACCTACAGGCTCCTTACTTGGTGTCTTCGTCGTGCGAGCTCATAAAAGGTTGTTTGTGATGGTGAAGATACCAGGAATGAAGTTATTTGAATACTAGAGAGTTAGTACTGAAGCAGCATGCGGCCGTATGTTTATTTTTTCCTTAATGGAGCGAGGCAGAAAGGGTAGTAGCCCAGAAATATGCTCAAATTGGATCCCTAGGATCTTTGCCATACGTCGGATTAAATCTTAACATCCTCTGACTGCGTAGTACGTTTCCTGAAATGGATGTCGAAGTTAGCATGCATGCTGCGGCTGCAGGTGGCAGGGACAAGTTAAACCTGTTTCTCTCTGAAGGCCAACTGAACAATGCGATCGACACAACGGTCCTACTGTCTTCCCTGTTGCGTACACGAATACTGAAGTCATTCTGTCCGTAAAAAACAACATTGTAAGCTTCAGTATCTCTCCCGTCGACGAAGTGTGCGGACAACAAGTAGATTATGTTGATGTGCTTAGAATTAGATGGCATTTACGACGCTGCCGGCATTGTATTTTTTCTTATTTTTTTCGTGGCGTCTGCTATTTCCAGCAGCAGGGGGATAAAACTATGTTGGATGAAATTACCTTTCAGTGCAACAGTTAAAATAAAAACATGTCTACCTCGAAAGAAATAGCTATGTTTCACTTCGTTCGCAGTTAATACCGGACACTGTATTAATAGTCTACGTTTTCATTGCGTTAAATTGCTAACCTTTTTATGTACCGTATCGCTGGGTGTGTAAGTTGTTGTTAGAAATTCATCATCATTTGCAGCTTAAGTGAATTGTTTCAGCGCCGTTTGCACTCGGAACGTGTCTGCTAGAACACGTATTCAGAATTTCCGGCGCGAACATCAATTTTAATTTGTTTAACGTTAGTTTTTTAAGTTCTTTATTTTCGATATCTATTGAGAACAGAGAAGTATACTTTGCAGTGTGAAGAACAGACTGTATAGAATACAGCATTACCTTAAGAAGGAAAAATTACAGCAAAAATACGCAGTTCACTGTTATACCAAAACGAAGAAAAATTGCAGATCAAACCAGGGTAACACATCAGAAAACCAATTTAAGAGTAGACTTCAGAACACACAACACACGGCGATCACAAATGTGTCTCAATATAGAAAAATCTTGCAAATTTTGCATGTTCAGGTGTTTATAAGTTAAAGAACAGCAACTGTAAGAAAATGTACACAGGCAAACTGGACGAAATTTCAAACCATGATTTAAAGAACATCTGTTTAGCATGAAACTGTTTTCATTTAGCATATACTTAAAACAACAAAACCAAATTGCCAGTGATACGACACGATGCCATCATTCCTATACGTCGCCAGAAAAGACAGCACACATATTAGATGAAAATATATTGCCAAATTTATAATGTAACATCCCGACCTTATTTTAAATGAACAGACCGATCTAAAAGACAAAAACGTCGTCTAAAATTTCACTATCATTCTTTAATATACAACACGATTCTTTTTTTATTAACAAAGATGATACAAATTCGAAGTAACATCATATCTAGTTTGGTACAAACCAAATGATATTTGCATATACAGAAATTGTGACTTAGAACGCCGGCCGCGGTGGTCTCGCGGTTCTAGGCGCGCAGTCCGGAACCGTGTGGCTGCTATGGTCGCAGGTTCGAACCCTCCCTCGGGCATGTATGTGTGTGATGTCCTTAGGTTAGTTAGGTTTAAGTAGTTCTAAGTTCTAGGCGACTGATGACCACAGCAGTTGAGTCCCATAGTGCTCAGAGCCATTTGAACCATTTTGACTTAGAACTGCGTAGTTTCGTAAATTTGACTTACGCTGACTTCATATATATGCATAAACTGTATAAGTCATATAATCGTATTATTATACGATTATTACATAAAAATTGTCTTTGACGTACGCTAAAAAGCAGTACTTACAAGGCAATTTACATTACAGTAGTGTGAAAGTCACATAGCCGTAAAACGCCACGTGTGTACTACAAATAACTTCTTATAAGAAGGATGTGTTTTGTATTGTTGATACTTCCGATGAACGCACGAAACTATTCTGGTAAAGTAAACCAAGCGGTCTTAGTGTACAACCTATGCCATATATTTTTATGCTCTTTAGACGATTCATTGTTACTATGACACTGAGTCTCTACTGGCTTTTGAAAACCTTTACCTTACATACATGAATGTTTAAACAAGGTTGTTAATGCGAGAGAGAATGAATAATTTATCTGGGTGGACAAATGTAGTCAGAGGCTGCTTCTGAAAAATCATGGGCGACATAAACATCGTCGTGTTCACGGCTTTTCTCTTTGGGAATATTATTGAAATGTAGATGAAGATAACTAGTATTTAGTATATAAGTAAGATAGCTCCTAGAAGGGGGACAATTCCAGGGTGTGACTGCTCAGGTACAAATGACGTAACCTCAAGCGGCGTTTTGCAGTTTGCATGAGGTAAGCTGCGAGAAAGTGGTATATTCGGTCGGTGCTTTACACGGCGAGGTACCACTGAATTTCCTGTCCGCTCTGAGCTGTGCCAGCAGCTTTGCTCGAGTTCCCGCACTCTTTTTTCGGTGCTGTTAGCGGAGTGCTACAGCAACACCTGTGAAGCAGTGAATGATAGTCGTTGACAACAACAGTGTGGTGCAGCTCTTCAGTTGAACTAGTCAGTCTGCCTCCACTAAACAGAATACATTCTGATGCTAGACCACATGAACTTAGTACTAAACAGGTGTAGTGTACGACAGGAGTGCTGAGCAGGTTTTTCGTGGAAGAAAGGAAGATGTATGTAATGTCCCGTCGACTACACGGTCATTCAAATGGTTCAAATGGCTCTGAGCACTATGGGACTTAACTGCTGAGGTCATCAGTCCCCTAGAACTTAGAACTACTTAAACCTAACTAACCTAAGGGCGTCACACGCATCGATGCCCGAGGCAGGATTCGAACTTGCGACCGTAGCGGTTGCGCGGTTCCAGACTGTAGCGCCTAGAACCGCTCGGCCACTCTGGCCGGCAACAGGATCATTACAGACGGTATGATCATATTACCTATTTGCATATCGAAAATATAGTGCTTGTTGTCAAGAATAACAGAGAAACTTTAATGCTTGTGCCATCAGCGTTAAGTATCTGACAGGAGCTTTAAAATTTGGAAACGCACTCTGTGAATATGTTGCATAAGCTGTCATTGTCCGTTTCATTCTTCTGAACCGACTCTGATTTGTCCACCGAGCTACATGGCGCGGCAGTTAAGACACTGATTTTGCATTCGGAAGAATGCCGTTTCAGATCCCTGTTCAACTATGTAGATTTAGGTTTTCCTTCGTTTTCATACTCCGCTCGAGGCAAAAATGCCGAAATGGTTCTTTTTTCACGAACTGCGACATAATCGCGTGTACAAACAGTGATCCAATACTGTAAAATGCTTTTTTATTCAAGTCTATGATCACAAATGGATTCTTTACACGATGACCGGTTTCAGTCTGTAATGACCATCCTCAGATCTTTTTTACATGGTGTAAATAAGATGGTGTAAAAAAGATCTGAGGATGGTTATTACAGACTGAAACCGGTCATCGTCTAAAGAATTCATTTGTGATCATAGACTAGAATAAAAAAGCATTTTATGGTTCTTTTTAATAGGACGTTAAACGGTGATTTTCCTTGTAACAGAGATTTCTACGCTCAAGAAAGTTGTTCACATAACCATCATAGTTGGGCCTTGCTCGTTAATCTACAGTGGAGTTATTTTTTATGAACATTATGCAACCGCACTTCGTGGAGAAGCATGTTTGACTTACAGCTCATCGATGATTCTTGGACTGAACAAGGAGTGTGAACATCACTCTATACGGAAAATTTGATGTCGTGATATCGCGATACGGCAGGTGCATTTAACGAAATAATCTTATCGCTGAACTTCAATAGCACTAAGGCAGTTTGTTCGGCATGCTTGTGGCATTCCGTTGTAGCTTACTCAGTGAAACTTGGCTAAAGTAGATCTGTTCATTTCATAGAATGTATGTATGTAATTATGTATGAAAGCGTCCAATAACGACCGCCCGTAGTACCAGCCTTATGTTGAAGTAGTGGACGAGAGAAGAGTGTGCAGGTCATCAACCGGTGAATCTCATTTTTTCTCTTGAAAAGAACATCCATCGAAAAATAATTCTAACTGTAGAAACAAGTGTGCGGAATATTGTTTCCGTTTAATGGCGCATCCCGCGTGAACTTGTGCAACAGTATTGGGCTTCATTTGCACAGTTGTCAGTGCTGACACACACGTTAAATATTTATAGAATAAAAATCCGCTTTATTTGCCAATAATTTACTTAATTTATTCCACGACTGGCGTCAAGGCGGGCGCTTTGGTTGCTGGTCCTGAGCTCCCACGCGTTTATTTGACGTGCGTGTGATTCGCCATAATTGACTGGCCCGACCGCCAAATATTTACGTTCTCCTCATTATTTGGTGCTTTAAGCTTTGAAAGCGGTCGTGGAATAAATTAAGAAAATTGTTAGCAGCGAAGCGGATTTTTATTCTATAAATACGTTCCTCAGTTGCTGATGTTCATCTAATCAAGTATTTAGTAAACACGTTAAAAATCGGAATGATGATATTGTGGATGTTTACTGCCTGCTGGCTGTCGGTCTGCTTAGAGTCAAACGGAGTCCTGCCAGCATGTCTTCGAAGCCGGGAGACATAAAAGTTGCTTTTCCAGGAGCTTCTTCAGTTTCTCTTTCACTGCAACCACTCTTCTTTTTTCCATACCTAGTGTATTTTCTTTTATTAAAGGTGCAGTAACTATTTGCAATATTCACGCATACTAAAAAAACATTTTTTTCTT
This sequence comes from Schistocerca gregaria, assembly GCF_023897955.1. Classification (NCBI taxonomy): domain Eukaryota; kingdom Metazoa; phylum Arthropoda; class Insecta; order Orthoptera; family Acrididae; genus Schistocerca; species Schistocerca gregaria. The sequence goes on from NC_064920.1 coordinate 942,113,169, forward strand.
AACTGGCTCAAATCGCGGTCGTCTAGGCTGAGTAATTCTTAATTCTTTCATATATCGATGTAAAACTTTTCTTCAGTAATTTTGATGCGTCCTAAGAATTATATGGATAACAGAGTAGACATTAGATGTATTTTGCTGCTGAATCTAGAAATAGGCTGACAAGCGCCACCTTCATCGTGTTTCTTCTTTCACCATCAACATCTTCAGCATCATCTTCTTCTTCTGGTGCGTATCAGTTGTTAGATGTGTTGTGATCACATGATCTGTCTTATTCGCCACCACTGTCGCGTGGAGGAACAATTATGCAGTTAGCAATTCTTTCCGTAAGACAATAGGTTCTTTTTTCTTTGGTTTCTGGGCTAAACACGGAATTCGAAAGAAAGATTTAATACTTTCAGCGCAGTGATCAGCTCTTACGAGGAGGAGACAGGGGCGTGACAATCCGTTTATGAGGAAATCCACACAGAACAGCTCCAATATATCCAAACTGACACTCAGTGGAGTGTCACGTGACACAGCTAATCTTGCGGTGGACACAATACGCCTTCGACACAGCTGCCAAGTTCCATATCTACTATTCGTTTTCTACTACAGGCAGCTGCTGCGTAGCAATTTTGAAGCCAATTCTGGACATGTAAACAAGTTGTGAAATTTGATTCTGTAGCTGTCAGTTCGTCAGTGGTATGCTCTGTCCAATTGCTTTATCAGTCACAATTTAATCCATTGAAAAGTTAGGTTGCTGTGTTTATCCTTCACTCCCATTCCCCTCTCATAATATGCGACAATGACGAGCTAGTGGACGTGGTAACGTTACTTATCAGTTATTAAAAGATGGAATCAGAAAAGTAATGGCGACTAGTAGCAAAAAAGAGATTTTTCAGATTTTGGGTAAATTACCGGTACGCTTTTATATTCATAAAACAAGAAAGTAGACCTTTGTAAGCGCTGTATAACGAAATAAATTCTGCTTACCAAGATGGGACTTAACAATTGTTTTCTATTACATGTATGGAAAAGAATGCTTCGATATCCAAATCCAAGATACATATCCAAAAATGAACACTGTTCCTACTTCACAAAAGATCTAAGAGAGCGCAAAATTCTTGGATTATCTGCTCGAGCCGTTTGGCTATACACCAACAATAAAGTTGGCTATACACCAACAATAGTTACATATTTCACTTTTTAATTTAGAATAGGGGTACATGTTGATATATACAGAGGCAGTTACAGGGGGACCTACATTTCAACATGGACTCAATACAATGCAGTGACTTGGCGCTCTTCACGTTAATATGTTATTGCCAGAGGAGAAAAAGCCGTAAGAGGCAGAAAAAACCTGGAACCAACTTGGCATCGAACGCAGACTTTGATTTCGTAGTGTGGTACTAACCTTAGGCGACACTTTACTGATATTCACTGTGGAACAAGTATCTAACAGCGTAAGAGTATTTGGGGAATACTGAATGTTCCCAAAACTGCGGAGCGCGTTTCTAGCGCCAGTCCCTCTAACATTACGTAAATAAAAAAACATAACGCATCTACACAACTGTAATTTAACACGTTGATCAATAGAAGTATCTTGGTCTGAAATAGTAAATGGTGCAATAGCTGACTTAGACCCTTAGAAATAGACAGGAAATATTGAGAAAGTGATACAGGAGGAAAAAAGGAACAAGTAAATTAAGCGGATAAGATCTCAAATGAAAATAATGTCTGCACAGACCGAGAAGAAAGATCGTTGCTCGCTGCGATTTGCAAGAGAAAATTGTGGTAGGTAGTCTTAAAGTTTTAATTATCACCCCGAAAAACTAAAGTTATGTATTTAATTTTTTGATTGTGCGGTAATTCGTTTTGCGCAACAACGTAAATGTAGTAGTTGTGTGACGCCAATCGAAACAGCTAAAAAATCTGAAGTGGCCTGTACCTGAAAAATAAAGCAAAAAATAAATACGTAAATTTTGTTTTGTTTTTGAGTTGACAATTGAAAATAATGACTACCGGTCGTACGTTTGAGAAGGAAATTGTTAATTTATGGTAAAGTCTAGTGAGACCAAACTGCTGAGGTCATCGGTCCCTAAGCCTACAAACTGCTTAATCTAACTTAAACTAAATTACGCTAAGGACAAAACACACACACACACACACACACACACACACACACGCCCGAGGGAGGAGTCTAACCTCCGAGGGGGGGGAGCCGCACGGACCGTTACAAGGCGCCTAGACCGCGCGGCGTGAGAAGGAAGCACTTGTGCTATTGTCATTGTATGTCGTGTGTCACTGATTGATAGAAGCTGCTGGCGGTGGAAAAAGAGGAAGATTTGCGGGATGACTTGGGAAGAAGAAGACAGTATCTTTTGATGGCAGAAAATAGCAAAAGCCGGCCGCGGTAGTATAGCGGTACTAGGCGCTCAGTCCGGAACAGCGCGACTGCTACGGTCGCAGGTTCGAATCCTGCCTCGGGCATGGATGTGTGTGATGTCCTTAGGTTAGTTAGGTTTAAGTAGTTCTAAGTTGGAGGGGACTGATGACCACAGCAGTTAAGTCCCATAGTGCTCAGAGCCATTTTTGAAATAGCAAAAGTGAAGAAGAAAATCCACAAACCACACTGTTAAGGCTGCCATTAGGAAGAACATTTGATAAATAACACAATTTACTTTCTGAATAGCTCTTGTTACGTTTTTTAACACCCCCCCTTCCCCCCCCCCCCCCCCCCCCCACACACACACAGATGCACGCACGCGTGCTCACGCCCTTCTAGTAATCCCACAGTCTGCATTGTTACTGTTGGTGCATAAGTTCGTAGCCTTTTTTTCCATACGTTTAACAAATACAACAGATTCATATGACAGAAACTTCACTATTTACAGTAGTCTGCCAACTGGGCGATTCCGCGACTGTACAAATCAACGTGGTTTTGAGGCAGAGAACTCGTCGAGTCGCGCTTGAAGCTCATGTTCATCTGCAAAGGAACGTCCTTGAAGGTTGTTCGATAGAGAGAAGAAGCAAGATCAGGTGAATACGGTGAGTGCGGAAATGACTTCCGAACCCATCTCCTGTGGAGTGTCATTTGTCAGAGTAACAGAATGCGGGCGGGCGTCATCGTAGAGTAGCATCAATTCACACAGTTTTCCCCGGTCGTTGTTCTTGGACTGCGTCTGGAAGATGTCTCAGTTGTCGATAATAAATGTCAGCAGTGATGAGTATACCTCGGAGACGCAATTCGTAGGACAAAATATCGTAGCTGTTCTACCAGACGCATAACACTATCGTTTGAGGATGCGCGCACGAGTTTGTACAGGGAGTTGCTGCTTTGTTTGGAGTCAAGCATTGCTTTCTTGCCCTTATCTTAACATAAGTACACCATTCCTCGTCAGCAGTACGATAGAGGATAGGAATGATCAGTGTTGTTCATGAGCCAATTGATGACGAGCAAGCTGAGGCGCACATATGGCCGCCCGCTTATTTTCATGATTTTGGCTTAGAGCACGCGGTAGCTTTTCACCCGATTTTTGAAACTTCCCCATTGTATGTAAATAACGCACTATGGTGAACTGATCAAAGTTCATGACGTTTGCCAGTTCTCGAGTACACACTGAGTGGACCATTGCGGATTAATGCGTTTAAACCAGGGGTGTCCAACCTATTCGGTTTGCAGGACTGTATTGGGAGAAGACAAGTCGCACGTAGCAAACCTAATGACTAACAAAAATCTCCGAGAAAAAAGGAATAGACTAGTGATAGAATAGCTTCGTGTCACAGGAGTTTCAAATTGAAAATATTCAATTTATCGTAACTTTTTTTTTTTTAACCGACCTGTGATAGATTCTACTTGAGCGACATTGTTAACTGCTTAGGGCCGCATGCGACTTACGGGTCGCATGTTGGACACCTCTGGTTTAAACGAACTTCATCAAACCCCGATGACCTTCCTGAATATGGAGAGCCGCTAACGTCAAAAATATCCTCCTTTTAGGCGAGAAAACATTTTCTTGCCGTGCTCCGTCCAATAGCATTATCCTCATACAAGACGCAAATGTTTCTGGCTGTCTCCGTTGCTGTCATCCCTCTGTTGAACTTGAACGGAAGAATGTGTGAGAAATGTTCCGATTTCTCCAATTGGCACTCCATTTTCTGGCGTCCACAGCGCCACTCACTATCTCCAAATGACATAATTACAATGCATAAACTCAATTATAACAGTAAGTTACAAATAAAAAAGCGACAATCGATAAATAAACCCATAGAAGTCGGAATACCAACATACAAAACAAAAACAGTGTGACCTTATGCACGGACGTAATACTTTGGTTTTAGTGATCAGCATTTTATTGCATTTGCTGCCTGTAGTTGCATTTAGGGCGTCTTATAACAACACGAGATATATGACAAAGGGGAATGGCCAGAGGACTTCCTTGCAACAGTTATGGTACCAATAGAGAAAAAGAGAAAGACTAAAAGTGTGAAGAGCACCGGACCATACCATAATTTCTCATACAGCTAAAGTCTTGCTGAGAGTGTTGAATAGAAAGCTATATGGCAAGCTGGATAGAGGGATTGCAGAGGAGCAGTTCGGGATTAGAAGAGGAAAAGGAACAAGAGATGATATTGGCCTGTTAAGAACTATAGATGAAAGATATATCGAAAAAGGTAGAGAAATCTTTGCTGTTTTTGCAGATTTAGAAAAGGCCTTTGAGTTCAGTGGAACAAGTTGATGGATATTTTGAAGAGGAAAGGAATAGATTGGAAAGAGAGACGACTGATACAGAATCTATATTTACACCAGAAAGTAAGGATAAGGATTGGAAATGAAATGTCAGAAGGGAGCAGCATTGGACGAGGTGTTAGACAAGGTTGTTGCTTTTCCCCACTGTTGTTTAACGTATACCTTGAAGAGGTTATTGCGAAAAGCTTAGATGGGAAAAGAGGAATATGTATTGGTGGAAAGAGAATAGAATGTATAAGATTTGCTGATGACGTTAGTGGTAGAAAGTGAGCGGACAGCGAATAACATGCTTAAAGATGTGAATGAAGCTTCTGTGGAATATGGGATGCAAATAAACACAGCAAAAACAAAAAGTATGGTCATCAGTACAAGACACGCACTGTCCGATATTAAAATAGGACAATCCACCATTAGCCAAGTAAGTGCATTTAAATATCTTGGAAGCACAGTGACTGAAGACTTGAAGATGTCACCAGGAGGTGAAAACTCGAATTGCCACAGCGAAGGAGGCATTCAAAAGAAAGAGGAGACTTATGTGGCAAATTAGATAAAGAACTAAGGAAAAGGGTTGGCAAATGTTTTGTCTCGAGTGTGGCACTATGTTGTTGTTGTTGTTGTGGTCTTCAGTCCTGAGACTGGTTTGATGCAGCTCTCCATGCTACTCTATCCTGTGCAAGCCTCTTCATCTCCCAGTACCTATTGCAACCTACATCCTTCTGTATCTGCTTAGTGTATTCATCTCTTGGTCTCCCTCTTCGATTTTTACCCTCCACGCTGCCCTCCAGTACTAAATTGGTGATGCCTTGATGCTTCAGAACATGTCCTGTCATCCGATCCTTTCTTCTAGTCAAGTTGTGCCACAAACTCCTCTTCTCCCCAATTCTATTCAATACCCCCTCATTAGTTATGTGATCTACGCATCTAATCTTCAGCATACATCTGTAGCACCACATGACGAAAGCTTCTATTCTCCTCTTGTCTAAACTATTTATCGTCCATGTTTCACTTCCATACATGGCCACACTCCATACAAGTACTTTCAGAAACGACTTCCTGACACTTAAATCAATACTGAATGTTAAGAAATTTCTCTTTTTCAGAAACGCTTCCTTGCCATTGTCAGTCTACATTTTATATCCTCTCTACTTCGACCATCATCAGTTATTTTGCTCCCCAAATAGCAAAACTCCTTTGCTTCTTTAAGTGTCTCGTTTCCTAATCTAATTCCCGCAGCATCACCCGACTTAATTCGATTACATTCCATTTTCCTCGTTTTACTTTTGTTGATGTTCATCTTATACCCTCCTTTCAAGACACTGTCCATTCCGTTCAACTGCTCTTCCAAGTCCTTTGCTGCCTCTGACAGAATTACTGTATGGGGCAGAAACATGGACACTGAGACGAGAGGATGAAAAAAGGTTAGAACCATTTGAGATGTGGATGTGGAGGAGAATAAGCTGAATGGAAAGAGTGAGTAATGAAAGAGTATTGGAAAGGGCTGGTGAGAGAAGATGTCTGCTGAAGGTTGTAAGAGAAAGGAAAAAGAACTGGTTGGGACATTCATTGAGAATGGAGTGCTTGCTAGCAGATGCTTTGGAAGGATTGGATTGTGGAAGAAGACTGAAAGAAAGAAGGAGATACAAGATGATGGACGACATAAAGGGAAGAGGAAATTATGCAGACCTGAAGAGGATGGCAGAAGACCGGACAGCTTGGAGAACTACCATGTGAAAACCTGCATTTTGGCAGAACACTGATGATGATGATGATGATGATGATAACAACTTATCTGATAAGACAGTGCCTCTGGAGACGAGTGCGGGTAGTGTGTACAATTTGCGGTGAGGGGAAGTCGCGCCACCCCTCGCCCCCCCCCCCCCCCTCCCCCTCCGGCGCTCCGCTTCCCGGGCCATGCGCGGTGGGCTGAATGAGCGGCGGCTAGCAGGCTGCCCGCTGTCAGCGCCAGTGCTCGCGCGGCTGCCGAGCAGAGTGCACCTATCAGGCGTTCGTTGCTCTTCATGTGGCTCAAGGATCCCAGTGACGCGTCGGCTGCCGTCAACGGCGACTGCCCTCGACAGGCGGCGCCCAACGAGTGAGTACCACAGAGGGCTTCCGTTCCGGGGCGTTAAATCAGGGACGGCACTTGCCGCAATGGTGCGCCCGTGTTTACAGCGTTCAGCAATGCACAACTCGCTCTTTGTTACTTGTTTTCTCGCGCGTTATCTTCCCAGCACCATATTTTTCACCCACACTGTCTTCCTCGGGCTTGCTATTAGCGCCAGCATTTTCCGCAAGCGCTGATCTTTACCTCGCAAACAACACACCATTTTCTTACTCATCAGCAAAGTAAACGCCCGTGTAAAGTTTCGTCGTGGATTAAGGCACTCCAGCGCGCTGTCTTCGTCTCTAGGTTGTCGCTACTTGCCCCTACAGTGACAATGCATTTTTTTCTCCGTACACATATAATCTGAATATACGTACGCTTTAGCCTCGAAATCCCGTGCTGCTTTCTCATACGATGAATCTCACTCAAATTACACTGTTTATTTAACTTCTTTTGGGACGTGTTTAATTAGTGTTCCATTCTTTGTGCTGTATACAGCCGCCGCCAGCGAATCTGTTATCGGAGATGCCGGGATGGTTAATTTTGAAGTGCCACATAGCCCAGCTGGAGTATCTCGACGCTGCGATAAGAGAGGCGTGGCCGCTAGGGCTGCTGCTGTCATGTGCTCACTCTGCAAAATAATTTCGGACCAAGAAACTGCATTGGACGTGCATAGCCGTGATGTGCATCACGCTAGGCCTGTGAAAGGGAAGCACTGGTTTTTACGAGCACTCAGTATCATAATAGGGAAATGGATGCTTAACATTCAGTCGAGATTACCCTTGCATTGGACGGCAATGTATCAAAGAAGCTACCATGGACTTCTTTTTTTTATATAAAAAAGGGGAACAGTCTTGTAGTTGTAGCGGCGAGACGAAACAGTGTAAAACCTAACAAGGGACTTCAACACTGCACAATTCCGAATGGTTTAGTACGACGTGGCGCACGAAAAGCAGGCCCCGATGAATAGACTGCTCATTGTCGCCCGCCGGTTGTCATTTATTGTTTCGAAGCTGTTCGGATTACGAAACTGTTGCGATTGCGTTTTGCATTATCAGTATTGTATTACTATTCAATTAGTACACGTTTGTTTTTGTAGTATCTGCTCTCGTCGGGCGAATCTGCGTGTTTAACTTGCGAGCAGTCTGCACTCGGGGCCCGTTTTTGTGCGCCACCCTTTATTACAGATGCTGTGATTCAGTTCTCAGTTAAGATCATCATTACTCGCAAGTGAGGCCGTTCATTAATTTTATAAGTGACCAGACTACTGCATGCTGTTGCCTCATCATATACTTTTTTGGATATACTTCGTAATTGCTCTATTTCTTCAAGGAATATGCTACATGGAAAGAACGATTTAAGAAATAAATTAAAGTGTGGCCCAAAAGTATCAACAGAGAATGCAAGTGTGCTGCCCAGAGGCTAAGATAGAGGGCTTTGCACAATGCCCAGGAGCGGCTGTGAAATCCGACAGCGCGTCACCTGGTTAGTCACGGACCCGGGGACGTCACGGCAGTGCGTGTTCCCGCTTCTTGGCCGTCGGCCGTGTTTTTCCGCACCTACCCGCGCAGCGCCTTTGTGCTGTTTATAAAGAACAGCTGTTCAGCCAGGAGAGGCGTCGCACGCACGTTGACCTTGACCGTGCTTCGGCTTCGCACGCCCTTCTTCCCCGTCGCCCCCCCACCACGAGCTACGCCCCCTTCCCGGCTTCTGCTTTCCTCGGCGCATAAGTGCCGTTTTTTGTCGAATCCACCTGTATACAGTCGCTCGACAGGTTTCCACTGTCATTCCCTCTTCCGCACACTGAGGGAAGAACGAGTTAAAATACCAACTGCATCATTCGCATTTACGATTTTCCCTGACTTCAGATAAGTGCTGAGATTGTTTCCTCAGCAAAGCCATGGCCCATCCGTTCTCTTCTGCGAAATTCTGTAGCTACGTTAATATTTCTGCTGCAGCCACCGTGATGTCGACGAGTCCTGACATTCAAAACTTATTTTTCTGTTGTTTTATCATTTACTCTACAATGTTACCTACCGTTCTTTCCAGTGACGGAACAAGTGTTTTTAGCCCTATAGCTTTGTTTCGTGAAATTCCTTGAAGACTCGTCGCTGAATTTACACACCTCGCCTGTGATCTTATTTGCTTTTTATTGACGAAATTTATTGGTTTATGTTTAAAATAAAATTTTTGTTTTAACCAAGTAATCTGTATTTTCTTCTTTGCATTGCTTATACTTCTTCGTATTGAAATACCTGCGAAGTGGAGCAGCCTCTGTTCTCTTGCATTCTGACACGAAGTAAATGTTTTAGAATTTAATTTCTTAGAAAACTAGCTCCATCTAAAGTGTACTTTAAAAGGGAACAAATGTGATATTTTTAAAGAAACTTAGAACAATCACCGTAAATACTGAATTTTCAAACAGTAGTTCTGTTTTAAAAACAAGTATTTTGTTGTTTGCATTAGAATCCTTAATCCTACCACGAGTTTCATAAAAAAAATACCAGCACTACCTACTAATTCTCTTTGTCGGATGGTGTATGGTGCACGACTGACATAGTATGTCAGTCACTGATCGAGTGAGAGTCGATCTCCAGCGGATTACACATGTTAGCGGTCGTTCTGAGCTGTAAGACTGAAGAATTTCTAGGATGTACAACAGCTGCAGTTGCTTTTTATTTGTTAACCTGAAACCGATTTGTCTGTATTGCACCATCTTCACGCTATATAAAACATAATCAGCTTAAAATCATACAATACATGTCCTTACAATCTGACCACTTCGTGGTATACAAAACGTGCCAAAAATCACATGGGAAAAGTCACATGCGTTTACGATTGAAGTACTGCGCATTCATGACGTTGTGGCGACGTTGCATCAAAGAAAATGATTTCCTATGGAGGAAATTCTACAATTAAAGATCACTGCATAATTTTATCAGTTTCGGTGACGCAACATTCTGATAAAGTCATGTGTGTACTGTACAATCATTGTAATTACACGTGACATGTCCATGTGAATTCTGTTACCATAAAGCAGTGATATTGGAGGAATAGGTTTTGTGATGCACTGCTGGCCATGTTTTATACAGTACGGCCTGAAACTGGTCCAGTATAGACCGAAATCGGTTGCTCAATAATTAATAACAAAGAAATGCAGCTGTTAGAAGTTCCAACTACTTGACTACATAAGTTGTTCTTTCTGTTTTTTGCTGACTGTGCAGTGATCCTGTGGACAGTAGATTAGTAAATTACCTGATGCAGCAGTTATCAAGTGCGTTATAGTTTGGAAGTATTTTTTGAGATACTGAAATTTAAGCAAGGATAATAAATCACAGAAGGCACAAAGAACTGAAGTTATTTCGTTAAAGTTTGATCAACAGAAACCAGATGTAATTCATTGAAAATTTCTACTGTGTGTTCCCAAAATGTGGCTTGGCGTCCCATTTTATAATGTTACTAAATATTGGGCCGCGCGGGATTAGCCGAGCGGTCTTAGGCGCTGCAGTCATGGACTGTGGGGCTGGTCCCGGCGGAGGTTCGAGTCCTCCCTCGGCCATGGGTGTGTGTGTTTGTCTTAGGATAATTCAGTGTGTAAGCTTAGGTACAGATGACCCTAGCAGTTAAGTCCCATAAGATTTCACACACATTTGAACATTTAATAAATATTGGGATGCTCGATTAATCACAATAACGAAAGGCTGGGATCGGATGCAGGTTACGTGGACAGCTCCGTGGCAGCGTGAGCTCGTCTACCAATGAATTTTTACCTACGCGAAGGTTAATGTTGATAGGGGGAGATTTACAATCGTTTGCATAGCCCGTGAAAATCCCGCGTGTTCTATTTATTCTGTTGTTATTGGGCGGAGTTTCCATGGCCTTCGCTACATTCTGCTTTTCCTCGCGACTTCTTTGGTTCCTCCAGTAGCCATAAAGTCACTGGTAATATGGATGACTCCATGTTCTGCTCTTGGAGAAGTATTTCCTATTATCTTTCTTTCGCCATATTCAGCATACAGTATATCCATCCGATTTTTATGATTTTTCCTTAATAGCGCCTTGTCTTTTGTCTTAATTCATCATACAGTACTCGTTCTGTGATAGATATTCAGCAGACTCTTCGTAGGAAGTCTATATTTGCTGTCCGGAGAGCCAATTTATAGTTTTTTTCTCTCTATGACTAATAACATGCCGAACCACATGCCAAAATAAAACCTACACTCTGCACAGTGTCCGTTTTGTACTTTTTTGCCCGAATCTATAAAATACGAACTCATTTTCTATATTGTTTTGTTTTGTAAATGTTTCCTGGGTATATTCTACACTAGTTTGCGGAACTCAAGGTTGAAAGTAACTTTCGCATGATATGTCACTGCCAAGTAACTTAGCTCGGTGAAACTTGGACAACGCATAGAAAATATCTGAAAGAAATACTCAATGAGACCAACAGAAATGACACTTTTATTCGAGACAATGATTACACTGAAGCTACCGTTGTTTATGATGGTGCGCTGGACATTACAAAGAGGGACATGGTTCCCAATAGGATGGGTTATCAACACAGACGGCAGTTCATGCTCAGGAACTGCTCCCATGCTGGCTTCAAGGTTGGTAAGGAGCTCTTGTGGTAGGTCGTATCCCACACGTGCTCGGTGAAACTGAAGTCTTGGTATGGGCAGGCCAGTCCGTTCGCTGAATATCCTCTCGTTCCAAGCGCTACTCAACCTGGCACTGTTCGATGCGGTCGCGGATTGACATCCATAAAAATTAACTCAGCGAGGAATATATCCCCGAAAAGACGCACGTGAGGAAGGAGTACAGTGTCACAATAACAAACGGTGAGAGTACCGAGTTCAAGAATTTGCTAACATTATGGCTACCCCATCACAACTGCACCATAAACAAAAGAGAAAAGAGGTGCTGATGAACGCGCTTTCGTATAGCGAGTGATGGGCACTCAGGAACATTATCTAACCTGGTCGTTCAGATATTATGATACGGGGAGGCATTATTTTGTATAGGCGTGCGTGACACAGTACAGCTACCGATCAACGTTATTGTTACACTGCGCTCCTTGCGCATGGTTGCCTTTCAGGGGTGCGTGAGACCTAACTTCACTCTTATGGATGGCAATGCGCGACAGCATCCAACTGCGCAGGTGGAGGAGGTCTTGGAAAGAAAGGATTCTCGGCGATTGGGCTGCCTGCCCCTTATCTCGCCTTAAATCCCATTGAGCATCTGTGTGATGCGATGGGCAGACGTATTCCAGCACTCCACAGGCACCAACGACAATCTAACAGTTATCGACCTTGCTCGTGGAGGATTGAAACCCGCTACCGTAAGAGCTCCTACCTACCTTGTGGCCAGTATGGGTGCACGTTGCAGAACATGTACTGCCGTCCGTGGTGATCATACACCCTACTAAGAACCATGTCCCGCCTTTTGTAAGGTCCACGAAACAACCATAAATCGTGGTGACTTGAGAACAATTATCATCTTTGAATAATAGTGTCATTTCAGTTCGACTAACTGCCTATTTCTTTCAGTTACCTTATGTACTACACTGTAGCAGTTCTTATACGCAGGGGTCCTCCTGAACACATTCTCAGTTCGAATGTAATATATTTTGAGACCGAGAAATTGAAGTACACGGATCAGCGTGTTTTTAGAAAACAATGCTCGTGCGAAACTCAGCTTGCCCTTTTCGCCCATGATATACTGTGAACTATAGATGAAGAACAACAAGCAGATTGCATATTTCTATATTTTCGGAAAGCATTTGACACGGTGCCCCAGAGCAGGCTGTTAACGAAAGTACGAGCATATGGAATAGGTCCACAGATATGTGAGTGGCTCAAAGACTTTTTAGGTATAGAACCCAGTATGTTGTCCTCGACGGCGAGTATTCATCAGATACAAGGACAAGGGTTTCGTCAGGAGAGCCTCAGGGGAGTGTGCCAGGACCACCGTTGTTCTCTATACAGGGTGGACATTAATTAAACCCTCAAACTGCAGGGACGGATTCACGAATCAAACTGCAGGGACGGATTCACGACTGGAAATGGAGGAATAAAAGATCCTATGAACAAGTATCCAGATTTCATCGAGCTGTTACTTAGCACGGACACAACACGCGAGAGCTACTTTCGTTCTTAAGTTTTGCACACCAGTATCTTCAGAGATTTTAAGCTTCCCAGATACCGGGTGTCGTTGAATTTTATGAATTTTTTTCATTTATTGCTGTGGATCTATTTTGATCTACTATTATGAAGTGTTCTGTTTTACGCATACTGTCTCTGGGAAAAAGAGTAAAATAAATCTCAGCTTACCGTAACTTATATTACAGTGGTACAAATGATTCAAATGGCACTGAGCACAATGCGACTTAACATCTGAGGTCATCAGTCGCCTAGAACTTAGAACTAATTAAACCTAACTAATCTAAGGACATCACACACATCCATGCCCGAGGCAGGATTCGAACCTGCGACCGTAGCGATCTATTACAGTGGTATTGGTTTCGGTTGTTAAATGTTGAAGAAGCATCACTTGGGTAGGTGACGTAGTGATACAAATACCTGGGCGTTCCTAACACAGGAAGCGTCACGCGTCGTCAAGAGAGAGCTGTAGACAATGGGGGCATTGTCCGGAACCAAGTATTACGGCGCGAGACGTGTTTGCTTCGAGGCGTGCAGCTTCGGCAAGCTATTCGTGGACTCAGTTGGGGATCATGACTAGTCGCACAGCTGTTGTGTCACTTAAACCGCCGTGAGAGGAATACGGGGAATGTCACTTTTCTTGCATCCCAGCTGCAAGGTGTGACAGCTGTTACAAATAACGATTCATAGACTACTTTATTTGCTCGTTTCTAATGTTTGTCAGTTGTAACGCGCAGTACTTCAGGTACTGTTGAAACACATTAAACCTAGCAAACATTTTATGGAAGGATTGTAACGTTCGTGTAAGCCATTCGTTCGGTGGGGTTTGGGGTGTCGTTGCTCGATCGTCGCCATCAGAAACATCTGTATCTACATTCATACTCTAAAAACTACTATGAAGTGCATTAAAAAGGGTACTTTTCATTTTACCAGATGTTACTGTTATGGAGCACGGGAAGAATAACTCCTTAAATGCCTCGGTGCGCGCTGTAATTACTGTATATTCTTAGATTCCTCACTTAATACTGGTTCCTGAAACTTTGTGATTAGGTTGCCGACGGGTAGCTTGCGTCTATCTTCAAACATCTACCAGTTCAAGTTTTTCAGCATTTTCGTGACGCTCTCCCTTGGATCGAAGAACCCTGTGCTCACTCGTATACATGGAGATAGTGTCTGTTCTTTCGGACTTATACATCAACGGGCACAGTTGAAAAAGTGTGCCCCGAGCGGGACTCGAACCCCGGGATCTCCTGCTTACACGGCAGGCGCTTTATCCATCTGAGCCACCGTGGGCACAGAGGACAGTGCGACTGCAGTGGCCCAAATTCCCAACTTAATGTCCACACACTACATTCGTAGTGCCCCTGTACACTACACTGATTACTCGTGGCAGACAATCTGACAGAGTCCCGTAAGAGTTCGGGAAATGCGTGTGCATCCGCACAGGACAAAAAGGTCATGGCCGGTTAGCCTATATCACGTTGAAACTCACTTAAATCTTGAAAACCTGCCATAGTAGCAGCAGTAACCGATCTAACAACTGTGCCAGACACTTGTCTTATATAGGCGTTGCCGACCGCAGCGCCGTCTTCTGCCTGTTTACATATCTCTGTATTTGAATACACATGCGTATACCAGTTTCTTTGGCGCTTCGGTGTATAACAGACTGACTTCAGCGATATGTCTATAGTTTTGAGCGTATTTTCGATGATCTTTGTTGAAAACTGGAACGACGCCCCTCTTTAGAATCAATGGAAAAAGTAAATTTTATTTGTCGAGAAAATAGCGTGTCCTCAAATTTGGGTAGTACGATATTCAGTAGCTGGATATTTGTCGGTGACTGTAGCTGCAGTTTATGGCGGATCATGGCCCATCGAACATAGGCCGGTGTGAGGTGGAGCGTACACTATTAAGTTAAGTAGTGGTTTTGACTTTGTACATATGTACTGTTTGTGTTTTCCTTTTCTTTTTCGTTTATAAATGTATAGCTATGGTGGTCTTGTAATCATTGACAAAGGTGTTCTTAGGCACTTGTGGGTTTTATTGTTGTGCTGAAGAAGGTGTAGTTATCTACGCCGAAACCTGGGTTAACACCAGGTGCTTTTTTCGCAATCGAGGCGGGTTTTTAGTTTTTTAATAGATTATGAATATCCTGCGTGACAACCGCTACCATCCCTATCACCTGCAATGAGTGCAAGGATTATCAGCATCGGATTTCCGTCTACGGGAAGGATTAACCTTTATCAGAACTGGCATCATCAGTGTGCATAATCGTCACCTGTGAGCTACGGACAATCATTGGGGAATAGTTGAAGCGACTCATGAGCATCGATTCAGCAGCAGTGTGTGGGCAGGAATTCGTGTCGATCACACACTTGGACCGTTCATTATTCAACAACGCCTCGACGGAGAAACATACTTGGACTTCCTGCGGAATGCTCTGTCTGGGCTGCTTGAGAATGTGCCTTTGACCACACTGCAGGTGATGTGGTTTCTGCACGACGAAGCACCACCCGTCTTCCGCTTTACATTTCCCTGACACCTCAAAAACATCTCCGGACGTTGAATATGGCGCGCAGGCTGTGCATCACGGCCTGCTAGATCACCGGACTTAAATCCCTCGATTTTTACCTCTGAGGGCATCCGAAAAGCGTTATTTATGCTGAACTAGTTCCTGATGTGCAGACCCCTTAATAGCGCGTTCACGACGCTTACATCGCTATTCGGTGAGATGCCGGAGCGTGCGAAAGGATGCGGCAGTACATGAGGCGACGTGTGACCGCCTGCATTGATCCTGTCGAGGCCACTTTCAATACCTGTTGTGACTCGATACAGCGCAGCTCCGTTCTGTGTTCCCGTACGATCTGTTGTCGTTGCACATGCACTGTCCATTTCCGGATACTTGTTCATAGGACATTTTATTCCTCCATTTCCAGTCGTGAATCCGTCCCTGCAGTTTGAGGGTTTAATTAATGTCCACCCTGTATAGAGAACAACGGTGGTCCTATCACACTCCCCTGAGGCTCTCCTGACGAAACCCTTGTCCTTGTATCTGATGAATACTCGCCGTCGAGGACAACATACTGGGTTCTATAACTAAAAAGTCTTTGAGCCACTCACATATCTGTGGACCTATTCCATATGCCCGTACTTTCGTTAACAGCCTGCACTGGGGCACCGTGTCAAATGCTTTCCGAAAATATAGAAATATGTAATCTGCTTGTTGTTCTTCATCTATAGTTCTCAGTATATCATGGGCGAAAAGGGCAAGCTGAGTTTCGCACGAGCGTTGTTTTCTAAAGACACGCTGATCCGTGTACTTCAATTTCTCGGTCTCAAAATGTATTACATTCGAACTGAGAATGTGTTCAAAGATCCTACAGCAAACCGAAGTTGGCGACATTGGTCTTTAATTTTGCGGGTCCGTTCAGGAGGACCCAGCGTATAAGAAGGCTACGAGAAAGGACCCGCTTTTTTCCAGTCATTTGGGACTTTGCGCTGGGCGAGAAACTCGCAATAAACGCAAGCTAGGTAAGGGGCTAATTCTGTACAGTAATCTTTGAAAATCGAAATTGGGATTCCACACGAACCTGGTGATTTATTTGCTTTCAAATCTTACAGTTGTTTCACTACGCCAGGGATGCTTATTACTACCTCGTCTTTGGCACACGTGCGTTGGGACAAAGCATCTCCGAGGTAGCTATGAAGTGGGGATTTTCCCGAACGACCATTTCACGAGTGTACCGTGAAATCAGGAATCCGTTAAAACATCAAATGTCCGACATCGGTGCGGCCGGAAAAAAGATCTTGCAAGAACAGGATCAACGACGACTGAAAAGAATCGTTCAGCGTGACAGAAGTGCAACCCTTCCGCGAATTGCTGCAGAATTCAATGCTGTGTCAGCAACAAGTGTCAGCGTGAGAATCATTCAACGAAATATCATCGATATGGGCCTTCGGAGCCGAAGGCTCATTCGTGTACCCTTGATGACTGCACGACACAAAGCTTTACGCCTCGCTTTGGCCCGCCAACACGGACACTTGACTGTTGATCGTTTCAAATTGTATCAGGCGGATGGATGTGAACGGGTATGGAGAAAACGTCATTAATCCATGGACCCTGCATATCAGCAGGGGACTGACTGTCCAAGCTGGTGGAGGCTCTGTAATGTTGTGGGGGGTGTTCTGTTGGAGTGATGTGGGACCCCTGATATGTATAGATTCTACTCTGACAGGTGAGACGTGTGTAAGCGTTCTGTCTGATCACCTGCATCCATTCCTGTCCATTGTGCATTCCGACGGGCAATTCCAGCAGGACAATGCGACACCCCACTCGTCCAGAATTGCTACAGAGTGGCTCCTGGCATGCTCTCCTGAGTTTAAACACTTCCACTGGCCACCAAATTCCCTAAACATGAACATTATTGAGCATATCCGAGATGCCTTGCAACGTGCCGTTCAGAAGAGATTTCCACCCCTCGTACTCTTATGGATTTATGGACAGCCCTGCAGGATTCATATGTCAATTCCCTCCAGAACTACATCAGACATTAGTCGAGTCCATGCCACGTCGTGTTGCTGTACTTCTGCGCGCTCGGGGGGCCCTAAACAATATTAGGCAGGTGTAGCAGTTTCTTTGGCTCTTCAATGTAGGATTCCATGGGAAGCTTCGTGTTCGCGCTTTATGACACTTTTGGAGACAGAAAATCTCCTCTAGGGATAGGCATGGGTTACGCAAACGATCGTGTGAAACCCAACTCTTCATTCGTCAGCAAGACCCGTAAGGCAGTAGACGCGGACTCTCAGGTTGGTTCCGTGTCTCGTGGCTTCCAGGAGGCGTTCAATACAGTTCCGCACTGTCGCCTGCTGAATAAAACACGAGCTTACGGAATATCAGACCAGTTTTGTGACACAAGAGTTCCTAGCAAATAGAACTCAGCATGTCATTCTTAACGTAGAGAAATCTTCAGACGTATAAGTAAGTTCGGGCGTACTCCAAGGGAGGACCATTACTTTAAACAAATAACTTCTTAAGTTCCATGACGTTTTTCGCGAATGATGTAGTTATATACGTAGAATCCGCAACAAACGCTAGAAAATTTTAGCGAAATGCAGGAAGCAGATCATTCATTTCTAAATCCTCACAGACAAAAGCTTTTTAAATGATTAGTACTTACTTTGCAATATAAATTGTAGTTTCTAGAATAGCGTGAAAAATGCTATTTATAATGGTATAATTTTGCACTTATAGAGTACTACAGTCACTAATCTCCATCTGGACTTCTAAGATCCAAAATGCGACAGGTTTATTGGCAAATAAATACATCATCTTAAAAATAAGTGTATATTTTAGAAAATAATTTCTACGTGTGACAAGATGGCCAGATACAGTAAAATGGTTCAAATGGCTCTGAGCACTATGGGACTTAACTGCTGTGGTCATCAGTCCCCTAGAACCGTAGCGATCAAGCGGTTCCAGACTGAAGCGACTAGAACCGCACGGCCACTCCGGCCGGCGTCAGATACAGTAGCTCATTGTGCACTATAATGACTGCCGTTACTGTGCTGTCCTTGCTCCGAGCGACATGTGCTTTCCAACACCGTTGTTGGCCAGCGGAACCTAGCAATTGCGGTAAACGACAAAATGGCTCTTAACCAATGACGCTTATTAGACGGTCCCTTACTTGTAATAGGGCAACATTGTCTCGGGTGTTACGTGCGAAGTGCCCGAGCGCCTCACAATTCCTGGCAGACTACCAGCGCAGGAATACAACACTTTCGCGGAACTGGATGCGACCATTCACGCTTAAAATACACTTCCTGCAACGCTGACGCCGCTGGGGATCACTGTTATGGTATTGTTTGATGTTTAGTGGTATTTAGAGACATTTCTGTATTTATTTGTTCGTAATGCAGTAGAAACGATGTATGATTTGGAAGAGAAATTTCTGCCATCTTCTTAAAACGATTTCAAGTCAGAACGAACTACACCCAAATACAAAGTTTTTTCGAGGAAATTGTCACTAGTTACAATTTTTTCCGTTCCTAGTTATAGCAAGCTAATGCTTTAATCCAGTACATGTAGCAACTGAGGGCCTGCAGTTCTGAGGTACAATTTTCGCAGAAGAGGAAATTTATTGTGCTCTCACAGTAATCAGTGGCGCAAGTACTATCGCGATAGTCGCTAAATACAAGGCGCCCAATGCATTTTGCGAGTGAGTACTGCCGTAAATCCCAGACACGTGTGTGGGGCTGGTTGCTCACTCAGCAAGATGCCTTTTCCATATTTTGTCAAGTTCGTCCGACCATCTCGGACCGTCTACAGAAGGGCGATGAAGTGACAGGGTGTATGCATTTTTTTTTTTAAATTTTGGAGCTGTTTTATATACTGACCGACACTTGTGAATTAGTTTTTGCATTGTGTACAGTATACTGATTTTCATTTTAACATCTAAATATATGCTTTTTTAAATGTTCTCGAAAATTTTAGTATTTTTTCTTGGAAACATGTCAATCAACTGAATCAATAGCAGCGTTTCTTCCATATAACTTTATTTTGGGTGTTACCGTTCGCAGTCATTTGCACCGGCATTAATATTAGGATACTGTCCACCAGCTACAATACCTGTCTGTATATTGTAGTACCGTACAGATCCAGATATAAAGGGGATAGGCAAAATAATGTGAACAGTGGTAGTAATGGGATGGGTGTGTTTGATAGTCAACAATGCAGGTAAGGCACGTGTCGCGCTGGACTATGCGAGTTCAGTATGGACTGGGCATCAGTGCAACTTGTTTACGAGTAGTGTACACTTCATATTTGCATTCAGGGGCCGAGGTCGACGTGCAATGAAAGACCTAGCAGGGTTCCAAAGAGGGCAGATTGTGGTGGCCCGATTAGCTGGGGCATCAGTAACCAAGACAGCCAACTTATTAAATGTTTCACGAGCAATTGTTTCAACTGTCATGACAACCTACACAAAACATGTAAAGACATCACTGTGTAAACTTAATAGTGGGCGCAAATCAAAACTAAATGACAGAGATCGTCGTACGCTAACACGAACTGTGTAAAAACAACACAAAACTACGGCGGCTAAAGTGACTGCAGAGATCAAAAGCCATCTTCGAGACTCGGTATCTTTCGGCACTGTCCGTCGAGAACTGCATAAAGCGAATATTCATGGACGAGCTGCTGTACCTAAACTATTAGTGATGACAACCAACGCAACGGCTGATCAGTGGAAACACGTTATATGGTACGACGAGTCAACGTTTTCGTTATTTCCAAGATCGGGGTGGGTTTACGTCTGGAGAACGCCAAAAGAAGCCGACAATCCTGATTCCTTGATTCCAACGATTAAGCATGGAGATGGAAGTGTGATGGTGTAGGCAGCCATATCATGGTATTCTGCTGGTCCCGTCATTACTCTCAAAGGCAGTGTTACAGCCAACGATTATGTGAACATTTTAGGTGATCAGGTGCACCCCATGATTCAAACGTTGTTCCCCGACAATGATGCCTTATTTCAGGACGATAATGCACCCATTCACGCAGCCAGGACAGTACAATCGTGGTATGAAGATCATGCAACTGAAACTGCAGCGTCTTCCCTAGCCAGCACAGTCCACGGACTTACCGAACCATTTGGGCGGTATTGGAGCGCACGCTCAGAAGCAAATTTCCGCCTCACTCGTCACTACAATAGTTAGAAGACGCTCTGATCGAAGAGTGGCATAACATATCACTGGAGACTATACAATCATTATATGCCAGCATTCCAAGAAGAATCGCAGCTGTATTACGGGCAAATGGAGGTGCAACCCCTTATTAATAAACCATTCCCAAGCAAGTACAGGTGTTCACATTATTTTGCCTACCCCCTGCATGTCTTAGAGGATAATGTACATTAATATTATTCTTTCTCGTTGTGTGTGTGCGTGTGTGCAAGTCAGCTAGAAGTACATACACTGTGCCTTATGTGCTAGGCGCTGGCATCTTCTGATGAATGGAATCGAATCTTATCTTATTCAGCTCCTTCAGCTACAGCTGTCCCGGTTGTCCTGGGACATAGAGCAGCCGATATTCATATCTAATTTTCTTCACGACACGTAAAAAAAGTAGTTATCCATCTGACTAATTATAAGAGAGAATTTTTTTTATGACATCACGCCGTTTTCGGTAGGTCCTTTTTCCGATCTTAAGCTACGTACTACAAATCATCATTAGCGGCTTCCGGTAACAAGAGTCTTTTTTCTGTCATCTTATGTGCTTGGGAATGCAAGTATTATTTATGATTATTCAAACTAATGTCTTCCACATTGCTTTCTAAGTGAGTGTGTGTCAAAGATTACGTTGTTAGAAGACCGCATCTTGGACTAAAGATATGATTATCAAAGATGATTCCGAACACTCAAGTTTTCAGAAATAAACACATCCTTATCATGACTAGAAACTATAGTTCTTCGCCGATAGCACGCGAAGTATCTGCATGTAGTGAACTTCGGCACTTATGTTGTGCGTTTAGGGGCTATGGAGGCATGAAATCATGAGACATGAACGAGTGCTCCAAAATTTCCACAGAATGATAACAACACAAAAGAAAATTTTTAATACTTGAGTGAACATAAGATACTTGTAGGCGGCGTTCAGTGCCGACAGAGGAAATCAGAAATGTGTACATACTACAGTGTACACTTTCGTATCTTTGTATACGTTCCCAAGTAAATTAGTTCAGAACATTGACGGTGTAGAAGCTATGTGACTCATATCTGGTAGCTGGGGTGAACAGTTCGGAAAGATTCCAGTGTCAAGTGGAGGTCTCTTCCTATCTCTTCCTCTCATTTCCTTCCACTTTTCTCGCTATATTTCTTTTTTGTAGACAATTCCTACGCACCATATGTCAGAACCGATATTTTTTCTTAATTACTTCTTCATTCTTAAGTCAATCAGCTCATTTCGCCGTAAGCATTCTTCTCCAAATCCATATTTCAAAACTTTCTAAATATATTTCTTCTTTCTTTTTAACTGCCTTTGATTCACTGGTGTATCACACTACACGCCAGACGTAAAATGCAGCAGATCTTTTCGTCAGTTCTATTAGAATTCTTGTCGATGTTAATTAACTGTTTCACCTTTTCAAATGCTTTCTTTCCTATACATGTCTCCCTCCTTATTTGTTCTGTACAGTTTCTGTTTCATGTCATTAAACTTCCCAGGGTCAGAAAGGGTTTCACTTTATCTTTTTGCCCCTGAGAATATGTTAACTAGAGCTTCCTTCTTGCTTATTCTTATCACTTTCGTCCTTTATTTTCTATATTTACCTTCGTTTCTTATTCCTCGCCCATTCTTGCGATACTCACTAACATATTCTACAGCTCCTCTTCTGATTCCGCTAACAGTGCTATATCATCCGCGTATTTTATAGTCTTTATCGTTTCTCTTCCAATTACAATGTCTCTAGCGTCTACATCCACATCCATACTCCGCAAGCCACCTGACGGCGTGTGCCGGAGGGTACCTTGAGTACCTCTATCGGTTCTCCCCTATATTCCAATCTTGTATTGTTCGTGGGAAGAAGGATTGTCGGTATGTTTCTGTGTGGGCTCTAATCTCTCTAATTTTATCCTCATGGTCTCTTCGCGAGATTTACGTAGGAGGGAGCAATATACTACTTGACTCTTCGGTGAAGTTATGTTCTCGAAATTTCAGCAAAAGCCCGTACCGAGATACTGAGCGTCTCTCCTGCAGAGTCTTCCACTGGAGTTTATCTATCATCTCCGCAACGCAAAAACACACGGAAGAAGTGACAAGTAAGAAAAATACAGTTAATACTTAAATTAAGGTAGCTCGCTGCACAGCAGTTGTGACACAGACGGCAGTTACGACGACATGGCCTCACACGTCAGTTCTTGTCCACGTATGTAGAATAGCTTCTGTGACAGTGAATATCCTTTCTTTACTCCCCCTTATAAAGCTCATTTCTCGCGTCTCCTCATTCACTCTTCTGTCACTTTTTGCCTTGCGTACATCTTCAGTAAGCTTCTATATTTCTGAAAACTAAACTCCTTCCGAACAGGCGTTGAAAGGCCCAACAATACTGACCGGCCACCGTGTCATCCTCAGCCCACAGGCGTCACTGGATGCGGAGATGGAGGAGCATGTGCTCAGCACACCGCTCTCCCGGCGGTATGCCAGTTTACGAGACCGGAGCCGCTATTTCTCAGTCAAATAGCTTCTCAGTTTGTCTCACAAGGGCTGAGGGCACCCCGCTTGCCAACAGCGCTCGGCAAACCGGATTGTCACCCATCCAAGTGCTACCCCAGCCCGACAGTGCTTAACTTCGGTGATTTGACGGGAACCGCTGTTACCACTGCAGCAAGACTGTTGGCTTCTATCTTTCCAGTCTATACCAAAATATTATAAAATTATCAGCGGTATACTCCACTTGACTATCAAATGCCTTCTCCCAATCTATAGAACAAATAAACACATCCGTATTCATTTCTGTCTTTCTCTTGATCCTTCAGCTTTTCTAGACCCGAACTGGTCTTCCATACCACTCTCCTCAATTGTCCGCCCCGGTAGCTGAGTGGTCAGCGCGACAGACTGTCAATCCAAAGGGCCCGGGTTCGATTCCCGGCTGGGTCGGAGATTTTCTCCACTCAGGGATTGGGTTTGTGTTGTCCTAATCATCATCATTTCATCCCCATCGACGCGCAAGTCGCCGAAGTGGCGTCAAATCGAAAGACTTGCACCAGGCGAACGGTCTACCCGACGGGAGGCCCTCGTCACACGACATTTCATTTCATTTCCTCGATTTTGTTTCCAATTCTCCTTAATATGACTGTCGTAACAGCCTTTGTGACGTGACTTATAAAACCAATTGTCACATAGTCTTTGCGTTCCTTTGCGTCGCACTTCTTAGGTAAAGCCGTCGTAAGCAGATCTTGATGCCAAATTCCTTTTTCATAAATTGTGATTACTACCTCAGTTAATCTGGCTATTGAAACTGGGCCTAAGACTTACAGTGCCTCACATGGTTTTCTGTCACAGCCCCAATACGTTCGTTTCCCAGAATGAGTGAATTGCTTTCTCTAATTCACACTCCAATACCTTAGGACCTTGGTCTTCTTCATCCTGTCCCCTTCGTCTTCGAAAACCAGTCGCGTGTTATCCCTTTGTGCGCCTCACACCCCTTCACTTAATCGATTCTAACCTTCCTCTCCTGTTCTATACATACCGCCTTTTTGCAGTGTTTATCCAACATTCCATATCTGCTTATTTTCCTTAGTCCTCTTCTTTTTAAGAATTCTACCATACTGTACATTTTTTCCAATTTCTCGTTTCTTTTCCAATTCTTCTATTTCCTCCCTTCTTTCCGTCAGCCAATTCTCTCTAGCTTGTTCATTTAACTCTCATAGTTCAGTGTTTAGTTTTCTGTTCTGTACTTTGTCTTCTTTCGAATTGTCATTTTCCCATTTCCTCCCTCATCCATTTTATCCCTATCACCTCTCCATTTTCTATCTCTACGTGTACGGAAATTTTTTTGAGATTTTGGTACTAGGAACGTATTTAAGAAAAGACACTGTAAATCTGTGTGGATTTTTGTAGCTAAATTACTCAAGACGAAATAGATAGTAAATTACGAATAGTCAAAGTATAATACTTTCGAAGTTTCACTAAAAGTTTTGTTCCCATTTTTGCGAGGGAGGGAAGTTAAAGCCTCTTTATTGACTGTGTTGGAAGTGTCGTCCCATGTTTCCTGGCTATGCGTTCAAGCGTGAATGTTAAAGAGCTGGTAAAAGTAATAAAGTAACTGTTTTATTTCGTTAAATATTGTATTTCTGACTACGAGGTGAGTATGAGTCACGCAGTACAGTATAACTTTCAAATTGTACATATTCAGGGTGTTCAGAAGAAAGTTCAGAATATTTTGAGAGCTAAAAATAAGGAAAATAGTCTAATAAACATGGGATCTAAAATACATATCTCACGAGGTATGAGCACTTGCTCAGTAGAAGATAGATGTTTCATAGTAGCGGAGATGAACAAGCGCTCATAGCTCTTAAGGTATGCATTTCAGAGGCCAAGTTTATTGGAATTTTTTACTT
The DNA here is from genome assembly GCF_023897955.1 of Schistocerca gregaria. Classification (NCBI taxonomy): domain Eukaryota; kingdom Metazoa; phylum Arthropoda; class Insecta; order Orthoptera; family Acrididae; genus Schistocerca; species Schistocerca gregaria. The sequence goes on from NC_064920.1 coordinate 942,138,274, forward strand.
GTTTTGATGCGTATTACAATCTCTCAAAATATTCGACACTTTTTGTAAAACCCTGTAGATAGCGGTCTTTAATCAGTTACCAATAAAAGTAAATTCTAAGGTCGTCCGTAAGCTAGGGAGCTATTGTAATACAGAACACTCTCCTCAGTAGCGCCGAAACTCAAGTTTGTTTGTAGCTTCCTAGGTGTCCTTCACGTCACCTGCCGTTTTCTCAGGCTTATCAGTGCTCTTTGTTCCCGGTTGAACGTCGCTAAACTGCCAGGTGACGTGCGTTCATGCTGTTTTAGTTTGTATTTAGAAAGCTGCTTACAAATCGTGTACACTGATCGCTACCGACGCGAAATTCTGGAAGCTGGATCCAGTTCATCCCTCTTATGAAATATTCTAATAAACCATCGGCATATTTCTAAGGATTCCAGCACATACCACTTTCCAGATGTCCAGACAGTCTGACGACATCTCTTGCCTCTGTTCCGCCATTAACAAGTGATTATATAATAGATAATTTTTCCTACAGCAATGCAGCGCGTCTGGACTATTTGAATCTGCAATAATCGTGATAAAATAGCGTAAAACTTGGCAATCTCACGTAGATAATATCAATACATGGCGTACGTGATCAAATTCACTTTATGACATATGCTTAAATTAATTCGAACAAATAATTGTACCACTGTCCCTATGAAATTTCAAAATAACATGTGATTAATTTGAAATAGTGTCTGTGTATTTACAGCGCAACATTTGGGAAACTATAAACTTAACTTATGTACAACCTGGCATACTTCAAACGTAAGATTTCTTTATTATTTTTTTACTAACGGTTATTACCATTCACAAAAAGTAATTTTTTTCTTAGGCCTTCGGGAACAACCAAAATATTAAAATAGCCATGTATGGCGAAAGATGGGGAGAGGTCTGAATGCCTTACACTTAATAAAAGAGGTTCTGTCCGGTTTGCAAGAAGAACTGGAAAAAATAAAAATATTTACAAAAAAATTAGGACCACAAAAGAATGAAGATAACAACTGAACGAAGGAGAGAAATGAAGATTTATACAAAAAATATAGAAACAATCACAAACACATAAGAAAGAGGGGAGAAATGTTTTACGATCGTATTGACAGAATGAATGACAACAGGCTAAAATTTACAGTTTCATTTCCAAATTAAAAGAACTTCCCAGGATGGCTGTAAGAGACAAGAAGGAATTGAGCAGATTTAATACCACAGAAGACACTAAACCGGACAGGGAAGTTCAACAACAGAAACCACAACGTTAGAGAGTGATGTTGAATAAACAGAGGCAGGCATCAGTCAATGCATGAAGTAACTCTGGGAAGATAAGAAGAAAAAAATGTATTATTGTCTTAGGTTCTAGGCTGTCTAGAATTGGCCAAGTTCTGTAATAATAATAATAATAATAATAATAATAAATCAGAAATTATATGTGAAATGTTAAGATCTCCATACGAATTTTTCATTCATGGTATCTTCCATGGTTTTCGGTCAGTTAATCTCATGCTGTACGTTAAATATTTCACATAGGAAAAGCTGATACATATTTCGACGTTAATATACAGCAGTTTCAAATGGAAAGGCTTATTTTTTGTCAGTCCGTCAAAGCCACATCTGTTAATTCAGTCATCCTCACTGCCGTCCTAAACGTAAGAAACTTGGATCGTCCCGCCATCCAGTTTTTGAATCTCCGTGTTTTCCTGAAATCGCTTTAGGCGATATTTTTGCTCAACAAGGTCAACTTTGTTTCCTTCCCAGTCTTTTGTTCAGACGAGCTAATGCACAGCATTTAATGAAATCAACGTTGGCGGGACGATAAACTACCTGATCAAAAATATCCGGGAATCCCTATGTGATGCGGAACTGACCACTAGATATTTCGAAAGGTGGTCCTGCTACAATGCCCTCTGTGGCATTGCAGCGAGAAGGAAGCGACTCTGCGTTACTTCTCTGGTTTCTGTATCACTAACCTGGTGTCTTGCTGCTTCGGTAGTCCCTCGTCACACAGTAGTAGCGCTCAGGCGCCAGGTTGCTTGTTATACTATACTCGTTTTAATAAAGAATACTTTGAAACACACTTCACAGAATTTCCAATATGGCGGCTCTTGGCTACGCCGTTATTCAACCCTTTACAACACATTAACACATTTCTCACTTTCCAAGCTCGTGATATACATTGCCCATGACACGTGGCGTTAACTGATAACTAACCTTCCCTTTATCTCATGTTTAACAGCTGGAATATTTACTCGCGACCGTTCTTTCGGGGCCGCCCTCGGTTACTCGACTGTGCGTTTTGAGTCGCGCCTCGCTGCTAACTCGCCCTGTCTTCCCGAAGGACAAGAGTTTCTCCCTCAGCCAATAAGGACACTTCACTCGTTTCCTATATATATATATATATATATATATATATATATATATATATATATATATATATATATATATATATATATATGTTGTGCTACGTTAGTAGGGACAAAATCCGACTATTCGGGAGTAGGATCTTATAGTCTGAGACAGTGTACCGAGACAAACTTCCATCACAGTGTCCGCAAACGTGACGACAGATCCGCCTAGCAACAGCGATCTGAAGGCCCAATATAACACTGTCTCAGACTGTGAGATCCTACTCCCGAATAGTCGGATCTTGTCCCTACTAACGTTGCACAACATTGCCTCCTATGATATTGTCATTAATGCTCCTTGCTGACGCATAATTATCAGATATACATGAGCCTGGCTGCTACTGAGCGTTCCAGATCACATAAATGTGCGTAATACTTGAGCTAAACACGTGAAGGGAATGCACGTATGCACTACTCCGCCAATATAAAAGGAGGCTGTCAATATTGCTATAAGTAATGGCAACCGTACGAAAAAACCAGCCATAAAACCATGCAAGAAAATTGAAGGCAAAACACACGGGGTCAGGAGAGCTTAGTGACGAGGACTAGTCATTGGTACTCACCTGAGTAACAAATCAATCAGGGACGACTGAATCCACCTAAAGTTGTGCAACTCGATTGATGTTTTTGTGAAGTGGACAAGCGAAGGAACGACCACAACTAAACCAAGACCAGGCAGACATCATGCACTGACTGACGGGGACCGTTGAGTATTGCAGAGGGCGGCTGTAGACAAATCGCATTAAATTGGCGAAATAAATCACTCGTGGGTTCCAAAGTGTTGTCAGCAGCCGGCCTGGCACAGTGGCTGTGCTTAATAGGGAGTTAAAAAGTGGCGTATGACGTTCGAGTAGCTCCTCATAAGTCGCTCATTTCTGTAGTGAGTGCTAAGCGATGCTGGAGGTTGTGCAAAGAGCGGCGCCGCTGGGCAGTGGGTGACTGGAAGCGATTTGGAGTGAGGAATAGCGCTGTGACAATCCGATGGAAGGGTTTGGGTTTGGCGAACGCCTGGAGAACGTTACCTGCCGTAATGTGTAGTGGCAGCATTGAAGCACGGGGAAGATATTGTTACGGTACGGGGGTGTTTTAATTCTTAGGGTGTGGTCACCTTATTGCGCTTAAGATAATGCTAAATATGGAAGGACATAAACACATTTTACAGCTTTTGTATACTGCGTACAGTAAAGCAACAGTGCGGAGACGATGATCGTTTGTATCAGCTTGACAATGCACCCCGACGTAAAGCATCTTTGAGGCCCGGAGTCCCGATCTGACCCCAACAGAACAACCTTGAGATTAGTTGGAACGTCGAGTTCGTTCCAGATCCCAGCGTACAACATCACTACCATCTATGGTAGTGATGGGGAATAATGGCCTTCCATTCCTCACTGACATTCAGACACCTCATTAAAAATATCCTCATCAGAGTTCAAACTGCCATCAATGCGAAGAGTGGACACAGCCCATATTAACGTGCACTAATAAGTGTCAGGACACTTCTGATCGGATGATACAAGTTTTAATTTAGAAACATTCCGTAATAATTCCAACCAAAGACTGTGTGTGTCCAGTGTGCAACGTACGTTTTAGTAAAAGATCAAATGATGCTCTTACGAGAAGCGAGGAATAGCTGGGCGATGAGAAGTGATCGCTTCCTCGTTTTAAACGTACAGTGCTGGTTAAGTGAAGAAGTATTGCGGTAAACGTTAAGGAAACTCGTAGATATCGCTATTTCAAACATAGTATACAGTATATACGTAGGTATCCGCGGCCATTGTCACAATCAATAATTTTTTGCTGTGTTTGTGACCATATATGAGACAAAGTTTTCTCATTCGGCAATAAGCAAAACCACCCTGAAGAAGATCACCTGCAATAGTGACCGAAACGTCGGTAGTTTTACATATTGATAATGCGGTCATAAACCCATAAAAATATTATTCATGGGGATATACGAGGTTACCAATGCTGATATTTTCCTAGGGAGGCAATTATGGTGTACGATGAACACTGTGATTTCTTTTCTCCTTCTATCGTGTATCGAGCAATGAGAGAGAGAGAGACAGAGAGAAAGAGAAATAGAAAGAGAGACAGGAGCGAGGAGGGCAACAAAGAGCTCTTTAAACTCTGTGAATAGTTACGGACAAAAGAAGTAATTGCATTGAAGATGGACCATGAGGAAACTGTACACTCCTTAGCAATATTATATCTAGGTAAAGAGGAAAGACGCCATTTTATTCATGTAGATACGAAACTGGTACGTGAGGTACTGGAGATTTGGAATCTTCACTTTACGCTGTAGTGTTCACTTTGATAAGAGTATTGATGATGTGATATTACAGCGAAGTGATTTGCGAAATCTGTGGTATGATGAAATATTTCCAGCATATTGTTAGTCACAGAGTGAGGTATCAAATGTCCTGTAAGCGTCAGAAAGTGTAATTTCATGGCTCTCCAGAGATAAGTCATGATGGGGCATTTAGACGGGCGTGTCTGGACGTAATCGGATGACAGGGTAACGGTATTTACCCGACTATACTATGGCGACAGTGATACTCGCTTTCTAGCAGCTGATTCATTCGAAGCCGGCCGCTGTGGCCGAGCAGTTCTGGGTGCTTCAGTCTGGAACCGCGCGACCAAAAAAAAAAAAAAAAAAAAAATGGCTCTGAGCACTATGGGACTTACCATCTTAGGTCATCAGTCACCTAGAACTTAGAACTACTTAAACCTAACTAACCTAAGGACATCACACAACACCCAGCCATCACGAGGCAGAGATAATCCCTGACCCCGCCGGGAATCGAACCCGGGAACCCGGGCGTGGGAAGCGAGAACGCTACAGCACGACCACGAGATGCGGGCGAACCGCGCGACCGCTACGGTCGCAGGTTCGAATCGTGCCTCGGGTATGGATGTGTGTGATGTCCTTAGGTTAGTTAGGTTTAAGTAGTTCCACGTTCTAGGGGACTGATGACCTCAGATGTTAAGTCCCGTAGTGCTCAGAGCCATTTGAACCATTTGATTCATTCGAAGATGAGGACGAGGTAGTCCAGGAAAACTTACACCCAAAGACGAGCGTTTCCTTTGGCTTGCATTTCACTAGAATTCAGATAGAGCGAGTCTTGTCAACATGTACCGGGGGCACAGAATAAAAACGCAAGCCATCCCAATCCTCTTTATGAAAGTGATTTCTGGAGAGGCTGATGGGGTGTGCCGCACTTAACAGAAAAAACCGTAGTGTCCGAATACGGTTGACGGGCAATATCGAGGATGGCGATATAGCTGATGAATGAAACTATGCGATTTATTATGGAGCTGCACAAGTTTGTATGTACGGATTTCGTGAAACGCGATACGACACAATATTAGCGGACGTACGAATCGCTGTGATATCCGGAACAGCTTGAAATTATAGAGACAAGTTTCATCGACGTTTAATTCTGCATTATGCTCTGCTTTGGGCGATTAATTCATTCTTATCAACGACTCAATCGACATCGAAGCTCAGTGTTTAGCGACATGCTGCAAAACATTAATTATTTCTGGAGTGCAGTGGCGAGCACGCCTCTCGACTGAGAGTACTTCTGAACATGTCCCGGCAAGTCTTGACGACGTGTTTAGACTGGGCCAGCACATCTCGTGACTGATCAAAACTAGTCTTGACGTAGGTTCCCTCGGCTGATATCATAATATGATGTACCGCGTCATAGTATAAAATATTTTGATTATAAACATTTCGGTCGTATTACAACGGCCTTTCTCGGGGCAAGACTGGTTTTGTTGTAGGAAAGGAGGCTCTGTTTATTGCAGGCGATCGGTGTCAGTACGTCATATTTTGAAACATTAAATGGCCCCCTGTAGCTGTTTGTTTAGGCCGTCCCGCCCGTGCAGGGTGAGGCTTCTGGCCCGCGGCCGCTCACGATCTGTTGGACTGGGATAGCTGGCAGCCAGCCGGAAGTTTGCAGCCATCCTCTCTGTCGATGTTGGCCTGCTTAACAATTTCAATCGTCTCTCGAATAGGGGAGGCAGGAAGACCAGCTAGCACTCGAGTAGTAGAACATGAATGCTATGTGGGATAAGCACAGCATAATAAATCGGAGATGGCGGAACAACACCGTTACTGGGGACGGCCTATCTTGTTCCAGGAAGCCCGTGTGCTGGAGAAAGAGTCTTGGACACGCCAACGAAAAATTTGAGAGGCGACTGAAATTATTAAGCAGCCTGACAACATGAACAGAGAGGATGGCTACAAACTTCCGGCGTCCTGGCTGCCAGATGTCCCAGTCCAACGGGCCACGAGCAGTCGCGGCGCAGAAACTTCACCGGACACGTACGCAACAGACTAAACAAACTGCTACAGGGGAACTGCCAGTGCATTTCTGCGCACACCGGGAAGAAAACGTGCCAACAAGAAGACAAGCGCTGATTTGCAGACTGTCGCCAATCAGTGACAAGCCGGCTACACCACCAGTGGCTTCTTTCCTACCCTCCCCCTTCCGTCATGACTAGCCTACAATATTCTACGACCAATAAAGCTTCAGAATATGACGTTGCTTGACACCGATCCTCAATAAACAGAGCCACCTTTCCACCACCATGTCTCGGAGCCAGAACCGTGCTACAGTACTTTGAGGAACATATAGCGAACTCACGTAAATGTCTCGGCGACCAAATTCGCCTGATGTAAAGCCTGTGGAATCCATTTGGGTTGCTATCGGGCGCCATCACCGCGTACGCAAATCAGCGACTCGCTATTTATGCGAATTACATGACCTGCGCGTAGATATCTGATGGCACATACCTTCACAAACGTACCAACAAACTGTCGGATCCCCGATAAGCAGAATCAGTGATATATTTCGTTTCAAAGACGGCGAGACATGCTGTTAAGCCGTAATGTTTTGCCACATCAGTGTACATTGGCTTGCAAAGCACTGCGGGTGAGGGCACGTGTTATGCTCGGTTCTAATATCCTACTTACAGGTGTGAAGTGTGAGGATGTCACAAAAAATAAATGTGTGTGAAATCTTATGGGACTGAACTGCTAAGGTCATCAGTCCATAAGCTTAGACACTATTTAACCTAAATTATCCTAAGGACGAACACACACACCCATGCCCCAGGGAGGACTCGAACCTCCGCCGGGACCAGCCGCACAGCCCATGACTGCAGCGCCCAAAGACCGCTCGGCTAATCCCGCGCGGCGAGGATGTCATATATTATGTCACTTCGTTCTGCGACTCTATAACATTGAATGTTATACGACACTTCAAAACCACTTGAATATGTAAAAGTTGAGTTTCTCCTTGTCTATCGAATGTTCAGAAAACTTGCAGGAATGCAATCGGTTAATGTCCTCGCCAGCCACCGAAATTTCCCGTCATTTTCAAGACACAAATGAAACGAGAGTTCGCTGTGCATAAAAAAACTCAAACCATCGGTGGGCGGAACTACGTCAAAGACGAAAAAGAGGACAGCATTCGCAGAAAGGCAACACACGCCATAGCAACTACAACCACGGCACAGCCAAAGATAATGACGCCAGATGTAATCGGTAGAGAAATATCAAGTAGCCGTGGGGAAGCAAGTGGCGCTAACGCTGTCTCTTTGGTTAAAACAGGTAGAGATCAGGATTCAGAAAGAATTTGAGTGAAATCTCCGCCTCTTTTTACTTTAATCTCAACAGCTCCCCCAGTTGCTGAAAATGCACGCCAGGTGAACAGTGTTAGCACTGCTCAGTGACTTTTGTTACCATTTCACTATCGATTACGTCTGGCACTGGTTATCTTCAGCTTTGTAGCGGCGCTAGTTTTTACGGTATGTATTGTCTTTCTGCATAAGCCCTCTTGTTTCTTGGTTGAAGTTGCTCCCCTTCCCCACCAAGAGTTTAATTTTCCATGCTCTGCGAGCGCTGAGGATCTTGAAAATGACAGGAGCGTTACTCCTGTCGAAATATCAGCGGTTGTCGAGAACATTATAACCAGCCACATTCGCGCTATTTAATTAAACATACGAAAATGGGTGGTATGGCGAAATCGGTCGGACACTATACCCATACAGTCTTCTGGCGAAAATGTTGTTTCGTTAACTACACTACTGGGCATTAAAATTGCTACACCACGAAGATCACGTGCTACAGACGCAAAATTTAACCGACAGGCAGAAGATGCGGTGATATGCGAATGATTAGCTTTTCAGAGCATTCACACAAGGTGGGCGCCGGTGGCGACACCTACAACGTGCTGACATGAGGAAAGTTTCCAACCGATTTCTCATACAAAAACAGCAGTTGACCGGCGTTACCTGGTGAAACGTTGTTGTGATGCCTCGTGTAAGGAGGAGAAATGCGTACCATCACGTTTCCGACTTTGATAAAGGTCGCATTGTAGCCTATCGCAATTGCGGTTTCTCGTATCGCGACATTGCTGCTCCCGTTGGTCGAGATCCAATGACTGTTAGCAGAATATGGAATCGGTGGGTTCAGGAGGGTAATACGGCACGACGTGCTGGATGCCAATGGCCACGTATCACTAGCAGTCGAGATGACAGGCATCTTACTAGCATGGCTGTAAGGGATCGTGCAGCCACGTCTGGATCCCTGAGTCAACAGATGGGGACGTTTGCAAGACAACAAATATCTCCACAAACAGTTCGACGACGTTTTGCAGCAGCATGGACTATCAGCTAGTAGACCATGGCTGCGGTTACCCTTGACGCTGCATCATAGACAGGAGCGCCTGCGATGGTGTACTCAACGACGAACCTGGGTGCACGAATGGCAAAACGTCATTTTTTCGGATGAATCCAGGTTCTGTTTACAGCATCATGATGGTCGCATCCGTGTTTGGCGACATCGCGATGAACGCACATTTGAAGCGTGTATTCGTCATCGCCATACTGGCGTATCACCCGGCGTGATGGTATAGGGTGCCATTGGTTACACGTTTCCGTCACCTCTTGTTCGCATTGACGGCACTTTGAACAGTGGACGTTACATTCAGATGTGTTACGACCCGTGGCTCTACCCTTCATTCGATCCCTCCGAAACGATACATTTCAGCAGGATAATGCACGGCCGCATGTTGCACGTCCTGTACGGGCCTTTCTGGATACAGAAAATGTTCGACTGCTGCCCTGGCCAGCACATTCTCCAGATCTCTCACCAGCTGAAAACGTCTGGTCAATGGTGGCCGAGCAACTAGCTCGTCATAATACGCCAGTCATTTCTCTAGATGAACTGTGGTATCTTGTTGAAGCTGCATGGGCAGCTGTAATCTGTACACGCCATGCAAGCGCTGTTTGACTCATTGCCCAGGCGTATCAAGGCCGTGATTACGGCCAGAGGTGGTTTTTCTGGGTACTGATTTCTCAGGATCTATGCATCCAACTTGCATGAAAATGTAATCACATGTCAGTTCTAGTATAATATATTTGTCCAATGAATACCTGTTTATCATCTGCATTTCTTCTTGGTGTAACAATTTTAATGGGCAGTGGTGTATTAGATTGGTGCATAAGTTCGTAGCGTTTTTGTTTTGCGTGTTGCTATTCCTGTTGCTCTGGGTTTATTTTTAGATTGTCATTTTTTTATTTGTAGTTCACTGTTGCTATTTGAGTTCACATATAGCCATTTTGTTCGTTGGAGATAATTAGTGCAGCTGTGGACGCTAGAAAATGTAGAAAATGGAGTGCCAAGTGGAGAAATCTGAATATTTCCAACATATTCTTCGGCCTGAGTTCGATAGAGGGAAGCGGAGGCAGCCAGAAACATTTGCGTCGTATATGGGGATAATACGAGTACTGTCGGACAGGGCACGGCAAGAAAATGGTTTTCTCGTTTTAGGGAGGATCGTTTTGATACTGGTGACTCTCCACGTTCAGGAAGACCTACGGGGTTTGATGAAGATAGTCTAAACGCATTAATACACAATGATCCGCGTCAGTGTACTCGACAAGTTGCAAATGTGGCGGACTATTATCATTCCACCGTCGTGCGATATTTTCATGCCGTGGGGAAGGTCCGAAAATCGAGCTAGGGGTACCCCATTCTCTAACCCAAAATTACAAAAATCAACAGGTGGCCATATGTACATCTCTGCTTGCTCGTCAACAACTGGGTCGTGAACACCACCGACCATTCCTACCCTGGATCGTTACTGACGACGAGAAACGGTACCCTTATGCCATCGTAAGGAAAAGAAAGAAATAGAGCAGCTCAGACCCCAGTCGAAGCAGCAACTACCCGAAGAAAGAGCTGCGCGCATCAACAAAAGGTAATGTTATGTATCTGGTAGGACAGCGATAGTGCGGTGTATTACGAATTGTTTCCCCGAGGTTAGACTGACAAAAGACACTGTAGAGGAGTTCGGTTGGGAAGTCATTCGGCACCCACGTTATTCACCTGATCTTACGCTCTCAGATTTTCCTCTTTTCCGGTCTCTGTCGAACAACCTTCAAGGTTTTCTGGATGTAAATGCGCTCCGAACATGGCTCGACGAGTTCTTCGCCTCAAAACCGCGTGATTTTTGCAGTCGCGTGATCGGAAAGTTAGGGAGCATTGGTAGACTGTTGGAAGTGGTGAAGGAGTACATATTATTGACGAGTAAAGTTTCTGTTATGTGTATCTGTTGTCAGATTATGGAAAAACGCTGCGTATTTATGCATCAACCTAATGCAGTGCGAGTTTCGAGGCAACAAAAGTGAAAATACAAAACCTCTCACAGAAATTCAACAGTACTATTACTTACCCCGTGCCCGCCAGTTACGAAACAATATTTGCCGTTCACGGCATTAAGCGTAAGACGAATGTTAAACTAAATTTGTTGGTACTTTGGGGCAGTGTGACTGATGTAACGTTTGCCGTTAAAGAAGGGGATGTTGGAGGCTGGGTGGTCGTATTTCTCAGAGGTGGACGGCGCCCCCTAAGCCTTAGCTGTCGCTGTGGTATGCTGCGGCCACCGTGAGAGCTGGCACGTCTTGCTGCCGAGTACTTGCGTCAGGCACAGCTGGTGAAAGTGGCGCATGACGGACGCCGCGGCTGAGTCTTGAGACGCTCGCTGCAGCGCAGCGCGACCGTGGCAACGGCGTATCCCCGAGCCCAGTTACCTCAAAGCTCCCCTCAAACCGGCTTGAAACTCCCTCCCCCTTCAAACTTCATGTTCACCAGTTTGAGACGGCAAACGGAACACACTGTTGACCTTGCGCCGCCTTCATTTTCGATAGGGCCACTGCTTTGCTTCCGTGTGCACGGCCCTGACTCATTCGTTCAGTCCATACAACACTCTTGGACCAGCTGACGGGTGTCTTTCTTCAAGGTACCTAACGTGTTTCGTAGTATAGCTTCTGGATGAGATTAAAAAAAAAGAAATGCCTGTACATGATCGCTTTTGCATGCGGCTGTCAGATTTATTTTTTATTTATTGCGTTTGCAGTTTCGAGAATTACACTTCATCTTCATGCAGCTGCAAGTATACCCCAACGCAGTGCATATAGTGGTTCACAAAATAAGCTTTTTTCTTCATAAGAAAACAAAAAACTGTGGACAGCGGTCGTTACAAGCTTTAAATATGGATATACACACAGGCATAAACGCAGCTGCTAGTCCAAACATTAGACGAGTATGAATGGCAGTCTAATTATAAGCTACGAGAATAATCACAAAACCAGATAAAAACCACGACATTAACATTTTTGGTACGTTCTAATGGTCCCACTTGACAGCTGGCTAAGAAATGTAACAGATGTACGCTATGGAGACAAAAGACACTATCACCCTAGCGCTGCAAAGGTAATGAAAGAAGTCGATACAAAGCTCCACACTGAATTTGTTACACATATAACCAAACGAAGGACTTATTTAAACAACTGTCATTTAAGGCTAAAAAGCTGAGTGTTTAAAAGGAACTGACAGAAAAGTAAAATAGCTACAAATATAATATCTTGCTAAGCCTTTGTTACAGCATTAAGCAGTAAAAGAAATCCTAATGTTAACTACGTTATGTGGCGGAGGAAACGGTAGGAGTGGAAAATGGCTGGGACTCCAAATACTTAACAAGTTTTAAACGATTTATAAACAACAGAATGCAATAAATCAGTACAAACGTGCAAAATTAAAGTACAAAGAAAATGACTAGTGTCCAATCCTAAAATAAGTATTAACGTTGTATCTAATGTAACATGCCAAATGGTAAAATTCCTTAAGCTCAAAATAATTTTACCTAGACTGGAACGACGAGGGCACAAAACAATAGGAAACCATACCAGTTATAACTGTACAAGTAGGAAGGAATAACGAGAAAAATAAAATAGCTAGACTCTAGCTGAGGACACAATACCTAAAAATTAGTAACTACAGACGACACACCAAAGCTCCAAATCTAGTACAGATATAACTAATCTGCAAGAGATAATAGTAAATAGATATTTAGAGCATATGGAATCAGGCTACACAAAGTCGGCCACAGGACAAAATAAAACGGGCCAGATTCAACAAGGCCAGCAATTAGAAGTCAGAGTTAAGAAGAACTGACAATAAAATCAGAAACACTATCAGGACTTAATTCGCACAGAATCTTCTCCTACTAAAACTTATCTCAGATAACAACACTAAGCAATGCAGCAGCCCCATTACTACGACCATTACAAGAAGTAGCACAACTTAAGATGGCTTTGAGGAGAAAATCCCCAAGGTCATGGAACGTGTCAGTACGTAACATTACAACACAAAAGTAATAACAGATAAAAATAAAACGTTCGTTTGGCTGAACTGTCCGTTTCTGAGCCAAAGCAACGCGGCGTAGCCGCACGGTCTAGGGGCGCCTTGTCACGATCCGCGTGGCTCCCCCCGTCGGAGTTTCGAGTCCTCCCTCGGGCATGGGTGAGTGTGTTGTACTTAGCGTAGGTTAGTTTAAGTCATTTTAAGTAGTGCGTAAGCTCAGGGACCGATGACCTCAGCAGTTTGCTCCCACAAGACTTTACCAAAAAATTTCCAATTTTTCTGAGCCCAAAATATCCTTTTAGAATTGGAAGAGTTACCCCAAAATATAATACCATACGACATAAGCGAATGAAAATAAGCAAAGTAGACTAATTATCGTGTCGAACGATCACTTACTTCAGATACCGTTCGAATAGCAAAAATGGCAGCATTAAATATTTGAACAAGATCCTGAACGTGGGCTTTTCATGACAGTTTACTATCAATCTGAGCACCTAGAAATTTGAACTGCTCAGTTTCACTAGTCATATTCCCATTCTGTGAAATTAAAACGTCGGGATTTGTTGAAAAAAAAAAACTGAGTCTTACGGTGGTTTAGAGTTAGTTTATTTTCTACAAGCAATGAACTTATATCGTGAACAGCGAACTTATATCGTGAACTGCACTATTTGAAACCGAGCCAATGCTGCACACAACATCCTTTACTACCAAGCTAGTATCATCGACAAAGAGAAATATTTTGGAATTACCCGTAACACTAGACGGCATATCATCTAAATAAGTAAGGAACAGGAGTGGCCCCAACACTTATCCCTGAGGCTCCACCCCTTTGACCGTACCCCACTCAGACCTCACATCACAGTCATCCTCAACACTGTGAATAATGACCTTTTGCTACTCCCCGTATTCCGTAATGGTCCAAGTTCTGGAGCAAAATTTTGTGATCATAACGATCAAATGCCTTAGTTAAATCAAAAAATATACCTAGCGTTTGAAACCTTTTGTTTAATCCATACAATACCTCACAGGGAAAAGATAATGTAGCATTTCAGTTGTTAAACGACTTCTAAAGCCGAACTGTACATTTGATAGCAAATTATGTGATATAAAATGATCAATTATCCTTACATACACAGTCTTTTCAGTAACTTTAGCAAAACACTGATGGCATAGAAATAGGTCTAACATTGTCAACATTATCTGTTTCTCCCCTTTTGTAAAGCGGATTTACTACTGAGCACTTTAATCGTTCAGAAAACTGACCATTGCCGGCTGCTGTGACCGAGCGGTTCTTGGCGCTTCAGTCCGGAACCGCGCTGCTGCTACGGTCGCAGGTTCGAATCCTGCCTCGGACATGGATGTGTGTAATGTCCTTAATTTAGTTAGGTTTAAGTAGTTCTAAGTCTAGGGGACTGATGACCTCAGATGTTAAGACCCATAGTGCTTAGAGCCATTTCAACCATTTGATTCGAAACTGACCATTCTTAAAGGAAAAATTACAAATATGGCTAAGTACAAGGCTAACATGTGCAGTACAGTGCTTTAATATTTTTCTAGGCACTCCATCATATCCACGAGAGTCCTTAGTCTTCAGTGATTTAATTATTGTCACCCTTGTCAGTATCACAGAGGAGTGTTTCAGACATCACTCTCTGAAAGGCATTTGCCAAGAGAGTTATATGATTCCCTGTAGAAACTAAATTTTTATTTAATCCACCAGTGATTCTCAGAAAATGATTATTAAATATTGTACATATATCTGAACTTACCAGTAACAGAAATATTTTTACTACGAACTGACTGTATCATCGACCTTGGGCTGCTGACCAGGCACTTCACAACTGACCATATGGTTTTTATTTCATACTGTGTATTGGCTATTTTATTTCCGTACCACACACTCTTTGCCTAGCTAATAACATTTTTAAGCACCGTACAGTACTGTTTGTAATGGGCCACTGTAGCTTGATTGTAACTACTACTAACATATTTATATAATTCCCACTTTGTGCTGCCGGCCGGGGTGGCCGAGCGGTTCTAGGCGCTAGTCTGGAACCGCGCGACCGCTACGGCCGCAGGTTCGAATCCTGCCACGGGCATGGATGTGTGTGATGTCCTTAGGTTAGTTAGGTTTAAGTAGTTCTAAGTTTTAGGGGACTGATGACCTCAGAAGTTAATTCCCATAGTGCTCAGATCCATTTGGACCATTTGAACCACTTTGTGCTACACGATATCCTTATCCCACTAGTCAGCCACCCAGGCTGCCTTTTACTGCTAGTACTCCGTTTAGAACGTTCTAACGGAAAACCATTCTCAAAGAGCATGCGAAATGTGTTAAGGAAAGTATTATATTTGTCATCTAAGTTATCGGCACTATAAACATCCTGCCACTCTTGTTCCTTAAGGAGCTTTAAAAATCTCTCTATTGCCTTCCAAGAGCACATACACCACATATCACACCTACTTGGGTCTTGTCAGCACCATCTTCTCTCTAGTCTCATCATGTTCACCCGGAACAAGAACCGATGTCTCCTGCTGATAAGTCAATCCTAGAGCAGAGACTGCATCAGGCTGCCTCACCTGCTGGTCACTCGAACTTGCCCCTCCGTCTTCTCCGGCTGACTCCCGTCTCAGTTGTTCGCTGATTGTTGTACGTCCTCGCTGGCTCTCTGCGTACCGTCTTTTAGCTTCCGGTCCCCACGATGAAAGCCGGCGTCCTGTCCTCCACACACGCAGGGCCTGTATCACCGGCTGCTAGCTGCCAACTGCCACCCGTCTTCCCTGAAGAACCCTCTCCGGGACGTTAACAGATCCGGTGCCGCTCGCTAAGCCTTCTGTTCGCTACCTCTGACACTGGCTACAATTTGTTGACACTTCCTTGTCCCACACCAGATTCCTCTCCTCTGCCACTGACTGACGCTCGTCCATGGCCTTGGCACTGTGCTAGGCATTTTTGCAGTGTCGTGCACGCTAAGCAAGACTTCAGTTTTGCCATGAATAGCTAGTTCGCTGCACACAGGAGATAACTAAAATAAATAATATAAAATAACGTAAGAACTACAAGGGAGACAGTAGACTGTGTATCGTGCCAGCTGTGGTCATAAAGTGAAATTCACACGTAATTAAAAAAAATCAAGTAACCAGGACGGGCAGCCCATTTTTTATAACTGCTAAATAAGAGAGACAAAGTGCCACGGATATGATTCACGAACTGGGGTGGCAGTTATTAAAACAACGGCGTTTTTCGCTGCGGCAGGACCTTCTCAGAGTGTGAAAATATTTTTCTGTTTCCCACCTACGTGCCGGCATGTGTGGCCAAGCGGTTCTGGGCGCTACAGTCTGGAACCTCGCGACCGTTACGGTCACAGGTTCGAATCCTGCCTCGAACATGGATTTGTGTGATGTCCTTAAGTTAGTTAGGTTTAAGTAGTTCTAGGTTCGAGGGGACTGATGACCTCAGATGTTAAGTCCCATAGCGCTCAGAGCCATTTGAGTCCATCTACCTAGGGAGATATGATCATAATATTAAAATAAGAGAAATCAGAGATCACACGTTAGATTCAAGTATTCATTTTACGAGCACACTGTTCGAGAGTGGAACAGTAGGGAAATAATTTTGAGGCGGTTCAATGAACCACCTGCCAGGCAGTTCATTGTGAGTTGCAGAGTAATCATGCACATGTACATGCTACCTCACGTAATGTGATTGTGATACCAGTACGAAGTACCGCTACTGTTATCAGGGAACTAGCTCGGCGGCATGAAAACAATATTTTCGTAACATCCCTCCCTCTCTGACCACCATTATCCAATTACCATGGGCCACCAATGGAAGCACGCAGAATTAAACCTAAAAACTCCATTCGTTCGGAACAAGTGTGGGAAAATATCGTTTTGTAAGTGAGTGCTGTAATGGATTTCGACTGTTCTCAACAAACCAGGAATACTGGAAGACTATTTAGGGAGATCACAGTCGAGATGTTGAAACGTCGATTGTTTAAGTAGTAGTTTGAAGAGGAGTATAATGTTACCTAATCACCCAGAAGATTATTTTCGATGACAATGGCCACGAAAGTCTGCAGACTTAAGTATCTTTGAAATATCGGTAATATTCAAGAAAGCTTGCAAGCGATATAATTCGACGGTGCGACCGTCACGGAGCCAGATATCGATTGTGAGGGCGGACACACAAGGTGCGCCGAAGCGAGCGACTTTTCCATTACAACGTGAAACTAATATTCCCTGTTGTGCTAACGTCAGAATACAATAATAATTGAGTCGATTTGATATATTTAAAAATAGCTGCTTTTACAATGTTGGAGGTATTTTTTTATTACTTCTACAAAGTACAACGGCATAATTCACTGTGAAAGGCGAGCTCATTTGCTCTTAAAACAAGGTTCAAATATGGTTCAAATGGCTCTGAGCACTATGGGTCTCAACTTCTGAGGTCATCAGTCCCCTAGAACTTAGAACTACTTAAACCTAACTAACCTAAGGACTTCACACACATCCATGTCCGAGGCAGGATTCGAACCTGCGACCGTAGCGATTCCGCGGTTCCAGACTGTAGCGCCTTGAACCGCACGGCCACTCCGGCCGGCTAGTATAACAAGCTTACATACTCCATATATACAATGAAGACGACACGGCTGTCGTGCCAAGCAGTTTCCATTTCAAATGATAAATGTTTGAAGTAATTTTTTTTAATTAAATCATGGAACCTTAGGTGCATGTGTGAAGGTAAGTGGATCAGTTTTTACTGTCAAAAGTTATAATACATTCGGAGGAGAAGCAGGACGGTACATATGATTACTGCTCGTTTCCGTCGCAGCAATTAAAGTTGTGCTATTAGGTTCCTGCCTAACCACATCGAAATTCGTGACATATTGCCGCGACTGAATCGAGCAGTAATCATACTTACAGGCTTGCTTCTCCTCAGCATGTGTTATTACTTTTGGCAATAAAAACTGAGCCACTTTCCTTGACCCATCCATTCACCAAGCCTCATGATTTAGTTACAAAAAACATCATTTGAAACACTGATCCTTTGAAATGGAGATTGCTTGGCAGCCTATACATGTAATCCATATCTTTTATCTTTTGTCGTTGTAGTTGTCATCGCTTTACACAAAATCGATATCTGGCTCTGTGATACCGCACCTTCGATATATATCGAAAGCAAGCGTTCTTCCAAAATACCGTTAATTCTTTGGAGCCAACAGGAATAAGGCCGGTTTTACACTATCAAATTTCTTTGTCCAATATCTTTGTCAAAGATATTTATGGTGTAATACTGAACTTTGTCAAATGTCATCCAATATTTGATCAAATCTAGGACCTCGCTGTAGATTTGATCAAAGAAGTCACTTGTCTTCTGTTCACTCCAATGTGACATGTTACCACAGGAGCGCTAGCATCGCTGCATTCTGTCGTCTGTAGTGTTTTTATGGACATAGCGGGTAAATACAATTGGCGTGTGCCGACAACTACAAAATTAATAGAGATGTATGAAGCTGATGAAGCGCTTTACAACGTGAGGCACGCTGAATACAAAAATAGATTACGAAGATTGGAGACCTGACCTGACCTAAGATAACCTAACCCTCTCCTGTAGCAAGGAATCGGAGTGTTACAGTGAGCCTGTCTTCTGCAGATGTAGCAGTCCTTAAGTGAAATTGTGCTTTGTGATATGAGGATACACTTCATTGAGCACATACGGAAATGTATGCTCATACATTCTTAAGTAACTGATGTATGACTTGACGTCCACCACTATAATCTCACGTAACAAGTTTTGTTGAATGCTTTTATCGTTTCGTCGTAAAACCCACGGCTTCACCCAGGTATGTTTCCTTTTTTTCCCGTGCTTCTCTTCCGCATTAGCACACAGTGCAATTGTGGTACATGCAGCTGCTGCGGTTAATAAGCTGTTGTCAGCCGTCTTGAACTTTGACGAAAAATATGACGGTGTAATACCCCTTCTAGCGCTACGTCAAAGATTTTTGTCAAATATATTTGACAGAATATTTGATCACATCTTTGACAAAGAAATTTGATAGTGTAATACCGACCTAAGCATGGTCTGCCACTTTGTTTACCGCAGTATTTTTGGGAAATTCTTGATATCCCAGACGACAATTTCGTTGATGGAAAAGTGGAAGCTGTGAAACCGAGTATATACAGATGAGACGTGTACGGATGGCTTTGTTCTCGCCGCCCTGACAAACACGCACACGGGCGCGCTCAAGCAAAGAACTTGAGTCAGCGGCCGTGGAGCCGATAAGAAGCTGCTCTTTGACAGCAGGCGGCGTCCGCCAGCAACAGCTGAGCAGTTCAAGGTCCCAGCCGCCTGGCGAGTTGCCTGCACGCTTGCTGGCGTGGCGTGAAAGCCAGCGTAGCTCGGCGGTCTCTGGCAGCCCTGCTTACCTATCGTTTCGCACGCTCTACTCTCCGACCTACGTATGCAGGATAGCCACTTCCTCCGGAAGCTGTCGTGTGCAATCACCGGCCTGCAATACGCAAAGGGAACTGCGTTACAGCTGCATAACTCATCATCTGTTCATTGTTCACTGAAGTGTCACCAGTGTATCGTAGCTACGACGCAGTATCTTCTTCGGAATCGTGATGTCTTCTTTCGAACCACTCGTTTGAGCGTTCCTTATATGTATTTTTCTTTCTGCCCTCATGTCACATCGACATACTTATATAATTTTTCAGTTTCAGTTACATCGGGAATGTCATACGCACGGTTATTTTAACTTTGGTTGTTGCAGAACTCTGCAGGTAACTAGACTTAGATACAACGCGAATGACTTTACAACGAGTCACAGTTTCGTAAAAGACGACATGTTTTCTATTCCTGACGTGAATTGTAACTTGTGCTTCATTGTTCATATTCGGAACTGCACATCTTACAGCGTTAGTAAAATACTGCCGTATATTCATTAATAACAGGCGCGTCCATCTCTTAAAGTGTACCAAACATTATTAGTTGATAATGTATAGCTTGTGATTTTCAAAATAGCTCTGATCTGCTGATTTAGACAACTGCGATCACCTGTCAGCTGGGTTTAACGTGTATAACGAATATGTGGCGATACGTATTTCATTGCTATATTTTACTGATATTGATTTTATTGGTAATTGCATATCTTTAATGGATACAGTGTAGGGTATTACAAAAATGGTTCAAATGGCTGTGAGCACTATAGGACTTAACATCTGAGGTCATCAGTCCCCTAGCCTTAGAACTACTTAAACCTAACTAACCTAAGGACATCACACACATCCATATCCAAGGCAGGATTCGAACCTGCGACCGGAGCAGCAGCGCGGTTCTCGACTGAAGCGCCTAGAACCGCTCGGTCACACTGACCGACTAGGGTATTACGCACTTTGTAAGAAACCCAACTACCGTGGCGCTCTCACTACCTGAAATCATTAGTAATGTTTCGCGGTGGCTGTTAATAATGGGATTGTTCTAAAACTTATACAGTGTCTGAACTATAAAGCACAAACTACAGCTCAGAGGTAACAAACATTTCGTTCTTAAAAAAAGAAAAAAATCGACAATATTCTGCAGTGAACGACTTTTTTTCAACAGTAATTGGTTTTCGACCGAAACACGTCGTCAGACTGCACCATATATCTCAAGGGTGAATTACATTTCATTTCTGTTGCCGAGAAAGAGAGAGAATCCTTTTCCTGAAAAAGGGGTACAGACGCTTTCTAAGCACCGAGTTAATTCACGAAATAGAAGACGCAGTTCTGCACAAGAAGCATGTAATCTGAATAAGAAATGTTTACTAGTATCTGGTCGTGTCATTAGAGCTCAGGCTAATAATGGCCAAATAAACAGTTTGTTCGAGGAAACTGTGTGTCGGTGCAATGTTAGTCTTCCCGTTATAACTATTCGCATAGTCGGCAGGCGGGTGGAGCAGAGCAAACGACTGCACTATGTGTCCAAGTTGGGTTCCGAAGTTCGTGGTTTGCTGTTTGCTCGCTACGATTTGTCCATGTTCCCACATTTGCCTTCTAGCCTTGTGTATTCGGAGGACGCGCAGCCTTATAGGAATTCCGGTCCCTTGGACACCTTTGTATTATTCAGATGATTAAAAATCATACGGTAGTAATGAGTGTCGGTAGTATACGTAAGTCGAGCTGGATACGCAAGGGGTTCAAGCAGGTGTCTGCATGTTTGAAAGTTGTTACATACACCGAAATCCAAACAGCAACAGAGTGATCCTAAAACGCCGATTCAGCTACTCAGCCATAAACAGCTCGTCATGTTGGGGAGCGCAAAAGAAAATAAGCTTTACCTATCACTACAGAGAACACGTTAACTTTCTTCCATTTTTATTTCGGCAAGGGTTCAACAGTTCGTTGAAGATGTCAAGAGAGTACCACATCCATTTCTGTTTGACTCGTATAGTGCACCGTACTTATCTCTTAATTCGTCATCCAGGTAGAGACACTAGACGGCGATTCCGTTATTACCAGGTTTCCTACTTTTTTGCCCCAATGAATATTCTTCAGGTTGATTTCCGGTGTTTATGCAAGAGGCAGCGACCGTTCCTTCGTTGATTACGTAAGTAACTATACTCCGCAATCCACCGCACTCTAGTTTCCTGCTTCCACGTTCCAGCATCGTACGGCGCGCCGGAAGAACGGCTGTCGCTAAGCTCCCGCACGAATTTTACTTTTAGTGGTTTTCTCATCATGATAATTTCACAAGATGTATGAGGAAGGGAGTGATATTTTTTTTCATGTACTCGTATATGTTGATTGGCATATATTTACAGCCAGTTGAGGGTTAAGAGTTACGTGCAGAGTGTATTAGCATCCGCGTTTTGTGACCCTGTTGACACGCTGTACTCGGGGCCGTGCTCGCGACTGCGCGTCTGGATTGGGTAACTGCAAGCTGGCACTGAAGGCGGAAGCGCTCCAGCGTTCCTGGCGTTTTGCGCCTATAAATAGCTTGCCGGACGCTGCCCTAGCCCAGCCAGGAGTCTTTGGGAAAACTCCACTACCGAAACAGCTGCTCGCTGTATGCTATTCCAACCAGTGTTTCGAAAAGTAACCTTCTCAAGTGTCAGAGCTGTTAAGCGAAAATAAGAGTCATTAGTATGTTTTTTTTGTGAATTGCATATACATTGGATCCACGCTGGTTCTGCTACTATTTGTCTCATCAACACGCAACAGAAATGGTTCATACATATGAGTAACTAACAGCCGGGATGGCCGAGCGGTTCTAGGCGCTACAGTCTGGAATCGTGCGACCGCTACGGTTGCAGGTTCGAATCCTGCCTCGGGCATGGATGTGTGTGATGTCCTTAGGTTAGTTGGGTTTAATTAGTTCTAAGTTCTAAGGGACTGATGACCTCAGAAGTTAAGTTCCATAGTGCTCAGAGCCATTTGAACCTTTTTTTAGTTACCTACGTGCAAACGTCGAGGTTACTGGAGATCGAGCTGAAGTTGAAATTGAAGATCGGTCATAAAGAGATAACTAAAATAAATAATATAAAATAACGTAAGAAGTACAAGGGAGACAGTAGACTGTGTATCGTGCCAGCTGTGGTCATAAAGTGAAATTCACACGTAATTAAAAAAAAATCAAGTAACCAGGACGGGCAGCCCATTTTTTATAACTGCTAAATAAGAGAGACAAAGTGCCACGGATATGATTCACGAACTGGGGTGGCAGTTATTAAAACAACGGCATTTTTCGCTGCGGCAGGACCTTCTCAGAGTGTGAAAATATTTTTCCGTTTCCCACCTACGTGCCGGCATGTGTGGCCAAGCGGTTCTGGGCGCTACAGTCTGGAACCTCGCGACCGTTACGGTCGCAGGTTCGAATCCTGCCTCGGGCATGGATGTGTGTGAAGTCCTTAGGTTAGTTAGGTCTAAGTAGTTCGAAGTCCTAGGGGACTGATGACCTCAGCTGTTAAGTCCTATAGTGCTCAGAGCCATTTGAACCAACCATCTTAGGAAGAATTTTTGATGTCTTTGGTTCTGTAATGGTTTGGTCCGTAATCTTTAGTTGCCAACTCAGTCGAATTTTTTTTATAACTCTTCACACTCTATTGCAGAAGAATTACTGTGCTTCTCCACGTATTTCTCTACTGTAAGCAGTGCATTTCTGAAGGCAGACCGCTAACCTTTCATAGGTTCTTCTGGGTGCTCCATAGTTCCACGCTTCTGTCACGCCAGCACGCTCCAGAACTAATGCGGCCAGTGTCGCACTGTGTATAACGTGCACGAGAGATCGGTGGACACCAAGCACGTATACGCTTATCCAGCGACGGGAGCAAAAACGTCATCCCAACAAAGCCTTCTCCAGGCGTCAGCCGTTTGCACAGCGTACGAAAATGTCCCTTGTGGAGGGGGAGATTTGGGGCACACATTGCACGCTCCTACTGGTACAACAACCCATGTGTGTAGTTAACATACAAGTTTCCCGAGTGCTGTGCCGCGTATTGTTGTAAAATAAGTGCCTCGGCCGCTGCTGCAGTGGTATGCTTCTAGGTGCCCTGGATCCCTGCTAAAGACCACTGCAATCGTGTTAAATAGGTCGGTTTTATTCATCCACTGACTGATAGTCATTTTCCAACATAACCCCCCCCCCAAACAGCTAGAAAGCTATAATATTTGACTCCGATTGTAGGAGCCTATGCATTTGCATCATATCTGTAATGTGTGTGTGTGTGTGTGTGTGTGTGTGTGTATGTTTGTTTGTATTCTCTCGGGTGCGTGCGTGCTTTACATTATCTTCAGGGCTCATCGAGTCGACTACCGTTTAACACGGCTGTACTGCGCCTATTGGGACGTACTACTTCGCATTTCGGTTGGTTGGTTGATTTGGGGGGGGGGGGGGGGGGGGGGGGGGAGTGGACCAAGCAACGAGGTTGTCGGTTCCATCTGGTTAGGGAAGGATGGGGAAGGGAATCAGCCGTGTCCTTACAAAGAAACCATCCCGGCATTTGCCTGGAGCGATTTAGGGCTATCAAGGAAAACCTAAATCAGGATGGGCGGACGCGGGTTTGAACCGTCCTCGCGTTTAGGATTCCGATCGACGGCAGTTCCTTTTGTTATTATAGTTCTGCGGACGGTTCAACGGTTCCTAGTGCTGATACCAACTTCATTGCTTACATATTTCGTGGCTGTGCAGTCAAATGGATTTTTGTGGTTTCATTTGTCAAGATGACCGAGCTTTCGCTGATCTGGTGGATGGCATCTTTTGCGCCTATATGTATAACGAACTCGTTTATATTGTCATCGAGGCCGGTTCTGTTTATTGCTGAATAAAATTTGATGAATCTGATCATTTGTCTATCATGCTTTAATGCGCACTGCCTTCTAGCTCGAGACTGAATGGTGATTTTCCTTTATAACATGTGAAGAAGTTTTTGTAATTCAGTTGTCATTCGATGCTTATATTACAGTGGGGTTTCCACGTTTTCAAACGGGAGACAGTGCATTACACTCCAGTGGGACAGTGCAAACTTCTCGCTTAGTACCTTGAATCGCTTTTTCAACGGGTTGGTGATTGTGGCAGAAGGGGACAACTTCTAAAGTCTACCCAATTGGTCGTAAAAGCTTGTTGAACACATGACTGAGTTCATCGGGCACTATCTTCGACGTCACGCGACGCTTCCACACAATGTGCAGGAATTTCGTGACATATGCGTGAACATCCAGTGTTATCTAACTTCAGGCATACACGAAAACGTTGTACAATCCACACCACGAATTACAGTTACTTTGTCTTCCCAAAGTGAACAGACACCTTGTTAGAAGACCATACAGTTTTGGATGATCAACGATATTGATTAAAATGTCACGTCGTTGATCTATATACAGATACGACGATTCGCATAAAGATGTGAGAAATATAGTTGAGACGGCGTAAGTTTATCACTGACAGTTGCAGTGGTCTGGGCGCGGCAGCTTCGCGGTCCTACCACAGCCAATAACGTAACGCGATTTTGTAAACGTCTCTATGGCCACGCCAGAGTTTCGTCACAGCTATGTAGATGACTGCTACTGATTTCGCCTGCAGTCGTTAGCGCTTCACAGTTGAAAGCCAGCAACTGGCAGGGATCATCTTACATCGTGTCGACTATATACGGACTTCAATGAAGCTAGTGTAATGATTTCACATTTCCGAACATTTATTGCATAAAAAAATTAACTGTCACATTAGAAGCAATCGTTCTATCGCCCTCCGCAGTCTAGTAATGACGCACAAACTAGTAACGCGGAGGCAAATCTGCCATTCTGATTTCGTGGTTAACATGCGATTGCGCAGGGTAAAGAACTCTATCCACTCCGTTGCCCTTTCCTGTACATCTTCACCTTAGTCTCGGCAAAGGCATCTCGGCGCTCAGGGACTCCTCTCCACTTGGTAGGAATGTCCGTGTGAGAGAGAGTACAGATATAGACTTGTAATTAGAGGTGTAAACAAGAACTCTGTGTAGGGCACGCATCCGAGACGGACGCGGCAGTTCTGTCGCAGACACGTATTAAAGACGCTCTGAACAACGGACACGTTCTGTGCTCCCCGGCCGATATGATCTCTGGCTGTATTCCCGGCCGCAAGAGACAAGGACTGTCTGTGAACGGCAAGCGAAGGTTACGCAGCTGGGCGTTTAAAGCCAGGTGGCCTCACTAGCGGAAACTGTGGGGAGCCTCTGTGACAGCGCGAAAATTTCAGTTCGGCTTATGAAACAAGAGCTAAATCGGCTTATGGTCAGCAGCCATATAAACCTGGGGTAACGTCGTTGAAATTTGCCAGCAATAAGAGCTCGTTACGAACGAGCAAACAATGTCGCAAGACAGCTCCAAATTCCCACACAGTTTACCTGCGTCAAATGACTCTGCGACAGGTGTTTTTATCTAAGAGTCTACAGAATAATCTTACTGTTTTCTTAGGGGAGAAGGAAACACAGAATCGACATCGAAAGATGAAAGATTGGGAATTTACGGCACGTCGACGAACACGGTACTAGAGACGGAACATAGTATCCGAATGGGGGTGGATAGGGGAGGAAATCGGCGGTACTCTTTTAAATAAAGCATCCCACCATTCCCTTAAGCGATTTAGCGAAAGCACGAAAAATCGACACGTGGCTGGACGGATGGGGATCTGGACCACTGTCCTCCTGAATACGAGTCCAGCGGCGAACAGTCAATGTCGAAGTTGTTAGCAATTGCTTGAATGGACAAGGATGGGGGTAGCAAATCAGGCACGACTTGGTCATTATAGTATGGCTTCTATGACTATGAGATACTCGAAGACGACGATATCAGGTTTTACGTAAGATGAAAAACCATTTCATGTGAAATAGGAAGTTCCGGCTGACTAAAACTGTGTGCCTCACCTTTACTCGAGCCCAGAATCCCACTCATTCGCATCAGTAATCTTTCCAACTCAGCTACCTAGGCACCCCTCACAACCCGTTCGGATTACCAATGCCTCACTACTTTCTAAACTTTTCTTTGTATTAGACTATATGAGTACATTGCTGGCTATTAAGATCGCAACAGCAGGAAGGATAGCAAATAACGAAATATCACGTGTGCAGTGCAGTAGGAACAATACACGATTAAATTTATAGGTGATGTAGCGGTGAACAGTATGCAAACTCCGTGTACAGAGCTTTCTTCCGGTGCTCTGCGTCTTGTTCATGCCCCCAGTAGCCGATCGAGTATGGACGGTTGGAGATGGGT
Source organism: Schistocerca gregaria (assembly GCF_023897955.1). NCBI lineage: Eukaryota > Metazoa > Arthropoda > Insecta > Orthoptera > Acrididae > Schistocerca > Schistocerca gregaria. The sequence goes on from NC_064920.1 coordinate 942,165,145, forward strand.
CCATGCGGAAGCAGTCTTGCAGTCTCCACCGAGGCAGTAAGCATCACAATCCCTCTACCTACGTATCACTGTATCACATTTTAATACATATCAGAGTATCGGACCACAGAAGCTCCTCAAAAATACTCGTTCTGATCGAACTCGCACTGTTTAAAATACGTTCCGGGGAGCACTTCTTTCTACTAAAGATTTCAATTTCCTCTAGCACATTCGTGTATTACAAACGGTACGTAGATGATAAGCAGACATAGATAACTTCGCACAAACTATGAGTTCCATGAACCCAAAAAGCCACTTCGTTCTTGAATTAGAGCATAACTGTTTTAACTTCTTGTAACTGCACCTACCCGTCATCATCGATTTCGTCCAGATTTATGATGTATGCATGGCTTGGCCAGAAATAAAAATAACAGTAGTGGGAGCTCCAGACAGACAAGCGTTAAGAAAAAAAAGAAATAGCATTTTGGCGCGAGTCGGGACAGATATGAGCCATCTGCGTTAGTCTAGGCTCCCGGCAGCGGTTATCGTGCGGAAAACGTACATAACAGTAATCCGAAGGTCGTGGGTTCGAGTCCATCTGCAGAATCATTCTTTATTTTCAATTTTTGCGTCTCTTGCACCACAAATCCCTTTAAATTATCTCAGTTTACGGTATTTATTCAGTTTTTCATAAAAGGCATGAAGGCAAGGGAAAATGTGGGCTTGCAAATAAATTTCCAGGTAGGGTCTGCATGGTATACACTATAACTTGTTATATAAAATTAGGTACTTTTATTATTTCACAGTGGATGATTTACACGTGCTGGAGTGATATTCATCGTAAAAACAGGGGAAGTTTTCTCGACATATTGAAAACGTGATAAAAGCAGCATTTTTTTGCAATTACTTCTGTTTTTTAAAGTTTCTGTACAAAAATAAAACAGTTTACGTTCATAAAAGGTTTTCTCTCATGAAACGGCTTGGCGGCAAACCACGCGTAACGCATCATTTCACCAAATACTGGCGAGAATAACTGGTGGCGTACAAAGGAATTTATTTTGATGCAGTCTCCTTGGAGATGCGATTTCTTTCCCCATCGATGATATAAGAGCAGTTTTGAAGTTTTTTGATCAAATTCTTCACCTGACGACAAAAATAGACATCGCAATATTTCAGTAATGGAATGCGTTTGAGGAGAATCCTGTCTTTGAAATTTGCAATCCCAAATTTTCTTTTGTTTTCTTTTCATACCTTTTAATGAAAATATTAACAAATACAATATACCCAACGTAATTTCGATTTATTTCCAGTCCAAGTAACGTAAAAATAGGAAATTAGTTTTTGTACAGAGTGACTCGAACCCACGACCTTCGGATTACTGTTGTGTACGAGCCTAGGATAACAAAAATGTCCGAGGCCTCGCCAGACTCGTGCCAATTATTTATTTATTATTTTTATTTGTTTAATTATTTTTCATCGCTGAGCCATCGGCAGCTTCCACTTTTGTCACTTTCAATTCTGTCCAATTCCTGCGTAGTAATAAATTTGGACGAAATCGGCGATGACGACTAGGCACGGTTGCCTCGTTAGCTGTAACCTGAAAACAAATGTACATGTATTCGGAATTTATTATTACATCTATGCAGGCTCAATTTCTACAAACGCTGTTTCATGTTATCCTCAACGTTATGAAACAGCTTTTTTCAGTTATATGGCCCACCGTGTAGAACCGCTACCATTGCATCAAAGTGAAATAAAAAAATATCGGTGTACTGAAACATACTGCTGTAGCAAACGGCAATAAAACCGTCGTTGTTGCCAACACTAGAAAAATCAAGAAGCGATATAAACATATGTAGAGTAACCAGTCACGAATAAGGCCTAGAAAAGAACAACTACATATATTGCTATGATATACAACAACAAAATGTCACACAAAACAGAGAAATGTTTTCAAGATCAAACATTACTACAGGTTTTCAAATAAAAAAAACAGTTCAAGGTTATGTCTCCGTCATAAAACTGTACCTAAACTTGACAAATCTCTGAATTCGTCTGCGTAGCAAAGTGAACTGCGGTGACTGTGATCATTATTACTATGTGAGACTGGACGGTCCTTCAAACCACGTTTTAAAGAGAGTGGCTACTCTCAAAACAGCTTCTGCGACATACATTATCGAAAGTAAACACGCAACAACAAATATAGAACAGAAAGTGACGGTGACAGTTAAAGGAAGATGCGCAATTGTAATCTTTGTTAGCAAAAAGGCTTTCCGGAACAGATTTTGAATGAACAATGTGAGTGTAATCAGAACTAGTATTTAAATAGTTTTCAGGAGGGGCTCTGTAATCTGATGCTTTGATGCCGCGAACCAAGATGTGATACAATGATATGTAGAAACAAAACAATTGATTGTGACGCTTACTGTTTCTTGTAAAGACTGCGAGTCTGCTTCCTCATGGTCTCACATGCGCTCTCTACAATACATCGACGACTGACGGAAAGACGATGGGCGCGCCGGAATCAACCCACGTGATCCCCGGTGCCAGCAATGAACTTAACCGTGGCGCGACGTTACCTCCCTGCCCTGCTGTATTTTGCATTTTAATTGTTAAATTATTCCGTAATTTACCGAAATGCAATTAACTTCTTTTCTGTACGTTGGATTTTATTCCTTACATTTACTAAGGAGCATCCTCCATTATCAGTTAGCCGCCTCTTCGTTAGAATTCTTCTCATATACTCTCCCTACGTTTATTATTTTCTGTTATTGGCCTCTTACTGCTGTAAGTTAACGTGCCAACATTCTTTTGGACATTATTTCACTTTGTTTTAATGCAATGGACTTTTCCTGGACTTATACATACAGTGCTGTCATCTAGCAAATGCACGTTTGTTTTTATCACAAATAGCAGCATCACGAAACACACAGAAATTTTAATGGCCCCATACTTGGCTGTGCAACATATGACATGTTACACCCTGTTACGATGTTTTATGGCATATTCTTTGTCACTTGCGTTTATTTTTACTGTAAATCACAAAGTACGTAGAACTTTTTATGAAGAATATTTTCCGTCTATTTTAGATGTGAATACATTGTTAGCTCCATCTAAAGGTGGTCGTATCATTTTATAAGCTCAAGATCTAGACAAATAAAGGCGGTGCTGAAAATTAAGATCGCTTTTTCACGTCGTTGGCCAAGTGAAGCCTTATAAGAAAAGTCCTCCTTTGGGATGTCTGGTTGGGTGGTGTGTAGTACACCCACTACCAGTTTGCCGTTTGTCGCATGCCATCTTCGTGGTATTAGAGTTTTAATGACCACCAGTCTACTAACGAGTATTTTTCCAAAATCAAACACGTTCCAACACTTTTTAAAAATACGTATGGTGTAGCTTTCTCAGCTGCAGAAATGTCATCATAGGTCTCGTCCCACTCTGTAGAATGTTTTGCGAGAGTGGGAACGAAAATATTTGGACTTAAGTAGGGAGAAAATAACGAGTATTAGCTCGTGACCAAGGACAAGGAAGTTCTGTCTACGTATCATTGCGTATCAGCAGACAGTAAATTGAAAAGGATGAAATGTGTATGTGTGAGTGTAAGTGTGTGTGTGTGAGAGAGAGAGAGAGAATGTGTGTGTTTTACAAGTTTTTTCTGCATTACTTATTTATTTACTCGTAGCTCGTTCCGGCGTTTTTGCCACTATCAAGTGTACCTGTAAATATCGGTTGCCTTTTTGTTATGGTGTGATCACGTTATTTATCTGTTTACTTTTTATTTACGTGATCCTGTAAAGTTATTTCTGGTACCCTAGGCTCAAGCGATACTATATTTTTTTTCAGAAATAGTACTTTTTAGTTTTTACGTAAGTCATAAATGTTCTGATCTTTTATAACATCAATAACTTTTTTGAGGTATTTTTTATGCTCAAAATCTGATTGTTCTTTGAGGATGTCTTCTAGATATTTTTCTGTGAGTGTAAACTTATATTTTCTCCAAAATGTTCATTGTATGTCCTTTAGGTACTTTATACATAACTTTTACGGCGTATTCAATATTTTCTGGTTATGTCCGTGGCTTTTTAAATGCAAGTAAAATATGCGATCGTGGCAACTTGCCGAAACGAGTTCTTCGTGTAACTTGCATCACTACGAGTAAATAAATAAATTGGACGTTAAATTGTGTTTACAATAAAATGTGACGTTCTTCGACCCGATGTAAGCTGCGAGCCATCTGGAAAGGGGAGAGAGGGGAAGAGAGAGAGAGAGAGAGAGAGAGAGAGAGAGAGAGAGAGTTGGTTCAGTATTGAAGACAGTTGTGGCCTGCCTGTGGATTGCTTGAGAATGCTAGAGCCCCCGGCAGCTTTGGACTGTTGTGAGGACGCGGTGTAGCTGTAGCTGCAGTTCTAGCGGCTGGTGCAGGCGGAGTATCGATTGGTTGGGAGCCTGCTCCTGGACCCTGCCTGCGAGACCGCTCACCTTTACACACGCCCCCGGTCGCGCACAGCGGCTCCTGTCCTGAGCACGCTGCTTTTATCGTGACCCAGGTACTTACCCTGTTTACTGGCGCCAGCTACGCCATCTAGCTTTCCTCGCGCTCTGAACCTTACTCTTACCAGCTTTGTGCCCAGGCAGAACTAAACTGAGCGCTTACAAAGTGGGAGAATGAAACTGTAAAAACCGTCACTAAATGCTAACAACGATAGGCTTACCTCAGTGAACTTTTACCAGTTCTGTGCTACACCTGCAGAGACCTTAACGTCGGTTTATTGCAAAATTATTGAGTGTATTTTAAGTTCAAATATAATAAAGTTCCTTCAGGAAGAGAAGCTTATATCCACAGATCGACACAGATTTAGAAAGCATCGTTCGTACGAAATTTCGCTTGCCTTTTTGTCGCCCGATATCCTGAGAACGGGCACCGGAGAGATTTCGTATTTCTAGTTTTTCGGAAAACATTTGATACAGTGCCACTCTGCAGACTGTTAACAAAGCTGAAATACTAAACACCTTTTTCCTAAGCTGTTTCACAGAGGAAAACCGCACTGCATTTCCTTCTCTAAATCCTCGCACACACGAAAAAATTCCTGACATCAAAATAAGTGTCCAAGGAATAGAAAAGCAACTGGAATCACTCAACAGAGGAAAGTCCACTGGACCTGACGGATAACAATTCGATTCAACACAGAGTACGCGAAAGAGCTTCCCCCCCTTCTAACTGCCGTGTACCGCAAGTCTCTAGAGGAGCGGAAGGTTCCAAATAATTGGAAAAGAGCACAGGTAGTCCCAGTTTTCAAGAAGGGTTGTCGAGCAGATGCGCAAAACTATAGGCCCATATCTCTGACGTCAATCTGTTGTAGAATTTTAGAACATGTTTTTTGCTCGCGTATCATGTTGTTTCTGGAAACCCAGAATCTACTCTGTAGGAATGAACATGGATTCCGGAAACAACGATCGTGTGAGACCCAACTCGCTTTATTTGTTCATGAGACCCAGAAAATATTAGATACAGGCTCCCAGGTAGATGCCATTTTCCTTGACTTCCGGAAGGCGTTCGATACAGTTCCGCATTGTCGCCTGATAAGCAAGGTAAGAGCCTACGGAATATCAGACCAGCTGTGTGGCTGGATTGAAGAGTTTTTAGAAAACAGAACACAGCATGTTGTTCTCAATGGAGAGACGTCTACAGACGCTGTTCATTTTTTGAACACAACCTACGACCAGCTTAGAGACAGAAACGATGTCACTTTGTGCAGGACCTGACCGTCATTTTGCAGGACGATGCTCAAGCACGTACAGTGCGAGCTATTACTGATTTGTTTGAATGATGGGTTTGCTAAGTGCTACACCACCTACTGCTCTCCCCTGACTTAAGCCCTCGTGAGTTCATCTCGGTTTCTAAACTGAAGGAAACACTTCACGGCATTCGCTTCAGAACTGCTACAAATTCTTCGGGCAATAGACCTCGCCACTCGAACTGTCAACACAACTGGTACTGCTGAGAGTATCTAAGACTTCCACATCGCTGGCAACGGATTATACACAATGCTGGTGATTACTTTGAAGGTCAGTAAAACTTTGAAACACGTATCTATCTTGTACGAGTTGTAAATACACTCCTGGAAATTGAAATAAGAACACCGTGAATTCATTGTCCCAGGAAGGGGAAACTTTATTGACACATTTCTGGGGTCAGATACATCACATGATCACACTGACAGAACCACAGGCACATAGACACGGGCAACAGAGCATGCACAATGTCGGCACTAGTACAGTGTATATCCACCTTTCGCAGCAATGCAGGCTGCTATTCTCCCATGGAGACGATCGTAGAGATGCTGGATGTAGTCAAGTGGAACGACTTGCCATGCCATTTCCACCTGGCGCCTCAGTTGGACCAGCGTTCGTGCTGGACGTGCAGACCGCGTGAGACGACGCTTCATCCAGTCCCAGACATGCTCAAGGGGGGACAGATTCGGAGATCTTGCTGGCCAGGGTAGTTGACTTACAACTTCTAGAGCACGTAGGGTGGCACGGGATACATGCGGACGTGCATTGTCCTGTTGGAACAGCAAGTTCCCTTGCCGGTCTAGGAATGGTAAAACGATGGGTTCGATGACGGTTTGGATGTACTGTGCACTATTCAGTGTCCCCTCGACGATCACCAGAGGTGTACGGCCAGTGTAGGAGATCGCTCCCCACACCATGATGCCGGGTGTTGGCCCTGTGTGCCTCGGTCGTATGCAGTCCTGATTGTGGCGCTCACCTGCACGGCGCCAAACACGCATACGACCATCATTGGCACCAAGGCAGAAGCGACTCTCATCGCAGAAGACGACACGTCTCCATTCGTCCCTCCATTCACGCCTGTCGCGTTACACTGGAGGCGGGCTGCACGATGTTGCGGCGTGAGCGGAAGACGGCCTAACGGTGTGCGGGACCGTAGTCCAGCTTCATGGAGACGGTTGCGAATGGTCCTCGCCGATACCCCAGGAGCAACAGTGTCCCTAATTTGCTGGGAAGTGGCGGTGCGGCCCCTACGGCACTGCGTAGGATCCTACGGTCTTGGCGTGCATCCGTGCGTCGTTGCGGTCCGGTCTCAGGTCGACGGGCACGTGCACCTTCCGCCGACCACTGGCGACAACATCGATGTACTGTGGAGACCTCACGCCCCACGTGTTGAGCAATTCGGCGGTACGTCCACCCGGCCTCCCGCATGCCCACTATACGCCCTCGCTCAAAGTCCGTCAACTGCACATACGGTTCACGTCCACGCTGTCGCGGCATGCTACCAGTGTTAAAGACTGAGATGGAGCTCCGTATGCCACGGCAAACTGGCTGACACTGACGGCGGCGGTGCACAAATGCTGCGCAGCTAGCGCCATTCGACGGCCAACACCGGGGTTCCTGGTGTGTCCGCTGTGCCGTGCGTGTGATCATTGCTTGTACAGCCCTCTCGCAGTGTCCGGAGCAAGTATGGTGGGTCTGACACACCGGTGTCAATGTGTTCTTTTTTCCATTTCCAGGAGTGTAAATAGCTGCCACTATTAAAGTTCCAACCCTGGTATAAACCAGACCGCATACAGAAGACTTAGTCGGATTAAAGAAAGACATCGAAACAATTCAGAGGCCTGCAGCTAGATTTCTTACAGGTTGGTTCGATTAACACAGACGTATTAAGGAAATGCTCAGAGAATTCAAATGGGAATGGCTGGAGGGAAAACAAGTTCCTTTTGCGAAACAGTTTAGAGATTCGGCATTTGTGACAGGTTGCTGAACAGTTCTACTGCCACCTACATACAGCGTGCGAAGTGCAGTGCAGACGAGAGAAATCAGGGCTCATAGGGGAGGACATAGACAATAGTTCGCCCTTCGCTCCATATGTGAGTGGGAAAGGAAAGGGATTGACTACTAGTAATACAAGGTATTCTCCATCATGGACCTTAGGATGGCTTGCGGGGTTTCGGTTTCTGAATGTAAGTAGATGCAGATGTAGATGGGCTCGAATTGCGGATGAGAGGTTCAAATCTCCGTCCTATCATTCCGATATAGGTTTTCCGTGGTTTTTCTAAGGTGCTTAAGGCGAATGCTGGAATGATTGCTTTGAGAAGAACGTGGTCAGTTTTCTTTATGACCATTCTTCAATTTCAACTTCAGCTCGATCTCCAGTAACCTCTACGTTTGCACGTAGGTAACTAAAAAAAAAGGTTCAAATGGCTCTGAGCACTATGGAACTTAACTTCTGAGGTCATCAGTCCCTTAGAACTTAGAACTAATTAAATCTAACTAACCTAAGAACATCACACACATCCATGCCCGAGGCAGGATTCGAACCTGCGACTAGCGGTCGCGCGGTTCCAGACTGAAGCGCCTAGAACCTTTCGGCCACAGAACACTAAGATAGTGTACATAACGTGAGAGTGTTGTGGGAGACCTGAGATGTGAGTGTGGCTTATATTTGTCAAATTTGGGATTCGGAAAATGAGTTGGAATTTCTGTTCACGCTCTTCAAACCACCGAACCATGAATCTCACCTTCTGGAAAGAACAAATGTTCTTTTAGAAGGAAGTGAAGATGTATGCGTAGATGTAATATTCTTAGAAAAATGCAAGTGACGTTCACTACATGGGCGTTACCCACAGTTAAGGAAGTCATCTCGATAGATTCCTGAGCTTTTATCAGACTATTTTCCTCAACTGCAAATTCAGGAATGCTGTTCTAAGACTGTCCACTGCTAATTAAGCTTCAGACACATGTTCCTGCTCGCGATTAGTAAATTGCGCTGGTGGCGATTCGTAGGTAGCCGACTCGAATTCCGAAAGTGGAATCAATTCTATTCATTGCACGGGTAAAAACGGACTAAGTGAGTAATGAAGTGAATGGACGAGTTCGAATGATCTTAATTTTGTAGATTGGATTGTGAACAACAGATTTTTATTTATTTTTTAGCTGCATGATCTACCGACAGGAACAATGACCTGTCACACTTCCCTGGGGCACTTCTGACCGTACCTATTCTCTCCGATGAACATTTGCCGTCGAGGACAACGTACTTGTTTCAACTACTTAAAACGTCTTCGAGATGCTCATATATCCGAGAACCTTTTCCGCATGCTCGGATCTTTGTTACCAGTCTGCAGTGTGGCACTGTGTCAAATTTCCGGAAATCTAGAAAAGCAGCCGACGGAAAAATAGAGGGGGGGGGGGGGGTTATGTGTCTTCCAGGCCCACTGTTCATTTCGGTACAGGAGAGAAAAAAATGGAAATAGTATTTGAAACTTATTGCCTCGGAAGTACACAGTGAAATTCAAGGCAGCAGATGTAACACGGCAACTACAGCCAGCACACTATAACAGCAGAGACTGAAAACTTCAGGGTGTCGAGTAACTTTTACAGATGTAATAAACATAAAAGAAAATTATTTCTTCTATTTGTTTTGACCAAAATAAAAGCAGCAGGCTGCATTTCGGCCTTTAGTATCTAAGTCAAATTGTGCCAGGAACAATAATATTATGTGACGTGCTGTACTCTTTCAGGAGAAATTGTCTCGGATGTATTCAGAAACACCGTCACTATCTGGAAACTTTGTGACATCAGAGATGTTCATATAATCGTGCACTTCCTGCTTTCTTGTTTTGCTGATGACATTACTGTCTACTGCAAAGTGAGGAAGAATTTCAAGACTTGTTGAACAGAATGAAGACGTTACTGGTCACAGAATATGAATCGAGGGTAGTAAACTATAGAAAGACGGAAGTAATGGGGAACAGCAGAAATACCGTTGTTGACAGACTATTCATCAGAATTGAGGACTACAAAATAAACGAAGCGAAGGAATAATCCTAGTGTGGAAACAAAATAACGTAGACGGACGAAGCGGATAGAAGCAAGCAAAGAGAGAATTCCTTTCACTAAATGTTGCTATTATAGTAACCAGTGAAGGCGTAGACCTTCGTTTCAGGGATAAAAACTTTTGAAAATGTTCGTCTGGAGCACACCAATGATGTAGGGCATCAAAGCATGATGAAAATTAAGTTGACCGATAAGACAAATGAGGAGATTATTCGCAGAATCGGCGAGAAAAGGAATATGTGGGAAACGCCAGCTGGAAGAAGAGACAGATCGATAGGATGTGTTAACAGATAATTGAGGATGTTGATGTAAGTGATACGGTGAGATGAAGAGATTGGCACAGGAGAGGAAATCGTGGCGAGCCGCATCAAATCAGTCAGAAGACATGGAAAAATGTAATTAAATATTAGTGTGAAAGTGAAAAATGACTTCTTCCGCATTTGTGATCTTCTGTCCCTGTAATCCACAGATTCACGCTTCGAACTCTTTTTAGCGCTTAAATTGAAACAGCTAGCGATCTCTAATATACGTAGGCGTGCTGAAAAGCCATGCCTCTGAATTTTGTATTTGAAAACTCTTATAGCCCTTCAAATGAAGCAAACGTTATTAAGATTGTACATCATTATTCTTCAAGTCTACATATTTATTTCTCCACGTAGTTTCCCTGGAGGCGAACACATTTCTCTCAACGAGAGACCAGTTTGATACCGTCACTGTGGAATTTTTGACTTGGTTGATGGAGTCACCTCACCTCTGCTTGCACCGCTTCGTCACTGTCAAACTGAAGTGCTGGAAGGTGTTCTTTAAGTTTTGGAAAATCGGATGGTGCCAAGTCGGGACTGTATGGAGGATGATCTATAAGATTGACCCCAGGCCGTTGGACTGTTGCAAATGTAGAGCGCTCGTGTGTAGTCTAGCATTGTGAAGCTGAAGGAGAGGGTGCTTCATGTGTAGATGAACGGCTCGTATTCTGTGCTCGATAATAGCACGCTGTTTCTCGCATACTTGACATAGTTACGTTACGCACATTGCGCGCGATACAATTCGGAGCCCTCTAGGGCAGAGGGCTGAAAATATGTAGATATGAAGAATAAAGATGCAGAATGTAAATAATCTTTATTTTATTTAAAAAGCTTTTAAGAGTTTGCACAGAAAAAAATCGGAGATATTACTTTTTAATGCACCCTCGTAAATTTAAATGTTAGGATCTTTTTGTGAAGCTATTTGTCTGGATGTAGCCTTGAGCAGAAGTGAAACGTGGACGATAAGAAGAGAACAGAAGCTTTTGAAATGTGGTGTTTTGGAAGAATACTGAAGATTAGATGAGCAGATCGAATAACAAATGAGGAGATACTGAACAAAATTGGAGGAAAAGAAATGTATGGCACAATTTGACTAAAAGAAGGGATCGGTTGATAAGACACTTCCTGAGGCATCAAGGAATCGTCAGTTTGTAATGGAATAAAATGGGGGAGGGGGCAGTTCTGCAAAGATGAAGCGGATTACACAGATAGACTAGTATGCAGAGCTCCGTCAAACAAGTCTGCGGACTGAAGACCATTAACAACAACAGTGAGCTTTACTCTCACTGCTGTTTTTAAATGTCGTCAGGGCAGGATGTGAGAATCAGCTTTCCAATACTTCCGTGAGACAGCCGGTTCTGTATTGTCCATTGTTTCAAATGGCAGTTGGATAGGTCCTAATTACTAGCTGTCCTCCCGATTCTGCCCAGGAGAGACTGACTTCTCGTGTCTTCCTCTTTGCTTCTAGACATCCGTGGGTTTACTTGCTATACATTTTTAATTTACATAAATCATTTTCTGTTTTGATGAGTGCCTCAAGCATAGTCCTGTCGTTTTGAAGAGATAAACTGAGAGTCTTTTCTAGAACTGACAGTTTATATCGTTAGCTTTAGTAGCCAAAAGTCTTTATTAGGGAATATTCGCTGAGAATAACACTCATCCGTTACATAATGCAATTAAGCTGTAACCGCTAGAGAGACAATGGATAAGAAATGACGTCAAACTATGGGAGGAGGGGGTTCGTTTTCTCGATCACTGTAGTATTCACTCAATCTCTTCCAGAACGCAAGAGTGATGGTATGACAGTCGCCAGTACTTACATGAAAGTGAATCGCAAATTCCAGTTAATGTGGAAACGCATATTGAGAACTTTGAAGGTACTGTCTGACTGTTGTGTTCGCAAATTATTTTCAGAACTGGAAGGTTTATGCATTTGTCTCTCTTAAGTAAAAAGTTACTTCATATTAGGCATATAGTAATTGCTAGCAGTGAGAATATTGCACAGACGCTTTACAGTCATCATTAAATCGCTGCATCTTGGTTGACTACTGACCACCAATCGAGAAAAAGTAACCCTGTTGTTATTATTAGGGGTATAATGTGTTGCGAGAGAGGACTTCTTCACACAGTGTGAAGAGCACGAAAAAAAATTTTTCTTCGTTGGCCAACTCCCCGAAACTGAGTAACGTATAACGTGGTTAGGAATTTGCTTGACTGTGATGGAAAAATGGCTCATAGTCGCCTAAATAAGTTTGTGATGTCATAAATTAAACCCATAAATCGTTGCCCCTTACGCCGTCGTTAGAGGTCCCAAAGGGAGGGAACAAGATTATGGTTTAACGTCCTGTCGACATCGACGTTTTCAGAAACGGAGTACAAAGTCGGAATGTTCAGATATGAGGAGGGAAATTGGCCGTGCACTTTCAAAGGATTGAGCTGCGTCTGGAGCGATTTTTGGGAAATCGCGGAAAACCTGAATCTCGACGGCCGGGCCCAGATTTGAACAATCGCCCTCCGAACGCGAGTACAGGGTGCTAACCACCGCGCCACTTCGCTCGGTTTGAAGTCTCTGAACACCCTAATTATGTAACTGAAATCGTTGTGTCATTGGTGGACTAGCGCCACAGAAATCTATCGCCTCAAGATATGATTATTTATTTATTTATTTTATTTTTTGTAGCGCTACAAGCTCTTTAACAGTATTACGAACGGAATAATTATGACCTACTAATGTGTAATCTGAGCAAAGCACAGCAGTTCTTTTACTTATTATGTATAAATGATTTTAAAATGTCATTTTACACGGCGCTTGCATATACACTCCTGGAAATGGAAAAAAGAACACATTGACACCGGTGTGTCAGACCCACCATACTTGCTCCGGACACTGCGAGAGGGCTGTACAAGCAATGATCACACGCACGGCACAGCGGACACACCAGGAACCGCGGTGTTGGCGGTCGAATGGCGCTAGCTGCGCAGCATTTGTGCACCCCCGCCGTCAGTGTCAGCCAGTTTGCCGTGACATACGGAGCTCCATCGCAGTCTTTAACATTGGTAGCATGCCGCGACAGCGTGGACGTGAACCGTATGTGCAGTTGACGGACTTTGAGCGAGGGCGTATAGTGGGCATGCGGGAGGCCGGATGGGCGTACCGCCGAATTGCTCAACACGTGGGGCGTGGGGTCTCCATAGTACATCGATGTTGTCGCCAGTGGTCGGCGGAAGGTGCACGTGCCCGTCGACCTGGGACCGGACCGCAGCGACGCACGGATGCACGCCAAGACCGTAGGATCCTACGCAGTGCCGTAGGGGACCACACCGCCACTTCCCAGCAAATTAGGGACACTGTTGCTCCTGGGGTATCGGCGAGGACCATTCGCAACCGTCTCCATGAAGCTGGACTACGGTCCCGCACACCGTTAGGCCGTCTTCCGCTCACGCCCCAACATCGTGCAGCCCGCCTCCAGTGGTGTCGCGACAGGCGTGAATGGAGGGACGAATGCAGACGTGTCGTCTTCAGCGATGAGAGTCGCTTCTGCCTTGGTGCCAATGATGGTCGTATGCGCGTTTGGCGCCGTGCAGGTGAGCGCCACAATCAGGACTGCATACGACCGAGGCACACAGGGCCAACACCCGGCATCATGGTGTGGGGAGCGATCCCCTACACTGGCCGTACACCTCTGGTGATCGTCGAGGGGACACTGAATAGTGCACGGTACATCCAAACCGTCATCGAACCCATCGTTCTACCATTCCTAGACCGGCAAGGGAACGTGGTGTTCCAACAGGACAATGCACGTCCGCATGTATCCCGTGCCACCCAACGTGCTCTAGAAGGTGTAAGTCAACTACCCTGGCCAGCAAGATCTCCGGATCTGTCCCCTATTGGGCATGTTTGGGACTGGATGAAGTGTCGTCTCACGCGGTCTGCACGTCCAGCACGAACGCTGGTCCAACTGAGGCGCCAGGTGGAAATGGCATACCAAGCCGTTCCACAGGACTACATCCAGCATCTCTACGATAATCTCCATGGGAGAATAGCAGCCTGCGTTGCTGCGAAAGGTGGATATACACTGTACTAGTGCCGACATTCTGCATGCTCTGTTGCCTGTGTCTATGTGTCTGTGGTTCTGTCAGTGTGATCATGTGATGTATCTGACCCCAGGAATGTGTCAATAAAGTTTCCCCTTCCTGGGACAATGAATTCACGGTGTTCTTATTTCAATTTCCAGGAGTGTATTTCCATAAACATGGTCCTGCGACAAATTCTTTGTGTTTTCTGCCGCGGAATTAAAGCAGATACATTAACAACGTGGTCTTGCTCAAGAAATAGTGCAGCAGTTTGCGAGAAGCGGTTTCTTGCCGAAGTTTGGACTGATCATTCCCTCATTAATCCCATTTACAGAATTTAGTGATAACATCTGCTCCATATCACCAGCATTCTTTTCATCTCTAGAATCAGTCTTCTGTCTGATTTAGTGCGTCCCGTTACGAGTTTCTCTCCGGGCTCAATGTCTTCATTTGAGCAGCAATTAAACTCGTTCTTTAAAAGTGAAAGAAATGTAAAGTATTCAAGAAAGTAGGTACGAATATTATACATTAATCATAAATTGACAGCGAATTCTCGTATGACGCCTGCAGCAATGCTATTTGTTCCGGTAGAATCATGATGGATTAGGCGTTCACATCGTTTCCATTTCTATTGTCTGTTAATCCATTGGACCGTATTAGCATGACATTCGCTTGTGCTCGACCAACTTTCCGACTTGCGTTACGACTTGCATTAACACACAAAATTTTCTCAATGTGTATTTGGTCAGTCCGTTAGCGTGGATACAGCATAACAGTTCCATTGAAACATTTTCTGACAAAACAATCGGAAGATAACGCTCTCAAATACTCTGCACAGCATGTGTGGAGGAACTACTGGAGCTGACAGTCCACCTCTCCGTAAATATAACTGAGTAGCGTGTATTCCTCACCCAAAGTACTTCATTTAAGGGGTGGGCTGGCAAGAACCCAAGTTTTTAATCAAATACAATAATCATAACGCTATTACTGCCTGTTTGAGAGTTTTAGTGTTGGATCCGTAATGCAAAGATATTTACCCCGCTTGCACTGCTGCACGATATAAAATCATTGTTTGTCTTATCTCCAGTGCCCCGAGTATCACAGCCATTTCCTACTTATTGCCCGCATCTCGTGGTCGTGCGGTAGCGTTCTCGCTTCCCACGCCCGGGTTCCCGGTTTCGATTCCCGGCGGGGTCAGGGATTTTCTCTGCCTCGTGATGGCTGGGTGTTGTGTGATGTCCTTAGGTTAGTTAGGTTTAAGTAGTTCTAAGTTCTAGGGGACTGATGACCATAGATGTTAAGTCCCATAGTGCTCAGTGCCATTTGAAACCATCCTACTTATTGCGAAATCATTTGTAAATTTCGTAGTCGCCATTTTTTTCTTCTCACGACCATAAACATGTTATCTGTAAATATACAAGACTTTACGCATCCAACACTCAGTTAAACTAGAGTTTAATACGATAGTTTCACCATATTGTAGTTCCTCCAAACATGTTGTGCAGAGTATTTGAGAACGTTATCTTCTGATTGTTGTGTCAGGAAGTGTTTGAATGGAAGTCTTCCGCTGCATCCATGCTAACGGACTGACCAAATACACAATGAGAAAATTTTGTGTGTTAATGCAAGTCGTAACGAAAGTCGGAAAGTTGATTCATCACATGCGACTATATAAAAGAATACAACTACCCGATTTAATTTGAGCTAATTTTTGTTTATTTCAAGTTTTTAAAACAACTCTGCAATCGATGCTGATCTGCCACCGTGTCATTATATGTCACATGGCGTCATTTGGATGCAGAATGGGGGGGGAAATGGAATGGGGTCAGCACACCGCTCTCCCGGCCGTTGTCAGTTATGCAGATCTTGGAACCGTCACTTCCCACTCAAGAGACTCCGTAATTACCAAGAAACTATTCGAAGCTGCATTCACCATGGAGACTGCGCCACAAATTTAGTTTATGGCTCGTTAACGTCCAGTTTATCACACCGGCGTGTTCCTGTTGTACCGTTAGACTTGAGCATATTGCAACTCGGGCAAGACTCCAGTCCTCAGCGTATCTAAAATATTTAGTACTTCGGTTCATTTTCTGTTTAAGTAATTTATCTGTATAAAAAAAATGTAAATGTTCGTTTGTTCAAAATTCCATAATTTCTTAACCGATTGCTTTGAAATTTGGACAAAACGTTGAATTCTAATACAGTCGCGTTTTAGGTACCTAATTCTAGATTCGGAAGTATATCCAGATCCGATACATATTGGAAACGTGTGCTTCCTCTTTTACTTCATTTCCACTTAATCAGACTGAGCTACAGCAAAGCGTGGTCGGATGCAGCTAGCATTTAATAATTTCAAAGTTGCTTTGCTTTTGTCATTACAATGGACTCAACAGTTGCAGAGCCTCCGATTTACTGTACTTCTCGAATGCCTGTTCGAGTGTCACGTTTTTTAGTGATAAATTAACACCGTTCACAGTCCTTATAAAGGAAAGTATTTTCACATGTTTACACACGAATAAAAACATTCTTACCTACTTCATACGGAAAGAAACCGAAACTGCGCATTGCACACTGAGCTGCTCGAGAATTTATCTCCAAATCCAAGGGTACAGAGTTCAGTGCCCTGCAAGTTCTAAATATGTTATGTCGTTACCACAATTTCAAGATCTAATAGTGCTTGTACATATGAAAAATTCCAATAAAGAGCTAAAATGGACGGTTTACAACGATAGGATCGCAAAGGTGAATTGTACTCCAAGGCGATCGTGCCTAGCTGTGCTGTAGAGTTCGCCATAGCTCTTATGCTGGAAAATATGGAGAAATCATAGCACGGAGTTGTGTCACGTTGCTGTAGCCGGTAATCGTAGCAAACATAGGGTTCACTGACGCCCAGCCTACCGGGAGCCGGCTGCGAGCATGTAACAAACGATTTGGCACGCATAGTTCTGGCGTCCCTGGCACGCAGTGGAGAGTAACGAGCCAGTTCCGCGTTGTGTGGTGTAGCGGCTGCGGCGTAGTACTCACGAAGTGGCAGCAGTGTAATTTGGTCAGTAGACTAACGAGCGCGGGTGAGTGTCGGTAGCCCCCGCCGGGGTCGATGACGCGGCGTGGCTGGCGATAGCAGCGCCCGGTCGATAGCGCACCGGGTCGACTGCACCCGCCCCCGCCTCCGCCCCCACACTTAACGCCGCCCACGCCTGCCGAGTGGGCGTCTTACCTGCAGCCTTGCTCTCGGCGTCACACCCCTTCACTTTCTTTGTCCTTTTCTGCCTGCCCCAGTCCAACGTGAAGTTAACTGGGAACGGGCGGAGCAAACTGCAGCCTACAATGAAGTTCCGAACAAAACCGGTTTTTCCTTCCTTTTTTATGACAGGCTAATGTTTACCTCTGTGCGGACGACTTAGCAAATTCATCAGTATTACTCATTTATTGCTGTCGAGATAGTTTAGTTCACAGTCAGAAGTAGATTGCCTGACAGTGCTAAGAAAGTACAAATTACTATATTGTATTGTTTAGAAAGAGCGCTGTGAATGACTTTTTTTTTTGAAAGGTATGATACTTCCAAGGACGTTTAGCTTTGTAGATATTCGTCATATAAAATACAAATCTGGTACTTTTCTGGTCGTATGTTGGCTTGCTTGTCTTCTTCATGGTATGACTGCTGCCTTGAGTTATTCCTGTTCAAAGAAATTGACGAGGGTGTGCTGAAAAGTAATTCATCCGAATTATTTACGTGAAAGCTCTTAAAGCTTTTTAAATAAAACGAACTTTATTCACATTCTAGATCTTAATTGTTCATTTCTCTATATTTATTTCCCAAAATAGCAGACTGGGGAATAATACATTCCTCCCATGTGACATCAGCTTGTTTATATCGTCACTGTGGGATATGTGTCTTTTTGACAGAGCTACAACCTCACGTCCGCTTGCACCGCTTCATCAATATCGAAGTGTAGTCCTCGAAGGTGTTCTTTAAGTTCTGTAAACAGATGAAAATCGCACGAGGTCAGGTACAAGTTAACACCGCCGTGTCTTTCATTACGAGCACGAACAACCAAACTTCGCATATTACTGATGTCATTACAATCATCACCGTGCACAACTTTCATTCCTCTGTGAATTTCAATTGGAGGCACATTTTCTGCACTTATAAACTCGTTGCCAGCACGCTGTCATGCATGGACATAGTTAACACCGTCAGGTGACACGCTACAGTTACGACCCGTCTAACGCTAGAAGGTTGCAAAACTTGCGTATGCGAAACAGGAAACTCTACCGAGTAATATACATGCCGTGCAATTACAGTTAGTATCTCTCTAGCGGCAGATGGTTGCAACTTGCGTATGCGAAGCGGTAAAGTCGACCAAGTAATATGCATAACATGCAATACCCCAACCGACAAGGAGCCAATAAAAAATTCGGAGTCATAACTTTTCATCGTACTTTTCGAAATTGTAATAGGTCAATGAGTGGCCCAAACTAATTAATTATAAAAGTTCAATTATTTTAGCTTCTGTATTTTATGAACATTCGTGAAAATGGTTCACATAAACATTCCGCTTCCACAGTAATATAATTTCCATCTGCTCACATAATCTATGGAACTCCAGTCACTCGCCGCGACTGCACACACAAAGCAGACTTTTTCGCGGCCTCTTGACACCGAACGAGAAATAATCAGCGAGATTACAATTGCAGGCAAGGAGTGTAATCGCTTACATTGTTAGAACTGAAGTATTTAAATTGGCTTTACACATTTTTACTTGAATAATTTATTGAAAACGTTTTTGCAAGTAACCATATAAAATTTAAATACTCATATTTCCTATTAACTTCAAAATAATTCTATTCATATCGAATGAAAGCAATAATTTACAAAGCGTATCGTTTGCATATAGGTAATTCAATTTATACAAGATTATAATTACAGAATGAATCTTCAGTTTGTGCTGATATGAAATTTCGTGGCAGATTAAAGTTGTGTGCCGGATCGGGACGCCAACGTGGCAGCTTTCCCTTCCACGAGCAAGTGCTCTATCAGCTGAGCTACCCAAGCACGACTCACGACCAGTCCAAACAGCTTTACATCCGCCAGTACCTCTACCTTCCCCAAATGTCTTTTCTTCCAGGAGTGCAAGTCCTGCAAGTTTCGCAGGGGAATTTCTGTGAAGTTTGGAAGGTAGGAGATGAGGTGCTGGCGGAAATAAAGCTGTGAAGACGGGTCGTGAGTCGTTGTTGGATAGCTCAGTCGGTGGAGCATTTGCCCGCAAAAGGCAAAGGTCGCAATTTGAGTCTAGGTGCGCCATCAAGTTTTAATCTTCGCTGTAGAGTGAAAATTCATTGTATGTACCGGTCGATGCGCCTACTGCACACTGTGCGTCGTCGCGAACCACCTGGGGCATTTAGTTTTGGTATCGTACAGCGCGTTTGATAATGATATTATTGACTTTCATAACGTAAGTTTCAGAAATTAGGGTAGGTAGGAAGGTCCAGTACTTTTATTTTTAAATTGTTTAGGTTAGTTATTGACGAAGATTGCTGCCCCTCCTAGCAGATGGCACAATGTGTAGAATGGTTGATAGAGACCAAATCTGACAGCCAGGTCCAGCGTTACAGAAACACACCACCAGCACGTATGACCATTATACAGCGGTGCACGGGTTTCAAAGAATCCGAAAGTGTCGTGAAGAGAACGATTTCTGGGCGTCCGAACATGAGTCATGCAGATATGGAAAGGGTGCACCAGGCATTTACCCGGAGCTCAACCAAATAAACCCGCCAAGCGTCTCGACATTTGCAGCTACCTGTAACTATGGTGCGAAGGCTGCTACACAAGAGGCTGCAGCTGCTGCATGCGCTTGAACCTGATGACAGGCCAAAGAGCAAAGCATTTGCAATTGAGATTCTTAGTCGCATGGACGATGATCCAGATTACGTCAAATGGTGGTGTTCAAGGGCGAAGCTTGCTTACATTGTCCTAGAAGCAAATCGACGCAATGTGACGTCAGGAGCTCTGAGAGGTTCTACTTTAGCTTGTAAATTGTGTGCAACGATCCAGAGGTAAACGCGTGGTGTGGTTCGCTTCATGGCCGTGTGGTGGGACCGTTTTTCTTTGCAGAGGCGCCAAAAATCTCGACTGTTCGTGTACACATATTGGAAGAGTTTGGATTTGCAGTTTCCGCAGGTTGAAAAACTGCAACCTGATATCATGCCGCAGCAGTATGGGGCCCTCTTTACTGGTCTATATCAGGAGGAAGGCTTTGGACGAGACACTTCTCAGGTCGCTGGATTAGCAGATGAGGAGCCATTTCCTGGCCAGTAAGATTTCCAGACATAACCTTATTATTTTTTTTTCTTTGGAGTTTGTGAAGGATGCTGTCTACCACACACCGGTGCCGGGCCTGCGGGAAATGCGAGCTCGCATCAGAGCAACAATTGTACATGTTAATGAGGACATGGGAAACCGGAGATGGGAGGAACTGGCCTACCGCTTATTAGTAGATATCTCGTGTGCTACAAATGGCGCACACATTGAACTCTGTTACATGGCTACTAAAAATTTAGGTGTGTGTGAGAATTTGCCGCAGACCACACTTTTCTACATATGCATATTTCTGAAAAGTGCTGCCGGCCGCTGGTGGCCGAGCGGTTCTAGGCGCTTGAGTCTGGAACCGCGCGACCGCTACGGTCGCAGGTTCGAATCCTGCCTTGGGGATGGATGTGTGTGATGTCCTTAGGTTAGTTAGGTTTAAGTAGTTCTAAGTTCTAGGGGACTGATGACCTCAGATGTTAAGTCCCATAGTGCTCAGAGCCATTTGAACCATTTGGAAAAGTGCTTGATCAAAATTGTAAGGATAATTTTGGAGAAACCTATTCCCTCACTCACTCTCATCGCACTCGGAAGATTTCCGACATTTGACTCAAGTCGACCATCTGCCTATCCACTACCAGTACCTTCTGGCGTCAACTTCACTCTGAAACAGCGTACATGGAAAACATGATACCTCTGAGCAGTTTTCAAAACGGTAAATGAAATGACAAAGTTCAACAGGTATTTACTTCGGAGGCAATTTAGTTTAGACTGTCTCAGCACCGAGTAAGCTGCGGCTGTGGTCAAGTATTCTGGAGGCATTCAAACATCCGGCTGGCCATAGTGATTTAGGTTTCTGTCGTTTCCTTTCATGATTGCTCAGGGACGTAAGTAGGCTGGGACACCCGTGGCGTTGACTCCAGATGCCACCAAAAAAAAAATTAAATCGGAAAACATAGTAAAATCGGTCAGTCAACTGAAGTCTTTCCATATATTAAAATAGTTTTGGAAATCATTCAGACATAAAGATATGAAAATCATTTAGTCAACTTTAACAAGCAGACGTGCTGTGTTTAATGTGTCTGTATACTTTTAAACGTAACAATTGGATCTCAAGATCACAGGAATATTATACGTAACTGAATTTGAAATGGTTGAAATTTGTTGATACGTTTAGTGAAGATACTCTTTGCACGCAATATTGAAGTCTAACATTGGTAGCGACTGGAAACAAGGGAATATCTTTCAGACGTCATACACTGTTTTTAGATCCCTACCGAAACAGCTATGAACCGTCAGTTACTGTTCCGAGACTCTTCTCAAAGTGAACCATTAGTACTAGTTTTAGCAGATAAAAGGGTTCAAGGGCGTAAGAGGCTGTGTGAAAATGGTACTCATTGCTACACACTACTTATCACCGAAATGAAACATACCATTAAACAACGACGGGTATTGTGTCAGACCTATTGCACATAGTGTCATTTGATTCTCAATGTTGGATGCGAGAAGAATCAGCAATTTAGGGGTTCGAATTCCAGCGACCTCTACCAATTCGGTTCTAGGAAGACGAGAAGACAAGAAATGTGGGCGCACTGTACTGGAATTGAGCACATCAGCTGTACCGGCACCAAGCCGAAACATGACCCATCTTATTTAAATGTACATAAGCTAATACAATAATTTCAAATCGTATTTCGTTCTGTTTTAATTCCATGATAAAAATACACCTTGATGTTTGACATTCTTCTACAATACTTATAAATTCTTATAATAATGTATTATTTCTTATATGTGAATGGAAAACGTATTTCAAAACAACTCTGTGACACACCCGACTTATCGAACAGTATCTAGACAAGCGAATACCGAGATCACGTGACACAGAAACTTTTTGGGATAACGTATAATTTTTAGCCTTCTGATTTTCCAGTAAATTCAACACAAACTGCCTCAGAGAAAGCTTGATAAGTGACTGAATGACTGACTTGCTACATAGATTACTGTGCGTAAAACCGTAATGTCGAAATGTGCATGTTCATTAGATGTATATAAATGCCTTCGATAATCTGTGTTCAGAGACCATATAAAGTTGCGATAGATTTGATACCTGTGTTTTGGATGCCACGCATTGGCGTGACTAAGATGGCTTGCCTTCTCAATGTTGTCATTGGTCCGTGCTCTTCTGCATTTCTCGGTTTTCTTAAGATTTTGCTGATTGGGGATGGCCACATTTATATTGCTCGCCAATCGCCTCGTCTCAAACTGAAGCTAAGCAACATCGTGGGCAGCCTCATAGACCTCGGTATTGTTGAGAACTGCGTCTCGTCGCGATAGTTGTGTAATCAGGGAGGAAAATTGCGACAATGATTAAAATCGATCAGTCAAGAGAAGTGTCTCCCAATGACAAAACACTGAAAGATTCTCTTGAGAAACATTCTGCCGTAAAAATATACGAATCATTTCTCTCCTTTGCCCAAGTCAAAGATCGGTGTGCTTCAGGATACAAACACCAGTTACCTGAATATATGTGTAACGAAAGGGGTTAGAATTCAGCAGGTGCTTCGGCCAAGGCTATGCCGGAACACCCGTCATGGGTGGTTTATACAGTGGTGTGCAAAAATGAAGTCAAAGATCAAACATATTTTTTAAAGGCGGTGCAAAGGTTGCGACGCTGATCGAAAAATAGCTCCTGTATTTCGAAACAGTTGAGAACACTCACAATTTTTTTTTTGTCACAGCGATTTAAAAATTTGTTCCAAGAGTATATCCAAGGTAAAGCGAGGGACACCAAGTTGGGATAGGAGATCAGAAACCATTTATATACTTTAAAGATTCATTGACATCCTTATGGCTCTGGGAAACATAATTCGTAAGGATGTGAAATGTAGCGGATTAAGTGCGTCAACTGCTTTTAAAGACATAATTTTACCCTTACAGAGTCAATATAAACCATTCGAAAAAAATAATACAGCATCTAAGGACATGCAATGGGAATACGGTTATTACAGATGTATGTGACTTGTTACGAACGACGCTGACGAAAATAAAGATGGAAAATTAGGTTTTAAAGTCCCGTCGATAACGAGGTCTTTAGAGACAGAGTGAAAACTCAGGTTGGGAAAGGATGGATATTTAGCGTATCCCAGTATTTGCCTGAGGTGATTTGGTAGAACCTCACTCTGGATAGGCCGTTTACCGAATGGTAGTTCGGTTTGTTAGCACTGCGACGTATCGCTCGGCTGCTGTCAGAAATGTAAGTAGCTAGCATTAAAGGATCATACCACAAACTACTTGACGAAACTTTAAATATCTGTGAAAAATGATCATTGAGTATAATTGCCTCACAAACTAATTACACCGGTGGAGAAGCACTTCGACGAGCTTTGCAAGGACTAGAGGCTTAACGCCGTCTGTAACTGCACTTAAGGAGTAGCACTTTGTATACAGTGATTGAAATGTTGATTCGTGACTAAATACCTGTTTTTAAGGAATGATGTGTGTACAAATTTATAAATACCAATACAACAATTTTTCATGTCTACCGCATGTGATGAAGATCTTTAAAATGCAGCCTTAAGTTTTTTAATTACATTTTTCATGACCTTTCTTTTCTGTTTGCAGCACAGCTAACTTTGATAGCAAATTTAATAAAAGTATAAATATGGAAAAGTCTCGTGCACAACACTTAGCAGAGCTGATGTCGAGTTACCCTGACGTATTCAGTCTTTCTGATGATCTAACAAAAGCTACGGTTTTTGTGAAAGCTAGGCGTTCTTCTTCCAAAAGAAACTTACGTGCTACAATGAGACAGGCATTGCTATCCGGTTTTTAATTCCAGCTTCCGTGCATGCATTTAGTGGTACATTTCTGCGGGTCTTTTGCATAGAGCTTGCACTTTTTTTGCGTTTACGACGCCGCGTATTATTGATAGGCTGATTTTTAATTTGGTTCCTAGATATTGATGCGATTAAAATATTATGGAGAGGGTAATTTGGAAATCTGCTGGAAATGTTATCTTTTTCAGATTTTTCCCCAGGAACTAAGATGTTTCACAGCATCTTTGGAGTGAAGTCTGCTGGAGAGCCCACTTATTTCTTAGGTAATTATAAACGGGAAATTCGTTGTAACTTATGCCACTAGTGTTTGATTTATCTTCTTACAGAATGATACACAGTGGTAAGGCATCTGTAAGGAGTAATGAATGTGTTTCAGGCTGTTATACATCGCAGAAACGTACCGGGTGATTCATAGAGAAAGAACAGTTTTCAGTTGTTTATTACAGACAAACTATAAAAGATATAAACACAATGCGCATGTCACTGGACAGAGGAAGGCTCAAAGTTTTGACACAGCTGCGCTGTTGTTTGTTTGTACCAACACGGCGACTACGCCACGAGAGAAATCATTTTTGTATCGGAATTTGCGCGAAGTGTGTCCGTTTCCAAGGGCAGTGTGCATTCAGCAAGAAGCCACTTGTGCACAAGGAGATTTATGATTGGCACAGGAAATTCTTGGAATTGCGTATGCAAAGGGAAGAACACTGGTCGGCGACGCATGTCTGATGAATATGTCGAGCGTATCCGAGATGCGTACACACACGGAGCCCTCGGAAGTCTGCCAGACGGGCACACGAGAAACTTCAACTTCCACAAACAACAGTGTGGCGTGTTCTGAAGTGATGTCTGCACGTGAAGCTTCAGAAATTGCAGTTGCTACTGCAATTTGCGTCCCGGCGACAGTAACAGAAATTCCGAATTTTGCATTTCAGTTAATCTTGATATGGTAGAGGATCGTTTTTAGAACGACTCATGTTTTCGGACGAATCGATGTTTCATCTATCGGGTAAAGTAATCCGCCATACCGTAAGAATTTAGAGATCAGAAAATCCTAGCGTCCAACATGAACGAGGCTTACCGAAACTGAATGTGTTTTGTACCCTTTCTGTTTGCAAAGTTTATGAACATTTCTTTTTTGCACAGGAAACTGTGACAAGAACGATTTACTCGGATATTTCCTCAACTTGACGAAAATTTCTGTGATTTCATTTTTACGCATGACGAAGCCCCGTCTCACTTTCACCTAGAGGAG
The DNA here is from genome assembly GCF_023897955.1 of Schistocerca gregaria. NCBI lineage: Eukaryota > Metazoa > Arthropoda > Insecta > Orthoptera > Acrididae > Schistocerca > Schistocerca gregaria. Next base: position 942,190,753 of record NC_064920.1, read on the forward strand.
CGGCGTTATCTTAACAAAACCATCCCACAACGGTGGACTGGAAGAGGCGGATAACAAGACACTGCTCATTGCTTTTGGCCTTCCAGGTCACCACACCTCACACCTTGCGATTTTTTCCTATTTTTTGGGTGGGGGTGGGGGGTAATACATAAATGACAGTTTTTTCCCACCTATGGCAGCCGGTTCAATTTTGCAGGGACCTGTTGATTCGTATGTGGAATGAAATGGACCACTGTGTCGATGTTTCTCGAGCAATGAATGGTGCTCATGTTGAGTGTATGGTATAGTGTCCGTGCGAACATAAAACTCTGAACCTTCTTCTATCCAGTGACATTCGCAAGGCAATAAAAACTGAAATGTGTTCTTTCTTTTTGAATCACTATGTAGTATCAACACACTTTTAGTGCAAATATTCAACAATGTGAGCAACACGCCCAACTGTAGTATAAATGCAAATACTGTAAAGAAATGTTCAGTATTATATACTTTCTGTATTGCTTACCTTCGTGAAAATAAATCCAACAAATCGTATGTTACTTATTCGCTATTCACAGCCTACCCAAGCACATGTGATTTTGACCTAGCAGTTCCACATGTCAGGAATGTCTGGGAAACCTTCGGTGTGTGGTGGCACTTGCGGAAAAAGATGCAAAATCCAGCGACATGCTCACCCCGTATGATGCCGGTTAAGTGCCGAGGTCGTTAGAACACACTACCGGGCTATGCACACGCAGACGTATTAGCACTCACTGTTCTCTCACAGAGAACAAACTGTCGACCTTTTAAAGTAAACTACTATCTTATTTTGTTCGTTATTGATAGTCGATGAATGATGCAAACAGCCACAAAAATACTTTTTAAAATGTTTTACTTCACTGGCATAATCATTTTCACATGGTTAGTGGTTTCAGGTTGTTTGGGGGAGGGGTCGCGCAATCCGTGACAGGCCGCCTTAAACCGTGCGGCCACTCCGCGCGGCTGTTATATCAGCAAGTACAATTAGTAAAATTCTATGGAAACCTATGAAGCAGTTATATCTCCCTGGAAAGGACCTGTCTGGGTAACATGATAGCAACCCCAATTCACTACAAGTCAAGCAATTGAGTCGTTTCTAAGCACTCAGCAAACACATTTCCGTCTTTTCAACATCAAATAACATAAACCTGTCTATAGATAAAACTCTGCCCAGCAAACTAATTCGAACAGAAAACAGATTGGTTGGTCATCCGACCAAAACTATCTCAAGTAGAAACAACTGTTTAAACAGTTAAAGAGTCCCTGCTAACTCAAAGATCAGTCAATGATCTCTTAACGTTGCCTCAACTTATATTCCATTCATCGTAACTACCTCATATATGCTAATAATAGTTGAAATTGGTTAATCAAAAAATTTAGTAAGTGAACCGAAAAACTGTAGTCTTGGATTTGCGTTGAAGTTACGATCTATTGTAACCCATTGACCTAAAAGAGCCTACTCTCTGATACGACTTCATGAGACTCTACGAATCCCATCCGGCCGAATCCCGCACAAAATCTGAACTGCCTTTAAATTCATTCTGAACCAGCTTTTGAACCATTAAAAAGCAACAAATGAACAACGTTATTAACCCTTTTAACAATAGCGGTATTGACGATGTTGGCTGTCGGTTGATAGCATGAAGATATAACAAGCGAAGATGGCGCTACAGACTTCAGGGCCCTGCACACGTTTGGTGTTTATTGACAATACAAGTTTGTCAAACCTTCAATATGTTGAATCGACCTCACACTATCAATAGCATTGACAAAATTGTCAGTTGACAACACGATTTTACAAGGTTAAAATGTCGAAGACCCAGTTGTATTAGCTATAGCTAGCAAGCAACATAAAACAACGAAAGAGAGGTAATGGGTCCAAGATTTGTTGAAAAAAGTCCCGACTGGTCACATGTTAATTTACTCACTGAATCAGAATCATGGACCCGAAAGATTTTATATATTATTCTCCGATGACTTCTGCATTGTACGTCACGTTATTAGTCTTGATATGAGATGAAATAGGGCAGTAAAATACGATAATGAGATAGCCAGTCGCATTCGACAAGACAGTAGAGTAACTTAGAGATGTCTGCCGAAAGACAGGTAATTCTAACGCACGAAGTTTAGTTCTGTAATATCAGCAAATGTTCAAATGTTTGTGAATTCCTCAGGGACCAAATTGCTGAGGTCATCGATCCCTAGACGTGCACACTACTTAAACTAACTTACGCTATAACAACACACACATACTCATGCGCGAGGCAGGACTCGAACCTCCGGCGGGAGGGGCAGCGCAATCCGTGACAGGGCGCCTTAAACCGTGTGGCCACTCCGAACGGCTGTAATATCAACAAGTACAATTAGTAAAATTGTATGGAAAACTATGAAGCAGTTATATCTCCCTGGCAAGGACATGCTCGGGAAATTAACGTCAAACATTTCTTTTTTACGTTTTGTGATAATTTGTTGAAGCTGACACTCGCTTCCCAGACCTCTTACTAATCACTAAAAATATATGACGTATTTTTCGAAATGGGCTCGTTTCTCAAAACTGCTATTTAACACAACAATCTATACTATATTATCAAATTATGAAGTAAGCAACGCCATAGAGATTGCTCCGTTAACCATCCTAAAGCGGCATATACACTGATTACCCCTGCATAGGCCTATTAAAATTCTTTTGTTTTAAAAGACTCCTTAAGAATTGAATCTGAGGTACGATATACACAAAACGGCGAACTGAAAAAAATAATAAACTGTACACTAACGCCGCGTGACTGACTCCTGAAGCTCTGTCAGCACCTGTACGGAGAACATTAGCAAACAGTCAGTATTTGACTTCACACATTCCGTATGTATTGACAATGCTGAGAATATTTTGAGGTCCATCAATATTGCTCATCAATATTTCTGTGGTTGACAGTACGTCAATACACGCCTTTAGACGGTAAATAAATTGGCAATTTGACAATATTATTGAACGTGTAAGAGCTCCTTTGCGCTTCACGTTGCTTTGAAGCCGGCGCCACATGTTAGACGGCCCAAAGCGTTATCACACTACTTTTTACTATTCTTCTTGGTCTTAATTTCCATTGTGCGCACACAATATTTCGTTTAAATATTTAATGTTACATTGCTCTTGTGAATAACGCAGTAGGAACATTAACACGTGGGGGGAGGGGATGTAAATCGGCTGTCCGTCCTCAGGAGCTCAGTTCGTCAGCGCACCTGACAATGGCGACATCTCTGATCGCCGAAATATTGTGCCCGTTCGGGACACTATGAACCGGCAGTATACCCGTGGAATGTTCGAGCAACATTTTTAAGCGGTTTTCTGGTCTTAAATGTATATTTGATTCAGTAGTACGACGCTTTTGGCCTCGTCAAAGTAACTTCCTTTTTTCTATACGTTTTCAATAAATAAGAAGGCAGCTTCCGTAATCCAGCACTTTCTCTGATATGGGCTGACGAAACTGATGTTTGGTCTATGTGCTCTTCCCGAAAATTTTGAGGACGTATTATGCCATGTTTGTCACTTTCGAATCTGTTCTTCTCACAGCGTTGACCCAGAGGGGTTTTAGAGTTGGAGTTATAGATTATCTAAAGTCAAATGACGAAAATAATACCAGTACAGCAAAAATAAACAGTGCATTCGAAATTTATATATGTAAAAGAAAATATCCCATGAGGGAATCCATTTACGAATGAAATGTGAGGTCTTTACACTTTAGACTATAATCAGAACGATTGTTATCCGTAGCTTCTTTGGTGCAAAATGATTCTGAAAACTTACGTAAAAATGACTATGCTACCACTTCGATAACAACAAAGTTATTTCAGTGTTTTTGTCTGTATCTAATGTGGTGCGACTGTTAATCTCGTGAAACCATACAGTCTGATTTGGACCATCACAAAATCTATGTCGGGCAGTTGATTCACAGTTACGTCAAGCGTTTTTATTTATTCATTTATTTTTTTAGCGCTGAGATAAAATTATTAAAAATATGGGAGCGTTTGATACATTTATTTTGAAGAAGATAGGGTATGAACTGCCATTTGTATCGTTATCGTTTTTGTTTCGAAATGAACACTGTTAAGCTATTTACTTGATTCAGTAGTGTCCTGTTCAAGAGGTCGCACTTCACATTGTTTGTTTAAATGTATGGCCCTCAAAATGCTGCGCTTGTCTGAATTCTTTCGGATATTATCTTATTTTAAAAAAAGGCGTAAATCAATGGAAAAATCTGCAGCTGATACTGTTCAGTATTACAAAAAGTTGTTATTCACGTCTTTTATTGTCAATGCCCAGCAATGATAAATGCCGAGTGAAACGACAGCTTGTATACGTAATCGCTTTTGCGAGAAAGCTTAGGAAGCGGGCATTTCAGTAACCTCCTTGAACCGATTCTATTGCTTTTTCACTAGCATTAAATGTCTACAAATTACATACTTTCTTCAGTGTTGATAATCATCGAAGTAATTCCGCGGGTAAGGTTTAATTAGTGAGGTGTAATTTTCGTCATTAAATTATAACAGCTTTGGGAAAATTTGCTTTTTGTAGTTTTAATGTTAAATTGTCAGTTCTGGAATTACGGAACGTAGGTTCCTATTGCTAAACACTTTCATGTCATAGAACAGCTCGCCGGGTCGTGAGAGGAAGGCATTTATCCGCCGTGCTGGCCGTCAAGCGATACTAAACAGAAAGCGGAAGTGCAAACAAAAACGTCAGAGAAGACCGCACGGCCTTGGCGCACGCGCCAGCTTCGTCAGCGGCTTGCCAAACAGCACTGCAGTCCTCTTGTCCGTCTCCGCTTTCTGCTTGTAGACATATTCTGAAACGGCAGAATGTAGAGCACAGACCACAATGCATATAACTTGCCAGACACCAAGTAAGTCTTCGTTACACGGGTTTGTTTGACGTTTGAAGAAGGCAGCGTCTAAATCTCAAATGTACAGCAGACCTAGAATCTGATCAGCTAGGCTTTTAAGACGACCCATTTAATAACGTTCATTTAAGCGCTAAATCCGGCAATTCTGTGTGATATGACGTGTACAAGTTCTTGCTACGTGTTCTCTACAGGTTGTTTCTTGCTGGTGTTCAAACTATCGGGGATGATGGAGAAGGGTAAATTTGAGCTAAGGGACCGTGGACGTGAAACGACCGATTCGAAAATTATAAGAGAATATAGTTCTGATACCTCTGACAGTGGAAAACATGTACTGGGACTTTTGTTGCTATGATTGTATGGTATCCAACTCTCAGCGGTGGTAGTACGAACCAAAACCAGAAAAAAGTCTATAAACATGGACTCTAAAATGCATACCTTAAGAGCTAAGAGCACTTGTCCATCTTTCATACTATGAACACATCTCTTCTACTGCAAGCTCTCTGGTTTCCATGTTTTTGAGGAGGTATTATAGATGGAAACAAGAAAAAAAAGTCCGGTGAAGATGGGGCCTAAAATTCTTACCTTAAGATCTATGAGCACTTGTTCAGTAGAAGAGATGGTTTTCACAGTAAAGAATATGAGCAAGTGCGCATTGCACTTAAGAATTTTAGAGCCCATCTTCACCGGAAATTTTTTCCTTGTTTTCGTCCATGCTACCTCCTCCAAATGATGGAAACTAAAGATCTTGCAGTAGAAGAGATATGTTCACAGTATGGAAGGTGAACAAGTTCTCACAGCTCTTAAGATATGCATTTTAGATCTCGTGTTTACTAGTAATTTTTTTTTTCTTTTTCTGATCCACACTACCACTTCTGAAAGTTTCCTACTCTACAGTATTAGCAACAACAGTACTGATACACGTTTTCCACAGTCAGAAGTATCAGAACAGTTTTTGTTTATAGCTTTTGACTCGGTCGTTTCCAGACCAGGGTCTCTTACCTCAAATTGCTTCATTTACACTTCTCCAACGTCACTAAAAGTTGGAAAAATCTTTGCAGAATCACTCTGGATAAGGTACAGTCAGAAGGTAAAGACGCCAAAGAGTGTGTGTTTCTTGTCCTTATCTTTGTGAGACCACCTGACCTTCATAAGCGACATCTGTTTTGCATACATATTCAATTTATCAGGAATTTCAAATATAAACATACTGACTCCAAAATTGGAAGGATTACGAGTGTGTGGTTAAAATGAACGACGATTATTGTACATACACCGTGGAATGCAGTGAGTTGTGCGTGTTTTGAGATGTGATACAAATACACGTATAGTTACTGCTTATCTGCACGACGTCAATGCTTTAAGAAACAACCAGCAATTAGTATATTAGTGTCAGTCGTTGAGACATTTACGCGCTGTTTGAAGTTTCGAAGCATGCTGATCGGTCAGATTTCGATTAGACATATACTAGACGTGGCTATAAAATAACGGGACTGATGCTGTCACAGAGTAAGAACCAAAGATGAATGATCAACAGCTGTGAATCGTGAAGCCTTCTCAGTCGGCATCTCTGGTGCATACAGCCAAATCTGTGTAGCCGTGGCTTTCGTTTGTGTTAAAAGCTTTTTGTCTGCCCGGAAAAATGATGTGTAATAATAAAGCAACGAATTGTCGTGAAGTTCCACATGAAACTTGGAAAACTGATACTGAAACGTCCATCTTTAAACAAAAGAAGTGATGACGTAGACCGTTTTCGTGTAAGCGAGTTTTTGTGTGGTTCAAGCGTTTCAAAGGACGACCGAGAAGACTTTTAAGATGACCCGGGGACGCCGTTCAACATCAAAAACGGATGAAAATATCGAAAAAGTAGGTAATCTGATTCGATCTGAAGGTCAGTTGAGCATTCGATCGATTGCTGAAACTATAGGAATTGACAAAGAATGCGTAAGGTGAATTTTACATAACCAATTTAACATGAGAAAAGTGTGTGCGAAATTTGTGCCAAAAATACTAACGATCGAATAAAAGGAAAAAAGAAAGTTCGTGACAATGTTCGTATTGACAGTTTGAATACGATTGAAAATAATCTTAATTTCTTGGAAACAGTGATAACTTGTGACGAATCTTGGTTTTTCACTTATGATCCAGAAACTAAGCGCCAGTCCGTGCATTGGAAGAGCCCAACTTCACGGACAGTGAAAAAGGCTGGAATGAGCAAATCAAGATTCAAAGCGCTGATGATTTTTTTCAATATTCAAGGAACTGTATATCTTCACTGGGTTTTGAAGATCAGATTATTGAGCAACATTATTACTTTGATGTTTTCACTCAACTCCGTGAGAAAGTAAGAAACAAACGACCCAAATTGTTGAACAAGTTATGGGTTGTGCATGAATACAACGCTGCGGCTCATACCGCATTGTCCGTTAAGAGAATTCTAACAAAGTACAGGAGGAGGAGGAGGAGATTAGTGTTTAACGTCCCGTCGACAGCGAGGTCATTAGAGACGGAGCGCAAGCTCGGGTGAGGGAAGGATGGGGAAGGAAATCGGCCGTGCCCTTTCAAAGGAACCATCCCGGCATTTGCCTGAAGCGATTTAGGGAAATCACGGAAAACCTAAATCAGGATGGCCGGAGACGGGATTGTACCGTCGTCCTCCCGAATGCGAGTCCAGTGTGCTAACCACTGCGCCACTTCGCTCGGTAAACAAAGTACAGCATCCCAGTGTTAGACCAATTTATTTGCCTAACATAGCACCCTGTGACATTTATGTTCCACAAGGTCAAATCTGCATTAAAAGAACGAGATTTCAGTCCATTGAACAGTGAAAGAAAATGCGACACGTGTCAAAGGAGCTCACGGAGGAAGACTTACAGCACTGTTTCCATTAATGGAAAATTCGCAAGAAATATTATAGGAATAGAGGAGGGGAGTATACAGAGGCTGACGATAACTAAATATGTATGTTTTTTAAATAAAATGTTTTACAGCAGTAGTCCGGTTATTTTAAGCCACATTTCGTAAGCAAGAAAAACTGTACAAAATATCAAAACGGAAAAAGCATAGGATAGTGACAGACTTCTTTCCCTAAGTGTATTATTGCACATAAAACTTTTTAGGTAATTATAAATTGCTGTAGTATTCCAAAATTTCGTGTGCATTCTTTATCTTGTTTCCTCTTTTCTTAAAGAAAAAAAAGTGAGAGATACGGCTGGTAGACATGGATTAACAAAAAGTCAATACGTACCAGAAGCTACTTCTGAACGTCCATAAATGAGATATCTGTACGAGCGATAAAGTCCTGGTCCCTTGAAAACTCAGTTATCCAATGGACTGGGTACCTACTGTCACGTTTGGACCGCGTAAACCCTTAAGAGGACGTAGACTGCTTTATAATGTGACATTCATGGTGGGGTATATACATTTGCCTATAGCGTAATCAGTAAGTTTCCGTACCCGCTGTAATCATAACTGTGACGTCGTTGAATCAATAATGTTTTGCTGTATTTACAGGTTATCCGCTGCGTAGTCATGTACACAACAATGTGTTATAGACGATGTGCTTATGCTAGGGACGCCAACGAAAGTGTTCTGGCGCAAGGAGGATAGAAAGTCTAGTGCGTGACCAACATTGCTCTCATTGGTACAGGAACTGTAAAAGATTAGAAATCCCCTCTACGATTCGCAGGTTGCCTGCTATAAGAGCTACTTTTCATCCTTGCAAAGAATTGTATTGTTTGCTTGCCATCAGTCTTTATAGCCGTTTAAAGTAATACAGGGTGTATACGGCCCGGGACATCCGGGAGATCCCGGAAAAACCCGGGGATTTTTTCATCCGGGAGAAACCCGGGAATTTTTTAGAATTCCGGGATTTTTCATTGTTTTTGATTTTAGTTAAAGTTTTGTAGGTTTGACGAGTAAGATCTGATACGCTGACAAAGAACTTTAGTACACTACTGCTGAATAATACTGCAGAAATGAAACATAAATCAGAGAATAACACCAAAATACAAGCTAAGTTGCATAGAAAATGGGTAATTAACACAATGCACAGACCAGAGTGCCGACACTGAAAAGTGTCAAAGGCTTTAGGCCGAAGATTATGCAGTACGTCCTTAACAACTGACGCGCATTCTATGTGCGTGACGTCACAATTGTTTACATTTCTAACAGATCACCAGAAAATATTACGAACAGTAGCTTGAGGTGCGTTACTTTCAAAGTAAATTTCCACGCAAGATGATTTATGTTAGTGTGAAAATGTGCAATGAATTTCTTAAATGACAGTGCGTTATAACTCTCATTCAAAACGTAACACTTTGAGGATCAGCCATTTGAAAAATGTCGGGCCCAGAAGTCATTTATGCCACTATTTAAATTTTTACCGGCACATTTCTATTTGATATGACTTAACGTGTAACACACGCTAAAAAAAAGACCGAGCTTCAAGTTAGTTTTCATATTTAATGTTGTTCTTTCATAGATAAAAAAATTATGCAATCGATGGCAAAAAGTGTAATTGACCTTCAAAAAAATGTGCATAATGTGTTACTGAGTAATGTCACAAATCTCTTCATGCCAGAACACTTCGACTTTTCTGCGCATCTGATAATTATTTTGGCACGGTTTTAATTGCGAAATTAGAGCCTGTTACTAGGCCTACGGACTTCCTATCATTGTCGGACTAATAACCGTGGATGCCAATAGACGATGCAATTCTCGTTCGTACATAAAATTCTACTTACGAGTTAACCGGTGTAGAAACGCACTTCGCTGAGTTGTGCGAGCTCGGCCTACCTTCGTAACGTACGCGCCACGGCCTGCCTTTCTCGTAGGCCTCGTGATCTGAATAAAAGCCGTCATTCGCTAGCGAGATCACGTGACATGAGCTATGACTGGATGACAAAAGTGCATCGCTCAACGCAAACTCTATTTAAGAGTTTCGGAAGCTACCGTGCTGTTATTCGTGGATTTTGTGTATATACTTTCGCAATACGAAAATAAACTCTGTGCATATTGTTTCACATCAAACAACTTTCCAAACGCATTGTTTTTTCTAGATTTCGTTTCCTAAAGTGCTGGGACGTCCTCCGCCGACATAAGACCTTTACGATTCAAAGGACTGATAGGTTTTACAGCTTCGAGGAAAAATATACTGTTACTTAACACGGATGTACTTTCACCCGCTTTATACGTAATTTCATCCGGGAGAAATTGTGTTTTTAACCGTGAAATTCGGGAAAAATGCAGGAATTTTTTTTTCTTGTCCACGTAGACACCCTGTAATAAACAGACGAGTCGTAAATACGAATAAAGCCACTGAAATACAGGGAATCATGTTTACATCTCGTAAAGCCATGTTCTCACATATTTGAAGGGCTAATTTTTGGCGAAGGCCCATTACCTTAGGATATCTCGGGGATATATTCATACATAAATTTAGAACGCTGTGAAAATTTCTGACAACGGCCGGAAAGGTGCAAGACAGGCCACAAACGGTACAGCCAATTCGTGGTATTAGGGAAACGGGTTAACCACGGAACGTATCTGGAGTTCTGGACTTCTATTTTTAGATTTTATGGTATTGAGCATTTCACGGATCTACAATCGTCTTTTGTACAATGATTTCTGCACGGGACGAACAGCATCATTTAAAGTATAAGTGTACGAAGAAAATCATTAGATTATTATTTTTAGGAATAAAATGACGTCGTATCTACAAGAACACAGCGATCAGCTAAACTAACAGTGCGTTGAAAAAATTAATAGTGCTGATGAAGAAAGTAATTTTCACAATGAAACCACTCCATCCATTTCGGTTGGCTCTTCTTTCTCTTCCTCCTGTATGAGTACTCTTACGTGTAACTTAACCTGTGTAGCAGCAAAGTAAGAACTACTGTCGAAAACCTTGAAACAGGTAGATTTTCGGCGTTTGTTGCCGAGCGTTGTATATCCTGTAAATAATTTTATATACGTGCACCGATGAATGTTAACAAGAATCAGCTCTCCAAGGAATGCAGGCATTTGACGATGCGGTCTTCGGGGTAGCTGAGTGTGCTATCAATTTCAGCATTTTCGTTAACGAGTGACAGGGAACGGCGAAATGTCACTTGAAGGGCAGTTGTTGATGGATCACATCACTCTTTATTTGGATATTATGGTATAGGACCATTAAGTTGTTAACGAAGAAACTTATAACGTGAACCTCAGTTGTTGCCGTGATCACATATTTTGGCAACAGATCACCGGACTCCATTAACGTACGTAAAGCTTAAAGATTTCGCTAGCGATTGCAAATGATGACAACTGAATGATTTCCACTAAATTGTAGACTCGTATCGAAACCACCTCAGAGTAAATACTTGAGAAACCACATCTTTAAAACGCCTTTGTCTGTAAGTCTTAGATGCTGTTGCAATAACATGAAACTTCGTTTATTTTTATCAACATTTGTGTCTATGACATTTCTTTCTTTCTTAATGAGTTCTTCATTGGGGTAGGCAGGAGGAGGGAGAGGGGCTAACAACATCTGATTGCCGTCTGCCTCTAACATTGCCAAACCCAGATTAACATGCCGACCCCGTGAAGATACTGGATAGGGCCAGGAATTGGAAGAAGGATCCTGAGTTGTTTACCTTCTTTCAAGGAAGAAAAATCTGTCTGGGAGGGAAAGGCTTTTTTAAGTGAAAAATGCTCTTATCTCTCGGCATGGGCCGCTTTTGGTTCAGTGCAATTTGTCTGACATTTTGCAGTGAATGAAGTTCACCCCAGAATTGGATGTTCGTAAGGTCTGTGGATTATTTTTGGACGCTGTCGTAATCCCATTGTTAAAATCAGAGTATTCTCAGATAATAAGATCTTTAAACGAGCGAGTAGCTGAAAATCAGAGGCTACCGTCTGGTGAAGAGAGCGCGCGTTCCAAAACTCGTACTTAAAACCCATCAGTTTTAATAGCGTTGCTTTCTTGTCGCTAAGCACATCGTATTGATATTTTATTTTATAGTTCAGGACTCTCCTGGCATATTTTTTTTTAATGTGCTTGGTTCAAACGTCTTGCCTAGTATTCGTCAGGTATCATTTTACATCTTATATCTAAATAACCAGTATAAAAGAAATTTTATTTCCTTAACCGGTTTCAGGTACTTAGTGCTCTTCTCCAGAAGGCTTTACAGAAAAATATACCACAAATAATTAGAAGCTGAATAAGAATGTTAAAAATTAAGAACGAAAAGTATAAAAATTTTAAAAATATGAAGATTAAAAATGGTATATACCTGTGCTGCCGCATTATCTGCGAGTGCCAACAATAAGATACATGCAGCATACTGCTGTGGTCCAAAACGATACAAGAGCAATAAGTAATACAACAATGAATCCATTAATACAAAAAGAGGTCGTAAATATTTGTGTGCGGTTCACAGTGTCTGTACAAAAATGGTATAAAGAAGGCAGACATGAAGTGCGGGTACTATGCCAGAACTCAAGCTAATCAGTGAACAACATGCATATCTTGCGGTTGGCCTGAGGTTGGGTGTAAACGTACGATAAAATAATAAAACAAAACCTTACAGAACTATAGTTGTTATAAGACATAAATAAAAATGTAAGTGCGTATAAGCAGCGTAATAAGTAATACATAAAATCATAATGATAAAATAAATTAATACCAATCAGTGGCGCTACTCGTGGGAAGCCTGCGAACTAATTTCCAAACACGTAAATAAAATAAATAATTTCTTTTACTTCCCAGAAACAATGGCCATAACCTTCCCAGAAGATGAAGTTGTCATCTCCTCTGCTTCATGTTTCGTTTTGTCGGAATTTGCGCATAGTAACAAATAAGCGCACGAAATCAATTAAAGTAGTTCAAGCAATGTCGAGAAGTTTGTTTTCGCATTTGCTTTTGGTCGGCGATCAATAAATGTGGCATCTGGCTTCCACAGATTCTTCTCGTGGTTAATTCGTCAAGTGCAATTTCCGGCAAATTTTCTTCTGATTTCCCTGTGGCACCAGCTATATGATATATGCACTTAACGAGCCACAAACTTATGGCCGCTGCCAGAGGTTGGATGCCGCGGGGTGGTGTTCAGGGCACGTGGCGCTGCAAGGGAAGTGTTTAAACGGAGCAGAGACGGATGGGAAATCGTTCTGGCGATGACACGGCTCTCAATCTACTGGCATCAGAGACTTTGACAAGGGACCGATTGTCATGGCCTGACGCCAGGGGACGGGAACGTCGTAAACGGCGAAGCTGGTCGGTTATTCGCTTGCTACTATCGTGAGCACCCATAGAAAGTGGTGGGCGGCAAGATGTTAGGCGTCCAAACCTCATCAGAGAGCGTACAGGTCGGAGGCTTCCCCCCTATGTAAACCAAGATAGAGGGCGCTCTATGGCAGATTTGACGTCAGGGTACAATACTGGTGCAGACCCTACATCGCACGTTGTTGAACATGGGCTCCGCAGCGGACGACCCCTAAAAAATGGTTCAAATGGCTCTGATATGGGACTCAACATCTGTGGTCATAAGTCCCCTAGAACTTAGAACTACTTAAACTTAACTAACCTGAGGACATCACACACATCCATGCCCGAGGCAGGATTCGAACCTGCGACCGCAGCAGTCGCGCGGTTCCTGACTGAGCGCCTAGAACCGCTAGACCCCCGCGGACGAAGGACGACCCCTACATGTTTCTATATCAACCCAGCGACATCGTCGATTACGATTGCAATGGGTACGGGATTATCGAGATCGAGCCATGGAACAATGAAAACATGTTGCCTCGTTGAATGTATCATATGTCTTGTTGCATAAGGTCGATAATCGTGTCTGGATACGTCGTTATCGAGACGAACGATTGCTCGAAAAGTGCGCCGCTTCACGGATGTAGGTCGGTGGGGATGACGTTATGCTGTGGGGAGCCTTCACCTGGGATTTCATGAGGTCGGTAATAATCGAATTCACCATAACAGCTGTGGATTATCTGAACATTATTGCGGATCACTGCACCCCTTCATACTTGATGCCTTCTCCGATAGTTTCTCCGATAGTAATGGTATCTTCCAGCAATGTGACAGTCCATGTCACAAATCCAGAATAGTGCTTAAGCGGTTTGTGGAGCATGATACAAAACTGACACTGATGTTTGGCCACTAAATTCGTCCGATCTGACGAATCAAATGGAACATATTGGGAATGCTATCGGGAGCCAGATTTCACCGGCCCGTAATTTATGGGAAGTGTGAGAGACCTACGAAAGACTTGTATAATCCATCACACGCTACTGTATTGCATTCCAAAAGCAAGTCCACACTCCGTTGAGCAGGTAGCCATAATTGTTTGGCTCGTCGCCGAACGACCAATAATTGTCCATTTTCTCGATGTTTTTGTATGGGTTGCAGTACGGGTCGTCCTCCCTTAGCCGAGTGCTCAGAGCTTCTGGCTGGCACGCGCAGGACCCGATTTTGATTCCCGGGCGGATCGAAGATTTTCCCGCCCAGAGACAGGGTTTTGTGTTGTCCTCATCGTCGTTGACACGGAAGTCACACAATAACGCATCTCGTGGAAGGCTTGCAACTCGGCGGCCGAACTTCTCCAGGTGGGGACTTCTGGCTATCGATATCATACAATCATTTCATTTCGTAAAAGAGATATTGCGTCCTAAGAATTCAGCTGGCTATTTCTTAACAGTTGAAAATGCAGGAGCAGCCCCCTCTAAACTGCCAGTGTTGGATAAATACCCACTGGCGATAAAACATTTCAAAGCAAAGAATTTAATGATGCCATGGTATCATAGATTATCTATTTAAATGAAACACAAACAACTCGACTACTTTAAAGTGTCATATAAACTAAACTATTCTTCAGATCACGGTTACACCTAACTTGCAAACATTGTGCGACATTTACCAACACAACCAAACCAAAATTTCAGCTCAATACGCTACTAGAGATACTTAATATAGTTGCGGCTATAGAGCTTTACCACTCTGATGTTATTAAAACAAACTATATTTATTAGTTGCTGCTTTTCATGAGACCTGCCCCTGCAAGCTACTGCAGGGCGTCTTACACTTTTTTTTCTTGTGACACCACAATGCATTAAAATATGATGAAAAGAACGAACATTATAGTTTACTACCCGGTCGATGACGAAACAAGTAGAGATGGAGCAGGAACTCTGCTTGTGCGATAATATGGAGGGAAATTTGCTAATCTTTTTCAATACATTATCCTTTGTTTCACCCGAAACTACGAGTATTTGGGAACCACGGGTAGCCTGAATCTGTATGGTCGTACGGTGATTTGATCCCTGCTAATCCCGAAAGCGAGTCCATGGATTTGATAAATGCACCAAATCGCTCGATTTAAGAAAATATGAAATTTTGCACATAGTAAACTGCAGAGTCTTGAATGATCTGGATGTTCCTTGGCCTCGCGCGGACACTTGCTCTGTCTTTCTACGACTTCCACTTTCTCGCCTGCTCTTGCTAAACGGAAGTTGACCCAAGCCCAGCGATAGCTGCACGAGGCACGCTGTTCCCTCGTCCTCATTTCTACACTAATGCAAGTGGCCAACGAGTCGCAAACTGAAAATTTAGTAAAACTTGACGTCAGGTTGGCACATCGTATAGACAGACATGTGTTAGTATTTTTGTTCCAAACCAGTTTCTTCGGTCAGGATAATTGTTTGTAATGTTGGCTTGTTTTATGAATATGGGGTTTATTAATTGCTAGTGAAGTTTTCTGTGATCACCGTAAATTTGTCTGCATAATTTTCTTTGTCGTGTGTTCAGTTGCGCCTTTTTAAGTCTGAGAGATCTTGAGGACAGTCTTTTTAGCACTGATCACAGCTATTTTTAAACGCGTGAATGTTGACGCACACGTGTATAAGAAGTTTGTTTGTCGGGAATGTTAACTGGTAAACATGAACCTGTTTGGCGTGCCATGAACAAGGTGGCATCAGAAAACATTCCGTTCCTGAAACATACAGTCTCCATGTGAACTAAGCCAAAATTGACATCCTTGTTTTGGAAGGTGCAAAAATAAGAAAGAAAAGAATTGTGCAAATAAACTATTTAGCTGTCTACAACGCGCTTCTACGTTAGCGACTCGCTGGCACTTAGAATAATACAGGTGTTCGCTGCAAATACAATTGCTGCACTGCAGCAGTAATCGCCACGACAAAATGTACTCGTATAACCCCTGAACAAAATGGAAATGAGCGTTTGGCGTCATTGGCCGGGAGTCCCTGAGCGGAGAAAATCCCCGACCCAGCCAGGAATCGAACCCGGGCCTGTAGGACGGCAATCCGTCACTCTGACCACTTTTTTTTTTTAAATCTCATTTTGTTCGTTTTCGTTCGTTGTATCTGCTCGGGGCGGACGTCGGAAGACACCCGATTGAGTTAGTGGTTGATCTATTAACTCAGTTTTTTTTTATTTTATTGCAGAGGGCAGCTAACCCTCTGACCGAACACGCTGAGTTACCGTGCCGGCTGTCCACTCAGCTGTCGGGGCGGACATCGCTTAATAAGAAATGACGAAATCGAACAATTATGATAACTATAAAAAATAGAAAATGATCTTCCTTAGAATGGAAACAGTCTGATTAATTAGAATGGAGACTGTCTGATTAAATAAGCAAATGTGCTCCAATTTAAAAAAGAAATTAACGTCTGATATTGTATCTTCGTACAATGTACTAAAGGACTAAGTACATTGCATTCTGGATATAGCCAGAATGACGACGCAATGACTCTTTTTGAGTCAAGAGTTTGTTCAATTCGTTATTGTGAGACACAGGTTCATAGCTTCCACCAGAGTGTAAATTTTGATGGCCTCCTCGTCAAAGCGTCCTTTTCTTTATCAGTATTGTTAGTTGGGCTAACTGGTCGTGAAAGCTTTTTGAAAAGTTGCACTAGATTTAATTTTTTCACAGTTTTTTTCCCGTAATTGCTATTAAGTCACGTATTACACTTCATCTAGTTCATACTCTTGATGAGGGAACAATTTGCTCGTGTGTTTATCATAGAGAGCATTTAGAGGTGAGCGTTGGGTAGGCACGTAGAATCATTTGTCGGCCATAGCTGGTATTCAGATAGCCACTGTGTGTGTGTGTGGGGGAGGGGGGGGGGGGAGATAGAGAGAGAGAGAGAGAGAGAGAGAGAGAGAGAGAGAGAGAGAGAGAGAGATGTGCTGCAGTGTTAATATAACACACACGTTGCATAGTGGCCTACATGAAGTTTGCGACTTAAAACCTCAAAGGAACCGGATAAAACGCTTTTGGAGTCCGTTCCAGATCGGAATTGGCGTTAGACGTTATTTTCACATGACATCATTAAGTGAAAGTACGAGTACAAGAGGTAGTTTTGATTGTCACTGCTAAAAACTCAACCTGCGGCCACGGAACTTCGCATTACTCCTTGCTTACTTAATCACCCTTCAATGCAACGCATTTTTTTTAACAGTGAATGGTCTGGCGGAGACCATGGCGATATGAGTCTACAATTTGGTTGTTGAGGAAACGTTCATCCTCGGAGATGATCTCGTTCTCATTCTGGAAATGCCTGTCACACAGTGGTTTCTTCGTCCGAGGAAGAATAAAGAAATCAGAAAAACACGGGAGTGAGGCAAAATTTGATAGTCACACATGCTGCTTCTCTGGGCTGTGTCGTGTGCAGAAGGACTTGGAGAGCTGTTGTGGAGCAACTCCACCCCCTGCCCCCCGCCGCGCCCCGCTTGGAAAGATAACTGCAACGCTCCTTCTTGACAGCCTAACGTAACCTCGTCACAAGATTTCAGTAGTATGCTCCTGCGACGGTTTTCCTCTTGCGAGTAAAATCTGTGAGCACCACACCATGACAGTCCAAAAAGACTCTCATCAGCACCCTGCTCGAAAACTGTTCGGTCGTCGCCTTTTTCACCAGGATGAATCCGTATGTTTCCTTTGCTTACTTTGTTTCTATGTATCAAGCTCAAAGTGATGCACCTAGCACTCATCCATTGTAGTTATACTGTTAGAGAAGTCATCTGAATTAGCCTAACACATCTGATTTTCACTGCTGCCTCGGTTCAGAGGGCTGCAACAGCGACAACGAGCACCGTTGGCTCAGTGACAAGCGAGTCGTTGAAGAGGCGTTGTGTTGAAAGACTTGAGCCGTACTACATTATTAAGTCCTCCCGAATGCGAGTCCAGTGTGCTAACCATTGCGCCACCTCGCTCGGTTTGTTTTGTTGTAAGGAACCAGTCCCCAAATTTTTACAACGTCGTTCATCAACACCCTATATACAGGACATATCACAATTAGTACCAGCTGCTTGGGGTGCCAAGCTGAGACGTGTACAATACGTGTCACAATTATAGCAGCGAGAACTGCTGATACAAGTGAAAGTGTACGAGGGATAGGGCGGGGGGAGGGGGGGGGGGGGGGGAGGGGTCGCCAGATGAGAAGTTGCTTACGTGGAAAAATGTTCTACACGATGGTCCACTGATAGTGACCGGGCCAAATAATCACGAAATAAGCATCAAACATAAAACGACGAAGAATGAAACTCGTCTAGCTTGAAGGGGGAAACCAGATGGCGCTATGTTTGGCCCGCTAGATGACGCTTCCATAGGTCAAACGGATATCAACTGCGTTTTTTTTTTTAATAGGAACCCCCATTTTTTATTACACATTCGTGTGGTACGTAAAGAAATATGAATGTTTTAGTTGGACCACTTTTTTCGCATTATGGCGCTGTAATAGACACAAACGTATAAGCACGTGGTATCACGTAACATTCCGCCAGTGCGGACGGTATTTGCTTCGTGATACATTATCCGTGTTAAAATGGACGTTTACCAATTGCAGAAAAGGTCGATATCGTGTTGATGTATGGCTATTGTGATGAAAATGCCCAACGGTCGTGTGCTACGTACGCTGCTCGGTATCCTGGACGGCATCATCCAAGTGTCCGGAGCGTTCGCCGGATAGTTAGTTACGTTATTTAAGGAAACAGGAAGTGTTCAGCCACATGTGAAACGTCAACCAAGACCTGCAACAAATGATGATGCCCAAGTAGGTGTTTTAGCTGCTGTCGCGGCTAATCCGCAAATCAGTAGCAGACAAATTGCTCGAGAATCGGCATCTCAAAAACGTCGATGTTGAGAATGTTACTTCAACATCGATTGCACCCGTACCATATTTCTATACACGAGGAATTGCATGGCGACGACTTCGAACGTCGTGTACTGTTCTGCCACTGGGCACAAGAGAAATTACGGGACAATTTTTTGCACACGTTCTATTTAGGGACGAAGCGTCGTTCACCAACAGCGGTAACGTAAACCGGCATAATATGCACTATTGGGCACCGGAAAATCCACGATGGCTGCGACAAGTGGAACATCAGCGACCTTGGCGGGTTAATGTGTGGTGTGGCATTATGGGAGGAAGGATAATTGGCTCCCATTTTATCGATGGCAATCTAAATGGTGCAATGTATGCTGATTTCCTACGTAATGTTCTACCGATGTTACTACAAGATGTAATTGATGTCTGGCACATTTCTCGCGTGCAGCTGAAGCGGTATTGAATATCATATTTCATGACAGGTGGATTGGTCGTCGAAACACCATACCATGGCCCGCACGTTCACCGGATCTGACATCCCCGGATTTCTTTCTGTGGGGAAAGTTGAAGGATATTTGCTATCGTGATCCACCGACAACGCCTGACAACATGCGTCAGAGCATTGTCAGTGCATGTGCGAACATTACGGAAGGCGAACTACTCGCTGTTGAGAGGAATGTCGTTACACGTATTGCCAAATGCATTGAGGTTGACGGACATCATTTTGAGCATTTATTGCATTAATGTGATATTTACTGGTAATCAGGCTGTAACAGCATGCGTTCTCAGAAATGATAAGTTCATAAAGGTACATATATCACATTGCAACAACCGAAATAAAATGTTCAAACGTACCTACGTTCTGTATTTTAATTTAAAAAATCTACCTCTTACCAACTGTTCGTCTAAAATTGTGAACCATATGATTGTGACTATTACAGCGCCATGTATCACAAAGTGAAAAAAGTAGTCCAACTAAAATATTCATATTTCTTTACGTACTACACGAATATGTATTAAAAATAGGGGTTCCTATTTTTCAAAACGCAGTTGATATCCGTTTGATCTATGACAGCGCCATCTAGAGGGCCAAACATAGCGCCATCTGGTTTCCCCCTTCAAGCTAAACAAGCTTCGTTCTTTGTAGTTTTTTCGTTTGACGCTTGTTTCGTGAGATATTTGGCCCGGTCACGATCAATGGACCACCCTGTATAACCGGTCGTGGATGGTCTGTCACTTCAAGTGAGACTTGTTTGGCCACACTGGAAGCGCCTGCCCTTTGTCATATGATGGTGCATTGTCGCCGTACACTTCCGCCAACTCAGCATCGATTGTTGAGCTTTATTCTCCTTCAAATGCAGAAAGCGGTACCGTTTTGCTGTGGCGCTTATGATGGCGCGCAACAGACAGCTGTCTGGTCAGAAGATTTCAATGTGTACCAGGACTGCAGGCATGTTCCTGCCACAAAAAAATAGTAAGAAATTTTAAAAAAAAATAGTTTTTTTTTAATGTGGGAACTAAAATCTTAAGGCTAGCTCTCGTTTCCGAAGTTAACTAGCTGAAGCGTTGTATTTGGACACCTCAGGCAGTAGCGCGATGTTGACGTCGCCGCAGTGTCGTGCAGGAAGGCGAGCGCGGCAGTGTGCTGTAGGGCTCGCAGCGATGGCGTGAAGCGGGCCGCGTGGCGTCGCGTGCGGCGCCAGTTTGGCAACCAGTCAGGGCGTCGCGGCGCTGCAATGCGGCACAGCGCGCGTCTTGGCGTTCGCGGCCGGTCGGCTTCTGTCGAAACATCGCGGTTCGCCGTAAGCGTGTAGTGTGTAAGGGGCGGTCAGAAAGTTACCGTCCGAGGGCGTTGCTGCAGCTGATATGCAACGTAGCGGATATACAGGGTGAGAAATATTTAAACCGACAAACTCTGGGAGGTTGTTGGGGACATCAAAACAAATATTTTTCCCTAATGTCATTTTTTCCTATGAGGAGTATTCAAACCGGTAGAGCAAGATTTCTCTGGCAACAAATTAATTAAACCAACAAAAATGTCCAGAGGGGACATATCTGCAGGCCTTGGTACAGGACCACCTCTGCCAATCCACGTTTCTGGGAACCGTCGATCTAGGAATCGACGCACACGACGACTGAAATGTGCCGACGCCCCGTCATGTTGCAACCACACCCGTTGTCTTGTAGGGAGCGGGACGTTTTCCAGCAATTCTGGCAATGCTCTGGCGAGAAAATTGTCATAGTGCCTGCCATTTAATGGCCTAGGTAGCAGATATGGCCTAATTAAACAGTCCCCAACAAGACCGACCCACACATTAACGAAGAACTGCACTTGATGAGCGCTAGTAACTGTGGCATGTGGGTTATCCTCATTCCAAACATGCGAATTATGCATGTTGAAGACTCCATCACTCCCGAACGTTGCTTCATCGGTAAACAACACAGGGGATGGAAATGTAAGATGCATTTCACAGTGTCCCAGGCACCACTGCGAAAACTGTACTCTGGGTCGATAATCAACTGGTTCCAGGTTGTGGACACGCTGTAAGTGAAATGGACATAACAATTGCTCTCGAAGGACTGTTCTTACATTCGTCTGATGCGTCCTCATGTTAGTGCAATTGCACGAGTGCTGATTGAAGGATCCCGCTCCACATCCTGCAAGACAGCTTCCTCAAATTGCAGCGTTCTTATCGTGCGACGGCATCCCTGTCCAGGTAATCTGCTCAATGACCCGGTCTCACGCAGACGTTGGTACACAGCAGCAAAGGTCGTATGATGCGGGATACGGCGATTAGGATATTGTTGCTGATAAACCCGCTGTGCAGCTCGTCCGTTGTGGTGCGCTACATAGTACGCACCAAGCATGTCAGTGTACTCACTCCAGGTGTATCGCTCCATTAGTAAACAGAGACAATGCACTACTACACTGGTGGACAGCAGTTGCCTACAACTGAAGAGCGTAATACGGCCTCCACCGGTTTAATTACTCCTCATAGGAAAAAATGACATCAGGGAAAAATATTTGTTTTGATGTTCCCTACAACCTCCCAGAGTTTGTCAGTTTAAATACTTTTCACCCTGTATAAGCACCGACACGTTGGCGAGGGATTAGATTGGCATTCGTGTCTTTCCGACGTGCGTACGGTAAATTCGGAAAGGTGTAACAGGCGACGTTATTGCCAAATGCGTCCAAACACCTCCAAGAAAGGAGAAACACCGGTAGATATCCATCGGAGAAGGCAGATTGTATATGGAACGGCATTACAGTCGAAATATACCGTTGTGGAATTGTGCGGCAAGTTCCGCCCTATTCGCGGTTCTGCACAAGACACCGGTCGATCCGGGAGGCAGAAGTTAGGCCAATTCAAGTGGGACATACTTGAGCACTCGCTCTATAGTCCAGATCTCTCCCATGCGAGTGTCACGCTTTCAGTACCTTAAAAAACGCCTTTGACGGTTTGACGAGGATGTGTAGCAGGCAGCGACGGCCTTCTTATCGCAGCAGGACACGGTGTTTTAGAAAATGGACATCTTCAACGTTGTAAGTCGGTGGTATAATTGCCTCAGTGCTCACGGCGTTTTCACTGACTGGCATACCGGTTCCGGTCTGTACGGTCTTCGAACGGAAACTTTTTGATCCTGCTTATATGTCACAAAACAGTTTAAAGACCCTTTTACCCTAGCAACTTTCTTGTCTGCATTCACTAATTGTGACGAGTATGTCTATTGGATCGCCCTGGGCGTATTATAGCAGTACTAAATCTCGACTGTGATGAGTTGTTTTTGTGTTCGCGCATCTGCGAAAATTGCGAGTGTTGCGACAGCTGTCTGTTGTGTAGTTAGGCATCGGAATGATGAAGACGATATTATGACATACCACCCATAAAAAATAACATATAATAATGGAATTAAAGAACTATCAGTGGCAACAGAATGACCAACGGCAAATTCGTAGTGGATGCTCTTGACAAAGACTGTCCAGTAAATACTCCACACGGCCGAGAACTGAAAAAATGGGAAAAATAGGGTCCACATATCAACATTTATTTACTCGAGAAAATGTATACATACAAATACATCAGAAAATATTGAGAAAGCAGGAAACGACGTCTTTTTACTTTATCCTGTCAAAAATGGCACTGAGCACTATGGGACTGAACTTCTGAGGTCATCAGTCCCCTAGAACTTAGAACTACTTAAACCTGACTAACCTAAGGACAGCACCCACATCCATGCCTGAGGCAGGAATCGAACCTGCGCCCGTAGCTGTCGCACGGTTCCAGACGATAGCGCCTAGAACCGCTCGGTCACCCCGGCCGGCACTTTATTCTTTGTTTCATAGTTTCTTTCCTAAGTGTTAAATAACATCGACATTTATTTTTCTCATTCAGCAGATCGGAGTATTTAACTGTTGAGATAATGTGTATCAAGAATGCTTATATGTTTACGTTCGTATTTATTTTCGTAAAACTTAAATACCGTTTGGTTTCAGATAAGTGGTGTCTCCTATGGGAGAATGCTAGTAGGCTAAATATCTAGTCTTCATGAAACCTTTTTGTGTCTAACGAAAATAAAGGTCGCAATAAAATAAAGACTAAGAAGACACAAAAGCAACATGTCCATCATAACGTGAGTGAACATGGCGACAATAGGTTAATTTCCAGTGTTTGCAGACAACCCCGCAGCCTCCGTTTTCGCGCGTGTGCAGACTGCGGCATATTCAGGATTTTACAACCTTACGCGAACTGATTAGCGGCTGATACACGTGCAGCACGTGACGCGCACTCACCACGAGTTGATTTTCACCCAAAAGCCGCTCGTGTAAGGAGGGTGTGAGGGACTGGGACGCTGTTAACGGACAGTGTGCTGGCAATTGAAGAAAACTATTGTAACTGTTATATTGGCACTGAAGTACCACAGCTGCGTAAGAGGAGGACACGTTGGCAATAGGCAAAGAATGACGACCCGGTTCCAAATGTAAACATACTCCGGCATGTGTGGCTGCAAGTGAGAGCCGTATGGAATAGCAAGATGATATTGAGATTTCATGAAGTCTGCAAGCAAACAAATTTCCTAGGACCATAAACAATTACACTATGCGGAAACAGTCCCGAAAATTCTATTACTCTCATCGTACGATTAGAGTTTATCACAAGTACTTTATCGTGTGTCGTATGAACCATGGACCTTACTGAGCTGGGGTTGCCTAAACGATGTAAATAGCCGTACCGTAGGCCCAGCCGCAACTGCAGGGTGTCTGTCGGGAGGCCAGACAAACGTGTGATTCCTGAAGAGTGGCAGCAGCCTTTTCAGTAGATTCAGGGGCATCTGGGTGACTGGCTGACATGACCTTGCAACGTTAGCCAACATGGCCTTGCTGTGACGGAACTGCGATTGGCTGAAAACGGGAGGAAACTACAGCCTTTATTTTTCCCGTGATTATGTAACTCTCTTTCTTTGGTAAAATAAGGATAGCAAATATTCCGGAGGTAAAATAGTTCCCCATTCTGGTCTTCTGGCAGCAAGTGCTCAGGAGGATACGTCATCAGGAAAAACAAAATAAGCGTTCTACGTGTTGAAGCGTGGAATTTGGACACCTTAATAGTGTAGGGAGATCAGAGAATTTAAAAAGGGAAGTGGATAGGCTGATGTTAGATGTAGTGAGAATTAGTGAAGGGCGGTGGCTGGAAGAACAGGGCTTGTCGTCAGGTGAGTATAGTGTTATAAATAAGAAATCAGATGGGGTTAACGCAGGAGTAGGTCTCAAATAAATAAGAAAATAGGAATTCTGGTAAGTGCTGTGAACAGCATAGCGAACGCATTATTGTAGCCAAGATAGACCTTAAGGCAACGCCCGCCACAGTAATACAAATTTGTATGCGTACTAGCTCTGCACATTATGAAGAGATCGAAGAAATTCAACTAGTTAAGGGAGAGGAAAATGTAATTTTGATGGGAAACTGGAATCCGAAGAGAAGAAAAAATAATAGGAGAAGATGATCTGAGGGAAAGAATGAAAGAGGAAGCCACCTGATCGATTTTTACACAAAGCATTATTTAATCATAGGTAACACTTAGTTGAAGAATCTTGTAAGAGAGTTGTACTCATGGAAAAGACCTGGAGGCACTGGAAGGTTTCAGATTGGTTATATAATAGTAAGGCAGAGATTTCCAAACCAGATTTTGAACTGTAACTCTAACCACAATTCATTGATTATGAACTGTAATTTAAAACTTAAGAAATTGCAGAAAGGTGGGATGTTAAGGATCTTGGACCTCGATAAGTTGAAGAAATTAAAGATATTGAAAGTTTCAGAGAGATCGTTAGGCAACGTTGACTGAAACGGTGGAAGAGAATACAGCAAAAGACGAAAGTATAGCTTTGAGAGATGAAATAGTGAAGGTACCAGACGATCGAATAGGTCAAAAGACAAGGCCTAATAGAAATCATTGGATAACACTGGAAATATTGAATTTAGTTGGCGAAAGGAGATAATATAAAAATTCAGCAAATGAAGCAGCTGAAAGGGAATACACACGCCTAAAAAAATGAGATTGGCGGAAAGTGCAAAATAGCCAAGCAGAAATAGCTAGAGGACAAATGCAAGGCTGTAGAAGCATGCATAACGAGCGCAATAATAGATACCGCCTACAGGATATTCAAACACACCTTTCGAGAAAAGAAAAGCTCTGTATGAACATCTAGAGATGACTTGCCAGTACTAATCAAAGAAGGAAAAGCTGGAAAACAGAAACGGATAGAGGGGCTCTACAGTATTATAGAAAGGATAGAGGAAGTAGATCAAGAAGAGACGGAAATGTGATATTGCGAGAACAGTTTGACAGAACACTGTAAGATCTATGTCGAAACAAGGCCCATGGAATAGACGACATTCTCAATTATTGAGGTCATTGGGAGAGTCAGCCATGACAAAATTATTCTACCTGGTGCGCAAAATACATAAAACCGGGGAAGTACCTTCAGACTTAGAGAAGAATATAATATTTCCATTTCCAAAGAAGGCACTTGTTGACAGTTGTGAATGCTATCAAACCATCGTGGTTCCAAAATACTGACACGAATTATTTACAAAAGAATGGAAGAATTGGCAGAAGCCATCTCGGGGAAAATCAGTTTGGGTTCTGAAGGAATGTAGGAACGCGTGAAGCAATACTTTCCCTATGCCTTATCGTAGAAGGTACCTTAAAGAAAGGTAAACTTACCTTAGTAGCATTTGTAAACGTAGAGAAAGCTTTTGACATCGTTAACTGAAGGTAGCAGCAATAAAATACAGGGAGCGAAAAGTTATTTACAACTTGTACAAACCAGACAGCAGTTATGAATCGAAGTACACGAAAGGGAAGCCTTAGTTGATAAGGGAGTGAGACAGGGTTGTAGCGCATCCCCGACCTGTACATTGAACAAGTAGTAAAGGAAACAAAGCAGGAATTTGGAAAGGAAATTGCAGTTCACGAAAGAGAACTAAAAACGTTTAAGGTTGCCGATGATATTAAAATTCTATCAGAGACAGCAAAGGCCTTGGAGGAGCGATTGAACAGGATGGATAATGTCTTCAACAGAGATTATAAGATGAGCACAAGAAAAGTAAAAGAAGGGGTGTAGTGGAACAAATCAGCTGATGCTAAGCGGAATAGATTAGGAAATGAGACCATAAGAGTAGTAAATCAGATGTTCTGTTTGGCCAGCAAAATGACCGACATAGACGAAGTACAGAGGATATAGAATGTAGATTGGCTATAGCAAGGAAAGAAGTTGTGAGAAAGAACTATGTATGTGGAGTATAGTTTTGTACGGAGGTGAAACGTGGACAGTAAGCAATTTGGGCAAGAAGGGACTAGAGACATTAGAAATGTGATGTCGTAGAAGAATGCTGAAGATCAGATGGGCAGATCGCGTAACTAATAAGAATGTACTGAATCGAATAGGGGAGAAAAGTAATTTACGGTACATCTTAACTAAAAGAAGGGATCGGTTAAATCGGTTGTAGGATGTAGGCTGCAGTAGTTTTTTTTTTTTGGAGAGGGAGAGTCTCATACATGATAGAGTTAAATGGAGAGCTGCATCAGATCAGTCTTCGGACTGAAGACCACACCAACTACTTTATCGTGGCAATATTATGCCTCCGTTTTAAGCCGGAGACATCTTGCACGTGGCAACTACTTAAGTTCCTAGTAGCTTTCAAGACTGCCGGTCTCAAAGCACGCGCTATAGTTGCGCATGTTGTTTTCCACGCCCTCTCAAATATTTGTTTTGTACAAATGAGACAGGCAGGTAGGACGTCACCAATCGGTTGCACTTCCATTTGTACTGGGATCTCACACACACCGACGTGAAATAAACAAGAAGTGAACCAAGCATCTGGGTGAGCATAACGGTCGATTTACTACCAGTATACTAAACAGTGCCGTACTTAGTTTTTGAAAAAATCTGAACAATTTACATAGCTTTCGGCAGTGAGAAGAAAGAGGATTCGTCAGTGCATAGTATTCCGGAGTTGATAGTAACCTCCGTAGCTGCCGACCGTAAGAGTCTAAAAGGTTTCGGGAAGTGTTCGTTTCATCGAGTCCTGCAAACGGTTCCTCTAGCAGACATACGAAGAGACGGATTACCGATTAAGATTAATGTAAACCAGTAAAACAACTGCCATTAAAATTCGTGCAAGGTATTGTACTCGGCGAAATTAACAACTATGCAAGAAATCCAGGTAAGAATAACTGTAAGGGGTACAAATCGCAATTCTTTTCATTGGATTGTGCGTGGTCACCCTGTTGAAAGATATATTGCTTATCGTGTGGTTGTTTATACGTTGGTGTCTTCTGTAGAATCGGCAGTGTGTGTATCCAACGGAACATACTGCTGAGACATTATGAATCAGGATTGAGTGATTAGTAGGGAACGTCCTTTCGGAAGAGACAGTTTGTGGGGTAAATAAAAAGGTGAAGCTGTGCTCAACCACAAGGTCGAACACCACAGTGCTTCTCTAGTCGTTGTGGTGTTGGAGGTGGTATAACACTTACATACCTTAGACATCTGAACTGAGCTCATCAGCCTGTGCTGGGTGGACCAACAATTTACCACAGATAATATACCGAGGCAACAAAAGTGACGGGATACCTCCAAATATCGTGTCGGACCTCTTTTGCCCGGCGTAGTGCAGCAACTCGACGTGGGATGGACTCTACACGTCGTTGGTAGACCCTGCAGAAGTATTGAGCCATGCTGCCTCTGCGAAAGTGTTGCCGTTGCAGGATTTTGTGCCCCAACTGACCTCTCGATTGTGCCCCATAAAAGTTCGATTGGATTCACTTCTAGCGATCTGGGTGGAAAATCATTCACTCGAATTGTCGAAAATCTTCCTCAGGTCGATCGCGAACAATTGTGCCCTGGTGACATGGCGCATTGTCATCCTTATAAATTCCATCGTCGTTTGGAAACATGAAGTCAATCAGCGGGTGAAAATGGTCCCAAGCAGTCAATGGTTAGTTCAGCTGACCGGAGGGCCCAGTCCCTTCCATGTAAACACAGCCCACACCATTACGGTGCCAACCCCAGCTTGCACATTGTCTTGTTGACAACTTGGCTCCATGAGGGTATGCGCCTCACACGAACCCTACCATCAGCTGTTACCAGCTGAAATCGGGACTCATGTGACCAAATCACGATTTCTCAGTCGTCGAGGGTGCAATCAATATGGCCACGAGCCCACGAGAGGCGCTGCAGGTGATGGGCTGTTGGCAAATGCACTCGCATTAGTCGTCTGCTGCCATAGCCCATTAACGCCAAATTTTACCGCACTATCTTAACGGATACATTATTCGTAAGTCCAGCATTCGTTTCCGCAGTTATTCCCCGCAGTGTTGCTTGTCTGTTAGCACTGACAACTCTACGCAGACGCCACGGCTCTCGGTCGTTAAGTGAAGGCCGTCGACCATTGCCCTGTCGTGGTGAGAGGTAATGCGCGCTCAGAGTCTGTTAATCTCCATCGTGCGGCCGTAACCACGTCGGAAACCTGTTCACGTGGATCATCTGAGTACAAATGACAGCTCCGCCAATGCACCGCCCTTTTATACCTTGTCTACGCCATACTACCGCCATCCCCTCAGTGTAAATTCGTCAGCAATTTGAAGCGACAGGTGACAGACAATCGTAAGACTGGAACGGAACTCCCGATCATTGAATTTTAGTCTGGCATTTACCCACTGGACCACACTGTGGGGTAGTTACGTAACAAATAAATCAATTCTGTTCCCATTATTACACCAAGACCAGTGGTCAGTTTCAAGAACTGGTTTTAGTCGACGATTCAGATGGGTGTCCGTAGTACTGGCATCTTTCTGAAGCCTCCTCGGAAGACGCCAATGAGTGGCCAGCCCACCGATTGAATTTCCTTCAGAAAGTGCATCTCTGTGATACTCTGGAACCCAGTCCTTGCCCGGCATATAGTTTTCATATGTTACGTAGGTTCGTCCAATCGTCATTTCCAATTTGCAGTAGAAAGCTCACTTTCGTTGAAAAGACTGTTACCAACTTCTTGAGGAAGCTGTTTACACACAAACTGATCTGATTAAACATTTGAATTTTTTGTTGCATAGTGTGTTTCAATAAATTTCTTTGTAAAATATCGTGTTGAAATAAGAGGTAATAGCAAGAATAAACAGAGTCTAAGCAATATATTTTACTGTTTCGATAGTACGTTGTCCGTATGATTCAGTGACGCCGGTTTACGCACAGAGCTGACAAATACGCGAAATATTGTTGTCTTAGATGGTAATTACCCTACTGAATTAACAAGGTGTATAAATTCGGCATACAAATATCGTCAGCTTTAATTTCGTTGCAATTAGCAGCAGGGTCCTATACCGCCAGCACGCCCAACCTCCACGCCAGCAACTCACGGCGTGTCCGTGTGTGCCTGTATGCCGGCACACGCTATTGATTTGACCTCCCCCTGCCGGGGTCGCTTTTATTGTGTAGCCGCGTTATGTGCTCTGCTCTCCCTCTCTCTAGCCGAGCCGGCTTGTTCTCATTCATTTCTGTCAGCAGACTCTACGGGATGTCCCATAACTTTATGGTCAAAATTACAGACATACAAGTATTAGACGATCCTGATCCAACTACTTCCAAATAAGGAACTAACGACTGGAAATAACAAAGAAAGGCAAACCTAAATGTGTATCTCTTGTAGATTTAGAGAAAGCTTTTTGGCAGTTTTGACAGCACTACACGCTTTCAAATTCTGAAGGTAGCAGAGATAAAATATGAGGAGCGAAAGGTTATGATACCAGACTGCAGTTATAAACGTCGAAGTACATGAAAAACGGAAGCCGTAATTGAGAAAGGAGTGAGACAATGTAACCTATCCCCGATATTGTTCAGTCCATACACTGAGCAAGCAGTAAAGGAAACCAAAGAAAAATTTGGAGTAGGAAATAAAGTTCAGGGTGAAGAAATAAAAACTTTGAGGTTTTAGATAACATTGTAACTCTGTCAGCGACGTCGGGGAGGTTAAAACATGAACATCAACAGAAATGAAACAACAGTAATAAAATGTAGTCGTATGAAATCCGATGTTCTGAGATGATTAGATTAGGAAATTGCGCTGAAAATAGTAGATGAGTTATGCTATTTGGGCAGAAAAATAAATTATGTTAGTCGAAGTAGGGAGGATATAAATTGCAGGACGCCAATAGCAAGGAAAGAATTTCTGAAGATGTTTTGTTGACATCTAACAAAGTTAAGTGTTTGGAAGTATTCCCTGAAAGTGTTTGTCTGGAGCATTGTCTTGTACGGTGGTGAAGTGTGGGTCATACAGTTGAAACACGAAGAGAATAGTAGCTTATGAAATGTTGTGCTACAAAATAATGCTGAAGATTAGATGGGTAGATCGAATAACTAATAACTAGGTACCGAATGTAAATTGGAAAAAGGAAATTTAAAGAAGAGCCTGACCAAAAGATGGAATTAGTTGATAGGACTCATCTTGAGACATCGAGAAAACGCTAGTTTAGTAATGGAGGGAAGAGTGTGGAGATAAAAATTGTAGAGGGAGACCAAGGGTCGAATATAGCAAGCAGGCTTAAATGGATGTGTATTGCAGTAGTTATGCAGAGATGAAGAGACAGGCACGCGATAGACAAGCGTGGAGAAATACGGAAAATCAGCCTTTGGACTGAACAACGACGACAACAATTGATCTTAAAAACTTATGTAAAAATCCTTTTAGCAACAACTTGAGCTCGAAGCTCTTCAAAGTGATAGCTGTTCAAAGTAACGACCGTCCAATCTCAATGCAAACATTACTATCTTCACGTAATCTAATAGGAGAAAATCCATAGTAGTGAGATCCGGTGATAGTGACGGACATGGCAGAAAACCTCTCCTACCAGCCCACCAATGAAGATAACTTCTGTCAGTGAGCTCATGGACATTGAAATCGATGCACCCGGCCATCGAGATTTACGCGAAATCACTTAAGATAAAGGCGGGAATGGTTTCTTCGAAAAGGATACGGCTGATTTCCTCCCCCGTCCCTAATCAATCTTCTTCATCTCAAATGACTTCTTAGTCGACGGGACATCAGTACCTTTTCTCTTTTCCCCGCAGTTTTCTACCTACATCAGTCGATCTTCCAGCTAGGATGACGGCCGCTGCGAAACTTTTCTGTTCAGTAGTTCAGCTATCTGATCACTACGTTCATACATTAAATGCATGTGTGCCAATCTCTGTCACAAGTAATACTCTTTCTTCGACAACCAACCCTGAACTGCAAACACTGGTCCACTCCATTATGGACACATCGCAAACGATCGTGTTTTGTTACAAAACGTAGCAATTTCCAAACTCACGCCTCACGCTCACTACTCATATAAGACATCGTATCGTCTGACATTCGTTTCTGAGCATGGATTCCTGATATTAAAATAGTTTAGGATCTTCTATCGTCTGTACATGCTGACAGTAAAGGTTTGGGACAACCTGTATATCGGCAGCAAACGTAGCACAATAAATTCTAATTTAAGTTCTGAACCTTTGTGTCGATAGAAGAGGAAGAAGTACAATAGCCTTCCAGAAGGATGCCGTACTTAGAATATAAAAATAACAATAAAGATAATCTCTGAGAACGAAGTCTTCCGCTACAGCACTGATGTGTAAAACATTCGCGGTTTCCTTGCCGCGTCAATTCGGAATAAAATCTCAAGCTTTCGACGATAGCCCCCATCGTCATCATCAGGAGGCGAATTGACGCGGCAAGAAAACCAAGATGTTTTACTAAGATAATCTCTATTGTACATGCTAATATGGTACCTTCTACAGGTGTTCTACATAATTGTCTCAGCTGTTAATATACTTATCTTGAACTACTTTTCCATGTATCCCCGTTACGGAAATTTCTCCTCCGCAATGATAAGTAGTTGGCAACAGTTTCTTTCTTATCGCAAGGTCACGGTAACGATAGTGTCGTCACTGTGAAATGCCTTGTATCTCTAATCACCACGTCAACCCTTATCAGAAGTCCGTGTCATTTTTGATTCTCTCTCGTTTCACTCTTCGTAAGAAATATTTACACCCATCGTAAAACTTTCTAGTTTGTCGCTGCATTTCTACTACTGTTAGGTTCTGCGCGTAAATAACGCGTTTCTTTAAAGAAACAAAAAAGTAATCACTTGTGAATACATTTACAAAGATGTATTTGAGCTCTTGAACAAATCGTTACTAAGTGATAATAGCATGTAGACCTAGTCCTAGTGAAAACGTAAGCCTTCTCTTCGTGGTACAAATGCTAAATGGTAGTCGCGCCGCGAAGTTGAGAAGATACAACAAAGACGCATGCTTTCCTGACATCGCAGAAGATCCGTGACACGGGATTGAAACATGACAGCTGGTGCTACGCAGCTGCTATCGATAAGACCCCTTCAGTTTTTCTGAGATGAAGTGGTATCCAGTCTCCAGAAGACTGTTCGGCATTATAGTTAAGTAGTGTGAAGTAGGAGACGTGTCATCATACTTATTAAGAGAGTGTTGCTCACACACTTAAGGAACAAAAATCATGAGTACTTATATTGTATCATTTTTGGGCGGCCATCCGGAACATGAATTCTTAACATTAACAGCCATATTCAAGGTGAGTCGGTGACTGATTCAGTGTGTCCACGTTTACGTAGACTGTAAGGTTGACAGCTGGTCGGTCTCGGGCATTGATGTATGTGATGTTCTTAGGGTAGTTAGGTTTAAGTAGTTCTAAGTCAAGGGTACTGATGACCTCAGAGTTAAGTCCCATTGTGCCTTAGAGCCATTTGAACCACACATACTCTCCATCCCACCTGGCTCTTCAGTTTCTAGTGCAGGCGCCAGAACACGTGCTGGCAGATCTTTCTCTGTCTCTACAGAAGTCTCGCAATAAGGCAGACGTTGGCATCAAGTGATCGTCTGAAATTGCATACCAGGACAAGATCATGCGCTCCCAAAATCGGATTTGGTAAATCGATTTTCAATACCTGTTCTGGTTAGTCATGTAAATACTCCAAAATCGATTCTGGAAATCTGTTTTTAGCTGTCAGTTTTACACGTCCACAATCGATTATTGCTCCGATATAAACACAACAGTTTTTGAAATGTGCTTGGACTGTCTTGCTTAAGTTTTGTTTTCTAAATATTCAATGAATATGGGCGAAGTAACTCACCGTGCAATGAAAGAGTCACAGGAGTATTAGACTGAGCATTTAAGTGAAGAGATAACAGCAATTGTGCTGACTGAATCAGAAACTGGAACAGCTGTTTTCCAGACGCCATATTTAACTGGCTAGCAAATCCGCTTCAGACCTTAACATGTAAACATAACAGCGAAAAACGATTTCCAAAAATCGTTTTTCGTCTTTCGGAGGATGTGTCGCATGTAAACTTACTGTTTGAGACTTTTCTCTCTACCGTAGCAGACGTGGACGCGTCACACACCTGAATTTAAATAGTCTCAGAACGAAAACGGCGCGTTCCCTGTCATGGGTTGGTATTCAAAATATCATGTAATCACTCCCATCTACATGTCCTAGAATCTTGTAGTGGGAATTTCCGAATACCCTGTATAAGCACGCATAAAATTTTCAAACTCGATTTCCTCGAAAACGTTTGAGCGTTGAGCCTTCTTTTTTTACATATGTTTAAGTCCTAGTCATGCATTACACATCCTATCGATATGGATCAGATCAGTGAGAGGAAGTTCGACTGTCCCCTTATCAGCTAAGAGGTGAGGTGGCCAGTGATTAGGGCACTGGATTCGCATTCCAGAGCAATGGGGTTCGAAACGCTATCGGGCTTTCCAGATTTAAGCTTTACCTGGCTTTTCCAAAACACTTAAGGCTAATCCCGAGATGATATCTATGAAAAGGCCACGCTCAATGTCCAACCCTGTATTTAAACCGAGCTTAAGTTCTTGTTGACCTAGTTGTCGACGGGAAACACTAATTTTGATACATTTCTCGTGCATTACGGCACCCCTGTCTCGCATAGTTTTTAAAACACTCTCGCTGTTTAATCTGAATGTCTACGAACAATGAAGAAAATTCCAGATTTACATGCAGGATATACCGAAAGTCTATGCGACTGAACAGTGGTGTGTATCTGTTTCGGCGCTTTCTTCTTTTTTCCTCATAGTTGCATTCTTTTTTATAGTCGTTGGAAAAAAGAGCGGCTTCTGCATCTACATGGATACTCAGCAAATCTCATTTCAGTGCCTGGCAGATGGTTCTCCATTATTCCAATCTCTTATAGTGCGCTGAAAGAACGAACACCTCTATCTTTCAGCGCGATCTCTGATTTCCCTTATTTTGTCGTGGTGATTGTTTCTCCCTATGTATGTAGGCGTCAACAAAATATTTTCGTATTCAGAGGAGAAAGTTGGTGATTGGAATTTCATGAGAAGATTCCTCTGCAATGAAAAACGCCTTTCTTTTGGTGGTACCCATCCCAAATCCTGTATCATTTCAGTGACACTCTCTCCCCTATTTCAAAATGATACAAAAAGTGACGCCCTTCTTTGAACTTCTTCGAACACTCCGTCAATCTATCTGGTAAGGATCCCACACCGGGCAACAGTATTCTAAAAGAGGACGGACAAGCGTAGTGTAGGCAGTCTCTCTAAGTGTCCTGCCAATAAAACGTTAGCCTTCCCCACAGCATTTTCTGTTTGTTCCTTCCAATTTATGTTGTTTGTAATTGTAATTCCTAAGTAGTAGAATTTACGGCCTTTCGATTTGACTGATTTATCGTGTAACCGAAGTTCAACGGATTCCTTCCAGGACTCAGGTGGATGGCCCCACACTTTTCGTTATTTAGGGTCAATTTCCAATTTTCCCACCATACAGATATATTTTTCTAAATCGTTTTGCAATTTGTTTTGATCTTCTGTTGACTTTACTAGTCGATAAACGACAGCTTCATCTGCAAACAACCTAAGACAGCTGCTCAGATGGTCTCCCAAGTAGTTTATATAGATAAGGAACAGCAGGGGGGTTTTAACACTACCTTGAGGAACGCCAGAAATCACTTGTTTTACTCGATGACTTTCCGTCAGTTACTACGAACTGTGACCTCTCTGAGAGGAAATCAATCCAGTCACATAGCTGAGACGATATTCCATAAGCACGCAATTTCATTACAAGCCGCTTGTTTGGTACACTGTCAAAAGCCATCCAGAAATAAGTAATTAATTTGAAATCTCTTGTCAATAGCACTCTACGCTTCGTGCGAGCGAAGAGCAAGTTGTGTTTCACAGGAACTATGTTTTCTAAATCCGTGTAGACTGTGTGTATTAAACAGGTGACTGTAAAACTGGGAAAGATACAAATGATGGTACAACTATCTTTGTTTAGAGAACAGTTTTACTCGAGCCAGAGGTAATAACAATGAAATGATCAGGCGAAGAAAGACTTTATCATCAACTGACATTTTGTGCCATGATTGATGTAGAATTTTCTGAAATGTTTGGGACACAGTGTCGCAAGTACAACATCGACAGTACGCAAAATGAAAAAGAAAGATTTTTAAACATTCGAAATATGTTGTTGTTGTGGTCTTCAGTCCAGAGACTGGTTTGATGCAGCTCTCCATGCTACTCTATCCTGTGCAGGCTTTTTCATCTCCCAGTACCTACTGCAGCCTACATCCTTCTGAATCTGCTTAGTGTATTCATCTCATGGTCTCCCTTTACGATTTTTACATTCCACGCTGCCCTCCAATACTAAATTGGTGATCCCTCGATGTCTCAGAACATGTCCTACCAACCGATTAGAATTGGGGAGAAGAGGATTTTGTGGCACAACTTGACTAGAAGAATCTAGTCAAGTTGTGCCACAAAATCCTCTTCTCCCCAATTCTAATCAATACCTCCTCATTAGTTATGTGATCTACCCATCTAATCTTCAGCATTCTTCTGTAGCACCACATTTCGAAATCTTCTATTCTCTTCTTGTCTAAACTATTTATCGTCCACGTTTCACTTCCATACATGGCTACACTCCATACAAATACTTACAGAAACGACTTCCTGACACTTAAATCAATACTCGATGTTAACAGATTTCTCTTCTTCAGAAACGCTTTCCTTGCCATTGCCAGTCTATATTTTATATCCTCTCTACTTCGACCATCATCAGTTATTTTGCTCCCAAATAGCAAAACTCCTTTACTACTTTAAGTGTCTCATTTCCTAATCTAATTCTCTCAGCATCACCTGACTTAATTCGACTACATTCCATTATCCTCGTTTTGCTTTTGAAGATGTTCATCTTATAGCCTCCTATCAAGACACTGTCCATTCCGTTCAACTGTTCTTCCAAGTCCTTTGATGTCTCTGACAGAATTACAATATCATCGGCGAACCTCAAAGTTTTTATTTCTTCTCCATGTATTTTAATACATACTCCGAACTTTCCTTTTGTTTCCTTTATTGCTTGCTCAATATACAGATTGAATAACATCGGTGACAGGCTACAACCCTGTCTCACTCCCTTCCTAACCACTGCTTCCCTTTCATACCCCTCGACTCTTATAACTGCCATCTGGTTTCTGTACAAATTGTAAATAGCCTTTCGCCCCCTATATTTTACCCCTGCCACCTCCAGAATTTGAAAGAGAGAATTCCAATCTACATTGTCAAAAACTTTCTCTAAGTCTACAAATGCTAGGAACGTAGGTTTGCCTTTCCTTAATCTTTCTTCTAAGACACGTCGTAGGGTCAGTATTGCCTCACGTGTTCCGACATTTCTACGGAATCCAAACTGATCTTCCCCGATGTCGGCTTCTATCAGTTTTTCCATTCGTCTGTAAAGAATTCGCTTTAGTATTTTGCAGCTGTGACTTATTAAACTGATAGTTCGCTAATTTTCACACCTGTCAACACCTCCTTTCTTTGTGATTGGAATTATTATATTCTTCTTGAAGTCTGAGGGTGTAGTGGTTGGCAGGAGAGCCAACACCGTGTTACTAGAGGAGGCCGAAAGGCACGCGTTTAGCTCACGCAGGTTGGCGTGAGGTCTGGAACAGGACAAGGAAATTAGAATTTAGAAAAACGGACGTAGCTGGTGGAATACTTAACTTTAACCCATTACTGACGAACGTCGGTCTTGACGGTACATGATTCAGTATCAATAATAACTGATAGTGGCGCCTTGCTAGGTCGTAGCAAATGACGTAGCTGAAGGCTGTGCTAAACTATCGTCTCGGCAAATGAGAGCGTAGAAGTCAGTGAACCATCGCTATCAAAGTCGGTTGTACAACTGGGGCGAGTGTCTCTCTAGACCTGCCGTGTGGCGGCGCTCGGTCTGCAATCACTGATAGTGGCGACACGCGCGTCCGACGTATACTAACGGACCGCGGCCGATTTAAAGGCTACCAAGTCGCAAGTGTGGTGTCTGGCGGTGACGCCACAGAGGGTATTTCGCCTGTCTCATACATCTTGCTCACCAAATGGTAGAGTTTTGTCAGGACTGGTTCTCCCAAGGCTGTCAGTAGTTCTAGTGGAATGTTGTCTACTCCGGGGGCCTTGTTTCGACTCAGGTCTTTCAGTGCTCTGTCAAACTCTTCACGCAGTATCATATCTCCCATTTCATCTTCATCTACGTCCTCTTCCATTTCCATAATATTGTCCTCAAGTACATCGCCCTTGTATAGACCCTCTATATACTCCTTCCACCTTTCTGCTTTCCCTTCTTTGCTTAGAACTGGGTTTACATCGAAGCTCTTGATATTCATGCAAGTGGTTCTCCTTTCTCCAAAGGTCTCTTTAATTTTCCTGTAGGCAGTATCTATCTTACCCATAGTGAGATAAGCCTCTACATCCTTCCATTTGTCCTCTAGCCATCCCTGCTTACCCATTTTGCACTTCCTGTCGATCTCATTTTTGAGACGTTTGTATTCCTTTTTGCCTGCTTCATTTACTGCATTTTTATATTTTCTCCTTTCATCAATTAAATTCAATATTTCTTCTGTTACCCAAGGATTTCTACTAGCCCTCGTCTTTTTACCTACTTGATCCTCTGATGTTCAGCCAAGGACGGTCACGAGTGACTGTTAGAGAGCGTGTCAGATTACAAATACACAAGGTTCGTGAATTTGACCAACGCATTTTAGACTTGCTATTAGAAGGCTTTGGTTTGCTCTCCGTATATCATGGTACCTCTTTCAGTCACTTACAGGGATTTCCACAGTTAAACTGATCCTCTCCTTCACATCCCCATGCCGCCAATCCACCTTTATATGAAAGGATGCGCCGATTCTCGGGTTGGACAAAAGCAGATGCACAATACCCTCAATACTACGAAACCTTATAAATCATAGTCTTATTCAAACAAACCACTGGATTGACGACTGCTTTATTTCAGCTTGCACGGATCACTGACGTCGTGCGATGTTCTCGGTGTATAAAGCACGAAAGACCATACCAAAAAGAAGACGTGGAGACAAAGAAACGAATTATTGTCTGGTTAGATACACTTTCGATATATGTTGCATTTAACTTTCAACAACTTTAAATATCGTAGTGGTGATGGTGGTAGTAGTAGTAGTAAT
The DNA here is from genome assembly GCF_023897955.1 of Schistocerca gregaria. Taxonomy (NCBI): domain Eukaryota; kingdom Metazoa; phylum Arthropoda; class Insecta; order Orthoptera; family Acrididae; genus Schistocerca; species Schistocerca gregaria. The sequence continues at coordinate 942,229,861 of NC_064920.1, forward strand.
AGTAATAATAGTAGTATTACCGTGGGATAGCGTCACGGAAATGCTGAAATACGTCAATTGGAAGACGCCTGAAGAAAGCTGTCCATTATTAAAGCTTATTTACAAAATTTCAGAAACCAGTACTAAGTGAAGAACTCTGTCGTGCGTTTCACACTGTGTACAAGGGGACAGTACCAAACTTCCCCGCGCCGATTTGGTTTGTATTAGCAGTGTGTGTAGCGCACGACTAGGACATTAACACATGTAAACAGGAAGACGAACTTTCAAATGTTTTTGAGAAGGTAGAGTCTAAAAATTATAGGCGTGCTAATGCCATAAGCTTTGTAGTGGAATCCGGAGCCGAACGGGCAAGCACTTAGTTTCATGTACGCCAGGTCTCTGGACGGATTCTCGCTGCTGATAATTTACTTTCCATTCCCACGTAATTCTAACAACAGATTTATCATGACCTTGAAAAGAATCAGTACATAACCATTCATTCTTTAACACGGAAAAAGGATGAAAAGGCGATTTTCTTAAAGAGATTGTAAATGGAGAAAAGAATACTCTATAACTTTCAATCAAATCGGTGTAGTCATTCCATTTACGTAAAATGTATACTTTCACCGCCGGAAGTATCGCAGTTAATAAAATATTCCTATCTATTATGTCGTGGTCGATTTTCTCGCGGATGATAGCAACAGCGGATGACGGCAGTCGACAACGGCCAATTGCGGTCGAGTGTTCAAAACATGTGACGCCACGCCACTGCGTGGAAGCACGCGTAAACTGAATTCTGCTGCAGTTAGGGTGTCATCGATCCCCATTGAAAATGTCCTCCGCGGATGGGGACGAAACATTGGGTTTCAATGTGGAAAACATTCGACCACGGCGTAATAACCTGGAATATTTGATTAATTGTGACATTCTATTTCAATGGTTCAATGGCTCTAAGTACTAAGGGACTTAACATCTGAGGTCATCAGTCCCCTACACTTAGAACTACTTAAACCTATCTAACCTAAGGACATCACACACATCCATGCCCGAGGCAGGATTCGAACTGCGGCCGTAGCAGCCACGTGTTTCCGAACTGAAGCGCCTAGAACCGCTCGGCCACCAGGCCCGGTTGATATTCTATTTATATTATTGCATCTACATTTATGACGGGTATAATGTGTAACCTATGCAGCACTGCACGAGTCAGGCTAATATTGATCATAGAAATATTGAAAGTAATAATTATCGCGACATACACCGGATGCGTCTATTGCGAAACGAACTTACATGCGTGTCGGCTGCAGACACGTTGCGAATTAACGACCATTCAAAGTATTATAAGCTCGACTAAAATTTTCAAACTCGATTTTCCCGAAAACGGCGAGAGTTACGTCTTCCATTCACACATTTTTTTAAAAGTCGTAGAAGTGCGTTACACACGCTGTCGGTACGAATCAGATCGATAAGGGGAAATTCCCACTTTCTATTGTAAGGAGAGATTGCGAAGCATTCCGTTGTATGACAGAGCTCCCACAATGTGCACGCCACTTAGAGTTTCGTATGATCATTGCTCCCCTTAGAGGACTTCGGAGAAACGACATATTTAATCGGAAGATGCTGTTATTGCGTCTGACTGTAGACAAATTCTTGGAATTCAAACTCGACTCAAAATAAAATGAACATGTCATAGTCGCTAAATGTTGGTGCTTTCGAACGATGTAGCTAAACAGAAAAAAAATCATTGAATAGTAACAAAGAAGCAGATGTAACCAGACAGAACGAAATTCCTGGGCGACCTCAAAGAAGATCTCTCTCAGTTGTTCCTTTACATCCAATAAAGACAGCCAGGTTGCTTATGACCGGACTGCATTAACTCACTAAACTTGAATGGGATATATGTAAATACACCAGTGAATGCGTTAACCATCCACTGCGGTCGCTGTTATTTTCAACCACGGTTAACTCTAAAAAATGGTTCAAATGGCTCTGATCACTATAGGACTTAACAGCTGGGCTAATTCTAACCATGAATAGTAACTAAATCTATATCGATAAACATTGTCTGCTAATTGTCAGTCTGAGTTATATGCTTTTACCTCCACGTTTCACCGTCGTTTATTGCTAAAAGCTTAGAGAAAGTGTGAGACGGTTGAAGTTTCAAAACCTTCCATGACACAACTCACAAATTTCAGAATTTGCATGGCCATAGAGATTTATCATGGGCAATTCAGAAGACAAACTAAATTCCCTTCCAGTCAAAACTGTGTATGTCGACTACTTTCAGCGATAGTGTACGACCAAGAATTATCTTTGCACGGAAGTAACGTTTTCGGATTATGAGACAACAGACAACTGTTTTCGGTCTGTATTCTGTACTCAGATCGTATAGTAACCATTGTGCAGATGCGAAGTAGTTCGGAACAACAAAATAATGAGCAGTTTAAAACTGCGTCAGAGCTAGCGGAGAATGGAGTGGTAACCTGTTTATAATTTAATTGTTGAGGTCTGCCCACTATATTTATTATTGATACCTCAACAATTCAACTGTTCATGGATGATTTTACTGATGACGGCTATTTCGATGGGCGAAAAGGCCATAGTCGACAGGCTTCAATTAGGTAAGAATAAGTAAGTTGTATCTCGACAATAGTAAGAGTTTATATCAATTTAGAAATGCTGTGTATAGCGTTTGAAAGACAAAACGGTGCCATTAAAAATAAATGCAGAAGAATAATCTTTTTGCTGAACCGAGACTGTGGTGACAGAAATAACGCAACAAACATTCTTTAATCTCGTATAATAGTGTTTTTACTTAATCAAATAAGATGCATTACCGACAAGTAGTCGAGTCATGTCGCGTAAGATGAAAATCATGAATACGTATAAGAGTGCCACCATCGATTAGTGCCAGATAAAACTATGAGCTTTGTCATAGAAAACTATATTCTACGTTGCAGTGAGATTTTGTTTTTGAATGTTGTTTACTTTGTTATAGAAACATTATTAAGAATAGTCGTGTACTTAATATGAGACATGAGTATGTGGCAAGTTTAAACGGGATCGTGTCTCTTCACACCCTGCTTACATAGGAATCCTAAAACCGGATTTCGTAAACCGATTTCCCAGTACAACTAATGGATGGCCATGTCACTTCAAAGTTGATTTTGGAAATCCGCTTCTAGTTTCCTGTTTCTCAATTCCGCAATCGAATTTCCCTGCCACGTAAACGCAACCGGTTTTGAAAGTGCATTGGCTGTCAGGTTTTGTCTTGTTTTTAAAAGTTTTTGGCTAATATGGGCGTGTGGCTTTTTCTGCATTGAAGGACATGTTGAAATATTAGACGGAAGCTGTTTACTTCTCGTCTTTGGAAGAGAAATAGCGACTGTACTGACTAAATGAGTAAAGTGTAACAGCTGTTTTTTAGGTGCCGTATTTATCTGGGCTAGGAAATGCGCTTCAGACCTAACATATAAACACGACAGCGGTAAACGGTTCCCGAAATTCGTTTTTCGTCTTTCAGAAAATGTATGGCTTGTAAACGTAGTACTGTATCACCATGATGACAAGCTATTCACATCACAGCGATTTTTTTTCTTTTTTTTGTTTGTTTGTTAGATTTCATTACCTCAGCGTGCATCAAAGACTGGCTCAAAATTCTACGTAGTGATTGAGACAAATACTACAGAAGATTTGGTTAAACCAAGGCGAGTAATATGGGAGGCGCAGGATAAACGAAAGCGTTAGCATCTATGGGAACATTTTAACAAGTTTTCGTCCAACTCTGTTTCTGTGTGATTCGTGGATCTGCCTTTTCATTTTTCTTGTCAAAGTAAGTAACGGCAGCTTTCCCAGTACTTTTCAGCCCACGTCATTCCCTTGCCACAGTTAACATTCGTAGTTTAGCATTTTGACACCAAGATTCCACTGTATGGCGTTTCTGTGGATTCTTGTGGTTACCATCGTGTTGCAGCAATTGAGGCTGTAAGTTGCCCAGGTGCTTCGTATTGTTTTATGTGAGCATTTGTGCCTTTTATCACCTGTGTCACTTGGGTCAAACTATACTACTCATTCCTCAATCCCTACTTTTCGATGTGTAACAACCTGACTTGATGCCTAGTCGTCTTCAGTTGGACTGCAATATCTCGCTCGTATAAAAAGTGGAAACTCAATTTGTTTCTGGCTCTCACATATGCAAAGTGTGATTTGAGACCAGATATATATTACATGCGTCGTGGATGTGCATAACACAGATGTGACAAAGTCATGAGATATCAATATGCACATATACAGAGGTTGTAGCGTCGCTTACACAGGGTATAAAAGGGCAGTGCAGTGGCGGAGCCGACATTCTTACTCAGGTCATTTATGTGAAAAGATTATGGCCGCACGACGGGAATTAACAGACTTTGAATGTGGAGTGGTATTTGGACCTAGACACGTGGGACATTCATTCTGTTTCGGAAATCGTTATGGAATTCTGAGATACACGATGTCAAGAGTGTGACGAGAATACGAAATTTCAAGGATTATCACTTAATACGGACAACGCAGCGGCATTTGCGTATCTCGACAAGTTTGCGAACAGACAAGTAACACTGAATGAAATAGCCGCAGAAATCAATGTGGGACATACGGATAATATAACCATTAAGACAGTGAGGTGGACTTCGGCGTTAATGGGCTGTCAGCAGACGACTAGCCCAGGTGCCTTTGCCAACAGCTCGACATCACCTGCAGCACCTCTCCTGGGCTCTTGACAATATCAGTTGGTCCCTAGACGACTGGAAAACCAGTTCCTGGTCAGATGAGTCCCGTTTCAATTGGCAAAAGCCGATGATATGGTTCGAGGGTGGCACACGCCCCACGAAGCCACGGATTCCTAGTTGTCAAAAAGTCACCGTACAAGTTGGCGGTGGCTCCGTAATGGTGTGGGCTGTGTTAAGTGGGATGGACTGTGTCCTCTGATCCAACCGAACCGATCTTTGACTGGAAATGGTTATGTTTGGCTACTTGCAGACAATTTACAGCCCTTTGTGCATATCATGTTCCCAAACAATGACTGAAATTTGATTGATTTGAAGAACGTTCAGAACAACGAAATTATTTGACCAACCAGATCGCCCGACATGAATTCCAGTGATATATTTATGGACTTAATCGAAAGGTTAGTTTTTGCACAAAATCCACCACCGGCAACACATTTGCAATTACATGTAGTTTTCAATAACGTTCCGTTAGACACTAGGGAATAGCATGAAAATAAATTTAAAATGGTGATACAGATACGGTTGACAGAAAATAACAACACATGAATTTATATACAATGAAAAAAAGGATAATCTTATGCCTTGAAAGGGATTGTGAGCAAACAAAAATGTAACTTAGGCTTACAATCTAATTTATGTAATTGTTGTAAGCAATTTCTGTGTAAGAGTATTTAAGGTCTCTCTTTCTCCCCCTCCCCCCCCCCCTCCTCTCTCTCTCTCTCTCTCTCTCTCTCTCTCTCTCTCTCTCTCTCTCTCTCTCTCTCTCTCTCTGTGTGTGTGTGTGTGTGTGTGTGTGTGTGTGTGTGTGTGTGTGTGTGTGTGTGTGTGTGTACAATCAGATTTGTAACAAGAGGTTATGAGTTTGTACACAACATGGTTGTTTACAGGTAACTAAAATCAGTTTCAGTTACAGTCAGCAGTGATGATAGGAATTGGCATCTCATGTCATATGTCATGGGTTGTGACAGAGAATAAACAGGTTGATGTGCAATACCTCACTTGTCAATTGAGTCCTGATGAACAGTCGTACCATCTAGAGCCACCACCTTGCTTTAGTGTTCAAAAGCCACTGCTCACTATTTGTCACAGGTTAAAAAGATTAGCTTGGGTGTAAGAAACCTGTTTGGATGCTGGAAGTATGGAAAAGGTAGTCTGAACTGATGATTTGCTTTACACATTGTTACACAACATGGCAGGGTACAAGTAGGTAAAAAATGGCATTAGGTGATCCACTAGGCTAGCCAAGAGAACAATTTTCAGGAAGGCAGTGGAAGTATTTTTGTGTGGGGGATATTTACATGAGATGAAATAAGATGCCTGATATGTCGACCAGCATCTTATCATTTTCACTGACTAGTGATATAGGAACCTATTGCCATATCAGTTACATCAATGTTTTTTTTTTTTTTTTCTCAAATGCAGCAATACACAGTTACATTCTAGAGATTTGTGCTCCCAGCAAGTCACTTGACCTCACTGCAGTATGAGACCCCACTGAGTAATATGTGTATGCCTCAGACAGAGCTCCAACATTTGCAGTGGCAGTTAAGCTTGCAGTGTCTTGTGGATTCTATGCCATCAGGGTAAAATGAAGTTAACACTCGATATGAAATAGGTGTCTGTAATTCAATAGCTAATGAGTATAAATCTCATGGGTCATGTTATGTGAGATCATGTATTAATAACTAACATTATTTGATGGAAACAGCAATTAATTGGTTGATCAAATTTTAAAATAAGTAATATATTAGATATATGTTTTTTATTTTGTGGGTAAAATTAACTATTACTTTTGAAATTTGGTTCCAAAACATCAGCAATAGTTATTCTTACCTTCAAGATAAACAGCTTTGTTTTAACAACTGAGAAAGAATGGTTGCAACAAATACTAACAATATAATACACTAGAGCTGTAGCCAAGGGCAGACAGACAATGCTTACTTTGTGAAGTTTATGGAATAAATTAATTGAATGTAAAACTGTAGTGAGAAAATAGCACAAATAAATTTCAGGTCGGAGTAAATTGGGTTGCTGGATCCTCTTATCAGCTCTTGGTTGCAGTTTTGAGAAGAAACTACCCAGATTCGAGCTATTAGGTTGCAGAACTCATCCATAATAACATTTCTTATGGGCAGAATAGATTTCTTATACTTGACAGTCAGTTCGTACTTGGAGCTTGCTTTTGTTGTTATTTCAATACAGAATTTATAACTCTAATAAGTGCTTCAAAATAATAAAAAATATCAAACAATGTTGAATATAAATACCTAACTAACAAATAAATGAAACTAATTTGAAGCCAGCTAGTACAGTTAAAGACAAAAATATAACTACAACAGGAAAATTGTTTTGCTCCACACTTATTAGATTCATTAGTTTCATTACTTAGTTCAGTTTTGATCGCAAATAATTTTATTTTATATATTTCACTGTGTGCACCATAAGAAATAAATACCTTTGTAATATAGACTGAACTTGTTAATAATAGTGTCAGAATGATCACATCCAACACCTTCCTTTGAAGAGATCATTATTATCAAAGTAACTGAGGACATATGAATACATACATATTAGGTAATCACTGAAATATTATAAATAAGTACAAATGCTTCAATTAAATTACTCATTTGTGTCATCATATGACTCCATCCATTCGTGTATATAACTCAGTCCTAACAGCGGATTTACAAAGACAGATTTTGTTCTGTTGATCCATGAAATACACACTGTAAGTATGAGTTATATCAAAGCCATCACCTGGCTAGAAATATGCTAACTCTGATACATAAAGAGCTACCTGGGCTAATAGGTTATAGTCCAATAGGTCTTCATATCTATCCTGATATTTTGCCTGGAGATGAACTGTCCATCTAGCAGTTAGCTTTGGCACCATATTATGTGTTCAGACTCTCCATTTACATCCTCCTCGTGACAAATGGTTATCCATATTTGTTAAGTGCTCCCATCTGCACCCCTAGTGAAAAATTTCAGGTTATCCATATTTGTTAAGTGCTCCCATCTGCACCCCTAGTGAAAAATTTCAAGCTACGTTTAAGACCTGATTCCTTTTTAAATTGTAGGTCACCCTTTAAGTCACAGGGTTGGGAATTAAGACAAGAACAAGTCACATCCACCAGAACTGTTCCTAATTAGTCACCATGTCATTCAAACCACCCCTTACATTGCAAGCTGCTTTACCTCTCCTAATCAATTAGAATTTCACATTTCCTGCTGTTCCAGAATTCATAAACCCACTCCATATGTCATTTTACTAATAAAAATAAACCAAAACTATGCATCAGTGCCTGTCTTCACTTAGAAAATGAGTTTTAAATGTAAAGTAGAAAATGCTTCTAATGTGGGTATTATTGTAAGTTAATCCCTTACCATAGTCCGGGAAATGAAGGAGTATCCTGTTGCTTACACATTTCAGTTTCATAAAACAAATGGTGGAATATGCTAAAGCATTTCCAGCATGTAGCAAAAACAGTTCTGAATTTGTGACTAAGTTATGAATAGTGCTTCAAATCAAGTATTATTTTTGATGTTATGTAGCTTGTAGACCCACAGAAATTGTTTCGCCTTTCTTTTTTGTTGCTTTGTGTTTACTTTGTAGTATCCAAATGAGAAAATTTGAACAAATTAGTTGTGAAATGACAAAATATGACTGTTAACACTGCTGATAATCTCTGACTTATATAACTGACATGCCATTTTGTTTTTATTCACAGGATATTCGTGAATCGGAGTCTCCATTTGGAGAACATAAAGTTCTATGGATTTGACATGGATTATACATTGGCTGGTGAGTGTTGAATATTATGCAAGTCTTTTAAAGTATAAATAGAACATAATTTTTCACTTTGGTTGTGGCTTATATTGAACACCTTGGTAGATGGCGCAGTGAATTATTATAAATGCCTAAATACAATTGCAGTAGACTTACCCCTGCAGACAGTGTAAACAAAACTGAAAGACTGCTTTTGAAAATACAGTTCCAAAGGAGATTGTGAAATCATTGGTTTGCTGAAAATTACATACGTTTGGTTATGATACTGTTGCTGATAAATGTGCTATCTTTACAATCAATCAATAAGTCAATCAATCAATGACTCACAGCATAATTTTTGATAGAACTAAATCTGCAGTAGTGACACCAATCAACAAGTCTGCAGCTCGTGGTCTAGTGGCTAGCATTGCTGCCTCTGGATCATGGGGTCCTGGGTTCGATTCCCAGCCGGGTTGGAGATTTTTCTGCCCCGGGACTGGGTGTTTGTGTTGTCCTCATCATTTCATCATCATCATCATCATCATCATCATCATCATCATTTGTGACAGTAGCTCGGTTCAGCTGTGTAAGATATTGGACTGTGTAAAAATTGGGACCATTTATGGGAGCTGATGATGACACAGTTGAGCGCCCCACAAATCGAACATGGATCATCGCCCATCTACAAAACTGGAGATACGCAAAACACATCTACTTACTGGGCCATTTGACTTGTTGCAGTGTTTTAAAAACCAGGTGGCCTACTTAACATACTGACTTTCTTTTTCTCAGTGGAAGATGCCATTTGGCTTTCATAAACATAAAAAATTAAGTCTCGGTGGAATTAGACAACGGAAGTGATGGTGTAGGTATATTCTGCAATTTTGGTAAGGCCTGTATTCTGTAATTTTGGTAAGACTTATGATTGTATGAAACATAACATTGTTTTTAAAAAAAGGCATTCATTATGTGTAGCTAGACTCTTACCTTCATAACAAAAAGCAGAGGATCACATTCATGAAATGTGAATTATGGAGATAAACAAGATGTGATACTGGAACCAGTTCCATTGTCATCATATTTCAACTGTGTAAAGAATTGTAATGTATCTGAGGAATAGGCACATCAAAGTGGCTCCTGTGCCTTGACGATACACATAGTCATACTGTAGGTGCAACCACGTTAGTGGGATATCTGTGGAGGGGCTTGACTAATGTAAAGTTCTTGAAAGGGGCAGTAGCCTTTTCAGTGCTTCCAGGGCAAACAATATGAATGAATGATGGCCTTGGCCTTATAACATTATCCAGTAAGGGCCCACAGTGTTGGTAGAGTGAACAACTGAAAGCAAGAGAAAACTACAATTGTTATATTTCCCAAGGACATGTAGCTCTACTGTATGGTTTAATGATCATGGAATTCTCTTGTGTAAAAATATTCTTGAGATAAAATAGCCTCCCATTCAGCCCTTTAGGTGGGGACTACTCAGGAGGATGTCACCAGAAAAAATGAACTGGGCATTCTGCAGGTCTGAATATGAAATGTTGGTTGAAAGCAATTATGATTAGTTTAAAGATATTATCCAGCTCATTTAGGGTGATGAAATTTTTTTGTGATACATGTATACATAGAAGAGACCTGGAGACATGGAAAGGATTCAGATAGATAATAATTAATTTTATAACCACAATTTAATTCAGAACATTTCCATGTGCAGATGTGGACTCTGACCATAATCTTTTGCTTATGAAATGCAGATTAAAACTGGAAAATATTGCACAAAGATAGGTAATAAGGAGATTGGCTCTGCAAGAAATTGAAAGCACCACTTATTGAAACCACTCATTGAAAAGCAGATGCTTTGAGTCATCAAGAGGCATGTACAGAAAAGAAAGAAAATTTGCTAACTCTTATATTTGTGTGTGTGTTTCAAATTAACTTTCGGGGAAAGAAAATTAAGGTTCAGAGTAAAGAATAAAAACTTTGTGGTTTGTCAGTCATCAGAAAGGGCAAAGAACTTGGAAGAGCAGTTGAATGGAATGGATAGTGTCTTGAAAAGAGGTTAAAAGATGAAAATGAACAAAGGTAACACAATGACCATGGGGTGTATTTGAGAAACTCAGGTTATGCTTATGGAATCAGATTAGGGAATGAGCCTTGAAAAGTAGGAGATGAGTTTTGCTACCTGGGCTGATAAATAAGTGACAATGGCTGAAGTAGAGAAAATATAAAATGCAGATTGCCAATAGTAAGAAAAGTTTGTATAGAAGAAATTGAAGAGGAATTTGCTGTTGCCTAACAACCTAGAAGTTTTTTACCTTTACTTCATCAAAAAATCACTTCTCAAAAAGAGAAATTTGTTAACATTGATGCTGAAGATTTGTTAGATGACATAACTAATGTGGAGATACTGAACAGAAGTGGTGAGAAAAGAAATTTATGGCACATATTGATTAAAATAAGGGACTTATTGATAGGACACATCCCAAGTCATCAAGTAATCTTTTTTTGGGGGTAGGGAGGGGGGATAAAAATTGAATGGGGAGACCAAGACTCGTCCACAGTAAGCAGCTTCAAATGGATGTATGTTACTGTAGTTGTGTAGAAATGAAGAGCCTTGCATAAGACACACTAGTGTGGAGACCTGCATCAAACAAGTCTTCAGACGGAAGACAACAACAATCAATAGTAAAATCTACTGACATATAACCAGTGCTTATTTAAAATTCTGCTCTGTTATGCTTACATACCCCACTTACTGAGACCACTTTAGCCATCTTCCTTATTTTATTTCTAAACCACAATTAGTAGTTTATAAATGTTAAAATTGGGTATTTTAAAGTTTTGAGGAGCATTTCACAGCTGTCTATTTCTTTTCTGTTATCTATGGTAATGCTACAGAAAATCAGTCAGTTGCTTTAATGGGTGTTAAATGAAACTTTCCTTACGCTGGTGCATTTTGAATGACTTGAAAAATTAGAGCCTATCCCAGTGTAATAACTCCTTGTATGATTCTTGGTTGTAACATAGAATGTTTTCTTATAAACTGTGCAATATTTCAGTGAGACAGGCCCCCAGGGGCTCAGCATTGCTTGGCGACCCCGGGGTCCTGAGCTGGGGACTGGTCAGCGCCGCCAGTCTCCTGTCACTGTAACCCCCGGATATGCTTCAGCGACCACTGTACGGTGTGGCGGTGAAATGTTGTGAGCTGCGGGCAATGGTAATCTTGGCTTGACTGCCTGCATTGCGAGGAAGGCCAACCTCTATAAAAACCCCTCAATTTTTCGGTGTGCTCCACGCCTGTAAGATGCATGGCTGTTGGGGTGGAACAGTCGCAAGCAGGCAACCTCTGGGGCAACTGCCGCACCCCAGTTGTATAAGGCTTACTCAGGCACGCGGGGCTCTGTCTGAGCGGACCTTTAGTTCCCTAGCTGCTCGTGGGACCGCAATGGACCCTTCGACCTCTACATTTTCCCCTACCAGTGGCTTGGGTGGGCCACTGGTAGGAAAACACACCCCATCGAAAAAGCGGCTACGGGCTGCGAGTCCTCCAGCGCCTGGTGTTGCTAGAGATTTCCGCGCCTGTAAGATGCATGGCTGTTGGGGTGGAACAGTCGCAAGCAGGCAACCTCTGGGGCAACTGCCGTACCCCAGTTGTATAAGGCTTACTCAGTCACGCGGGGCTCTGTCTGAGTGGACCTTTAGTTCCCTAGCTGCTCGTGGGACCGCAATGGACCCTTCAACCTCTACATTTCCCCCTACCAGTGGCTTGGGTGGGCCACTGGTAGGAAAACACACCCCATCGAAAAAGCGGCTATGGGCTGCGAGTCCTCCAGCGCCTGGTGTTGCTAGAGATTTAACTGACTGTTGTAACGGAGCACATGCTGATAATCAGAATGTGTTTTTGATTATTAAATGGAAGGAGGGTAGCTTTGAGAGGGTTTCTCCCTTTTATATCCACAAGGGTCTTGAGGGAATTGCAGAAACACTGAAATCTGTGAAGCGACTGCACAATGGGACTCTGTTAGTTGAGACTTCTAGTTCCTGTCAAGTCGCTTCCCTTCGGAAAGCAACCTGTCTAGGAGAGTACACTATCAAGACTGAGCTCCACGCCACTTTGAATTATAGTAAGGGTGTTGTGACGTGTAGGGACTTGGTGGATATCCCCATAGACGAGTTAAAATCTGAGTGGGCTGACGAAGGAATTGTTGACGTGCAGCATATTATGAAACGAGTCGATGGGGACCTCGTCAAATCTGACTCGTTTATTCTCGCGTTCAGTTGCCCGAGGCTTCCAGAGCATGTTAAAGCGGGGTTCTTACGTTTGCCAGTACGGCCATATTTCCCCAACCCAATGTGCTGTTTTAAATGTCAGCACTTTGGGCATACTACATTGGGGTGCAATGGGATAGCCACTTGTGGTAAATGTGGTCAGCCTGCCCATGACGGAGCCAATTGTACATCGCCTGTGAAGTGTGTGAATTGCTCTGGGAGTCACCCTGTCTGGAGCCGGATCTGCCCCATCTATCTCATAGAACGGAAGGTACAGCAGATTAAAACATCTAAGCGCATCCCTATGGTGAGGCCAAGAAGCTCTTAAAGGTCATGCAACCTCCTGTGTTTTCAACATCTTTCACTTCCGCTCTGAAAAACCCAGTACAAATGGCCACTGTTGCTACGCAAACTGAGGTTGCTAGTGTTAGCACTAATACCTGCGCTTGCCAGTGCACTTGTGCTGCTGCGGTTGTTTTGCAACCTGCGGCTCTCCCCGCTACGTTGGACAAGGCCGTGGTTGCTGACATTGGGGTACTTCCTGCCTCTCCCCATATGGCGCCTTCTGCCCAGACGAGTAAAGCTCCAACTGTTGACAAGGCTCTGCATTCTAAGCCCCCCAAGACAAAGACGCCGAAGGTGAAGGTTTTGCCACCTGAGGAGACTAGTCAGGGTCGGTCCGATGACGAGGCCATCGTACTGTCTGACATCTCCCGTGGGTCGTCATCGGAGCTTATGGACATTGATGTCGACTGGGGGCGATCTTCTTGCCCCAGGAATAAATCTCCGGCCAGTATGGGCTCTCCTCCAAAGCACAGAGGCAGGGTGAAAGTTCAGCCACCCTGATCACTGGCTCCCATATTACAGTGGAACCTGAATGGGTTCAGGACGCATGTGGCCGAATTACAACTCCTTGTATGGGAGTGCCCCTTGTGCTTATGTCTCCAAGAGACACATTTTTGGGCCACTGATGCTCCTTCTTTACGGGGCTATACCGTATATCGAAAAGATGATCTGACGGGGGAAAGGGCAAAGGGTGGTGTTGCGGTTTTTGTCCGTGACATGCACCCTCATCGGAGCTCCCTCTCGTTACCGACTTGCAAGCATTCTTGTGAGTCGGAGGCTCACAGTCTGTTCAGTTTATTTACCGCCTCAGGATCCGATAGACTCTGAGGCTCTCATGGACCTTATTAGCCAACTCCCCCGCCCATTTCTTCTTCTGGGGGACTTCAATGCTCATAATGTCTTACGGGGCTCTCCGACTACTGGCCCCAGGGGTCGCATTCTGGAAAGCCTCATGATGTCTGAAGAACTGTGCATCCTCAACTCTGGTGCTCCCACTCATTTCTGTACTGCTTCCGGGTCGTCATCGGCTATTGACCTTTCCTTTTGCTCTCCAGCACCTGCGATTCTGTTCTGTGGGAGGCTGCTGCTGACCTCCATTCTAGTGACCACTTCCCCTTTTGGATTCGTCTCCTGGATGAGTCTGTGGCATTACCAGTGCCGCACCTGTGGCACCTCTGCAGAGCTGACTGGACACTTTTCAGCCAACTGGCTGTTTTGGAACACCGTGCCAGCGTCCACGAATGGGTAGACCATGTTACAGCCGTGATCTCCCATGCTGCTGAATTGTCAATCCCACGGTCATCCAGTCATCCCAAGAGGTGTCCTGTCCCTTTGGTGGACCACTGAGTGCCGCTCAGCCATCCGAGCCTGCCGTGCAGCTCTGCACTGCTTCAAGTGCCGTCCCTCAGCTGACAATCTTGCGGCCTTTCGGGTGGCAAGGGCCAAAGTGCGGTGAGTGATTAAAGAGAGCAATTGACAGTCATGGCAATCGTTCTTGAACTCCATCTCTCGCTCCACTAGTTCTACGAAAGTATGGGAAGCCATCAGGAGGATTTCCGGAAAACTCAGCCAACTACCTGTCACGGCATTGCTGCATCAGGCATGTCTCCTCATGGTGCCAAGAGACATTGCCCAGACACTGGCCATGAATTTTGCGGACTCTACCGCTACTATTAACTGTGATCTAGATTTCTGCTGCTACCGCACTGCCATCGAGAGGGGTCACTTGGACTTGCGGTCTCTAAATTTTGAACCCTACAACTGCCCCTTCACAATGTGGGAACTGGATTCGGTGCTGCCTGTGGCTCATGATACTGCGCCTGGTCATGATCAAATTCGGTACAGCATGCTGCGGCACTTGTTGCTGCCATCCAAGGAAGTTCTCCTGAACTGTTTTAATATGATATGGTTATCCGGCACGTACCCTGACTCATGGAAGGAGGCGATTTTGATTCACCTACTCAAACCAGGGAAGGACCGAACGCATCCCAGTAGTTATTGAAGTATTGCTTTAATGAGCTGTGTTGGGAAGACGTTGTAACGCATGGTCAACCGTCGCCTGTTTTGGCTGCTTGAGACCAGGCAGCTCCTTAGCCCCTCTCAGTGTGGCTTTCGGAGATGTCGTTCCACTATAGACAACTTGACCCTGCTTGAGGCCGCCATCCAGCAGGCCTTCCTACATAACCAGCATTGTCTAGGTGTCTTCTTTGACATTAATAAGGCGTATGACACTACTCGGCACCGCCTTATCCTCAATCAACTCCATGGGTGGGGCTTTCGTGGCCATCTCCCCATCTTCATTCGGTCCTTTCTTTCTCACCGCCTCTTTTGGTATCGGGTTGGTAATGTGCTATCTGATTTGTACATGCAGGAGAATGGTGTTCCTCTGAGCAGCGTTTTAAGTGTCACCCTCTTTGCCGTTGCTATTAACAGTATCACGTCCACTATCCGGAGTCCTGCCCAATGCTCCTTGTTTGTAGACGATTTTGCTGTTTTCTGTTCTTCCTCCAGTCTTGTCACTGCTAGTCGGCAGTTGCAGCTTACGATAAAGCGCTTAGAGGCATGGACTGCAAAGACGGGTTTTACCTTTTCTGCAGAAAAATCTGTGTGTGTTCATTTTAATCGTTCTCGGCGTCCTTTTGCCTCCCCTGAATTGCGTCTGAGGGACACCGTTCTTCCTTTTAGAGACACTGTGTGGTTCCTGGGCCTCACTTTTGATTTCCAGTTGTCGTGGTTGCCTCACCTTAAAGACCTCAAGGTGCGGGCCCTGAAGGCACTGACTATTTTGAAGTGTCTGAGCCATCGGTCCTGGGGACCAGATCGGGCACGTCTGCTGCAGTTTTATAGGGCTTTCGTCCAATCGCGTCTTGACTATGCTTGCACCGTGTATGGGTCAGCAAGGCCTTCGTATCTGAAGATCCTTGACACAGTACACCATGAGGGTATCAGATCGGGCACGTCTGCTGCAGTTTTATAGGGCTTTCGTCCAATCGCGTCTTGACTATGCTTGCACCGTGTATGGGTCAGCAAGGCCTTCGTATCTGAAGATCCTTGACACAGTACACCATGAGGGTATCAGGCTGGCTACTAGTGCCTTCCATACCAGTCCCATCCCCAGCCTGTGTGCTGAGGCAGGGGAACTGCCGCTCGCCATCCGGCGGAAACTCCTCATGGTGCGACGGGTGTGTCATTGCTTTGCCTGTCCTACCGCCCCTGCGTACCCTACCGTTGCCCGACCGCCTATGGAAAACGTCTCTTTTCCAGTCGTCCCAGGGCAACGAGACCATTTGGGATTCGTGCCAAGCATTTGCTTGAGTCCCTTGGTGTGGAGCGTGTGGCCCCCCAACGACAAGGTTTTACTCGCCTGCCTCCCTGGTTGCTCCAGAGGCCCAGCATCCTTCTAGACTTGTCGGAGAACCGGAGGAGCTGCACTCCAGCGTTTGTTTTTACCTCTTTATTTTAAGATATTTTAAACCAGCATCCGGACCATGTACCTGTATTTACGGATGGCTCTAAACGTAGGGGACTCTGTTGGTTGTGCTGTTGTCTTCCCTAATCGAGTCGTCAAGTTACGGCTTCCTGCAGCGTTTACCATCTTTGATGCCGAATTGTTTGCAATCTTGCTGGCATTGGAGCAGAAGAGATGTGTTCCCACTTTTAAGTTCCTCATCTGTTCTGACTCCCTGAGTGCCCTTCAGACCATGCAACACTTGTACCCAGTGGATACGTTTGTCCAGAACATCCATGATGCCCTACTCCACCTGCAACGGCAGGGGAAGAGGGTTTCTTTCTGCTGGGTGCCGGGGCACATGGGTATTAGGGGAAACGAACTGGCGGATGTGGCTGCCAAAGATGCATGTTCCCTCCCTCACATTGTTGAATGTGCTGTCCCCCTCCATGCTGTTACCTCCCTTTTGCATTTTCGTGTTATGCGTCAATGGGAAGAGGAGTGGCTGGCAGTTGGTGACAATAAGCTGCGTCTGGTAAAGGCCACTACGTGACCATGGCGTACGTCCTACCAGTCAAGCAGGCGGGATGAGGTTCTCCTCACTCGCCTCCGCATCGAGCACAGTCCCTTAATGCATGGTTTTTTACTCCAGCGGGAGGACCCCCCAATCTGCAGTGCTTGTGGCGTCCAGATTACTGTCCGCCACATTTTACGTGACTGTCTTTTATTCTCTGACCAGATTGCGGTGGTTTCTTTGCCACCAGATTTGCCCTCTTTTCTGCAAGACGACGCAACGACTGTGGTTAAGGTCTTACGGTTTTGTGTCCTGTCCAATTTGTTGCCTCGGATTTAAGGGAGAGGGTTTTAATGTGCTGCTGGGTGACTGGCTCACCCAGGTTTTAGGTAAGAGGTCCGCCAGTCACGATTACCTCCTTGTTTCCCCTCGGTTTCTGTTCTCTTTTCCTTGTGTTTCCTTTCCTTTTTTAGTGTGTTCCTTCTCCTCTTGTTTTGCCTCTGTATGTTGGGATTTGGAACTGCGTCAGGTCTGCGTCTTTTAGCCATTCTCCTTGATCGCTGTTTGTCTTAGTCCCTTCACTGTATGTGTTCCTGTTTTTATGTGCTTGGGCGCTGATGACCGTGCTGTTTAGCGCCCGTAAACGTCAAACACACACACACACACACACACACACACACACACACACACACACACACACACTTCAGTGAGACAGCTACTCATCATCTTTAGGTATGACAGTAGTGATCTTAGTGGCAAGCCAATTTGTAGGCCAGCTCACTAGAAAAGTGAGGATGTCTCAAAGAGGGAGCGGCTGCAATGTAATTGCAGGGGAAGTTGATATCCATAGCCCTCTGCCAGAGAAGTAAACTGTGAATCCCAAGCTGTCTGATGCAGAGTGCAGGAAGGCTAGTCACCAACCACAGAGCATATTGTGTGCACTAGAGCAGGTTGTTCACACCCAACCTAACTGTCCTGTTTATGAAGTGTGATCTCCCTGGATTCATTACTTTGTGACCAATGGTGTCTTTCACGCTATCAGTGCTGGCTCATACACCTTGCAAAGCAGAGTTCACATGACTCTATTAAGTACCATCAATATTTACTGTAATCAAATGTAACCAATATAATTATGAAGCCAAATTTAATGACTGTAGAGTAATTCCAGTGGAAAAAACAGCAACTGAAATTATGTGATGAAAAATACAAAACATGCAAAGAAAGTACATCTTCACGATGAAAAGAATGTGCTAAGTCCATCAGTTTTTGGCAGGCTTTTTGTCCCTTCTTTGTGGTATTTAGCTTCAGAACTTTCTTTTTGCTTGTCTTGGATTTTGGTTCATTTTGTGATAGATAGGAGCACAAATTTATTTCATTTTGACCATAAAACTGTTTAAGTTCTTTAAAGTCTGCATATTTTTCATAAAATATGACAGGAGCTTTGAAAATATACCCTTAGAATTACTTACTTGCGAAACACTTTACCTTACAACAAGTTTCGTATTGAAAATTGTTCGATAGGGCCATAAGAATTTGTCAGTTTCCTTTGCTTGATACTCAGGCTCGACATATCCTTGCAGACCACTCGAAACATTCCAAATCTACTGGCATTCAGGCTCTTTCTTTGGTAAGTCTGCAACTCTGAAGTTTTTTATTACATTCCGTCTAAGAGCCTGTCAATGGCCTTGCTGCAGTGGTAACACCGGTTCCCCATCAGATCACTGTAGTTAAGCACTGTCAGGCTGGGCTAACACTTGGATGGGTGACCATCCGGTCTGCCGAGCACTGTTGGCAAGTGGGATGCACTCAGCCCTTGTGAGGCAAACTGAGGAGCTGCTTGATTGAGAAAAAGGAGCTCTGATCCCGTAAACTGACATATAGCTGCTAGAGCGGTGTGCTGACCACATACCCCCCCCCCCCCCCCCCCCCCCATATCTGCATCCAGTGACACGTGTGGGCTGAGAATGACACAGTGGCCGGTCGGTTTCATTGAGCCTTCCAAGGCCTCTTCGGACGGAGCTAGTTAGTACCTAAGAGTGTACCCATATGATAAGTAATATTTTGACGTTATCTAATCTCGTAATGATATTAACAGCTTAGTGAAGATGTAAGAACACTGCATAGGTTTATTCTGTCCTGAGCACAAATCAGAAAAATATTACAGATACCCTTACTTTTTGATCAAGGATTTGACTCACATAATTGTGCAAAAAACTAATAACTTGATTCACTCCTCTGTTTCCCACATCTTCGGTGTAAGGATAATATATTTCATCACTGTTGAACATTTGATGAGGGTGGAAACTGTAGAATGATAACTGACACTAGTTAAACAAATATTGTTAGTGCTGACATTTGGCAGGGATAGGTTTTCTATTATAGTCCATGCATATTGCTTCATTTTCTGCCATCTTTTTTACTTTCATGAATAAAATTTAATAGCCTTTACTTGTGAACCTTGTCTCCCATACAAAGTTCTTTAATTTGTAATTTCTAACTATTATTTTTCACATATATTTTATAAATCTTTGCATTCAAACCTTTCAATTCTGCTTGAAATTTGTCAAATGTTGAGCAGCTATCAGTTCGTAAGTACCCAAATGATAAGATGAATTTGTTGTTCAATATTTCCGGTGTAATTGCATAGGCTTCTGTGTCCAGAATCAGTTGACATAAAAGCTTTTTAAGTATTGACCCACATTGTAATGTAAATGCTATACTGGAGAACCAACATTTCGGCTGTGGTTACAGAGGCATTCTTCTGGGTCTGCGGTACTTTTATGTCAATTTTCCAGTATGTCTCAAATGAAACAGGAAGTTCAGGCTATTTTTCTTTATATACTATATGGCATTTTTTATTGATAGTTCTTCTTGAAGGTAAATTTTGTCTGTCTTTCCTTTAAATGCACCTGTGTTTATAATGGCTGCCTCCTCCTCTTTGGATTGATTCTAAGGCCAGTTTGCATTCTTGCCTCTTTTGCCTTTGGGAGGTGTTCCCTTATCCTGTATACTTCAGTGTATTGTATGCAGTCTGCACTTTGCTATTCTATGCAAAGCAATGGAGGCCTTTTGACAAACAGAAGTTTCACTCATTTTATCATCTTGTTTGTTTCTTACAATGTATCAGAAAGAGCAATCTCTGGTATTAGAATTGTCATAGCTAGGCCTTCCACAATCAATTAACCTCACAGAAATTAAGCTGGTTCAATAGTAAGATTTATTATACCAGTTACCTAACAAATTAAATTTCTCTTTTGTGGGGTTTGATTTGTTTAAAACACTCAAACACTGAGCACTTGCAGTCACTACATAGTCATGAGACATTGGCCTAAGGTAGCCACAAACAGTACTCATTCTGCATTAACATTCTCTATTTTGAGCTGATTGAGTAATGGATGGCTTCTCACCTTCATCTCGTGATGATCCACACATTTTAAACATCCAAAGAGGACCACACTACTCTCACACTTCAAACCTAACATGATTGCTATCGGGAAACAGCTCAGAGTAAAAAACTCAGCCAATCACTTTTGCAGTCACAACCTAAGTGACCTAACAGCTGTAATGTGAACTGTGGTAGCAAACCTTGGACTTCCCCCATTCTTTCTGTGAGAAGACCGACGTAGAATGTTCTTTCCATTACCACTAAGAGTGAAACTCATT
The DNA here is from genome assembly GCF_023897955.1 of Schistocerca gregaria. NCBI lineage: Eukaryota > Metazoa > Arthropoda > Insecta > Orthoptera > Acrididae > Schistocerca > Schistocerca gregaria. The sequence goes on from NC_064920.1 coordinate 942,250,614, forward strand.
GTATCTCAGTGACTTGGCACGTTATTTGAAAGTAATTTTAACTGCCTTGTAGTACCAATGTCTGGCTATCAGAATGTGCCATAAACTCACTTTGTAATAAAATGGACGTACTGTTTTTCCCATGGCTTCCAAACAGTATTTGACTGGTTAGTTGCCCACCCATTACATGATTTGATTTGCTGGAATTCATTAACAGTACTACGAACAGCTGACCTGCTGCAAAGGAAAACAGCTTTGTTTTAATGATCCCCCCCCCCCCCCCCCCCAAATCTTGTATTACGTCTGCACTTTTGTGTGAATTGAAGTATTTATTATATATTGTGTTTGATGTTGTCAGTTGGCCTCACAACAATAAAACTGAAAGTAATCAAATGCACTTAAATGAACAGAATGTATTGAAGAAAATAAAATTTGTGAAGATACAATGACACATGTGGAACCATCAGTAAAAATGAATGTTTAACCCAGGTCCAGTGGTATGTCCAGACAGCCTAATAGTTATGGTGAATGAATATTATAAGCAAGAAATTCAGGGTAGAGTCGTGGTCTGAATTAAATTTTTAATTGTTGCTACATATTCATAACATCTACATATACATCTACATGGCAACTCTGTAAATCACACTTAAGTGCCTGGGAGAGGGCTCATTCAACCACCTTCACACTAATTCTCTAATATTCCACTCTCAAACAGTGCACAAAAGGAAAGGACACCTGTATTTTCCAGTTTAAGCTCTGATTTTCTCTATTTTATTATGATGATTTTTTCTCTCTTTGTAGGTCAAGGTTGCCAAAATATTTTCACATTTGGAGGAAAAGGTTGGTGATTGAAATTTCATAAGAAGATCCTGCTGCAATGGAAAACTACTTTGTTTTAATGATTTCCATCCCAAATCTTGTATTATGTCTGTGAAAATCTCTCTCCTATTTCTCAATAACACTAAATGTGCTGCCCCTTCTTTGAACTTTCTTAATGTACTCCAATAATCCTATCTGGTAAGGATCCCATGGCGTACAGCAGTACTTCAAAATAAGACGGACAAGTGTAGTGTAAGCAGTTTCTTTAGTAGAACTGTTGCATCTTCTAAGTGTCCTGCCAATAAAATGCAGTCTTTGGTTCGCCTTCCCTACAACATATTCTACGTGTTCTTTCCAATTTCAGTTGTTTGTAATTGTGGTTCCTAGGTATTTAGTGGAATTTATATCCTTCAGATTTGATTGATTTTCATACTTTCCATTGTTTAGGGTCAACTGCTAATTTTTGCACCATTACAGATATACACTCCTGGAAATTGAAATAAGAACACCGTGAATTCATTGTCCCAGGAAGGGGAAACTTTATTGACACATTCCTGGGGTCAGATACATCACATGATCACACTGACAGAACCACAGGCACATAGACACAGGCAACAGAGCATGCACAATGTTGGCACTAGTACAGTGTATATCCACCTTTCGCAGCAATGCAGGCTGCTATTCTCCCATGGAGACGATCGTAGAGTTGCTGGATGTAGCCCTGTGGAACGGCTTGCCATGCCATTTCCACCCAGCACCTCAGTTGGACCAGCGTTCATGCTGGACGTGCAGACCACGTGAGACGACGCTTCATCCAATCCCAAACATGCTCAATGGGGGACAGATCCTGAGATCTTGCTGGCCAGGGTAGTCGACTTACAACTTCTAGAGCACATAGGGTGGCACGGGATACATGCGGACGTGCATTGTCCTGTTGGAACAGCAAGTTCCCTTGCCGGTCTAGGAATGGTAGAACGATGGGTTCGATTACGGTTTGGATGTACCGTGCACTATTCAGTGTCCCCTCGATGATCACCAGAGGTGTACGACCAGTGTAGGAGATCGTTCCCCACACCATGATGCCGGGTGTTGGCCCTGTGTGCCTCGGTCGTATGCAGTCCTGATTGTGGGGCTCACCTGCACGGCGCCAAACACGCATACGACCATCATTGGCACTAAGGCAGAAGGAACTCTCATCGCTGAAGACGACACGTCTCCATTCGTTCCTCCATTCACGCCTGTCGCGACACCACTGGAGGCGGGCTGCACGATGTTGGGGCGTGAGCGGAAGACGGCCTAACGGTGTGCGGGACCGTAGCCCAGCTTCATGGAGACGGTTGTGAATGGTCCTCGCCGATACCCCAGGAGCAACAGTGTCCCTAATTTGCTGGGAAGTGGCGGTGCGGTCCCCTACGGCACTGCGTAGGATCCTACGGTCTTGGCGTGCATCCGTGCGTCGCTGCGGTCCGGTCCCAGGTCGACGGGCACGTGCACCTTCCGCCAACCACTGGCGACAACGTTGATGTACTGTGGAGACCTCACGCCCCACGTGTTGAGCAATTCGGCGGTACGTCCACCCGGCCTCCCGCATGCCCACTATACGCCCTCGCTCAAAGTCCGTCGACTGCACATACGGTTCACGTCCACGCTGTCGCGGCATGCTAGCAGTGTTAAAGACTGCGATGGAGCTCCATATGCCACGGCAAACTGGCTGACACTGACGGCGGCGGTGCACAAATGCTGCGCAGCTAGCGCCATTCAACGGCCAACACCACGGTTCCTGGTGTGTCCGCTGTGCCGTGCGTGTGATCATTGCTTGTACAGCCCTCTCACAGTGTCCGGAGCAAGTATGGTGGGTCTGACACACCGGTGTCAATGTGTTCTTTTTTCCATTTCCAGGAGTGTATTATCTAAATTGTTTTGCAATTGTTTTTTATCTTCTGATGACTTTACTAGATGATAAATAACAGCATGATCTGCAAACAATCTAAGACAGCTGCTCAGATTGCCTCCTAACTGATTTATGAAGATAAGGAACAACAGAGGGCCTATACCACTATCTTGGGGAATCTCAGAAATCACTTCTATTTTATTTGATAACTTTCCATGAATTACTATGAACTGTGTCCCCTCTGACAGGAAATCATGAATCCAGTCACATAACTAATATGATATTCCATAAGCACCTAATTTGATTTCAAGCCACTTGTATGGTATGGTATCAAAATCCTACTGCAAATGTCATTATTATATAAAACCAGATAATACTATAGCTGTAATAGTTTTAGTGTTATAAAATTACAAGGAGGGAAAATGTCTGGCTAGTACTTATCTTCTCGTAAGATGGGTCCCTCTCAACCAGAGGTGTGGGTGACCTTCACCTCCTTCCAAAACTGACCCTACCTATCTATCCCTTATTCCTCCTTGAGGTAGGAACTAACAGTTATGAAAGCTAGAATAGATCTCCTTTCATATGTTTCTATTGGTAGTACATAGAATATTGCTTCATGAAGGTTAGTGCTAATCATCCATTTTGTTTTCATTTAATTTTTAGTGTTGTAACGTGAATTTGCCTTTTGATAATTTTGGTGTAGCTAGACATTTATTACACCAGACAATATCAAACACATTCTACAATGAAACTTCCTGACAGATTAAAACTGTGTGCCCGACCGAGACTCGAACTCGGGACCTTTGCCTTTCGCGGGCAAGTGCTCTACCATCTGAGCTACCGAAGCACGACTCAGGCACGGTACTCACAGCTTTACTTCTGCCATTATCCGTCTCCTACCTTGCAAACTTTACAGAAGCTCTCCTGCGAACCTTGCAGAACTAGCACTCATGAAAGAAAGGATATTGTGGAGACATGGCTTAGCCACAGCCTGGGGGATGTTTCCAGAATGAGATTTTCACTCTGCAGCGGCAAAGGTCCCAAGTTCGAGTCTCGGTCGGGCACACAGTTTTAATCTGCCAGGAAGTTTCATATCAGCGCACACTCGGCTGCAGAGTGAAAATCTCATTCTGGAAACATTCTACAATAATTAAGTCAATCTATATCAAAGTACAGAGTGTGTGTGTGTGTGTGTGTGTGTGTGTGTGTGTGTGTGTGTGTGTGTGTGTGTGTGTTAATTACCCAAATTGTGAGAATATTCTTGTTAAGATAATTATTCGCATCTTTTTTTTCCAGAGTACAAATCTCCACAGTATGAGAGATTAGGATTTAATTTAGTAAAAGAACGGCTTGTATCTCTTGGATATCCTCAAGAAATACGAGAGTTTGTCTATGATCCATCTTTCCCCATAAGGTAAGAAGATGAGTGTGTACATATTTCTGTGTGTATTCTGTCTGCAAATGAAAGCTCAAAGGAACAGTAGAATGTTATTTGATTTTTATTGATTCCAAAAATCTCAGCGTGTTAGTACACATAGATATAGACAGGTCACATTTAAGTTACATACATAAATAGATATATACATTTTTGAGATATTCAGTTGCATACCTGCAAAAATATAGACATTTTTAAGATTTACACTCATATAAAGTATATGTTCATAGATAGTCATCATTCTTACAATATGTTCACACACAGTCATCAGATAAAAATTACAGAGTAATGCCTGTATACATTATTTACATTATATTGTCACATGTGCAGATAAGTCATAACAAGGAACCAACAGTTAGATCTATTAAGTGAGGCAAATAAGTCAGGTGAAAGTGAAATAGTAACACACATATTAAGGTACATAACTGAAATCATCTAACACAAAAGTGTTGTGTAGAAAACTCTGGACCATTTCATACTGTGTTAAATTTATTGGCTTCTTTCTTTCAGAGGACTTTGGTTTGATACACTTTATGGGAATCTTCTAAAAGTTGATGCATATGGGAACATATTGGTTTGTGTTCATGGATTTAATTTCCTGAAACAGTAAGTATTTACGCAAAATATTGAAATTAATGTCATGCATGGCTTCTAAAAGGAATAAAATTTTCTAAATTTCCATATTTACTAACACAAAATATTTTCTAAATCTTTTGACAAAAAGAAAATAAATTGTTAATTACATAAAAAGGTATAATGTTGCTTTAATCATCAGCTCCTATGAAAAACCCATAAGATGAATGCTAAAAATTCCCCGATTTTATATTTCTTCCTAGTGAGGTTCACCTCGGTTCTAAGGTCTTACTCAATGTCTCACTTGACTTCATCCTGTTTTTCTTCCTATTGACATTTGACGTGACAGAACGAATTATAAGTGGCAGTTCACACCGTGGGTGATGGGGGAATTAAGGGAATATTTTAGGCCATTGTGGGGAGAGGAGATGTGAGAGGAAATGTGATGGAATTAACAATCAGTGTTGCCAGCACAACTTGCAACATTCAGCTTCACCGCCCAATTATGATACAACCACTGTTAGATTGCAGCAGTAATGGGAAAACAAGACAGTCGACGCGAAGTGTTCCGGTCCGAGCCCATACATGATGAACTGGCCCAACCAGCACCTTTTCTTGTGCAACTTATGTCTCTGTCTCATCTTTTTGCATGTATTTCCAATTTACTGTATTCAGCAACAACATCAATTGTCAATCTTTAAATTCAAACACTGAGTCTCAAAGAATATACTTGGTCATAATCAAGGAAACATCGCCCATTTCCGGCTAGTGAACTCTTGTTGGCTGGCAACTTGTTAAGCCACCCAATAGCCAGCGCAGCCACCACACCTCACCAACTCATGAAAATGAGCTTGCCTAATGGATTTGTGGAGAGGGGTAGTGGCCTTTCAGCGACGGGAGTGCAGGTAGGGGTGAAAGCATTTTGTGAAATGCTGAAAATATACTTTATGTACAGATGATGTGCTGTGACAGAAATGTCACACGGAAATAGAACAAGGGTTTTGCAGTAGCACAATGATGTGCTGTGACAGAAATGTCACACAGAAATAGAACAAGGGTTTTGCAGCTGCACATTTTAAAGAGTTTTGTGTTCAAAACTGACATGATACAGTTGCAACAACTACAAGGGGCATTTGAAAAGTCCATGCAAAAATAAAAACTACTTACGTGTTAGGGTAAACATTTTTCATTTTTCGACATAGTCTCATTTTAGACTTATACACTTCGTCCAACGCTGTTCTAATTTGTTGATCCCTTCCAGATAATACAAATTGTCCAAGTCTGCAAAATACCTATTAGTTGCCGCAATCACCTCCTCATTTGAATAAAATCTTTGTCCCACCAGCCATTTCTTCAAATTGGGGAACAAATTTGAGGGAGCCAAGTCTGGAGAACGGGGGGAATGTGAAACGAACTGAAATCCTATTTCCATTAATTTTGTGACCATAGCTGCTGAGGTGTGCGCTAGTACATTGTCGTGATCGAAAAGGACTTTTTTGCAGTCCAATCACCGGCGTTTTTTTTTTGAAGCTCGGTTTTCAAACCGTCCAGTAACGATGAATAATATTCATCTGTAATAGTTTTACCCTTTTCCAGATAGTCGATGAGGATTATCCCTCGCAAATCGCAAAAGGCAGTCACCATAACCTTTCTGGCCGAAGGAATGGTCTTCACCTTTTTTTGGTGCAGATTCTCCCTTGGTAGCCCATTGTTTAGATAGTTGTGTGGTCTCAGGAGTATAGTAATGTATCCACGTTTCATACACAGTGACGAAACGATGCTTAAAGTTCTGCGGATTCTTCCTGAACAGCTGCAAACCATCCTTGCGACACTTCACATGATTCCGTTTTTTGTCAAGTGTGAACAATCGCCAAACCCATCTTGCGGATAACTTTCTCATGTCCAAATTTTTATGCAAAATATTCAGTCGAGAAGCCCACAGCACTAGCAATCTCATGCACCTTAACTCTTCTGTCATCCATCACCATAACATAGATTTTATCAATGTTTTCTGGAGTCGTAACCTCCTCATGGCATCCAGAAAGTACAGCATCACTTGTGCCCATATAGCCACTCCAAGAAGTTTTAAACCACTTATAAACTGTTGTAATTGAATATAATGTAAGATATCTGATGAACACTGCAACCAGGGAGAATGAAACGTGCCAGTCTGCAATAGATAATATAATCATTGGTATTCGTCTTTATGATCTTATATCTTCTGTTATTATAAGTGCTTTGTCAGACCACCATGCAGTAGAACTAAGTGTGCACGTAAAAAAGGTTCCTACACTCAGTTGCTATAGATATATTAGGATGAATACAGACCAAAATATAACTCATTTGAATAATATGCTAAGGAATGTGGATTGGAACAGTGTTCTAACGATACATCATAGTTACGGCAAATTCTCAAGTGAACTATTCTACGAGGGTTGTTTTTTAAGTAAGGGCCGTTCGTGCGTATAGTCCCGTAGTTTGCGCGGATGCCGCAACAAGCCACCGCGCCACTTGCCGGCAACCTTCCCATTCACACTGATGCAAGTTGCAGCTCTGTAGCTGACGTGTACGCATAGCTGTGCTACTTGATAAAGTTTACGATTATTGGATCGCCCACCACGTGTGAGATACGGTCAGTGATACGTTTTTTGACCGCAAGAAGCCTATCAGCTGCAGAAATTCATCATCAGTTAACAGAAGTTTATGGCTTGAATGCAATGAGTGAAGGTAAAGTGCGTCAATGGGTTAGAGAGTTTAAAAATGGCCGTCAAAACTTCCATGATGAAGAACGCTCAGGCCAGCCCTCTGTGATCACTGATGATTTGGTGGCTGCAGTCGAAACAAAGATTCGTGAGGATAGAAGATTTACAATTTCCATTCTTTCTTTGGAATTTCCACAAGTTTCAAGATCGGTTTTGTACAAAATTGTGTCTGAAAACCTAAACTTTAAGAAACTGTGTTCTCGGTGGGTACCCAGACTCCTCACAGAGGACCACAAAGGGAAGAGATTTGCCACTTCATTGGATTCGTTACGAGGAAGAAGGGGATGACATGTTGAGTCAAATTGTCACAGGTGAAACATGGGTATCCCATATCACTCCCGAAAGCAAGCGACAATCGATGGAATGGCGGCACACAATCTCACACGCCAAGGTCAAAGCCAAACAGATGCTGTCAAAGCGCAAGATTATGGCAACTGTGTTCTGGGACCGGCGCAGTGTTTTGCTAGTGGACTTTATGCCACAAGGAACGACAATCAACTCAGATGCCTACTGTGCAACTCTAAAGAAGCTCCGCAGAGCAATTCAAAACAAAAGGCGCGGCATGCTGACAAAAGGAGTTTTGTTCCTGCACGGTAACGCTAGGCCTCACACCTCATCTACTCATGTATTTGCACCGCACACACAACACACTGTAGATTGTGAAGATTGGCAGTAATGACAGAGCATAAAGCAAAACTGTAGCATCTGAGCTTGCTTTCAAATTTACACTTTGCACAGTGTACAGAAATTCACTGAGCTGACTTCTAACAAACTTGTAACATCAATTGGGGAAGTAAACTCATTTTTTCACATCTGTGTTTCTGTCATCAAGCCTAAAATAGCACTTTAACAGTGGTGAGTATATATGAAGTGTGGCTTGCAAGAAAAGCAATGCTGACAAAGTATGTTGTTAAGCAGATGTCTGCATTTGTGCTGGTGGTTTAACCACATAACTGCTGCGATGTTTTTGGTTTAATTCAACATGTTCATCAGTTTTTACTTTTTTGTGGGTGAGCACAAAGGATGATCTCTCAAAAACAAATGTCATGAATATATAATTTGTGGTCACAGCATGTTGGAAAAAAACTGTATTACCTTGTACCCAAATACCATTTTCAAGTTTTTGATGAATTTTTACTTTCTGCTACACATCTGTGATTTTTTAAGAACTGATGAAATTCATTATGACAAATTAATATATAAAAATTGTATTGTACATTTAATTTCCTTCACTTAGACAGATTTCATTTAAAGCATTGGAGAAAATTGCTATTTTTAATCATATATGCTAGTTACATGTATTTTTGCTCATATTTTGTGGAGTTTTAACATTTTCCTCAATTTTGTGTTTTTTAAGCCTGGACCACAAGAAAACAAAAAATATGGGTTTCACTGTATTGTCATTAGTGTTACTGCACTTATACATTTACGTTACTGCCTTTGTTCAGGCTTTCATTATAATACTCGTGTACTGTTCATCTACATTCTGTACAATATGCGATAAAAAAAAAGTGAAGCACCAAGAAGTGGAGGAAATGAAATGAAACTTCGTAGGTCCAGAGAGTACGTGATATTATTTCAATTATACCAAATTAAGTCAAATTTTCAAAGAATTTCACAACATGAGCCCACTTATCATTGTATGACATTGTACCACCTCTGGCCTGGATGTGCGCTCTGATTCAGTTGTGATGAGTGTCATAAAGCCATAGTATCATCTTCTGAGACAAAGTGGCTCACAATGCTGTAATTGGACCTTCATAAACTAGATACTGGCACTGGGACAGAGTTGATGGCTAAGCTAGTCCCTCATATTTTCTATCAGGGTCAAATCTAGGTGTCTCGCTGGCCATGGGAGTACCTCATCATCACATAAACAGTTCATAGACACACCTCTCTTGTGTGAACAAGCATTGTGTTGTTGAAAACTTGCACTGTCATACTTACACACGAGGACACAGGAGGCTTTTGTACTGCCGAAGTTCCCTCAGTCACTACCAGCCTTGACATAGAATCATAGCCAATGCCTTCCCACTACTTGACACCAGGAGTAACACCACTGTGTGTCTCAAAAACACTGGGAAAATGAGACGTCTTCCCAGTTCACTGGCATATTTGCTGACAATGGTCATTGGGATGGTGCAGAACTGCAATCCATCCCTGAACATAATGTGACACCATTAATCAGCAGTTCATGATTCCCAGTTATGGCATAATTCCAAATGCAGCCATTTGTGGTTTGGTGTTAACGATGGGCTACATACGGGACAGTAATTCTCTAATCCGGCTGTTGCTAGTCTCTGACCAGTGGCACAGAATATTGCAGGGGATCCATTACTTGTTGATTTGAAGGGGTTATGATGTGCTTGGTACACAGTATGTTGATGCTCCCTTGTGTGATTAGACTTATTCAACCAGAACTTTGACGACAAATATGCCTGCCATCATGTTCTCATACAGTCCTTCATCAGACTACTGTCACATCTGAATGCTCCACAAATGTAGATGTTGCACAGTCTGATCAACTGGCCAAATAGACCCACACTGATAGCCCTTTCAAACTCTTGTCAGGTACTGGTAATGCTGTCTCACTGAGTATGCAGCATCTCTGTGCACTTCACAGTGATCTCGCAACATCTGCCTCCGTTCATGCCCCTTATATACCTTACCAGGCCTGGTAACAACATCAGACATGAACAACACTAATGCACTATGGTGGCCATTCTGCTTGTCACCAGGAATTGCAACTCTTAATCATCTACACACCCACCAGTGCTGTATATGTGACATCTGACTACATTATATGGGTGTTTCGCCCCCCCCCCCTCCTCCTCTCTCTCTCTCTCTCTCTCTCTCTCTCTCTCTCTCTCTCTCTCTCTCTCTCTCTCTCTCTCTCTCTCTCTCTCCTTCTTTTTTTTTCCCAGGCTGTGTTTTTCCACCTGTGTCAGCTCGCTTTTCATATCTGTGTTCACAAATTTCTTTTTTCTTTTTTGTATGTGACTGTTAAAGCTCCACACTTTTCTTTTCATACAGTTTCAACAGCATTCATATATGAATCAGTCTGTACTTTATTGCAAATCTACATTTCAGTTATAGTATAGCTATCATGAGTTCTATAATATATAAGAAACACAAAGAAATCAGACATTGAATGCTAACAAACTAAGTTTATATCACAGTTATACAGACCTGGTGACTCCATAATAAATGACATACCATTTGAAGTGAGTCATATGGTATCAACAGGCCAGTAAACGCACTGGTTATTACATGTACCTGACTTAATTCAGACCGAGGCTGCTGTTTGGGGACCTATACAACCAGCCACAGTATATGTCATAGAGAAACAATACCCTCTATGTCAAAGAAATATATGTGAGACTAGCAATCCAAACAGTTTTGTATTAAAATAAGAGTAGACAAAGTACAGTTATAATAGAATAACAGTTTTGCACTAAACAAATGACAAGGTAAAGTAAGATCAATATAATGACTTAGTGGATTCAGGACTGTGTGGAATGTAGTGAAATGAGAGACAGGACAAACAGCCACAGAACTGGATAATATCACTACTGAACTGAATGAAAGATACAGTAGAAAGTATAGGGACAAACAGTTCAAGAGAAAAATTGCAGCATTCTGAAATTAAGAAAATTATACGTTCTCTCAAAAATAAAAGCTCATATGGCTTTGATGATGTTTTATCACCTTAGCAACAATAATATCCTCAGCAGATTACAGTTTATGTTTCAGAAGAGTTGTTGTATCGAGAATGCCAGTTACTCACTCACCAAATTTTACCAGTGTTAAATAATTAATGCCATTCTATTTTCTGCAACCTACCTAAAGCATTTGACTATGTGAATCATGATATTTTCCTAGATGAACTGAAGTTTTATGTGCTTGATGGTATATCCAACAAATGGATAATGTCATATCTAAACAAAAGAATGCAAAAAGTTGTACTTAGTAATTAAACCAATACAGTCCGGGGCATAATTCTTACTAGGGAAAAATCACGTATAGTGTTTCCCAAGACTCAATCTTACTTTCACTATTGTTCCTTACATATGTAAATGATCTTTCGTCTAATGTATATGAAGCAGAATTAGTTCTTTTTGCAGATGACACTAGTATTATCAATCCAAGCATAAAGACAGACACAGAAGAACTGATAAAAAGTATTGTTAGAAGTATCATTGACTGGTTTTCTGTGAATGGATTCACCTTCAATTTTAAAAAGACACAACATATTCAGTTCTGCACATCTAGAGGTACTGTACAAATCATAATTTTAACAGATAATGAGAAAATAATAGATAGGATGGAAACCTCAAAATTCTTAGGTGTCCATATGTATGAGAATTGAAACTGGAAAAAGAACATTTTGGAGCCCCTAAGACAACTTAGTTGAGCCACATTTGCTCTTAGAGTCATTGCAAGTCTCGAGGAGAGAAAAATCAGCACGTTGGCATATGTTGAATATTTCCATTCAATATGTCATAAGGGATAATATTCTGGGATAACTCATCTTTAAGATTGAAAGTCTCCATTGCTTAAAACGTGCTGTCAAAATAATATGTGGTGCTCACCCATGATCATCTTGTAGACATCTTTTTAAGGAGTTGGGCATTTTGACTACTTATTGCTTCACAGTATACTTATTCCCTCATGAAGTTTGTTGTAAATAATCCACTACAGTTAAAGAGGAACAGTTATGTATATAATTACAATACCAGAAGGAAAAATGACATTCATTACTCCACATTAAGGTTGTCCTTGGCACTAAAAGGGGTGCACAATGCTGCAAAAAAATTTTTGATCACTTACCCAGTCATACAAAATTTCTGACAAACATCAGAGTAAAATTTGAAAATAAACAAAAAGTTTCTCCTTGACAACTCCTTCTGTTCTGTAGAAGAATTTTATTTATTGTAATGTATAAAAGGGGGAGGGTAGGAATTACTAACATCTGTAAATTAAATAAAAATAAAATAAAATAAATTATACATTTTCAGCATTCACAAATTAACTTGTGGTGTGAATGCAAAATGACTCATTTCACATCATTACAATTTATTAAAATGACTCATTTCACATCATTACAATTTATTGTACAAAACGATCCAGGGAACATGGACTAACTAACTAACTGACTAACCCACTGATGCTGTTGTGAAACATGTCAAAATTTTTTTTATAACTTATAACAATGATTAAAGCTTCATGTAGGCACTGATGATAGATATACTGTAACTGAAATCTAGACCTGCAATAAAGTACAGGTTGACTTTAGACTCATTGCTGACTTCCTTCCTGTCTGAATTACATACAGTCACTGTGCACAATGGTTATAAGGAAATCCAACCTGAGAATTAAATTTAAATATTCATATCCTTATGGCATAAGTTTTCTCACAGTTACACAGGAATAAGTAAAGTTTGTAGTGAATGCTTGGTGAGAAGATTTCTTCTATTGCTACTACAATAATTCTTTTGGATATCAAGTGACTTACATGCAGTAACATGCCCTGTGAGTGAATTGTTTGTCTTGCAGTCCAGTATTAATTTGTATGTTCTGTGAGTTACTTGTAATGTTTGTCTTATTTTAATAACAATTTTTGGACATCTTAAATGAAGATAATGTTTAGTATCACTGGTTTTTTAATTTAATTTTGATTTTTAATTAACTATGCCACACACAGTGACTAATCACAGAACAATTATGATAAAATCAAGTTAATCATACAGCATGGTTTTTGCTCAGCACTGAAAAAAGAAATTAAGTTTTGTGATTGCGATCTGTTGATTTTAAAAAAAATTGTGAATTGTGATTTATGTGTCTCATAACATACATAATCTAAATCATTTGATTCAGTTACAGGAGACATTTCAAAATTGCGGTAAAATTTCACCTTAAACAAAGAACAGTTGATGTTAACTAACAGCATAATAATAATAATACAATTTAGTTTATATACATACAATAAAAATCTAACACTTAATTATCCCTTGCTCAAATTATTATTTCACCCTCTATGAATGCATCTTATTTAATGTGCATAATGGAATTTTTGGTGTTGTCATAAATCTTGTTGCTCACTCTGAGTCAGACACTGCAGGTGTGTGTTGTTGTGCGGGAGGTATTTGATTTTCTTCCTTCCACACATATCTGGAAGGCGTTCCCCGATCCACCACCTGAGGACGTGCTCTGTAGGGGTTTCTGGCTCCCCGAGCATCTGACCCAGACTGGGTGGCTGATATCACATGTGGAAAGCAACGGGAAGCTACCACATTACTATTCCCAAGGTGTACTTGACATGGTCCTCTACGTGCAAAATAGTGATTCCAGAGGTAAAACATCCCCTTAATTGGATCTCCGGGAGGGGAGTACATCGAGGCTAATTGAAAGTGTAAGGATAAAGAAAAAGAAAAGGAAAGCGGAAAAGTTAAGGGTTGGTACATGGAATGTTCGCACCCTCTTTCAATCTGGCAAATTTGAAAATTTGAAAGAAGGATTAGAGCACAACAGTATAGATATTCTTGGAATGTGTGAGGTGAGATGGGGAGGCAATGGTGGGTTACAGAGTGATGACTACAAACTATTTTATTTAGACAAGGAAAAAAATGGAATGAATGGAGTAGCTATCATGATAAAGAAGGTAAAAACCATGACAACAGAGGTGGAATACATAAATAGCAGATTGATGATGCTGAGGTGAAAGGTCACAAGAAAGATGTAGTTCCGATACAAGTCTACATGCCAACCACCAAACACAGCGACAATGACACTGAGGAGTGCTGCAGCAGAATTGAATCACTGATTGAGAGAGAGAAGAAAAAGGTGTGCATCATTGTAATGGGAGATTGGAACGTGATGGGTGGCAAAGGGAAAGACAGAGATGTGTTTGGAAAGTTTGGATTCAGTAACAGGAACAAAAGAGGTGTGAGAATAGTAAGATTTTGTAAGGAAAACTCATTGATAGTTATAAACAAGCTTTTTGAACATCATAAAAGAAGACGGTACACATGGACATCAAATATAGACAATAGAAGATACCAGATCAATTACATACTAATACAGATTCTGGACATGAATGAGAAGTACTAAGGCTTATCCATGAGCAGATCTTGGTTGTAGCAGATGTGCAGTTTAGATTGAAAAGAATGTTGCTAGGTAAAGTGAGAACAAAATTTAACATGGATGCTCTAAAGGAAGAAGGAGTGGCCAAAAAGCTTGAAAAAGAGTTGTGAGACAATTGGAAAATTAGAGAAAAGACAGAAGGCGTAAACGAATAGTGGAACCAGTTCAGAGACACCCTGAAAGCAACCAGTAAAGATGTTGTTAGTGTGGTGAAGTGCAAGCGGAGAAGTAAACCGTGGGTTACCGATGACATGATCTTGAAGGTGGAAGAAAGGAGAAAATGGAAAAACACACAAAATGATGATGGAAAAAGACGGTACAGAAGACTGAATAATGAGCTGAGGAGAGTAACTCTGATCAGGCCAGGGAAAAATGGATGAGAGAAATATGCTCAGAAATTGAGACACTGGAGAAAGAGGGTAATTATGAAAAGATGTATCAAGTAGCCAAGGAAATAGTATTTCAAGGAAGGAAGAACAAAACTAATATGGAGATAGAAGGGGAAAATGGAACTCTTTTAAGTGGCTCACATGCTGTTCAGAATATATTGGATATATTGAAACTCTCTTTGAAGCAGATCAAAGATTTTCCAATCTGCAGATTGAGAAGAAAGATTCAATAAATTAAGATGAAAAGGAGATTTTATCCTAGGTTCCAGAGGTAAATAAGACATTGGGGAACTAAAAAATAAGAAAGCGTGTGGTGTAGATGGCATTCCAGCAGAAACCTCAAACAGATTAAAAGAAACGGGCGAGAATGAGTTGAGCTCTCTTTGCAACTAAGTCTATGACAAAGGGGAATGGCCATAAGACTTTCTAGTAAGTATAATAGTTCCAATCCCAAAGACTAATAGTCCCAAAAAGTGTGATGACCACAGGACAATCAGCCTAATATCGCAGGCAGCAAAAGTAGTTCTTTGAATTCTGAATAGCAGGCTATATGGAACTCTGGAGAGAACACTTGGTGAAGAACAATATGGTTTCATAAGGGGAAAGGGAACACGAGATGCCATTGGACTTCCAAGAACCATCGGCGAAAGATACATAGAAAAGGACAAAGAAGCATATGCTGTCTACATAGACCTTGAATAGGCCTTTAATAGAATCCAGCGGGATAAGCTGTTATATATCTTTAAAAAGGAGGGAGTAAAGTGGGAGTAGAGTAGATTGATCACAAATCTGTATCTGAATCAGAAAGCTTTGGCACGAATAGGTAATGGTATCTCCGAAAACAGCAAGATTGAGAGAAGTGTTAGACAGGGCTGTTGTCTCTCGCCAGTCCTATTTAACATCTGTGTGGAAGAAGTAGTGGAAAGCTGTTTGGGTGGGACAAGAGGTTTGCAGATGACATGACGATCTTCACAGAAAATCAAGAGACACTGACTCAAATGCTAAATGACCTGAATGAAGCCTGTGCAACATATAGTATGAAAATTAATAAAAAGAAAACCAAAAGCATGGTCATAGGCCTAAAGAAAAGAAAATTGAAAATTAAGTTTGGGTCAGAAATCGTAGAACAGGTAAGAGCATTCAAGTATTTTGGAAGTTGGATTAAAGAAGACACGGATTGCAACAAGGTATCAAAGTGAGAATGGCTGTGGTAAAAAAAATCATTTCAAAAGCAGAGAAGACCCCTAACTAGTTGTTTAAACAAGGAATTGAGGAAGTGCCTGGGTAAGGGCTTAATATGGAGCGTAGCCTTGTATGGAGCAGAAATGTGGACTTTGAGAAAGCAGGATGAGAAGAGAATTGAAGCTTGTGAAATATGGATATGGTGTGGAGTGGAGAATATCAGCTGGACTGATTAAGTCAGGAATGAAGAAGTACTGAGGACAGTTGGAGAAGAACAGAGGATGATGCTGATGGTGAAGAACAGGAAACTAAACTGGATAGGCCAAAATCTAAGAAGAGATTGCCTTCTACTTGAAGCAATTGAAGTTTTCATTCTGGGAAAGAAAGGGAAGGGCAGAAGAAGGTTGCAGATGCTGGATGATGTCAGCAGACTACAAGAAGGGTACTGAAGATTGAAGAGGAATGCAGAAGACACATAAGCATGGAGGGCTACGCAGTCAAAATCTGGTGTAAGGCAGACAACCCAGTGATCATGATGATGATGATAATTCTTGTTTATCAAAGTTTACACAGAAAATATAATTGTAAATAAGACTACAGCCAAATAAATGCGAAAGAAAATCTCCACACCAGAAAACTAACAGACAAAGCATACTGCAGAAAGATTTACTGGCTTTCAAAATCTTTGGTATTGAAAAACAAAAGGAAAAAGTAAGAGAAAATTGAACTTCAAAGGCCGGCCAGCGTGGCCGAGCGGTTCTAGGTGCTACAGTCTGGAACTGTGCGACCGCTACGGCACGCAGGTTCGAATCCTGCCTCAGACATGGATGTGTGTGATGTCCTTAGGTTGGTTAGTTTCAAGTAGTTCTAAGTTGTAGTGGACTGATGGCCTCAGAAATTAAGTCCCACAGTGCTCAGAGCCATTTTGAGAACTTCAAAGGTTCATATTGGAAGGCAGTTGCCCATACGAATGGTTGAAGAGGGAGAGATGTGAATAACAACTATGGTTTTAAGGGAGAGGGTAAGGAGTCATTCCAATCCCAATATATATATTAAAAACAAAGATTCCAAGACTTACCAAGCGGGAAAGCGCCGGCAGACAGGCACATGAACAAAACACACAAAAACACACACAGAATTACTAGCTTTCGCAACCGATGGTTGCTTCTTCAGGAAGGGATTGGAATGACTCCTTACCCTCTCCCTTAAAACCCACATCCTTTCGTCTTTCCCTCTCCATGTGCCTGTCTGCCGGCGCTTTCCCGCTTGGTAAGTCTTGGAATCTTTGTTTTTAATATATTTTTCCCATGTGGAAGTTTCTTTCTATTTTATTTACAATCCCATATATATATATATATATATATATATATATATATATATATATATATATATTACTGTGACAATTAAGATGCATAACACCCATCCTCTTAGGAGGTACAAAATAGCAAACAGACTGCAAGCTGCACTTGTAAATCTGGTTTCTAAATCAGAAATGTATATCAATTTTGGTAGCTTGCAGTATTTTGCTCATTTTTTGAGCATCTATAAAGGTCTTGTATTAATGCTTACAACATTGTGTTTTCATATATACCATGTAAGAAAATAATAATATTTTTCACTTTTAGTTCCCAGGTGTATGAACTCTACCCAAATAAATTCCTTCAACTGGATGAATCTCGTGTGTATGTACTCAACACGTTGTTTAATCTTCCTGAAACATATTTGCTGGCATGCCTAATTGATTTTTTCACAAATTCACCACAGTACACAAGGTAAGATTAATAAAATAAGTATCTCAGAACTTCTGCAATATTATTTACTTTTTTCTGGGTTTAATGGTACTAGCAGTAGGATAAAAACAAGAGATTTGTTTTCAGATTGTCCCTTTTTTATAGATTATCTCATTAAATAATTAATTTCCTACAGTATTGTTGAAATAAAATTAAAGATCTGTGGATAAATTTATAGACAACTGTTGTTCCAGCTACTTGTGTGCCATAGTAATACATAATGATTAAAAATTATTGGGTGTTTTCGTAATAACACTGTGTATAAATAAATGATCTTGTCACCACTGTGAAGAGGAAAGTTTGGTTTTGTGTCAATACTCATGCGTATAACATAGCAGATGATCTTGCGGTGAACCTCTTCATGCTAGTAGTTGCAAATAAGTCTGATTTACCATTGCCTATGGCTGTGGTAATGAACCTTCAGAATTTTTGAAACATCACAGAAAATAGAGAAACATAAACTTAGTCCTTGAGAAATTGTGCTCACTGAGATCTGGCAATAGGGCTTCTGTGAGCAGAAAGTGTTGTTTGTGGCTAATGTATGGCCACTGTATCAACTTGACAACACTCTTGAATTTTTGTAAGGCTGTATGGTGGAATCCTGTCTTTTCAGAAAAAGAAACCCTGTTACTTTCTCTCTGCTATGAGCTACTTAAGTTAATCATTAGAAAAGCACGTCCAGGTCCACGTGACCTTTTACAATTCTATTGGCAAAGAAAAGTGGGCCAATTACGTATTATTTATTAACAGCCGTTGCATAGTATCGCCTGTTGTGCTGACCACTTTTGCATATCCACACAGTCTTTTATTCCTTTGCATATGTTTGCCTTGTTTTCTGAAAAAGTCCTGTGTTTTTTGTTTTAAGTGCCTTTATTCTTATGCTAAAAATAAATCTTGTTCATCATATGCTGTTATAATTTAACTACAGCCTGTCCAATAGTTTATGGGCCCAGAAAAACTTGTTAATTTCCAGGTGTAACATTTTATTTTCTTCACATTAATCAAGTCTCCAATGTGCGTTCTGTTACATTGAGGGTTTTCCTAGGAAAGCAGAAAGGTAAAACATGGATCAAATGGAGCTTTTCACTATCCAAAAATTTGATGGAGGTAATCTTCGTTTATGGAAGTATCAAACAGAAATTATCTTTGAGATGAGAATTTTCTAGACATTGTTAGTTAGCGTTAGTAAAGAACGCCAGTTGAAGCTACAGGTGCATAGAACTTATGGGATGAGTTTAATGTGAAGGCAGTGCTTTTTATTTCGTTTGGTATTGATTCAACCAGCTGCAAACTATCATTTCATGACAGTAAATGTGGAATTGGCTTAAAATAATGAGCACCAATCTGCAGTCTGCAATAATTAGTTATAAGATGTCACTCTGGACACTATTGCACAACATGTCAGTAAAGTTGAAGCACTAGCACAGTCTCTTGCAGATGTAGGTGAACCAGTAGCAGATACAGAGAAGACTGGCAAAGTTTTAGGTAAACTTCTGGAAAAATATGGTGTATTTGTTACAGCTTAGGACTCAAGTGAAAAAAGCAGCCAGACTTTTAATAATTAAACGCCAGGGTTACTGAAAGAAGAGCAGCACTTGTCTAAGACTGAAGAAACCACAACTACGTATGGTAATCACAAAAGTGATAAATGTCAGGGACACTGTTTGCAAAGCAATTTAAATGAAAGTTCTCCAAATAAGAAGAATTTTGAGTGCTATAATTGTAAGAATGGTCATTATAAGGTTGCACCTAAGAAAGGACAGATGAAATTGTCGATAGAAAGTCAAGAATCTGAACTTTAAGCCCCGAGTGCAGAAATCGGGAACATTTTGGTTACTAATTACGATAATGATTGGCTTGCTGATAGTGCTGCATCAAACCACATGATGTCACACAATGAATATTTTTAATGCTTGGGAAGTTCATAGTTTCTGTTCAGATAGTAGACAATTCAGTTGCCTATGCGAAGGTACTTGATCAGTCAAGTTAAATGAACTACTAAATTGTGTGTGGGAACCTTGTACACTGGAGGATGCATCGTATGTACCTGGTTTAAAAAATGTATATATATATATATATATATATATATATATATATATATATATATATATATATATATATATATATATATATTTTCAGTGGGAGGAACAGCTGATAAAAGTTCAGAAGTCACATTTAACAATAATAAGAGTGAGATATTTAATGAGAAGCTAGTGGGAAATAGTGTAAAAGCTCAAAATCGAAGATGTTATTTTGCATGGAAAATGTGAAACAAGCAAATTATGCATCATTTTCACAATTCGTTCATAACTAAAGAATAAATCTCATTCATTATATGCTGTTATAATTTGATTACACCCTGTTTGACAACAGCACTTCTGCACTGTCACATGTGTTCTCAGGGACAGATCTTGATCTTTCAGATCCCCATGTTTGGACATTGACACATAAGTGAAATTTCACTTCAATTCTCTGTGTGATTCATTGCAATAAATTCTCACTGTATTCAGTAATGGAAGTAAAATTTCTCATAAAATATTTGCATCAAGTTCATTTGGCAGAGTTTGTGTACCATATGCAGTTTGTTCAGAGCCTACTGCAGTTCCTTATATAGAACATTCCTCACTGCTGATGTTGATAACTACAACTTTTGAGTGGATCTCTGTGTTAGTTCCAATGGTCTCCACAGTAAACTTTAATGCCTTTTGCTGACCATATCTTTGCTTGCAACAGACTTCCTCTCAGGTCCTTTTCTTTGGATGACAAATGCATCTTCTGTTGTTAAATTGTTCATACTAACTATTGTATAACATTGTGGGGGTACCATGGTGCCCAAATTGCTTTCTAAATTGCTGTTGTATGAAAATGCTCTTTCCTTGCATTCAAGTGTGCATGAAAAAGTCTATTGATTTAACACAAACACATTTTCCAACATCAATAACATAAAAGTTTCCAGTTTGATGCTGTATGTAGAGATATGTGAGATGAGGATAGCCATATTAATAATACTTTCAGATAAAAGCTTATAGCACTGCAGATAACTGCAATATAATTACTAGCTGGTTGAAAGTTAGAAGACAATGGCAGTATTACAATTTTTGTCTATTTGCATTATATGTGATCGAAGGACATGATTGCATGAGGCAGCATTGCACTTCGATTGTAGGAGCAGGCACAGGCACACTGCCAAATCTCTTTACGTGATGAGTGGTTTAAAGTGGTTTACAGAATTTTAATGTCTGCAGATGCAGGTGAAAGGTTTGTGGATGTGAATAAAGGACTTATGGACTGTGCTTACTGTCACAGACCTCTCACTATAAACTTTCTTCCTTGAGGTGATGATAAAACCCTGTATTTATATTGTATTTATGAAAATTTGCTAGCATTGAAATCTATCTATATCCATAGAGAAAGGAAAGGACTCTTTTAGTTTCTTGTAACTAGTTTGAAATAGTTTTCATATGTTCTACAAGAGAAAAAACAGAAACAACACAAAAAACTACTCTTGACACAGAAGAAACCCATGCTGATCTATGTCCCTTTTTGTCATGTCAAGCATTACTTCAACAAGTATGAAAATGATAGATTGTTACTTACTGTAAAGATAACACATTGAGTTACAGACAAGCACAATGAAAACTCTGTTACACACTGAGTTTTTGGTCAAAGCCTTCTTCGGAAAAGAAAGGAAAACATACCCACATTCGTACAAGCAGGCACACCTCACGCACACTACTGTTATCTCGAGCCCCTCAAACTTGTCTCTGCTAGGTAAAGCAGCTGGTGTGTGTGTGTGTGTGTGTGTGTGTGTGTGTGTGTGTGTGTGTGTGTGTGTGGTGTGCTTAACAGTCTTTTTGTCGTGCTTGCCTGTAGCTAAATGTGTCATCTTTATGATTTTCATAGTTGTTGATATTCCAACCTGCATTTTCCATTGTTTGGTGCATTATTTCATACAGGTATAGCCTTTTTCTTTGTTTTGTTATTCTACAGTGATAAAACATATTGATATATAATTGTTGATATCCCAACCTGCATTTTCCATTGTTTGGAGCATTATTTCATACAGGTATAGCCTTTTTCTTTGTTTTGTTATTCTACAGTGATAAACATACTGATATATGCAGCATGCAAAGTAGTATTTGTGTGGCTTAAAATGTGATCAAATAATACAAGTTTTGTCTCTTCAGAAATATTATTCAAGAACAATGTGTATATTGATAACATTTAATATTTCTTTTGTATTTTTTTTTTTAAAGAATTGACTAATGTAAAATGCTATTTCTTAAAAAAAATAGTGCATTTCAGTTTGTATAATACAAGTTATTGTTCATTCTTCATACAGTGAAACAACTGGTGTGAAGGCGGGTGATCTGTTCATGTCCTACAAATCAATGTTCCAAGATATTCGTAATGCAGTTGATTGGGTGCATTTGCAGGTAGTGTATCATTTCAGATACAGTATTATTTCATGTAAACCACACATTGTGATTTGTATAATTCATATTCTAAGGATTGCACATCTTATCAAAATACATTTCCACTGAACAGTACAGTAGGTCAATGTCCTTATTGTGTGTGAAAATGGTAGCCATGTAAGACACATGAAAGGTGTAGCACTGTAAATAATGACCCTACAGGCCATGAAGTGCAGTGAGGCCCCTATGCTAATAGGCACCTCATATTTTGGGGAGAGGGTCCAAATGATTTTAGTGATTAATTTAAAGAAGTATTCTTACATTCAATGTATCCATGGAAACTCATGAAGCAGAAGTGAACAGAAGTGTGCCAGCAAGTGTTTCACACTCTTTCTTCTTCAATGTTAACTGGAATGCTACAGCATGTGCCAGCCAGTACTGCTTGCCACCCACAGATACCACCAGTGCTATTTTTCTACACAAACAGTGGTCAGAGTACATCATATAGTGCTGTGGAATGTGCTACCTTTACCTTCTTCATTTTTGTGTCCTTCAATTTGTGTTGATAAAAATAGGCTCTCCTACTAATAATCCCTTAAGCTTTTTTGTATGTTTGTGTAGATGCAGTGCTGGAGTGCAAGGAAACTGCTAATAGAAAGTGATTTGCACATTACAAATGTGGACATCAGTTATTGATATGATGCAGTTTATTCCCTCTTCATTCCTGCATTAATGTAAAATTTATTGATGTTATTTGCTATATGGCTTGCTCTTAAACTCTTGCCTTTTTTTTAAGGCAGTGTCTAACAGTAGGTCATTTTTAAGTGATGCTCAAAAGAGAAAATTAAAAGCATGCTGAGACAAAGTTAAAAAGACCATAAAGATAGATAACATCATCCAGCAATCACCTACATGCCAAGAACAGATATGCACTAAAATTAGTAATGAAAGTGAAATCAGAAAAAAAATCTGGTGATTTAAAGCTTGAAAGTGAAAGTCAATATACTTGCAAAATCAAAACAGGAGAGGGTTCTGACAATTTGCAGGTTCATAGAGGACACTATACCGGCGGTGAAAATGAATGGGGTGTAATTTCGGGTGATGCCCAATTTGAAAGCAGACCATCAGCCATAGGAGCTGATTCACCACCAACAGATTGTTCTTCTCAACTTCAAGATAATCAGAAGAATTTGCCTTTTAGTACTGATCTAGGATTATTCCGGGGCAAACTGAATGAATGGAGTAAACTAAAAACTATAAATAGCATGCCATGCAAGCCTCAGTATCGTACCCATAGACACATTAAGACCAAAAGATAATTTAGCTGTGACTATTATTATAATTATACTAAAACACATCAAAAAATTGAACGATTTTGGTGCTGCTACACCCCTAAATTAAGTGCAGTAACTTATATTGCGTAGAAAAATACATGGCATGATGCACAAATTACTGATTGGTGAAGTCCAAACAAGAAAATAAATGAGCATGAAACTTGCACTACACATTTAAATATGTGTCTTACTGACAGCTTTTGGAAATGTAATGAAACCATTAATACACTTTTTGACGAAGGGCATGACCAGATGAAAACCATAATTTCTGGAATGCTTGCTGTAACAAGGACATTAGCTCTATGTCAAACTGCTTTCAGTAGCTTTCATGAATCTGAAAAAAGGGGAACAGATTCACAATTTCTTAACGATAATAGACCTGCTCTCCAGATACGATCCTTTCCAAGGGCACATCTTTCAAATAAAAACTCTAAAACAAAATATTTCTGCCCGCCAATTCAAAATAAGATGGTACAATTGTTAAATGATTGTGTTTTAGAGAAGATCAATGGGGAAATTAAACAGTACCCATTCTTTTCACTTATTCTCCCCCCCCCCCCCCCCCCTCTTGATGCATCAAAAAGGACCAACTTAGTTTTATTGTCAGATATTTGCACTTAGATATAAGTAAACCAGACTGAAAAAGTGTTCAAAATGAAGGAACTGTTATTAGGATTCTGTGTGGTAAGGGGCCATGGTGAGAGTTTTGAAAAGAAATAGTAACTGCTTTAGAGAGATGAACAGACATCTAGAAAGGTACAGAGGTTAAGGTTATGATGGTGCTGCATCTATAAGTGACAAATACTCAATACTTAACATTCAAGAATTAAAGCACAGGTCCAAAATGCCGAGTTTACACTTTGTTTAATTTAAATTTAGTTTAATTTAAATTTAGTTTTTAATGATTCTGTTGTGAATATGGTTGAACTGCAAAAATTTTATGAGAAAATATGACACATTTATGTTTTCTTTAGTACTTCTGTTGTTCTGTGAAAACAAAAAAATGGAACTGTTGCAACTGACACCTAGATGTTCGTCCAGATTTGATTCATTTTTATCAATCAAACTGAGTTTCATACAAATTTTGCAGTGCCCATCCAGTATCATCTTAAAGAGTAAGAAGCAAGCAGAGAGGGAGGAAAGAAGTTTCTAATTTGATAAAAAAAAAATGGAAACTTTTGATTTTTTCCCTGTCTCTTGTATTTCAAAGTAAGGTTTTGGAAAATCTTAACCTAGTTTCCAAACTACTGAGTCCTATAATGCTAAGATAGAAAATGTTTCTCAACTACTTCAAACTTCAAGAAACAATCTACTCACCATGAGAAACAGTTTTGAAGTTGTAGGGGAAAAAGCAGAAGTACTAGTAGAAGTTTGAAGCATTGATCAAAGTTGACCTCAAAATGTACCCATAAAGTGAAGAAACTTTTTGACAAGCTTTCTGCAGATCATAAAATTGTGAATACACTAACATTTTTTTCAGAATTCAGTTTTCAATGCTTCTGATTACTTTACCTTTTTAGTTAGAAAATGAAGATATTCAAAAAATGGCAGAGAAGGTGGTTAGAAAGTGTGAATCATATTTAACCATAAATCTTTCAATGCATTTATTAGCCTAAAAACTCTTATGTGGAAAGAATTTTGAAAGAAATGGAACATGTAGTCAATTAAAGATGCATGAAGCATATCAAGCTGCAAAAATCTGGCCATTCTCAAACATCCACCTCTTTGAATGGTGAAGGATCACTGAATGCCCATATGACCTGGCAGCCTTCCCTGGCTACACTGTTGGAGGACTAGGCTTGCCGTCATGGGAAGAAACATTTTCTCCACTACCTCGTCTATATTAGGACAGATGGGAACGCATTCACCATCACAAAGCCAATGTTTTCTTTCTTTCTTTTTTTTTTTTTTTTAATCTGGGCTTCTTCTGCCATTTGATTGTCTTGGCCGTGTCCTAGTGTCTATTACCCCTCACCAGTCCCTGAATGTGGTCCAGGAAGTGATTTGTCATGGGGACCTCATCCTGCAAACTGATGAGGAACTCCAGGCTAATCTGGAGTGACATGGCATTTATTTTGTTTGATGGATGCAGAAGGGTCACAAAGACAACCACACTGATACCAGCAATTTCATTCCGGCTTTTGGGGGGATACATTCTCAAAGAAGGTCAAGGTTATGTGCCACAGATGCAACGTGAAGCTGTACATCCCACCACCCATGAGGTGCTTTTGATGCTTGTGTTTTGGACATACGTCGTTCTGCTGTGTGACAGACCCTCTATGTGATGACTGTGGACACGTGCTCCATGAGGGAAGCCCCTTTGCTCCGCCACCTGAACATTACATGCATGCGGAAGCTTAATACTCTCTGTCTCCCAGAGCACAAATCTTGGGGTGCAGACCATGCTATTCTTCTCCGTCTATACCATATTCTGGTCTTGTTCAGATTATATTAAGGTAGTCAAGTTTTTGGATCAGTGGCCCCTTCCACTCTGAAAATACTTTACCCTGATGTCTCCTCGCAGAAGCTGGGATTGCCTCTCTACAAATACGATGGGGCCAACTTCTGGTTTCTTACACAATCACCGTTCTCCAATTCCCTGACCATCCGATGTACATTTTGCTCCCCCCCCCCCCCCCCCCCCTCTCCCCGCACCCCCCCTGCCCACCCTTCCCCTTGGATGGTGCCTAAACCATGGCTTAAGACCGATCTATTCCAAGGTCCTAAGGGCTCAGTCACTCCTAAGGTTTTCCAGTGTCTTGTATATTCCATCCTTGCAGAGTTCCAAGGTGCCACCATCTTCTAGACTGATGGTTCTAAGATGATAGATAAGGCGCAGTATGCTTTTACATCTCCTCCTTGCTTAGAACACCATTTATTGCTGGGATCATGTAGTATGTTCACAGCAGAGCGGCTAGCCATCCACAGGGCCCTCCATTTTGTTTCTCAGGCCCCCTTCTTCAGTGTTTTAATGTGTACCAACTCAATGAGCAGTCTGCAGCTATCAACCGATGCTACTCTCATCACCCTTTGGTCTCTGCTATCCATGACTTTCTCTCTGCTACCCATGACCATGCTGCCACTCAGTTGTGTTCCTCTAGGTCCCAAGTCATCTGTGTATCCCAGGGAACGAATTGGCTGATCATTTGGCTAGAGAAGCAGACAATTTCCCCTCCCCCTTTCCCTTTCATGATTCCGGCTGCAAATATGTGGATCTACGTCAGATATTGCTTTGCCCCAAACGTGAAATGACATCTGGTGTGCTACTGCTCTCAGTAATAAACTCTGCAAAATTAAGGAGTCTACTGCAGATTGGCGGTCTTTCTTCAGCTCCTCTCGGAAGGAGTCAACTATCGTAAGATCTCTACGCATTGGTCATACCAGGCTCACTCATTGTTTCCTCTTGTGTAATGAACCTCCCCACAATGTGGTTGTGGAGCCAGACTGACAGTATCCCCTATGTTGATGGAATGTGCCCTTCCTTTGGCTCTTTGTACTAGATATAGTCTTCCAGATTCCTTAAATTTAATATTGGCAGACGATTCATGGATGGTTGAACTGGTCCTCAGTTTCCTCTGTGAAAGTGGTTTGTATTTTCAGATATCGTTGTTGTTGTGGTCTTCAGTCCTGAGACTGGTTTGATGCAGCTCTCCATGCTACTCAATCCTGTGGAAGCTTCTTCATCTCCCAGTACCTACTGCAACCTACATCCTTCTGAATCTGCTTAGTGTATTCATCTCTTGGTCTCCCTCTACTATTTTTACCCTCCACACTGCCCTCCAATGCAAAATTGGTGATCCCTTGATGCCTCAGAACGTGTCCTACCAACAGATCCCTTCTTCTGGTCAAGTTGTGCCACAAACTTCTCTTCTCCCCAATCCTATTCAATACTTCCCCATTAGTTATGTGATCCACCCATCTAATCTTCAGCATTCTTCTGTAGCACCACATTTCGAAAGCTTCTATTCTCTTCTTGTCCAAGCTATTTATCGTCCATGTTTCACTTCCATACATGGCTACACTCCATACAAATACTTTCAGAAACGACTTCCTGACACTTAAAGCTATGCTCGATGTTAACAAATTTCTCTTCTTCAGAAACGCTTTCCTTGCCATTTGCCAGTCTACATTTTATATCCTCTCTACTTCGACCATCATCAGTTATTTTGCTCCCCAAATAGCAAAACTCCTTTACTACTTTAAGTGTCTCATTTCCTAAACTAATTCCCTCAAGTATCACACGACTTAATTCGACTACATTCCATTATCCTCGTTTTGCTTTTGTTGATGTTCATCTTACACCCTCCTTTCAAGACACTACCCATTCTGTGCAACTGCTCTTGCAAGTCCTTTGCTGTCTCTGACAGAATTACGATGTCATCGGCGAACCTCAAAGTTTTTATTTCTTCTCCATGTATTTTGATACCTACTCCGAATTTTTCTTTTGTTTCCTTCACTGCTTGCTCAATATACAGATTGAATAACATCGGGGAGAGACTACAACCCTGTCTCACTCCCTTCCCAACCACTGCTTCCCTTTCATGTCCCTTGACTCTTATAACTGCCATCTGGTTTCTGTACAAATTGTAAATAGCCTTTCGCTCTCTGTATTTTACCCCTGCCACCTTTAGAAATTGAAAGAGAGTATTCCAGTCAACGTTGTCAAAAGCTTTCTCTAAGTCTACAAATGCTTCAAACGTAGGTTTGCCCTCCTTAATCTAGCTTCTAAGATAAGTCGTAGGGTCAGTATTCCCTCATGTGTTCCAACATTTCTACGGAATCCAAACTGATCTTCCCCGAGGTCGGCTTCTACTAGTTTTTCCATTCGTCTGAAAAGAATTCACGTTAGTATTTTGCAGCTATGATTTATTAAACTGATAGTTCGATAATTTTCACATCTGTCAGTACCTGTTTTCTTTGGGATTGGAATTATTATATTCTTCTTGAAGTCTGAGGGAATTTCGCCTGTCTCATACATCTTGCTCGCCAGATGGTAGAGTTTTGTCAGGACTGGCTCACCCAAGGCTGTCAGTAGTTCCAATGGAATGTTGTCTACTCCCGGGGCCTTGTTTCGACTCAGGTCTTTCAGTGCTCTGTCAAACTCGTCACACAGTATCGTATCTCCCATTTCATCTTCACCTACATCCTCTTCCATTTCCATAATATTGTCCTCAAGTACATCGCCCTTGTATAGACCCTCTATATACTCCTTCCACCTTAGAACTGGGTTTCCATCTGAGCTCTTGATGTTCATACAAGTGGTTCTCTTCAATTTTCCTGTAGGCAGTATCTATCTTACCCCTAGTGAGATAAGCCTCTACATCCTTACATTTGTCCTCTAGCCATCCCTGCTTAGCCATTTTACACTTCCTGTCGATCTCATTTTTGAGACGTTTGTATTCCTTTTTGCCTGCTTCATTTACTGCATTTTTATATTTTCTCCTGTCATCAATTAAATTCAATATCTCTTCTGTTACCCAAGGATTTCTACTAGCCCTTGTCTTTTTACCTACTTGATCCTCTGCTGCCTTCACTACTTCATCCCTCAAAGCTACCCTTTCTTCTTCTACTGTATTTCTCTCCCACATTCCTGTCAATTGTACCCTTATGCTCTCCCTGAAACTCTGTACAACCTCTGGCTCTTTCAGTTTATGCAGGTCCCATCTCCTTAAATTCCCACCTTTTTGCAGTTTCTTCAGTTTTAATCTACAGGTCATAACCAATAGATTGTGGTCAGAGGCCACATCTGCCCCTGGAAATGTCTTACAATTTAAAACCTGGTTCCTAAATCTCTGTCTTACCATTATATAATCTATCTGAAGCCTGTCAGTATATCCAGGCTTCTTCCATGTATACAGCCTTCTTTTATGATTCTTGAACCAAGTGTTAGCTATGATTAAGTTGTGCTCTGTGCAAAATTCTACCAGGCGGCTTCCTCTTTCATTTCTTTTCCTCAATCCATATTCACCTACTACGTTTCCTTCTCTGCCTTTTCCTACTATTGAATTCCAGTCACCCATGACTATTAAATTATCATCACCCTTCACTATCTGAATAATTTCTTTTATTTCATCATACATTTCTTCAATTTCTTCGTCATCTGCAGAGCTAGTTGGCATATAAACTTGTACTACTGTAGTAGGTGTCGGCTTCGTATCTATCTTGGCCACAATAATGCGTTCACTATGCTGTTTGTAGTAGCTTACCCGCATTCCTATTTTTCTATTCATTATTAAACCTACTCCTGCATTACCCGTATTTGATTTTGTGTTTATAACTCTGTAGTCACCTGACCAGAAGTCTTGTTCCTTCTGCCACCAAACTTCACTGATTCCCACGATATCTAACTTTAACCTATCCATTTCCCTTTTTAAATTTTCTAACCTACCTGCCCGATTAAGTGATCTAACATTCCACGCTCCAATCCGTAGAACGCTAGTTTTCTTTCTGCTGATAACGACATCCTCTTGCGTAGTCCCGAATGGGGGACTATTTTAGCTCCGGAATATTTTACCCAAGAGGATGCCATCATCATTTAATCATACAGTAAAGCTGCATGCCCTCGGGAAAAATTACGGCTGTTGTTTCCCCTTGCTTTCAGCCATTCGCAGTATCAGCACAGCAAGGCTGTTTTGGTTATTGTTACAAGGCCAGATCAGTCAATCATCCAGACTGTTGCCCCTGCAACTACTGAAAAGGCTGCTGCCCCTCTTCAGGAACCACACGTTTGTCTGGCCTCTCAACAGATACCCCTCCGTTGTGGTTGCACCTACGGTACGGCTATCTGTATCGCTGAGGCACGCAAGCCTCCCCACCAACGACAAGGTCCATGGTTCATGGGGGGGGGGTCTAATAAGGATTTCCTTTACTCCTGGAGCAGGGGCAGGGTAGTTGTGGTTGGGACCTCTCTTCATGTTTTCTCTGTCTGGGACCCATTACCAGTCCCCCTCACGAAAGCTGCTCTTTTATCCATTTGTTTTCCAAGTTTTCCGATTTGGGCTACCCTTTTATACTGTGTTTTAAGTTCCTCGTTTTTATAGTTTGACTTCTCTGACTGGAGGCGCCCACTTTGAGCAGAGTCCTTCTCTTCCATGGGTAACCTTGGAATCATAGGACTGATGACCTAACTGTTTAGTCCCATAAGCTCTCTCAGTTAATCAGTCAATCAGTTTCCCTTGTGAAGTAGTCCAAGTGTTGTCTTTGGACCATGTTTTAATGAAGAACAGCACCACATTGCAGCATAACTGCTTCCTGGTTGACACACACTCTCTTTTCCTATTCCTTCAACTGCCTTACGTTGATGATGAACGCGACTGGGAGACCTCACCCTAGGATTGGCAACTTTTTAAAAATATCAGTATATGTTAAATCAATATTTATAAAAGAAATTGATATTATCAAGACAAAAATATTGATATTTTGGCCAATATTTTCAGTAGTAACAGAAATTTAAAAAAATTGAAGTCACAGAAAAGATTAACAAACATTAAAAAATTGACAAATACTGTATTAACTAATAAAAGACACACAGTGTACAATCAAATCACTTATTAAAAAGATAGAAACTAATTAATGAAGCTAATAATCATCACCAATAGACATTAACAGAGCTCTCTGTTTAATATGTTCCCCTGCAGACATAGTTGTTTTGGAGACTCAAATCAACTTGAAGACAAACCTGACATTTTTGTTACTTTTTGAGCACAATCACAGACACACATGTAACAATGTGTGGGCTGGTTTAATTCAATTACATAAATTATGTCACATCACAATAACCAGCGAACAATAGCAGAGCACCTAAACAACTAAGACATAGCTGGTAGGAGGGCATCAGGGTGCCTCATTCTTTGATGGGTATTCTAGGTATTGTTTGAATGGCTTCACCATATTGTCAGTAGAAGGCATGTTACACATGATATGCCACACTGAGTTCCACCATTCTTGGCAATATCGTTTACCCAGACATTCCTGACAATGATGAGGCAGCAGAAGTGAAATGGATGACAAGAGAGATGTCTTGAGTTCTTGGGAGTGAAACACTTTTTATACATGTTCTGAGCATGAAATATTGTACTTACCATAAACATCTCAGAAAACGGAGTCCGTTTTCCATTAAACACCAGTGCTGTAGAGTGTGTTATTTTTGTGTTGAGTGTACGTTACTTTTACCGTGTGTGTATCTTTTCTTGATCAAGGCAATCAGGTATTAAGAGAAGCACACATTTTGCCTCACAGTTGGGAAGAGGAAGTGATAATTTCCACCATTCTCATTCAGTGCTGTCACAAAATGTGTGTGTTTTGCACATTGTACCTATCTTTTGCAGTGGTAGAAATGACGGAAGTAAAAAGCTTTCATGAATACGCAGTATAGATACATTCATGTTCAAATCTGGTGCTCAATTGTAGGACTGAATATGAAAATAAATTAAGCCCGTTATAAGACATTTATTGTCAGCTGGAAAGATTGGCAGTAGTTGGAATGAGCAAGAAATCTGCTGGTAATAACTATAGTGCCTGTGAATTAAGAAAGGACAGAAAATTAAAATATCGCTTCCAGTATTCAGTATCAATTAATTTGTAACTTAAATCACATCAATATATATCCATATTTTTTGCCTATCCCTACCTCAGTTGCACTTCCATTTATTTCCACCAAATAGTTAATATATTATGTTATTTTATCTATCTTCCCTAAGTTTTGCAGAACAGTCTGCTTGCATACTTCAAGATAATGTGTATAAAAGAGTTTTTCTCTCACTTCTGTTTAATTTTTAAGGTGAATCCATTGTACATCGGGAAGGTGTATGGAAAAATCACTTCAGATTTAAAAGTTTTGTTTGCTCATTGCCCAACCAAAAAAAAAAAGAAAAAAAAAAGATAGAGAGGTTCAAATGGCTCTGAGCACTATGGGACTTTACATCTATGGTCATCAGTCCCCTAGAACTTAGAACTACTGAAACCTAACTAACCTAAGGACATCACACAACACCCAGTCATCATCAGGCAGAGAAAATCCCTGACCCCACTGGGAATGGAACCCGGGTGCGGGAAGCGAGAATGCTACCGCACGACCCTGAGCTGCGGACCCCAACTTTTCATTTCGAGTATTGTTTAAGGCAACATTCACCAGGGTGATTCTGTGATATGTTGCTGTACGTGTCTTTATTTATTCTTTCTTTTATTCTTTCTTTTATTCTTTCTTTATTCACTTCCTAAAAATCACAAACCCAAACATCCTGGCCGCCCCATTGTAGCTGGTTACCAAGCCCCCACAGAACGTATCTCTGCCTACGTAGATCAACCCCTTCAACCCATTACATGCAGTCTCCCATCCTTCATGAAAGACATCAACCACTTTCTCGAACGCCTGGAATCCGTACCCAATCTGTTACCCCCGGAAACCATCCTTGTAACCATTGATGCCACTTCCCTATACACAAATATCCCGCACGTCCAGTGCCTCGCTGCAATGGAGCACTTCCTTTCACGCCGATCACCTGCCACCCTACCTAAAACCTCTTTCCTCGTCACCTTAGCCAGCTTCATCCTGACCCACAATTTTTTCACTTTTGAAGGCCAGACATACCAACAATTAAAGGGAACAACCATGGGTACCAGGATGGCCCCCTCGTATGCCAACCTATTTATGGGTCGCTTAGAGGAAGCCTTCTTGGTTACCCAAGCCTGCCAACCCAAAGATTGGTACAGATTTATTGATGACATCTTCATGATCTGGACTCACAGTGAAGAACAACTCTAGAATTTCCTCTCTAACCTCAACTCCTTTGGTTCCATCAGATTCACCTGGTCCTACTCCAAATCCCATGCCACTTTCCTTGACGTTGACCTCCATCTGTCCAATGGCCAGCTTCACACATCCGTCCACATCAAACCCACCAGCAAGCAACAGTACCTCCATTATGACAGTTGCCACCCATTCCATATCAAACGGTCCCTTCCCTACAGCCTAGGCCTTCATGACAAACGAATATGCTCCAGTCCTGAATCCCTGGACCATTACACCAACAACCTGAAAACAGCTTTAGCATCCCGCAACTACCCTCCCAACCTGGTACAGAAGCAGATAACCAGAGCCACTTCCTCATCCCCTCAAACCCAGAACCTCTCACAGAAGAACCCTAAAAGTGCCCCACTTGTGACAGGATACTTCCCGGGACTGGATCAGACTCTGAATGTGGCTCTCCAGCAGGGATATGACTTCCTAAAATCCTGCCCCGAAATGAGATCCATCCTTCATGAAATCCTCCCCACTCCACCAAGAGTGTCTTTCTGCCGTCCACCTAACCTTCGTAACCTCTTGGTTCATCCCTATGAAATTCCAAACCACCTTCCCTACCCTCTGGCTCCTACCCTTGCAACCGCCCCCCGTGTAAAACCTGTCCTATGCACCCTCCCACCACCACCTACTCCAGTCCTTGTAACCCGGAAGGTGTACATGATCAAAGGCAGAGCCACGTGTGAAAGCACCCACGTGATTTACCAACTGACCTGCCTACACTGTGACGCTTTCTATGTGGGAATGACCAGCAACAAACTGTCCATTCGCATGAATGGACACAGGCAGACAATGTTTGTTGGTAATGAGGATCACCCTGTGGCTAAACATGCCTTGGTGCACGGCCTGCACATCTTGGTACAGTGTTACACCGTCCAAGTTATCTGGATACTTCCCACCAACACCAACCTATCCGAACTCCGGAGATGGGAACTCGCCCTTCAATATATCCTCTCTTCTCGTTATCCACCAGGCCTCAATCTCCGCTAATTTCAAGTTGCCGCCACTCATACCTCACCTGTCATTCAACATCATCTTTGCCTCCACACTTCCGCTTTGACTTACATCTCTGCCCATACTCTTTGCCTTTAAATATGTCTGCTTGTGTCTGTGTATGTATGGATGGATATATGTGTGTGTGTGTGTGTGTGTGTGTGTGTGTGTGTGTGTGTGTGTGTGTGTGAGCGCGCGCGCGCGCGCGTGCGAGTATATACCTATCCTTTTTTCCCCCTAAGGTAAGTCTTTCTGCTCCCGGGATTGGAATGACTCCTTACCCCTCCCTTAAAACCCACATCCTTTCATCTTTCCTTTTCCTTCCCTCTTTCCTGACGAAGCAGCCGCCAGTTGCGAAAGCTTGAAATTCTGTGTGTGTGTTTGTGTGTTTTATTAATTGTGCCTATCTACCAGCACTTTCCCGCTTGGTAAGTCTTGGAATCTTTGTTTTTAATATATTTTTCCCATGTGGAAGTTTCTTTCTATTTTATTTACATCTTTATTTATTCATTCATTCACACAGTGTTTTCTGTAAAACCTGTAATAAGGGAGAGCATTAACACTGCCATGGGGCCACTGGCAGCCACAGTGAAGCCTCATGCCTCACACTTGACACAGTGGCCTGGCCTGACAGTGAAACATCCATAACTCTGTACGTGGTATTCTACAGGCTAAGGGATGTGAAACATATCTACTGTTGAGTCCCTGTCCCTCCATTTTCATGTGACAGGGTCAATGTCTTATCCTACATGTTTATTAGATGACAGGATTAAATGGGAGGGAGGGCAATTGCACTATTACTGAGAGGGTTTGCTTTTAAATTTTATTTGCTGTCTTTGACAGGCCTGCTTGCAAGTAGTTGCTGTATAGTGGGCTGACTATGGTTCCCCTTCCCATGTTTTTCTGGTGTGACATTAGAAGTAACAGAAGTCACAGACTTGTTGCAGGCATCCCATGAAAACACATCTCTCTTTGCTGCAACTTCCACCAGATTAATCAATGATAATCAGTAAAAGTTAACATGTAACAGTCTCAATAATAAAGCACTATACATCACTGTCACATTGTAATCCAGTCAACAGATAAGATGGAAAGATACCTCTCTCATGTGACAACCGGAAGGTGAGGGGTACAGTAGAACCCATACATCTGCAATGTCATACCACAAGCAGATATTGCAATGAAGGCAGCCTGTAATAGTAGCTGAGATGTTGTAACTTTAGATTGAACCTTCTACTTTGCAGTGGGGTGTGAACTGTTTTGAATCTTCCTGGCAAATTAAAACTCTGTGCTGGACTTGGACTCAGAACCTTGCCATTTGTGGACAGTGTCCTTACCAATAGTTTTAATCTCCCACAAAGTTTCATTGTATTTATACTTACACCATGTCAGTGTCTCTCTCTCTCTCTCACACACACACACACACACACACACACACACACACACACACACACCTGACAGATTCTTTTGAGACTAGAAAGTGCTCAACTTTTAATTTTTCAAGCACATGAATAGAAATCAGCATACAATGAAATCTTAATAGACAGAACTGGTGCTAGAACTAACTGTACTTCGAAATAAGTATAGCACCTCATGCACTTTTTGCTAGTCGTTCTCTGTATGAATAGAACTGAATGGTATGGTAATTGAAACAGTTACTTTAATGCATGACCGAGCGAGGTGGCGCAGTGGTTAGCACACTGGACTTGCATTCGGGAGGACGACGGTTCAATCCCATCTCCGGCCATCCTGAGTTAGGTTTTCCGTGATTTCCCTAAATTGTTTCAGGCAAATGCTGAGATGGTTCCTTTGAAAGGGCACGGCCGACTTCCTTCCAAATCCTTCCCTAACCCGAGCTTGCAATCCGTCTCTAATGACCTCGTTGTCGATGGGACGTTTAACACTACCCACCACTTTAATGCACGTAATTATATATTTGTAAGTTCAGTATTTTGTGATAATGGTGAAATAATTATAGAACTCAGAAATTGAGACTTGTGAAGTAAATATCATCTTGGAATATGGTGACGTTATTTATCATGATTTATTTATGAATAAGGTATTATCTTTTTAATTCATGTTCTGTAGTTGCTAAACGAGACTCCTGATTCAGTATCATGAAAGAAGTAAATGTTGTAAGCTTCATAAGTATTGAGTGTTGATACAGAAGGTGTCCAAAATAAACAATGTGTAACTTACAAACTATTTTTATATAAATGTATGGCCTACAATGTTGCAAATAGAGACTACAAAAGTTTTTCCTCTAAATGCTACGTCCTCAGTAGATTTCAGTATGAGATGCTCTGGTGGCACAACAAATATTCAAACAATATTCTATCTCCAGAATGAGATTTTCACTCTGCAGCGGAGTGAGTGCTGATATTCTATCTCATTCAATGAAGCCTGGAGCATTTTTGGTATTACTGTAGCCATAGCATCCCATATTGTGGTCTTTCAGGTGTAAGAGATTGTTGATCTTAACCTGGTGGACAATGTTTTTCGCATAATCACATAAGAAAAAATCTAATGGGGGTAACGACTGGAGACCTAGAAGGCTAAGCATTTGGCCCACCTCTGTCAGTTCACCTCCCAGTCATTTCTCTGTTCAGAAATTCCCTGATGACAGGGCTGAAATGTGGTGGAGCTCCATCCTGCTGGAAGTTATGGGAGACCATACCATTTGAGCATATCCAGGTACAAAATTCCAGTCTCTGTCCATTCTAAGAGTTGTCACTATGATCACCATGTTATACATTAAGTGCCCAGGTTGACTTTTGATGTTCCTCTCCATTTCACATGAGACGTGTGGATTTTCATTACTTCCTATTCTACTGTTTTGTGTGTTTACATCTTCATGTCACTTCATTGGAGAAACACACATGTTGCAGTCATTTAACTCATTAATCCTATGTAGCGTATACAGTGTGAATTTCATAATACAACTTTGTCATTAGGTTTAATTGCATAAATCATTTGAATCTTGTATGCTCTTAGACAGAGCCTTCTATGCAAAAAATCATGTCGTATTGAGCATGGAGTCCATAACTGCAAACTAGCAGCATGAACAGATTTACATGAGCTTTGTGCAGTGCTTCTGTAATGTGGTCGACATTTTCTTTAGTGGTCTGTGGTTTTTCAGGAGATTCTACCTAGCAGACAATGTATGGTTTTCAGTTTATTGTGGTAGAATACTTTTTCTTGTAGATTGTTGACATACATATTAAGTTCTAAAACATTGTACATACATGACAGCTTGCTGCTCTGCTCTTGCACTGTCATGATTTTAACTGTGTGTAAACAAAAGACTTGCATAACTGTGCATCAGTACAGCATGTCCAGGGTGACTGAAATTATCATCACCATTCCCTTTTGAGAGAGTGATTGAACTTGAGTAGTCATGATATCTTCTTCATTCTTCCCAAATTCCCTTCATATGTTCACTGTGTTCCCTCTTGCGTTCTTCCAACCATCTTTTTCCGGTTCTGTTGTCCATATGTTCTTGTTTAAGTGTGTGTTTCTATACAATGTTTCTAAACTGTTGTCTATTCTTTATGTTGTCTTGTGTGATCCCCAGTTCTTTAATGTCTTCTTCTGCTTCAGTGATCCACTTGTCTTGTTTTTGCTCTTGTTTACTATTTCAAAGATTTGTCTTGTGAGCCTGCTTTTATTCATCTTGCTGAAAAGTCCATAAAATTTCATCCTTCTCTTTCTAATGGTTTCTGTTAGTGGTTATATGTCTTTGTAAATCTCTCTAGTTGGTCTCTTTATCCAAATTCCTTCCCGAAACACTCGTCCATATATTTTCCTCAGAATTTTTCTTTCCTACTTTTCAATCTCTCTGATCTTAGTATAACCATGAATCGCTGTAGTTTCTGCAGCATAAAGTGCTTCTGGTAGGAGTACTGTGTTGTAATGCCTTAGCTTTTCATTGACAGCTTATATGCCTCTCAAAAATCTAGAGATTCTATCTTTATTGGCTATTGAGATCAGTCCTGATGGTTGAATTATCTCTCCCAGATATCTGAAGTGGGCAACTTGTGCTACTTTCCCTTATTGAGTAGTAATGGGCAGATTATCTATAGGTTTGTTGTCCATATACTATGTTTTCTCATAGGAGATTTGTAGACCAGTTTTCTGTGAGATTTTGTGTAGTTTTTCCAATGCAAGTTTGGCTTCCTCTGTATTGGTTGTTAGAATGGCAAGATCGTCTGCGACAGCCAGACACTTCACCCTAATTCTCTGCTCTTTTTTTAACCTCAAACTGAATTGCTTTTATTTCCTTTTCCCATGCCCTCACAATTTTTTTCCAGAACCATGTTAAACAGAAAGGGGGACATTCCATCTCCCTGGCGAACACCAGTGTGGATATGAAATGCTTCTGATGTTCCTCCCATGAATTTAACTTTGGAGGTTGTATCTGTTAATGCCTGTTGAATAACTGACCGTGTTTTCCTGTCAACTCTGAACACCTCTAAGGTGTGAAATAATGTTTGTCCATCTATTGAATTGTAAGCCTTTTTAAAATCGACAAAAGTTACCACAGTATTTCTACATCTTCTCATTTGCAAAATTGTTTTTAAGTTCCATTTCTGTTCAATGCAAGTTCGACCTTTGCGAAACCCTGCCTGATAGTCCTCTATTAACTGGTCCGCTTGTTCCTCTTGTCTGTTCAACAGGGCCTTTGAAAGAATTTTGTTTGATACAGGGAGCAGTGAAATTCCCCTGTAATTATTTTGATCGGTTTTTGCACTTATTTGTGGAGAGGGTGAATTAATGCACATTTCCACTCTGCAGGTATTTGTTCAGTTTCCCAAATATTTGATATAATTCTGTGGGTTGCTTGTGTGAGATTATTGTCATTTAATTTCCATACTTCTGCTATGATTTGGCCTGTTCCTGGAGACTTATTGTTCTTCAAAGAATTGATTATTTCCTTTTCCTCTTTAAGTGATGGTGGATTTGAATTGGGATTGGATGAGGGTTTTTTTGAAATCTAGTTGTTCTGTCGGAGGCTTGCAGTTGAGAAGTGAGTGAAAATATTTACCTAAAATTTGACAGTTATTTTTAGGGTTGGTTTCCAGTGATCCATCAGAACGGTGAAAGTGCAAATTAGGTGGTTGATACCATGTTAGGTTTTCTTTGAAAATTTTGTAAAAAAATTCTAATGTTTTTCTTGATAAATTCTTGTTCAATTTCTTTAAGCTGGCTTTTATCATATCTACGTTTTTCTCTTCATATTTCCGTGGATGAACTCTTCTGTATTCTCAAAAATTCCTGCCATTTTTCTGTAGTTTTGTTGCTACTGAAAGTTTTCCAAGCTTGTATTCTTCTTCTATTGCTTGATCACATGCACTGTTCCACCATCTGTGTTTTCTCTTTCTTGAGGGTTGCCACATTTCATAGTGTTTTTCAGTACTTATGCAAGTTCATTCCAGTTTGTTGTGTTTGATTGCCCAATTTCCTGAGAATTTCCCTCTTGTTAAGTTTAAGGTATTCGGATCAATTCTAACTATTTTGTTCATTGGTGGTTTCTTTCTGTTAGGTTGAAATCTAATCTTTGTTTGCAGCAGATGGTGGTCTGACTCAAAAAAATCCCTTTCTTGTTCGTACGTTGAGTATTTCTTTGGTATTCTTATTAGATATGGCAACATGGTCTATCTGAAATTCAACATAAGTTGAATTTGTTGATTTCCATGTTGTAAGTTTGTTTGCAGGTTTAAGGAATTGTGTGCACATGATTTTAAGATCAAAATTTTTGCAGAAGTTTATCAGTCTCTCGCCGTTTTTATTTGTTCTCTTGTGAGTTGTATGAATTCCTGTTATTTTCCTGAATTTTTTCTCTTTGCAGAGTGTTCCAATGAAACCTCCTAACACAATTTTCACGTGATGAGTAGGAATTTTATTTGAGGTTTCCTCCAGTAGTTCCCAGAAGTCATCTATTGCCTTTGGATCTTCTCTTTTGTAATCATTTGTGGGGGCATATGCATTTATCAGTATGTATGCCTTGTTCCCAGATTTTATTGAGATTGTCGAGATTCTTTGTGATGTTGAATGGAAGTTTACTATGGAGTTTATAATTGATTTGTGCACAACAAAAGCTGTGCCAAACAGTTTGGGTCCCTTGCTCAGCTAGACTGCAGGTTTTCCTTTGTAGATTCTGAAGTTTCCTGAATCAAAATGATTTTCGCAAGTAAATCGTGTTTCTTGAATCGCAAGGATTTTTATGTGGAATTT
This sequence comes from Schistocerca gregaria, assembly GCF_023897955.1. Taxonomy (NCBI): domain Eukaryota; kingdom Metazoa; phylum Arthropoda; class Insecta; order Orthoptera; family Acrididae; genus Schistocerca; species Schistocerca gregaria. The sequence continues at coordinate 942,291,352 of NC_064920.1, forward strand.
TTCCATAGTATTTGTGAGTTGTTTGAGTTTACCTACTTTGGAGAGTGTGTTTGTGTTTGGAGCTCCTATGAAGTTTTTCTATTTTGGTCTTAGAGATTTTGAGAAGCTCCATCTCTTCTGGTCCTCCAGAATCCGATGACCAGGAAGATTCAGTCTAGAGACTGATGCCTGGAGTAGTGTATTTCTTTCCTTTTGTTCCATCATGCTTATTCAAGTTGAAACTTGTTTTGTGGTGATCTTCTGTGAAGGTCACATGTTTATGATTTGATTGTTGAGATCAAGAAAAACATCGAGCAGCTGCACCAACTAGGTGAACAGATGCTGACTGCTAGTCGCTGGATTCCAGAACAAACGCTAGTGGTTTTGGGCTTATTATTATTATTATTATTATTATTATTATTATTATTATTCTATAAGTGCTGTATTATGAAATGCTCTTGCATGCTGTGTATTGTTTTCATTCATGAAATGGAAATTTATAAATGGGTAAACTTTTTGAATGCCTATATTTGTTATTAATATAGTTTCATTAGCTATTTTTTTACATATTTCAAAAAATTATAAGGTATTACATGTGATTTTTCTTTGTTTTTCAGGGAGATTTAAAATCCGAGACTATTAAAAACTTAGATGAATACGTGAAAAAAGATGAAAGGCTGCCCATGTTCCTCACAAGGATACGAGAGAGTGGAGCAAAAGTGTTCCTTCTCACTAACAGTGACTACTGTTTTACAGACAAGATAATGAAACATCTGTTTGATTTCCCTCATGGAGCAAGAGTAAGTAGTGAGAAAGTAACTTCTAGTCTCAGAGTTTGAAATGTACCATTGCATTCTATACACAGAATTTGATATCTTGCCGTGAATTTAAAGTGGTGAATATTCTCACAAGAATTTGTGCTTGCATATAGCTTTTTTGCATTTTATTTGTATTTATTTATTTACTTCATGTTCTGGAGATCCAGGTAGCATGTGAATTGCGTAACTTACATAAATACAATAAAAGATAAAATGTAAATAAATATAAAGTTAAGAACATATACTGAGTTAACAGAAAGTTATGTTACACTTTAGGAAGACCAATAATATGTACAGGAATTGATGTTAAGCTAAGTATTACAATAAATATGTAAATACCAGTCACTAAATTTTTGAATATCTATGCTAGTGCTCAAAATTAAGTATTTGTAAAACAGTTGTAAGTATAGTAGTGGTATTCATTTTCTTTCAAAACTTCATCAACTGTATAAGAAGATTTCTCTATCAGCGACTCTTTCAGAGTTTGTTTGAATTTTGCCAGTTGTTCATGAAGGCATTTGATATGCAGTTGGCGTGCGTTAAACAGATTAATGCTGTAGTAATGAACTCCTTTCTGAACTAGATTTAGTCTTTTCAATTCAGTGCGCAAACTGTTTTCGGTTTTTGTGTTGTTGTCATGATATTCGCTGTTTTCTTTGTACAGGAAAAAGTTATTACAGGCAAATGACCACTGAAGTGACAGGGTAAAGTCACAGAAGAGCTATTGATTTACAGGAGAGGACAGTTACAGAAACTGCATTATCTTCCACATTGCTAATTGTTGTACCAAAAGAAATATTCATGTAAGAAAACTATAAATTCACGAAGAGAGACAATGCCAGATCAGTACTTATCTTCAGTAGGTGAAATTTCAGTACTGCTGACACACACCTTTAAAAGTGGAAAAATAAATTTTCTTAGCTTTTGGAATATTAATTCATTCCTCAGGTAGGACAGATCTTTGCCCCCCCCCCTCCTGCCCCCCCCCCCCCTTTGCCCACAAGACAGATGGGTCTCTTTAATTGTGTCATGTGAGTGATTTGCCCCTACTTTGTAACCTTCCCAATCTAGTCATCTTTCCTCCCTGAGGTTGCAACTAGCAGCACCAAAAGCTTGGAAAAGTTTTCTCAGTCTTAAAATGTGTCTTTCAGCAGCACTGGAATTTTGCCTCCTGTAAGGTTTCGACTGTGTGACTGTAGTAGCCAAGATTTTAATTTATTTATTTTGAGCTGATAGAGACAAAGGATCTGATTTTTGGAATTAAAATTATGTTTTTCTGCAGTCTTTGTGGCTCATGACTAAGACTTTTGAACCATTTATACTTCGTTTTAGCTCTCTATGTCAGCAATCTCTCCCCCCGCCCCTTTCACTTTTTTATTCATTTTCCTTATTGAGCCAACTTATGTATTAACAAAAGGCAAGCAAATTGTAGAAAGTTAATCTGTAAACTATATCAACAATAAATTATCACTATATCACTTAGCACTACTCATTCTAATGCCAGCTATATTTAGCATTATAAAGAAAGTTCTACTACTTTAAAAAGAAAAGCTGCATAATCAGTTACAGGATAGAAATAAAGAACAAAATGAAGTGGATATAAGATTCAGATATTTGCCAATGGAAAATAAGAACAAGACTCAAAATGGATATGAGATTCAGATAGTTGCCAATGGAAAATAAGAACAAGATTCAAAATACCCAATAAACAAAACTGAAAGTAAAGGAGAGGATAAAAAACACAACAGGAATACCCAGTAGCCAAAAGTAGGACTAAGGAAAAAGTTTTACAAAATTGTGCAATATTTGTGGATTGAGTGGCATTAGTAAAAGATTTTGAAAGTAACTTTCAAATGTAACCATGTGAACCTTCTTTTATAAAATCGAATCATATAATTTTTGGGGAGGGATGGGTCACAGGACAAAAGACAGTAAGGAAGGAAATCATAAAAATGTCAGCAAGGGGAATTAAATAATGGAAAATCTGTGATAGAATAACAATAAAATGAAAAGGATGGATTGCTACTCACCACATAGTTGCAGACAGATACAGTGAAAAATACTGCTAAAATATTAAGCTTTCGAGCAAAGTCCTTCTTACGAGATAGAAAACACACACACACACACACACACACACACACACACACACACACACACACACACAGACTGTAACTGTGTCTGACATGGTGAGGCATGGGGTGTGGAGGGGGAGGGATAACAGGTTAGGATAGGACAGGGCTTCTAGGTCCAGTCCAGTAGGGTGTGTTTGGGGAGAGGAGGAGGGGGGGGGGGTTAAAAGAGAAGTAGAGATGGGGAAAAGACTGGTAGGAGCACTGGTGGGATAGCAGGCATGTGAAGTACTGGCGTGAGAGCAAAGAAGGGGATCTACATCTACATCTACATCTACATGACTACTCTGCAATTCACATTTAAGTGCTTGGCAGAGGGTTCATGGAACCACAATCATACTATCACTCTACTATTCCACTCCCGAACAGCGAGCGGGAAAAACGAACACCTAAACCTTTCTGTTCGAGCTCTGATTTCTCTTATTTTATTTTGATGATCATTCCTACCTATGTAGGTTGGGCTCAACAAAATATTTTCGCATTCGGAAGAGAAAGTTGGTGACTGAAATTTCGTAAGAAGGTCTCGCCGCGACGAAAAACGTCTATGCTGTAATGACTTCCATCCCAACTCGCTTACCATATCTGCCACACTCTCTCCCCTATAACGCGATAATACAAAACGAGCTGCCCTTTTTTGCACCCTTTCGATGTCCTCCGTCAATCCCACCTGGTAAGGATCCCACACCGCGCAGCAATATTCTAACAGAGGACGAACGAGTGTAGTGTAAGCTGTCTCTTTAGTGGACTTGTTGCATCTGCTAAGTGTCCTGCCAATGAAACGCAACCTTTGGCTCGCCTTCCCGACAATATTATCTATGTGGTCCTTCCAACTGAAGTTGTTCGTAATTTTAACACCCAGGTACTTAGTTGAATTGACAGCCTTGAGAATTGTACTATTTATCGAGTAATCGAATTCCAACGGATTTCTTTTGGAACTCATGTGGATCATCTCACACTTTTCGTTATTTAGCGTCAACTGCCACCTGACACACCATACAGCAATCTTTTCTAAATCGCTTTGCAGCTGATACTGGTCTTCGGATGACCTTACTAGACGGTAAATTACAGCATCATCTGCGAACAGTCTAAGAGAACTGCTCAGATTGTCACCCAGGTCATTTATATAGATCAGGAACAGTAGAGGTCCCAGGACGCTTCCCTGGGGAACACCTGATATCACTTCAGTTTTACTCGATGATTTGCCGTCTATTACTACGAACTGCGACCTTCCTGACAGGAAATCACGAATCCAGTCGCACAACTGAGACGATACCCCATAGCTCCGCAGCTTGATTAGAAGTCGCTTGTGAGGAACGGTGTCAAAAGCTTTCCGGAAATCTAGAAATACGGAATCAACTTGAGATCCCCTGTCGATAGCGGCCATTACTTCGTGCGAATAAAGAGCTAGCTGCGTTGCACAAGAGCGATGTTTTCTGAAGCCATGCTGATTACGTGTCAATAGATCGTTCCCTTCGAGGTGGTTCATAATGTTTGAATACAGTATATGCTCCAAAACCCTACTGCAAACCGACGTCAATGATATAGGTCTGTAGTTAAATGGATTACTCCTACTACCCTTCTTAAACACTGGTGCGACCTGCGCAATTTTCCAATCTGTAGGTACAGATCTATCGGTGAGCGAGCGGTTGTATATGAGTGCTAAGTAGGGAGCTATAGTATCAGCGTAATCTGAAAGGAACCTAATCGGTATACAATCTGGACCTGAAGACTTGCCAGTATTAAGCGATTTGAGTTGCTTCGCAACCCCTAAGGTATCTACTTCTAAGAAACTCATGCTAGCAGATGTTCGTGTTTCAAATTCTGGAATATTCCATTCTTCTTCCCTGGTGAAGGAATTTCGGAAAACTGCGTTCAATAACTCCGCTTTAGCGGCACAGTCGTCGATAACAGTACCATCGGCACTGCGCAGCGAAGGTATTGACTGCGTCTTGCCGCTTGTGTATTTTACATACGACCAGAATTTCTTCGGATTTTCTACCAAATTTCGAGACAATGTTTCGTTGTGGAACCTATTAAAGGCATCTCGCATCGAAGTACGTGCCAAATTTCGCGCGTCTGTAAATTTTAGCCCATCTTCGGGATTTCGCGTTCTTCTGAACTTCGCATGCTTTTTCCGTTGCCTCTGCAACAGCGTTCGGACCTTTTTTGTGTACCACGGGGGATCCGTTCCATCTCTTACCAATTTATGAGGTATGAATCTCTCAATTGCTGCTGCTACTATATCTTTGAATTTGAGCCACATCTCGTCTACATTCGCATAGTCAGTTCGGAAGGAATGGAAATTGTCTTTTAGGAAGGCTTCTAGTGGCACTTTATCCGCTTTTTTAAATAAAATTATTTTGCGTTTGTTTCTGATGGGTTTGGAAGAAATGGTATTGAGCCTAGCTACAATGACCTTGTGATCACTAATCCCTGTATCAGTCATGATGCTCTCTATCAGCTCTGGATTGTTTGTGGCCAAGAGGTCAAGTGTGTTTTCGCAACCATTTACAATTCGCGTGGGTTCGTGGACTAACTGCTCGAAATAATTTTCGGAGAATGCATTTAGGACAATCTCGGGAGACGTTTTCTGCCTACCACCGGTTTTGAACAAGTATTTTTGCCAACATACCGAGGGTAGTTTGAAGTCCCCACCAACTATAACCGTATGAGTGGGGTATTTATTTGTTACGAGACTCAAACTTTCTCTGAACTGTTCCGCAACTGTATCATCGGAGTCTGGGGGTCGGTAGAAGGAGCCAATTATTAACTTAATTCGGCTGTTAAGTATAACCTCCACCCACACCAATTCGCACGGAGTATCTACTTCGACTTCACTACAAGATAAACCACTACTGACAGACACAAACACTCCACCACCAATTCTGCCTAATCTATCTTTCCTGAACACCGTCTGAGACTTCGTAAAAATTTCTGCAGAACTTATTTCAGGTTTTAGCCAGCTTTCTGTACCTATAACGATATCAGCTTCTGTGCTTTCTATTAGCGCTTGAAGCTCAGGGACTTTTCCAGCGCAACTACAACAATTTACAACTATAAGTCCGACTGTTCCTTGATCCAAGCACGTCCTGTAATTGCCAAGCACCCTTTGACATTGCAGCCCATCCCGCACTTTCCCGAGGCCTTCTAACCTAAAAAACCGCCCAGTCCACGCCACACAGCCTCCGCTACCCGTGTAGCCGCCAGCTGAGTGTAGTGAACTCCTGACCTATTCAGCGGAACCCGAAACCCCACCACCCTATGGCGCAAGTCAAGGAATCTGCAGCCAATACGGTCGCAAAACCGTCTGAGCCTCTGATTCAGACCCTCCACCCGGCTCTGCACCAAAGGTCCGCAGTCGGTTCTGTCAACGATGCTGCAGATGGTGAGCTCTGCCTTCATCTCGTAAGCAAGACCGGCAGCTTTCACCAAATCAGATAGCCGCTGGAATCCAGAGAGAATTTCCTCAGATCCAAAGCGACACACGTCATTAGTGCCGACATGTGCCACCACCTGCAGCTGGCTGCACCCTGTGCTCTTCATGGCATCCGGAAGGACCCTTTCCACATCAGGAATGACTCCTCCCGGAATGCACACGGAGTGCACACTGGATTTCTTCCCCTCCTTAGCCGCCGTATCCCTAAGGGGCCCCATTACGCGCCTAACATTGGAGCTCCCAACTACCAGTAAGCCCACCCTCTGCGATTGCCCTGACCTTGAAGGCTGAGAATGATCCTCTGAAACAGGGCAGGCAGCTGCATCTGGCTCATCCAGAGACAGTGCCTGAAACCTGTTTGTCAGACGCGCCGGGGAGGCTTTCTGATCAGCCTCCGGGGACGCCTTTCGCTGCCTGCCACGCCTTGGAACGACCTCCCAATCAACCACAGGCGAGGGCTCAGCCCCACTGCGGGCAGCAACCGGGGCAACCACAGCGGCAGACCGATCTAGGGACAGACGGGACGAGGTTGACATCCCCGTGATACCCGAATCCGGCTCCCCACAGTGGTGCCCATTGGCAACAGCCTCAAGCTGCGCGACCGAAGTCAGCGCCGTTTGCAGCTGTGAGCGAAGGGATGCCAAGTCAGCCCTCATCCGAACACAGCAATCGCAGTCCCTGTCCATTCTAATCGATGTTTAACAACAGTTACCGAAACACGAGTCCGTGCCTAGATAACGCAAGCGGAACACGCAAAGAATGTATCAACTAACCTGTACAAATGCCTAACGACTGCGCTACAATCTGCTGAATTTACGATTACAGTAACTAAAACTCGAAATTGCACCTCCTATACGAAACTCGCACGCAATTTAAATAAGAATCTACGAAGTAAACACTATAGCGCGATGCTACAACTGTCAAATACTATAATACACCCGAAATATATGAATTAAACAATGCAAGTACCCAAAAACACGCAAAGAAATTAATTAAACTATCTAACAAACAAGTAGGCTAGGGTTATACGACTTGCTGCTGCAGCTGCTTATCCAACGGCGGCAGGGAGCACACTGACTGTGACCAACCGACACTGGCTGTTCAAAACAAAAACATAAGACAGACGACTACGCGAATTTGCACTATTCAGGTACTAACGCGCGATGCTACAACCCTCAAATACTATAATACGCCCGAAATATATGAATTAAACAATGCAAGTTAATTAAACTATCTAACAAACAAGTAGGCTAGGGTTATACGACTTGCTGCTGCAGCTGCTTATCCAACGGCGGCAGGGATGATAAGTAAGTGGAAGATAGGGACTAGCGGAGGTTGAGGCCAGAGGGGTTACAGGAACAAAGGCCGTGTTGTAGGGAGAGTTCCCACCTGTGCAGTTCAGAAAAGCTGATGTTGAGAAGAATCCGGATGATGCAGGCTGTGAACAGTCATTAAAGTGAAACATATAACTGAAGCATATTATTTATGTTGGGCAGCATGTTCAGTGACTGCATGGTCTAGCTGTCTCTTGGCCACAGTTGGGCAGTGGCCATTCATGTAGACAGATAGCTTGTTACATGCTACACCCACATAGACAGTGGCTTTGGCATATTTTGTAAATCACATGGCTGCTTTCACAGAAAGCCCTGCCTTTGATGGGGCTGGAGGTGTCTGTGACAGGAGTGGAATAGATGGTGGTGGGAAAATTTATGGGGCAGGTCTTGCAACTGTATCTATTGCAGAGATATGAGCCATGAGGCAAGGAGCTGGTAGAAGGGGTGGATTAGGGATGGACAAGGATAATGTTTGCATTTGGTGAGTGGCAGAATACCACAGTGGGATGGGTGGGAAGGGTAGTGGGGAGAACATTCCTCATTTCAGAGCACGATGAGAGGTAGTCGAAACCATGATGGAGAATGCATTGCTCCAATCCTGGGGGTCATACCAAGTGATGAGAGGAGTGCTCCTCTGTGGCTAGACAATAAGTGAATGGAGTGACAAAGCACAGGATATTTGTTTCTGTGCAAGGTGCAGGGAATTGTTGAATAAGCATGTTGATACAGCAATTCTTTCACAGTAGCAGACAAAAAGAATGAAGGTGTCAATTTTGTATTGGATGTCAGAAAATTGAATTAAATAGTAAAAAGGAAAAATGATAGACCTATTAGTACTGACGAGACATTGCAAAACATCCATGGATTTATGTGCTCTACATGTGACATGTGGATACAGGAACATAAAATAAGATCATAAATCAAGGCCATATACTGCACTTTTACATAAATTGTATGGTACCTTTTTGGCTTAATCTATCAGTCTACATGACAAAGGAGCAGAAGCAGAACTCGGGAAGCCAGAAAAAAAATTCAGAGTTTAGATAACATGAATAGGGCTGTTGCATGTTGTGGTACTGGTAGTAGTATTAAAAAGATATTGAATCTGGAGAAATGATATGAAACCAGAAATCAGACCAATCTCATAAAATAAATGTACTACACCTCTTTCAAAGGTAAGGCTGGTCTGAGATGGTGCAGTATTCCAGTAAAAGTCTGACAATGAGTGTACCGAGGGATTAAATGAAATTAATTGATAATATAAATGAACTTATTTGCAAAGGATAGTGCATTGATAGTGTATCTTTGCTGTATGTGCTTTGTTCCCTTTTCTCTTATATCCTACTGTAAATAAACTAGTTCATGAAGCTGGAGAATGAAAATCAATTTTGTCATTGATGTGTCTGGGAGGTACTGCAAAAAATTGTATATGTTTTAAAAATTGGTGGGTAGAGTTGTGACATTAGCCTCTTTCTTTCTTTCTTTCTTCATTGATTGTCCTTGGTGTCAACGTACTGTGTTGTGATACTGGCTGAATAATGGAGAATGGAAGTTTAGTACTGACTACTTTAAATGATGTAACTGACAGGTGCACATTTGTGTTTTAAGTTCTTTACTTTCACTGTTCACAACCCCCCCAATAATACACAGTTATATGGCCAGTGCACTATTGTTTAACATTCAACAAGTCTCCTTAATAGGTTGCAAGCAAACATCAACATACTGCTACAATAGTTTAGTGTTGAACATCTACGAGCAGTAAAAACCTAACCACACAGTTCTTGCCGCTTAATGCGGTAGGTATTGAACAGACACTGTCATTGTTATAGCACACGGCCTATTATACTTATTTCACAATTAAATGGATGCATTGTTGTTGATCTAACCAATACTGGTTCCTCGTCTGGATCTTGGCCATGGACTGACCGTCTCGGGACCAAAAATCGGGCCCTTATATATCATCACAATAATAGGCCTAGAAACTACACGTTGTTCAAAGTTTAATTTACAGAAATTACAATTAAAGCAAACCTCATTCAACTAACTGAAAACATGCAAAAATCTTTGTTTTTAACAGTTTCTTCTACTGCAAGCCGAATTGTTAGTTTAAATTATGAAATTAACGTATGTAGTTATACAAACAATACTTTTGACAGAACTGGTAATTAATTTAGAATTAATTAACTGCTGGCTTTGCTAACATGTTTTCGAATATAGCCAAATAAATACTTAAAGAACACCAGTGTTTCATCTTCCAAATACTTAGAATTAGTGCAGAATTTATCTTTGTTTATAAGTCAACAATAGAATTTGAGTTACAAAACAATTACTGATTTAACCCAATAACAAAAGATACTAACTAGGAATAGTAAAAATAAATTAGAAAATCAATTACATACATAAAACTAAGCACAAAATTAGATCTGGTTTTATATTCTTTAAAACTGAGGGCCAACCATTCTATTTTATGGAAGTTCAAATTATGCTCATGTATGTTAATGATAATTAGTCAAAAATGAATTTATGGAGGCAGATTGCGAAATAAGAGAGGAAGTAAAAACTATCTCTGCTTGCTTCGTCACAGACTCTTGTTATTCTGATTCTGTCTCGTGTTCAAAGAAAAAGAATCTGTAGATGCATTTTAGTCTAAAAGGTGTTTATATTTTGTGCATGATAGCATATTACATTCACTCAGTTAGCATTAGTGAGGTATAACGTACCATCATGCTTGTATTCATTAAGATGTTTGTTTTCCTTATTTAGCCAGATGAACCCCACAGAGACTGGAAGACCTATTTTGACACCATAGTGGTAGATGCCCGAAAACCTTTATTTTTTGGAGAAGGCACAATACTTCGACAGGTGGACACTGTCACTGGAGCCCTGAAGATAGGCTCCCATGTGGGGCCTCTGCAACAGGGACAAGTTTATTCTGGAGGTATAGTATCACTACCACATAAAAATACTTTCAATAAATACTTTTGGGGTATTCTACTTCTTTTCCCCAGGACATCCTTACGTAGGTAGCCGTTTTACTGGTGGATTTAAAATATATGCAGAATAAATGAAATGTATGATGTGTCACTCCTAGTCTAGTTTTCTGCTATTTTGCTAAAATAGTCATTAAAACCATTTACTATTTTGTCGAGGTCTGATGTGATTTCATCATTTAGGTTTAGTTTTAATGTTTTGTTTATAACATGGTGCTTACTGTTTGTTTCATTTTTTACAACTGTCCACAAGCCTTTCATTTTATTGTTAGATTCCCTTATAAATTTATCATTGTATAATTTTTTTTGCTTGTTGAATTACTTTTCTGTTGATTTCAAAATAGGTCTTACAATATGACCTAAACTGATCATTGACTGCATTGTGTTTCATATTATTTTTTAAGTCACGTGTTTTTTTTTTCCCTCTGAAGATCCTTATCCCATTTGTTAGTCATGAGTTTGTGTATTTGTTTCCTATTTTCCTGGATTTCAGTGGAAATGCAGTATTGAAGTGGTGGAGAAATGTTTCATGGATGGAATTAAATATGTAGTTGACATCATTTTCTTTATAGACCTCTGCCCAGTTTTCAGCCCTTAACAGATAGTTAAAAAGCTTTGCATTATCATCATTAAATTGCCTTTGCATTTTAGTTTTTGTGGGATATTGTCTTATGTAATTTACATTTACCTTTACTATTTGGAGTTCATGGTCACTGTAACGTGTGCTGATGACTTCGATTGAGTGGTGTAGTTTGTCTGTGTTTATGAAAATCTGATCTAGAGCTGTTTTTCATTTTTTTGTGATCCTGGTTGGTGTGTTTACAGTTGGGGATAGGTTGAATGAATTCGTAATATTCAACAATTTATCTTTGTTTTTTCCAGGTGTGAGGAAGTCAATATTAAAATCTCCACTTGTTAATAGATTTTTGTTTAGTGAGTTAATTTTTGTCATTAGTGCTTCAAGGGAGTGATTGAAGGTTTGGATGTTCCCATCAGGGGCTCTATATACATTCAGTATCAATAGGTTGTAGTCTGTTAAGGTAATTAAGGAGAATTAAAAGTCTGTTTCTATTTTATTGTACTTTGTGAGGCTTTTGTAGCTTAAATTTTTTTTGAAATAGATTGCTGTACGACCTCCCTTACTTTTGTTCCAACAAGAATAACCAGCTAGAGTAATTTCGCCAAGTGTTTTTTTTTTTTTTTTTTTTTTTTTACCAGTGTTCAGTAATACAGAGAACATATAAGTGTGACTTTGTTTTTTTGGAAGAGCTCTATTTCTAGTAACTTATTAAACATTGACTGCACATTATGGTGTAAAATTTTAAAGGATAATAGTGACTGTTTTCCAATGAAATGATTTTTGACACCACTCACCGGGTTTTCTTGTAGTTTTGGTTTTGCACTTGTTTTCCTTTGGTGTGCTGCTAGCAGGGAGCTACTGGTGTTCTTGCACATAAAAAATCCTGGCTGTAGGCTGGAGGTCTGCGTTTTCGTGTTGAAGATCTTGTAACAGTTTCCAGTGGTACTGATTTGGAGTGTGGCTGCACATTTTTTTGCTGTTTGCACTTGGATGTCGTGGGCTGACTGATTTGTGGCACTTGACGAGATTTTTGCACATGATGTTGGTGGTGACTTGGTTCTGTTATGTTTATACCTGAATTAGAATAACAATAAGTGAAAGACTCAGAAAGGGGTGACATAGGCAGTTCACTATTACCCATGTGCTCAATATGACCATGACACTAGCTGTTGAATCCAGTACTGAACATCTCAGTACATTTTTTGCTAACTTAAGGTACTGAGTTTGCCTTGCTGGGTCGTGATAGTCTTATCACTTTTTCTATCAGCTACGTACATTCTGTTGCACATTATTAAAAAAAAAAAAAATAGCACGAAGAAACAAAGTACATGTCTAAGGTGAGTCACAACAGTTTGTTAATGGCCCTAGTTGTTGTCCATGGAGTAATAGCCATTTGTAAATAAAACAGAAGGTGCGACTGAGTTTTTTCTCCTGTTGGTGGTTGTTATGGTAGCCCTTTTGTAAACTACTAACTGTAAATCAATTTCTTATTCTAATCCAGGTATTCTGGCTCCACACTTTTAACATTAATTCCTGCAATGGGGTTTGATTGAATGGACAGCAGTGTCAACACTAAATGCCAGTAACTTAAACCTGAGGTCCAACAACTGGGCACTACAACTGTTTGTTATATAAGTGTCTTTCATTCATGTAATCAGTTATTTGTGTAGCAGACTGGCCACATTCTACATCACCTGAGATAAATTTTAATTTATAATTTCTAGCAAACATATATGAGACCATAAGTGAGAACCATAATATGACTATCTGTCACATACTGTTCACCACCTTGACAGTTAATCCTTAACATGGTTTCATCACTTCACTCACTTCTTTGTGTGGTTTAGCCTACTACTCTGATACAACTGGAAAGTCTTTGCATTTCAGTGCTATAGTTGTTTTTGCAGCATCACGAACGAAACATTGTCTCGAAATTTGGTAGAAAATCCGAAGAAATTCTGGTCGTATGTAAAGTACACAAGCGGCAAGACGCAGTCAATACCTTCGCTGCGCAGTGCCGATGGTACTGTTATCGACGACTGTGCCGCTAAAGCGGAGTTATTGAACGCAGTTTTCCGAAATTCCTTCACCAGGGAAGAAGAATGGAATATTCCAGAACTTGAAACACGAACATCTGCTAGCATGAGTTTCTTAGAAGTAGATACCTTAGGGGTTGCGAAGCAACTCAAATCGCTTGATACGGGCAAGTCTTCAGGTCCAGATTGTATACCGATTAGGTTCCTTTCAGATTACGCTGATACTATAGCTCCCTACTTAGCACTCATATACAACCGATCGCTCACCGATAGATCTGTACATACAGATTGGAAAATTGCGCAGGTCGCACCAGTGTTCAAGAAGGGTAGTAGGAGTAATCCGTTTAACTACAGACCTATATCATTGACGTCGGTTTGCAGTAGGGTTTTGGAGCATATACTGTATTCAAACATTATGAATCACCTCGAAGGGAACGATCTATTGACACGTAATCAGCAGGGCTTCAGAAAACATCGCTCTTGTGCAACGCAGCTAGCTCTTTATTCGCACGAAGTAATGGCCGCTATCGACAGGGGATCTCAAGTTGATTCCGTATTTCTAGATTTCCGGAAAGCTTTTGACACCGTTCCTCACAAGCGACTTCTAATCAAGCTGCGGAGCTATGGGGTATCGTCTCAGTTGTGCGACTGGATTCGTGATTTCCTGTCAGGAAGGTCGCAGTTCGTAGTAATAGACGGCAAATCATCGAGTAAAACTGAAGTGATATCAGGTGTTCCCCAGGGAAGCGTCCTGGGACCTCTACTGTTCCTGATCTATATAAATGACCTGGGTGACAATCTGAGCAGTTCTCTTAGACTGTTCGCAGATGATGCTGTAATTTACCGTCTAGTAAGGTCATCCGAAGACCAGTATCAGCTGCAAAGCGATTTAGAAAAGATTGCTGTATGGTGTGTCAGGTGGCAGTTGACGCTAAATAACGAAAAGTGTGAGATGATCCACATGAGTTCCAAAAGAAATCCGTTGGAATTCGATTACTCGATAAATAGTACAATTCTCAAGGCTGTCAATTCAACTAAGTACCTGGGTGTTAAAATTACGAACAACTTCAGTTGGAAGGACCACGTAGATAATATTGTGGGGAAGGCGAGCCAAAGGTTGCGTTTCATTGGCAGGACACTTAGAAGATGCAACAAGTCCACTAAAGAGACAGCTTACACTACACTCGTTCGTCCTCTGTTAGAATATTGCTGCGCGGTGTGGGATCCTTACCAGGTGGGATTGACGGAGGACATCGAAAGGGTGAAAAAAAGGGCAGCTCGTTTTGTATTATCACATTATAGGGGAGAGAGTGTGGCAGATATGATACACAAGTTGGGATGGAAGTCACTACAGCATAGATGTTTTTTGTCGCGGCGAGACCTTTTTACGAAATTTCAGTCACCAACTTTCTCTTCCGAATGCGAAAATATTTTGTTGAGCCCAACCTACATAGGTAGGAATGATCATCAAAATAAAATAAGAGAAATCAGAGCTCGAACAGAAAGGTTTAGGTGTTCGTTTTTCCCGCTCGCTGTTCGGGAGTGGAATAGTAGAGTGATAGTATGATTGTGGTTTGATGAACCCTCTGCCAAGCACTTAAATGTGAATTGCAGAGTAGTCATGTAGATGTAGATCCCCCAGTTTCTTGAAACATTGATGAATATAGTTAGTGGAGTTCCATCTCGTTGCAACCTGCAAGGAAGAGAAAAAATAAACTTAACCCCTTTAATTTATTGGCAACAATTGGAATTGGAATTTTGATGAGCATTGTGTCCACAGATTTAATATAATTACTGAATGAAGGCATTCTCCAAATGACTGTCAAGAATATTGATTACAATTGCACTGTCAACAAGTAATCATTGTCGAGCATTGAGAAATGTTATATCCCAATGTATAACATTAAGGTGTGACATGCTGGAACTTAGTTCCAAGCAGTCTAAATTCAAACATGTATGGTCATATTAGTAAACACACTCTTCCACACAACATGTTAGCAGCACTTGCCATGTGGCAGGCACAATAACAGCAGTCTGCTTGCTTAAAAATACAAAGCTACATCCACAATGTACACTAAAATGACTTGTTTGTTTATTCGATGTAGTGGTTGGATTAAAATAGTTATTGTCCAAAAGCTTAGCAATAATTTCAGTCTTGTTTTTGTGCCTTTTATTTCACTCAGGAGGTTCTAGATTGTATTGAAAATTGGAGAATATAATAAATATTGAAGACCCAAAAATGGTTTCATTTTGTGTTTTATCATTAACTTTTTACAAGGGTTGTCCACAAATTAAGTTCTGTTTCTATTTCTATCCATGGCAGCGCTACCATCGCAGTTCTGAGCATGCACGGCAGGTACTTTGACTCAAGGAGAAGACATGTACGCCATTTTCAGATTGCTGTTGCTGACATGTGCTTTGTAGTGCTTCTTTATAATGTCAGTCGTAATTGAAAATGCCACTGCATGTGAAATCAGATCTGTGATTCATTTTCTAAATGCAAAGAAAGTTAAACCAAAGGAAATGCATCGGTAAATCTGCTAGGTTTAAGAACAGTGATTAGAAGATGTGTCAGACTATTCAATGCAGGACGTGATCAAGTGCACGATGAAGAACGAAGTGGACGCCCGTCTGTGGTTACTGATGAACTGGTTCACACAATTGAAGAGAAGATTTAGTACAACCGTAAGTTTACACTTAGTGCTCTTACTACAGAAGTTCCGCAAATGTCATGATCACTAATTCATATCAAAGGGTGTTGTTTATTTTTTCACGATAATGCCCAACCTCACAGGGCAAATGTGACCAAACATCTCTTATGGGAATTTCACTGGGTCGCATTTGGTCATCCTCCATACAGCCCGGACCTCGCTCCTAGCAACTTTCTTCTCTTTTTACACCTAAAATCTGGTCTTGGTGATCAATACTCCAACAATGACGATGATGAGCTGAATGAACATGTTACCACATGGTTGAATACATAGGCGGCAATCTTCTATGAAGAAGGCATACAAAATCTCGTGCCACACTATGACAAGTGCCTACAAAATTTTGGAAGCTATGTAGAAAAGTAGTTTAACAGTTGTAGATTTTTGTACAATAAGTATTTTTTCTGTATCTGTACATATTTGTTTTATATAACCGATCAGAACTTACTTTCTGGACATACCTCGTTTATGCTGTTTTTTGACCTAGGACTCATATATTTCTGTGAAAGTTTCAATGTAGTGTTATGGGTCAGTGTACATAAATATTTCTTATGTTTCAGGTAACTGTGATGTGTTTACAGAACTTCTTGGTGCAAAAGGCAAAGATGTTCTGTACATAGGAGATCACATATTTGGTGATATTCTGAAGTCAAAAAAGATTCGCGGGTGGCGAACATTTCTTATTGTTCCAGAATTAGTCCAGGAACTCCATGTATGGACGGACAAATGTCAGCTTTTTGCTGAACTGCAGGCACTAGATGTTATGCTAGGGGAAATGTACAAGTAGGTGTGATTGATTGTGAGGTTTCACAGAACAAAAGAGTAGATACTACTGTTGTACAGAATAGTGTTTCATGTTTCTAAAATATGGGTGAATGTTGTTTAGGAATCTAGACAGCAGTACAAAAGAGAAACCAGATATATCAAAAATACGGCTTGCTATTCGAGATGTAACGCATAAGATGGACCTGGCTTATGGAATGATGGGCAGCGTTTTTCGCAGTGGATCAAGACAGACTTTTTTTTCTTCTCAAGTTGTGCGATATGCTGATTTGTATGCAGCTACTTTCCTCAACCTTATCTACTACCCTTTCAGTTACATGTTCCGAGCACCGGCAATGTTGGTATGTACACATGATTTATTTTCTGATCATAACACTCAATTTTATAGGCTGAGCAATGTCAACAGTGTACAATTAAATCATCATTTGTGCATGCAGGGAAGCCTTTTTACACTATTGCGTAGTTATTTAGTTCATATACTAAGATAATAAGTCATCAAAACTGGACTTATTTGTTGCACGGAGGTACCCCAATCCTTATTTGAAGAAGATAGACTTGATTGCTGTCTGTCAATGACTGTTTTTAATATTTCAAACTGATAGGATTTGGGCAGTGTCACTCATATTCAGATCTGATAAACAATATAAAAATAAATGATAGATTGGCTCTAGTCATTTTCTTACAATATTGCAGGGCTAAAAAATCTCTCTCTGATTACAGTACAAACGTTGTGAAACATACTATTTCTTGTAAGTACAGAATAACCAGTCTTAATGGAATTATCAGTTTGTAACACCCCCTTCTCCTTCCAGATATGTAGACAATGTTCATGGTGCCACAACAAGATGATTTGTGGCATCTGTCACTTGAATTTTGAGGTCTCATCACTTGATTAAAATAGAATTGCTGCAATGCAACT
This sequence comes from Schistocerca gregaria, assembly GCF_023897955.1. Lineage (NCBI taxonomy): Eukaryota > Metazoa > Arthropoda > Insecta > Orthoptera > Acrididae > Schistocerca > Schistocerca gregaria. The sequence goes on from NC_064920.1 coordinate 942,309,064, forward strand.
ACATTTTTTATTGTTATTATTACTTTCTTATAATACAATTCCATACCATGTGCCATTACACAGCTGCATCACTTTCATACAATTATTTACAAGGAGTATACTTAGAGGGTGATTCTAACATTAAATCAAGAGTGTGCCAGGCGAAGACAATAGTCAGTGAAAATTGACGAGAGAGCTTGAATAGAAATGACGCTGGCACACAGTACTAACTGCCACCCCTACACTACTGCACTGTTGATACAGCAAATTACTTCCTACATTGCAGATACAAATGTATATGCTCTCATGAGCCATAAAATTATTATAGAGGTCAACCCTTTCCAATACAATTTTTCTACTCACTGCATTTTCCCCAACTCTTATTTATAGCACTATACAGTAAATGCGTCAGACATCGTAGCAGAAGATCGTAATGTTGGATGTACTCCGACAGTGAATCCAAAGGGTTAAATTCCATGTTTAATCATCGTATACTTAAGCAAATTGAGTATGCTGTCACTCTATATTAAAATTTTGAAAGAAACCTGATTGATGTAAAAAGGCTATACTGCTAATGAATGCCCTGTATATGTTCTAATGGATTTAAAAAATACTCTTGAGATAATTTATATGTAAAACATTCAAGATCATTAAGCATAAAACATTACATTCCATAGACTGATAAATACATTATATTAAAAATAAACAGTTAAAAAACTTTTGAGACTGTGTCCTTTCTTCTTTTCCATTAAACAATCAGAGAGGAAGCTCCCAAAGTGCCACACTGAAAGTAGCACCACATTGAGCTTTCCTCCATTATGCAAACTCAACGCTGCCAGTAAACAGTGGGCCACCACAGCAGACTTGTGGTAAAGTGATTTGTTCCATACCAACATGAAGTGCTAATAAGGGACAGAACATCTCTTTTAAAATTTCAAAATAATTACTAAGTGCAAAATCACTTTGCTTGTTCAGTAGTTCTTGTGGAGTTTTTAGCTACTGGGCATAAATGTCAAGTTCCTCTAGCAAATTCAAATGAAAACTCTTTAGAGCTCTGTGCAGTGTTTTCATCTGTCCTCTTGTTGTACGAAGTTCTTGTTTACTGTGTTTTTTGTGTGCCCCAAATGCCATCGTATTATTGTGCCCACAATGTTCTTAATACTACCCCTCTGAATTTTGCCCAGTTTGGCCTATATATGCACTGATGTGACAAAAGTCTTGGGATATTTCCCAAAATTGTGTTGCACCTCCTTTGGCCTGGAATGGTGCAGCAACTTGAATTGACATGGACTCAACAAGTTGTTGGAAGTCCCCTGCAGGAATGTTGAGCCATGCTGCCTCTATAGCCATCCATAATTGCACAGTATTGTCGGTGCAGGATTTTGTGCACAACTGATCTCTTGATTATGTCTCATAAATGTTTGATGGTATTCATGTCGGGCGGTCTGGGTGGCCAAACCTTTCGCTCAAATTGCCCAGTATTTTCTTCAAACCAGTTGTGAATGACTGTGGCTCGATGGCATGGTGTATTTTTATCCATAAAAATGCCTTCATTGTTTGAGAACATGACATCTTGGAATGGCTGCAAATGTTCCCCAAGTGGCTGACATCCAGAGGACCCAGTCCATTCCATGTAAATACAGCCCTCATCATTAAGGAGCCATCACCAGCTTGTACAGTGCCTTGTTGGCAACTTTGGTCCATAGCTTCATTGGGTCTGTGCCATATTCGAACCCTACCATCGGCTCTTACCAACTGATATTGGGACTTATCTGTCCAGGCTACCAATTTCCAGTCATGTAGGGTCCAACCGATATCGTGACAAGTCCACGAGAGGCGCTGCAGGCAATGTCATACTGTTAGAAAGGCACTTGCATTGGTCATCTGCTGCCCCAGCCCATTAATGCCAAATTTCACCATACTGTCCTAATGGATACATTCACTGTATGTCTCGCATTGATTTCTGTGGTTATTTCATGCAGTATTGCTTATCTGTTAGCACTGACAACTCCACGCAAATACCATTGCTCTTGCTTGTTAAGTGAAGGCCTTTGGCCACTGCATTATCTGTGGTAGGAGGTAATGCTTGAAATGTAGTATTCGTGGCACACTCTTGGCACCATGTATCCCAGAATGTTGAATTCTCTAACAATTTACAAAATGAAATGTCCTATGTGTCTAGCTTCAACTACCATTTTGTGTTCAAAGCTTGTTCAGTTCCCTTCATACAGCCATAATCACATTGGAAATCTTTTCAAATGAATTACCTAAGTACAGCTCCATCAATGCACTGCCCTTCTATACCATGTGTACACGATACTACCGCCTTCTGAATATGTGCATATTGCTGTCCCATGACTTTTGTCACATCAGTGTAACTTTTATTACTCTCTGCACATTTCATTTTATACATGTCAGAGTTATTGTATTGGTTCTTTTTTTGCCAAACTGGAGGTTTATGCCTTTATCTGCATGCAATTTGCCCTTCATTCTGATATGTTACAACTACATTCTCTCGTAAAAATTTGGCAGTTTTTTCTGACAATCGTCGTTTTTATGTCACAGTAACAAATTTTTTAAATTTTGCTTTCTTACATAGTACATATAGAGGGCGTTCATTAGCAGGACACATTGCTTCTTCTTTTCTTCTTCTTCTTCTTCTTATTCTTATTCTTCTCCTTTTTTTTAAGCTGTAATATGAAGCAACAGCATACCATTTTAGCTTTATATATTACAGTGAAACTGATACTTTTGATGTAACTGGTTACGTTGTAAATACAGGAAATGGTTTGTTATAAAACATTTGTATTGTAATCAAATAAAGATTCTTTAGCTCTGCAGTACTGTGAACATGGGATTAGAACCCTATTGTCATTTATTTTTACATTGTGTAACAGGTCTGAAGATGTGTGGCAGTGCTGGAAAGCTGGCAGTTTGAAATAATAAAAGTTTGACAGACATAAAATAAGTCTGTCTAAGACAGTAGTGCAGTCCACATTACAACATTGGGTTTCATATGCAATTTAGTACCACATTTATTGCTAGGATGGGATTGTCACTTACATTGTAATTAATGCTAGTTCCCAGTTAAACAAGCATTTAAGGATAAGCCACTGCTCAAGCTGCCTTTAAAAAATATTCCATTAACATCTTTGATAGAAAATTATGAAAAAAATAGTTCCTTTGACATAAGGGCATTTTGCTGCTAACATTAATCTTCTGTTAATCACATGAAAACATATTTTAAGCCTTGTATCATGGCTGGGGAATTTGTATATTCCTAGTGGTGTTCTTATTGTCTTCTTTCACAAACATAATATACATGACGTAGGTAGTGAGGGTATTAAAACTAGTAAATAAGCTATTACAGTATGCCCATAATTTCACTTTCGCTATGATCCTCAGTGCTCTCTTCTGCAATATGAAACACCTTTCTGTTTTAGTTTGGCAGGAACTGCCTTCATAACATAAGAAAGGTTAAACTAAAACAAAGAATGCATTCCTTTTGGTTTCAGAATAAGGTATGGCGATAATCTCTTTAATGTATGTTGTTGTTGTTGTGGTTTTCAGCCCTGAGACTGGTTTGATGCAGCTCTCCATGCTACTCTATCATGTGCAAGCTTCTTCATCTCCCAGTACCTACTGCAACCTACTTCCTTCTGAATCTGCTTAGTGTATTCATCTCTCGGTCTCCCTCTACGATTTTTACACTCCACACTGCCCTCCAATACTAAACTGGTGATCCCTTGATGCCTCAGAACATGTCCTACCAACCGATCCCTTCTTCTAGTCAAGTTGTGCCACAAACTTCTCTTCTCCCCAATCCTATTCAAAACTTCCTCATTAGTTACGTGATCTACCCATCTAATCTTCAGCATTCTTCTGTAGCACCACATTTCGAAAGCTTCTATTCTCTTCTTGTCCAAACTATTTATCGTCCATGTTTCACTTCCATACATGGCTACTCTCCATACAAATACTTTCAGAAATGACTTCCTGACACTTAAATCTATACTCGATGTTAACAAATTTCTCTTCTTCAGGAATGCCGTCCTTGCCATTGCCAGTCTACATTTTATATCCTCTCTACTTTGACCATCATCAGTTATTTTGCTCCCCAAATAGCAAAACTCCTTTACTACTTTAAGTGTCTCATTTCCTAATCTAATTCCCTCATCATCACCCAACTTAATTCGACTACATTCCATTATCCTTGTTTTGCTTTTGTTGATGTTCATCTTATATCCTCCTTTCAAGACACTACCCATTCTGTTCAACTGCTCTTCCAAGTCCTTTGCTGTCTCTGACAGAATTACAATGTCATCGGTGAACCTCAAAGTTTTTATTTCTTCTCCATGTATTTTAATACCTACTCCGAATTTTTCTTTTGTTTCCTTCACTGCTTGCTCAACACAGAGATTGAATAACATCAGTGAGAGGCTACAACCCTGTCTTACTCCCTTCCCAACAACTGCTTCCCTTTCCTGTCCCTCGACTCTTATAAATGCCATCTGGTTTCTGTACAAATTGTAAATAGCTTTTCGCTCCCTGTATTTTACCCCTGTCACCTTCAGAATTTGAAAGAGAGTATTCCAGTCAACATTGTCAAAAGCTTTCTCTAAGTCTACAAATCCTATGAACATAGGTTTGCCTTTCCTTAATCTGGCTTCTAAGATATGTTGTAGGATCAGTATTGCCTCAAGTTTTCCGATATTTCTACGGAATCCAAACTGATCTTCCCCGAGGTCGGCTACTACCAGTTTTTCCATTCGCCTATAAAGAATTCGTGTTAGTATCTTGCAGCCGTGACTTATTAAACTGATAGTTCGGTAATTTTCACATCTGTCAACACCTGCTTTCTTTGGGATTTGAATTATCATATTCTTCTTGAAGTCTGAGGGTATTTTGCCTGTCTCATACATCTTGCGCACCAGATGGTAGAGTTTTGTCAGGACTGGCTCTCCCAAGGCTGTCAGTAGTTCTAATGGAATGTTGTCTACTCCCGGGGCCTTGTTTCGACTCAGGTCTTTCAGTGCTCTGTCAAACTCTTCACGCAGTATCATATCTCCCATTTCATCTTCATCTTCATCTACATCCTCTTCCATTTCCATAATATTGTCCTCAAGTACATCGCCCTTGTATAGACCCTCTATATACTCCTTCCGTTTTTCTGCTTTCCTTTCTTTGCTTAGAACTGGGTTTCCATCTGAGCTCTTGATATTCATACAAGTGGTTCTCTTTTCTCCAAAGGTCTCTTTAATTTTCCTGTAGGCAGTATCTGTCTTACCCCTCATGAGATAAGCCTCTACATCCTTACATTTGTCCTCTAGCCATCCCTGCTTAGCCATTTTGCACTTCCTGTCGATCTCATTTTTGAGACGTTTGTATTCCTTTTTGTCTGCTTCATTTACTGCATTTTTATATTTTCTCCTTTCATCAATTAAATTCAATATCTCTTCTGTTACCCAAGGATTTCTACTAGCCCTTGTCTTTTTAGCTACTTGATCCTCTGCTGCCTTCACCACTCCAACCCTCAAAGCTACCAATACCATATGAACCAATGAACACGATAGACTAGTTTTACCATTATGACATCCGACAATGTTAAAAAACATCATGTTTTATGTAATAATGGCTATTATATTTTACTACATTAGTGACAGTATTATGAATTTTGAAATACCATATTAGTAAAATGAGAGGCATTTTCATCACTGACATACAGAGTTGTAACAAAGGTGTGGTAAATTTTATGCAGTAATAATGAATTTAATTGGTTGTATTAATAATGTTATTGTAAGCTATTTTAACAGTTTTAACAGATTAGTCGAACATAAAGTTCTTGGGCAACTGTAGTCATATTTTAAGTACCATATGAACTAACAACAGTGAGAGACTGCTTTATTTTGTAATCATTATTGTAGTGTTTATGCGGATGACAGTATTGTGAATATTTTAACTACCACACAAACTAATGAAAATGAGAGACCACTTTTACCACTGGCATAACCTTAAGTAAGCCTCCATATATTTTATGCAGCAATACTGTGGCCAGACGTCCGTAACTCTGTCTTCTGGTAGACATTGATCCTTTGTTACATGTCACACTTTAGACATATTTTTTGAGTGCTGTTTCCCACATTTTTATAATGATTGTGTTTACATCTAAGGAAGCAAAAGGCACTTGTGTTGCTAAACACATTAAGCAAGGACATAGAAGCTATTTGTCAATAGTAGTTTAATTACGTGATATACTACAAAATGCATGCATTATCCTGTTATGTAGTAAGTGATGCATATTTTTGTAGAGTGTGTGGGTATGTATGCATCACAAATCTCTGTTCGTATGTAGCACTAAATAGTTTTTAAAGTGTGACACAAAACACACACACACACACACACACACACACACACACACACACACACACACACACAGCTGTAAGTATTGTAACAGCAGTTAAAATTTACAAAGTGTAAAAAGTAAAAAAAAATATGTTTTACTTTTTTGTTTTGTTGTTATGGGTTCATTCGATTAAAAGTACGATGATCAATCACAACAGTTTTCAAACCTTCTCTACTGTTCATTCATATCTTCCCAGCTGTTAAGACACTTTTATGTTACTTGAACACAAATTCTGTGTTTTGTTGTTTGGCTACATGTAGCACAAGTTAAAAACACCAACTCTCTTCAACACCACGATGGATTTCATTATTTTGAAGCTAAAGTGTTGTATTTGCTAGTTAATGTATTATAATCTGTGTACCAAGAAAATACCATGCTTAGTGGCACTAACACACAAAATGTCTATCAAAATCGCTTTGTTTTTATTTAATTGGATAGGTAAAAAATCTACTCACTAGGCGGCAACAGAACACACACATAAAAGACTGTTGTGATTGGCAAGCTTTCGGAGCCAGTGGCTTCTTCTTCAGGCAGAAGGTTTAAAGGAGAAGGAAGAAGGTGATGGAAAAGGGCCGGAGAAGTCTAGGTAAAGTGGCAGATTGTGGGAAAGTCAACCAGAATTGCGGGTCAGGGGAGACTTAGCATACGGGATGAAAAGGAAAGACTGATTGTTGGGGACTGCATCAGACAAGATTTGAAAATCTGTGGGCTTTAAGGTGGGAGACCGGGTACTATGCAAGACAGAGACTACTACTAGAACATCGTGTATGAGTTAATAAGAGTGAGTAAGCTAATTGCATTGTACGTAACGGAAGTGGGGGGGGGGGGGGGGATAAAACATAGACAGGAAAGACAATGAAAGATGTAGAAACCTGAAATGGAGTGAAGCAAAGAGTAGCTAGGAGTAGTTGTTAGTGCAGTGTGATGAAATATAAGTCAGGATATATCCTGTTCATGTAGAAACATCTCGCCTTCAATCTATATGAATTGTATATTTTTAAATGGGCATAAGTCAGCTGACACACATGTGTGAAAAATTGAGAAAAAACAGTTTAATTTCTATAATCTATACTGCTGTATAAAGACAAGTTATTGTCTAACTTAAACAAATGTTTGGAAGGACATAGGCTACATATTTTTTTAATCTAGTATATAACTGTACATGTACTATACATATACTACATCTTTGTTTTCAGATATATTTTTCCCATGTGGAATGTTTCCCTCTATTATATTCAACAGTATAAGGAGATAGATATTGCTACTCACCACTACACATGTTGAGTTGCAGACAAGCACAATGAAAAGAATCTGGGTACAGATGGCAGGAGAGAAAAGCACTGTTTGGCGGAGTGTGCAGGGACCAGAAGGAGATACACTGGGCTCGCGTCCGGGAGGACAACGGTTCAATCCCACGTCTGGCCATCCTGATTTAGGTTTTCCATGATTTCCCTAAATCGCTCCAGGCAAATGCCGGGATGGTTCCTTTGAAAGAGCACGGCCGACTTCCTTCTCTGTGCTTCCCCGTGCTTCCCTAATCCGATGAGACTGATGACCTCGCAGTTTGGTCTCTTCCTCCAAACAACCCAACCCCCCAGAAGGAGACATGATAAGATTGGTGCAGTGTTGAGAAGCTGTGGGGGAGGGAAGTGAGGAAATGGGGAATGGAAAAGGAGAGAAGCAGGGAAGAAGCAAGACATGCAGGTGCATTGCCAGAGGTTGGTACACAAAGATGGTGAAGGGATGTGAATAGGAAGGACAGAGGGATGCAAACTGTGGGAGCAGTAAGTTTCCTTAGGTTGAGGCCATGATAACTTCAGGAACAGAGAATGTGTTATAAGGATAACTCCCATCTTCACAGTTCAGAAAAGCTGGTGGTGGAGTGAAGGGTCCAGATGGTCCAGGTTGTGAAGAAGCCATTGAAACCAGGCACACTATGTTCAGCTGCATTTTGTGCCACAGGTGGTGTACTTTGATCTTCTCCACAGTTTTGCGGTGGCCATTCTCCACCAACAGCCAACAGTACTTGCATTTCAACAGCTGTTCATCTGTTCCACACAGCCTCCCTCACAGCCTGGCCACCTGAGGATGGCACTCCTGCAGCAACAAGAAGTCCCTTGCCCAGTATGCTGAGGATCTCACTACGGCCTTCACAGACAGACTCTATTCCACAGACCAATTCTGTGAACAGATTGCCCATGCCATATCCTCACACACGCCAAATCCTCCCACCACCCATGAGAATAAGCTACAAAGGAGCACCCTCCTTGTCCCCCTGTGTCGTCCTGGATTGCAACAACTGAAGCATATCCTTTGCCAGGGCTTTGATTACTTATTATTATGCTCTGAAATGAAGGAGACCCTATGCCAGGACTTTGATTACTTATCATTATGCTCTGAAATGAAGGACATCCTACCCCGGCTAAGCCTCCAAAACATGCTAGTCAATCCTTATACCATTCTCAATCACAACCTCTCGCCACAGGGATCATATCCCTCTGAAAGACACAGGAGCAAGGCCTGCCTAATCCATCCTTCCAGTGCTCCCTATTCCAGTCCTGTCACTGGCTTTTCCTACAAACAATAGAGGCTGGGCCACTTGTGAAAGCAGCCTTGTTGTATACCAGCTGTGCTACAATCATTGCACAGGTTTTATTTTATTTTTTTTTTTTATTTATTTTTTTTTTTTTTTTATTATAAATGAGCGACTACCAACCAGCTGACCACCAGAATGAATGGCCACTGCCAAACTATTCCAAAGAGCAAAGTGGATCACTGTGTGGCACAACATGCAGCTGAACATAACATGCTTGATTCCAGTGACTGCTTCATAACCCAGGTCATGTGGATCCTCCCCTCCACCACCAGCCTTTCTAAACAGCACAGATGGTACTTTTATGACAAATTTTTCTCTCCCATAATTATACCGGCCTCAGCTAAGGTAACCAACTGTCCCTTCACCCTCTACTCAACAATCTCCCCCCTTCTGTCCTATCATCCCCTTCCTGTTCACATCTTCTTATCCTCTTTGTGTGCCACCCTCTACCAATGCTCCTGCCTGTCTTTTCCCTTCCGTGCTTCTCTCCTTTTCTGCTCCCCATTCCCCATTGCCCCTTTCTCCTCCCTGTCCCACAGCCTCCTGATGCTGTGCCTGGTAGCAATCTTGTCATGCCTCCTTCAAATCCCTGCACACTCCGCCAGACAGCGCCCTTCTCTCTCCCCAAGTGTACCCTGCTATCCGTTCCTCTTCTCTGTCACCTCCACACTGCTGCTTCTGTTCAAAGTGACAGTTGCACTCTGGTCGAAGCTGCTGGAGATGGCGGTTGTATGTGTGAAATGTACTAGAGAGAGAGAGAGAGAGAGAGAGAGAGAGAGAGAGAGAGTGTTTTTATCCTTTTCTGAAGAAGGCTTTTGCCAGAAGCTGAGTGTGTAACAGTCTTTTCATTGTGCCTGTCAACAGCTCAGGATGTTGTCTTTACTGTGAGTAGCAATCTATTTTTTTCCTTATATTGTTGATATTTGAACCTGAGTTTCCATTATATATGTAATAAGATATAAAGAGGAATAATTGTCAAAAATATCGAAAAGTTCTTACCAATTTATTTCAAATTTTTACACCATAATCTAATAAACATTTTGACAGAAATAGGCTATAATTTATAAATATATATAGAATAAATAAAGGCAAAATTTGTTATCAAAATTCTGGAAAAGTTTATGATCCATGTACATTAAGTATTTACATGATACTCTAATAAACATTTGGATGGATATCAGCTATCTATTTGTAATATATGTGATGTGTAATTATATGTGATACATAAAGTAGGAACATTTTTAGTGAAAGTCTCAAAAAGTCCTTGACCAATTTACTTTGAATTTTTACATGATTCTTTAATAAATATTCATACTGACATGGGATACATATTTTTTTAAACAAGAATTTGCAAGTTTTCTGTTAATACTAACTTGAAGAAAGAAAATGTTGTCAGTTTCGTTAATATTTTCACATTCGGTCTTAACTATGATAGCAGGGCATTTAAACCTTTATACAAATGGTTTTTCACAAATATAATCTTACTCCTTATACAGGACGATTCGGCTGCCCCTACCAAAGAGTTTTATGCAGCCCACAATGACTTCAAATACCATGCACAAGATTTTCATATTCTCTCCCTTGCTATGTGCAAACTCTTAATCCCACAGGAAAAATGAACAGGGCCTTTTTGTAATAAATTTAATGTAGATAACTACTGTACTGGGATATGTTTTCACTACAAGCCACAGTTTTCGAATTATTCAAGAAAAAATACAAAGGCGACTTTCAAATGCGGTTTTCTTGAACGACTCATGAATCATGGACTCCAGTGAAAAAGTATCCCAGTATAAAATTTAGCTACATTAAATTTTCCACTAAAGGGTCCAGTTCATGTTTTCCTTATGGCTAATAGTTTGTGTTCAGCAAGCAAGAGCATATGGAAATCTTGTGCATGGTTTCTGAGGGCATTGCAGGCTGCATAAAACCCATCAACAGGGGGCAGCTGAATCATCCTGTATATAATTTTAAACATGAATTGTATACACAACAACGTGCTATATTGTTTCCTTCCTTATAGAAGAATTTAACAGAAAGTAGGAAAGTAGTTGTATGGCTTATTGACTTAGGATTAGAACATTACTAAAGAATCTGAATCATTCGAAATGGTGTAATCTTACCAATTCACACATAAAAACTGTGCAAAATACTGTCTTTGAAGCGACTACCTTCATAGATCCAGCAGATGGAGAGGTCTTTCTCATCATGTGTGCCAATGATACCAACCATTTTCTCATTCCTTTTAAGCTAATTCAACTCCTGACCAAGGTTTCATTAACAATAAACAAGGCTCGAGGTCAGAGAGAGGGTGGAAGAGGAGATGGACAGAGAGGGGATGGGGGGGGGGGGGGGATAGAGAGAGGGGAAAGAAGAGATTGGCAGAGAGAAATGCAAGAGTACATGGAGAAAGATAGGGGGGGGGGGGAGGTTATAGACAGAGAGGGGGTGGAGGAGGATATGGACAGAGAGAGGGGGAGCAGAAGGAGATTAGGATGTATATTCAATTTCCGGACATATTTGGCAATTGTGAAGTATATATAGGGTGTATCAAAAAGGATGGTGCTAACTTACATGGTTGAAAGTAAACGATAATAGAAGTACAAATGTCCCAGTGAACATGTGTGTGCAAACGAGCCACTTGTGAGATAATCAAGACCGTATGGTTCCACGCCACCACTGACAGCATTGTTTGTAACATCATCCAGTTTCCCCCTTGCGCACCTAAGGCCATCCTATGTTCACTGTTTACACAACGGAACATTGCCAAGAGGAGGAGTTAGAATCACACCATACCCACAGAACATGTAGGATGGATACAGTACACAGTCTCAAAGGGCATCAGTTGCGTCTGAGGAGTGCCATGTGTGCTGTGCTGTAGTTACAATGGAACCGTACAGTAACAGATATGCAAGTCATGTACGGTAGGACTAATGGCAATGCATGGGAGGCTGCACGCTTGTGCCAAGAAACATATCCTGACTGAAGACACCCCGTAAGTCATACATTTACAAGGGTCCATCAGTGCCTGAGAGGACACAGGGGTTTTGCACATGGCAGAGCAGGAGGTAGGCCTGCTTGCATTGCACCTGAGGTTGAGGATATGGTGTTGGAAGCAGTACAGCATTCTTCAGGAACCTCGGCAAGAAGAATTGCCACACAAGTGCCTGTATTAATCCACAGTAGTGTATGGAGAGTTTTACATTGCAATTTACTGTACCCTTACTACCTCCAACGAGTTCAGTGTCTCAATGATGCGGACTTTGTTCCTAGAGTGATGTTTTGTCTGTGGCTGCAACAGCAGGCTGTAGTCGACCCTTATTTCGCTTGTAACATTTTATTTGCAGACAAAGCAGGATTCACACGCGATGGTTTGTTTAACTAACATAATACACATTTGTAGTGTGAAATAAACCCACATTCTGTTCAAATGGCTCTGAGCACTATGGGACTCAACTGCTGTGGTCATTAGTCCCCTAGAACTTAGAACTACTTAAACCTAACTAACCTAGGGACATCACACACATCCACGCCCGAGGCAGGATTCGAACCTGCGACCGTAGCAGTCGCACAGTTCCGGACTGCGCGCCTAGAACCGCGAGACCACCGCGGCCGGCCCACATTCTGTTCATCAGTCACCACATCAGCAATGTTTCTCACTGAATGTGTGGTTAGGGGTACTAGGCGATCAACTCATTGGGCCACACATTCTTCAACCACAACTTAATGGACAGAGGTACCTTAGCTTTCTTCGGTGTCATCTTCCAGGATTGCTTGAGGACGTTTCCCTTTAGCAATGTCAGAGTATGTGGTACGTTCTTGATGGAGCTCTGGCACATTTTGCTGATGGTGTGTGACTGCATCTAATGCTCAGGTACAGCCAAAGATGGATAGGTCGAGGCAGACCTGTACCTTGCCCTCCAAGATCACCTAATTTAAGTCCTTTGGATTTTTGTGTTGGGGTCACCTCAAAAGCGAAGTGTACAGCACAACCGTTAACACGGTTGAAGAACTGGAGCAGAGAGTTGTACATGCTTGTCAAGAATTCCAGAATGATCCAGGGGTTTTCGAAAGGATTCGAAATTCATTGCAGAGACGAGTACAGTATTGCATCCATATGCAAGGAAAACACTTCAAACACTTCCTTTAACAGGTACCCCATATGTGAAATGTGTACTAATTGTGATGTACAACCCAATACTAAAGTCTAAATTTCAAATTAATGTGTACTAACTAGGATGATTTTTACAATGGTGTCAGTGGCAGCTTGGAACCATACAGTCATGATTATCTCGCAAGCGGCTCATTTTTGAACCCGTGTTTACTGGGACATTTGTACTTTTTTTTATAGATTGAGAGGAGAGGAGAGATAGGGGGGAGGGATTTAACTTTCTAAAGCTTTCGTAGCCAGTGGATTTCCTTCTCATCCCGTCCAGTAAGTCTCCCCTGACCTGCAGTTTTAGCAACTTTTATAAACTGTACCCCTTTCGCTAAACCTCTCGAGTCCTTTTCCTTCATCCCTCTTCCTTCCCCTTCAACTCTTCCACCAGAAGAAGGAGCCACTGGCTCCAAAAGCTTGAGAAATTTAAATCCTTCTGTGCGTGTTTTACCCTGCCACCACTTGGTGAGTAGATTTTTTTCTCTGTCCATGTACTTTGTATTATCAGTAACTGATTATTTTCAATGTGTAGATCTCATAAAACTGACTGTGAGAAATAACATGCAGTGAAAAGGTGCAATTTTGGTTTCTTCCTCACAGTTGGCTTTATCAGAAAATTGTATGTTAGGAAAGTGGTATTTATGGCTTATTGCCTTGTGATTATAATACTGCTACACAATCTGAATTGTCCAAAACACTGTAATTGTACTCATCTGCAGATTCAAACTACGTGAAGTAATGTCATTGCAGCTACTGTTCTCACAGGTCCAGTAACTAGAGAGATCTCTCTCTCTCTTAGTCTGCATACCAATTATCCCTACCAATTTACCTATTCGGTTTAAGCAAATCAGTGTTTAGTTTGCAGTAATGATAAAGAAGGTTCAATATTGGACATTTAAATACATTGGAATTGATTTATGATCAGAGTGTTTTTAGCATGGTCATCAAATGTTGTCCTTTCATGAACTGGCAGTTCACAAATAGGTTCATACTCTTGTCACACGATATCCAAAGAATGAGAAATGTTGTGTATAGCGAAGTTTTGCAATTGTATTATCTGCTGAAGTGCTGCAGAATAATATACTTGATGCTGCCAGATAAACTTTTGAAACCCTCCCTGGTGAGGCCTTTCTCCATAGAGAGGTAGATGTTCATCAGGCAGATAACATTGGAGTTTTTACAAGTCCTTGATTGTAATACACTTAATTGGCACCTTTCTTGATTGATAAGCTAGTTTTTCTGGCACAGTCAAGAGATCACATTTTAGGCCCAGGTGACAAGTGTGACTAATCTTGTCCATTGGTTGTTGTTGAAGCTGTCAAAGAAACCTTTCTTTTGTTTCAAAACCAGAATGTGAAAAAAGTGCTGATAGAGAAATGTCACCTTTGTTTGTCTTTGAATTTCATCGGAAATCCTGGTTCTCCTGTAGTACGGATGCCACCATGACTTGAAATCTAGTATTTCAGCAGCAGCAACCTCTCTAAAGAGAAATTTACCTGGTTTCTCATATCTCCTCTGTGATGTCATGCGCAGTAAACAATCTGTCCTATTTTCTAAGTTTCCTTAATAACTTTAGATAGACGTATAAGAACTTATTTTTGGATCCAGTTTTCTGTTTACTTGATAGTTTCCCTGCACATTTAGTGAATCTGTGAAACAGGCTGCCTTCTTTGTGGTACATTGCTTTGTGGAGCTTTTGGGAAACAACATGTATTGTCATCTGAAATAAAATTGTAACTTTTTATAAGATTTTGAACCTTACTGCCAGAAATGTTGAATGTTATTATTCCTAAACTTGGAGTGTTCGTTCCAGGAGAGCTTTACTAGTTTTCATAGTTGAAATTGGTTAGGGTTGCAAGGATTTAAATAAAGATTGATGGAAGAAGTACAAGGGTCATCCACAAAGTAGGTTCCATTTTTGCTTCTATCCATGGCAGTGCTGCGATCGCAGTACCAAGCATGCGTAGCAGTTACTCTGACTCAAGGAGAAGACATGTACGTCATTTTCAGATCACTTCCGCCAACGCGTGTTTTGTAGTGCTTATTTATAATGTTAGCCGTAATTGAAAATGCCGCCGCATGTGAAATTGGATCTGTGATTCGTTTTCTAAATGCAAAGAAAGTTAAACCAAAGAAAATTCATTGACAAATCTGTGAGGTTTATGGACAAAATGCTATGAGTAACTGAATGATTAGAAGATGGGACATGATCGAGTGCACGATGGAGAACGAAGTGGACGACCATCTGTGGCTACTGATGAACTGGTTCACACAATTGAAGAGAAGATTAAGCACAACCGTAAGTTTACACTTAGTGCCCTTGCTATGGAAGTTCCGCAAATCTCATGATCACTAATTCTTGAAATTCTTACTGAAAAACTGAAATTTCGAAAACTTTGCTCACGTTGGATACCCAAAATTCTTACTGAACACACAAAAAACAATGGATGGGCAGTGCATTTCAGTTTTTGACACGCTACAATGAAGAAGGTGATGGTTTTCTTTCTTGGATGGCCACGGATAAAATTTAGGTATCGTACAACACCCCTGGAACAAAACAGCAATCAGTGGAATGAAGGCACACTTCATCCCCAATGAAGGTTAAGCCTAAGCAAATCTTGACACCTCAGAAGTCATGTGCACCATTTTTTGGGACAGAAAAGGCATTTTGCTGATTGATTTCTTACCACGAGGTCAAACAATGAGTGCACTTGGTTACTGTGAGACCATTAAGAAATTGCGCTGCGCAATACTGATAAAGCACCGAGGCTTACTGTCAATAGGTGTTGTTTTTTTCCACGATAATGCCGGACCTCATATGACAAATGTGACCAAACAACTCTTACGGGAATTTCATTGGGACACATTTGATCATCCTCCATACAGATCGGACCTCACTCCTAGAGACTTTAATCTCTTCTTACGCCTAAAATCTTTCCTTGGTGGTCAACACTTCAATGAGGATGACAAGCTGAAAGAACATGTTAGCACATGATTGAATACACAAGCGGCAACCTTTTATGAAGAACGCATACAAAAACTTGTGCCATGCTTGCTGTGACAAGTGGCTACAAAATGTTGGAAGCTATGTAAAAAAATAGTTTAACAGTTGTAGATTTTGTACAATAAATATTTTTTTTCTGTATCTGTACATGTTTGTTTTATATAACCAAACAGAACTTACTTTGTAGATGACCCTCGTATTTAGTCCCAACGAGATCGTGAGGTGGAACATAAATTTACAAACATGTAGGAATCTCAGTTACATATTTGTAACATTAGATTAGAGAATAGAGCTCATATGCTAACGTTGCTTCCACAAATTGTATGCGGGATGTTCCTGAAGGTTGCTGAATAAGTATAAATGTTTAAACTTACTTTCATTAATAGTCCATAGTTCGTGAACTGACGGTTAGCATTGCTGCCTCTAGATCACAGGCCCTGTGTTCACTTCCCAGCTGGGTCAGAGATTTTCTTCACTGGGGAGTGTGTGTTCGTGTTCTCTAATCATTTCATCTCATCATCACCACAGAGGTGCACAATTCACAGAAATGGCATAAGATAGAAAGACTTCCACCTGGCGTCCAACAACCCCAGGCAGGGTCTCCCAGCGAATAATGCCATAAGTTATTTCAATTTTTTTTATCACAACCTCTTTAAGGCCAAAGACCTCCTTCCTTTTCTGTTAATTGATATCCTTGTCATGTATTTATTCAAGGGTCTCTAAGTTACAGGGCATTGGAAACTAATACATCTCTCTCCCACAAATGCTAGTCTATAACATGCTAGGTATCACTCCTTGTATATGAGGAAATGTTTTCTTGGATTCCTGAAATTAACTTTCTTGGATATGTACAAGGATTTCAAGGATGTTTAATTGTATTTATGAGCCCGGGACATAACTGCATGCATTAGTACGATATTGCAGTGCCTGTGTTTTTCCAAAGCATGCATGTCTGAAAGAACACTGCAGTGTACATCGGAACAACAAAGGCCCTTAAAATTTCTCCCCTGTACAGGATGATACATAATGGATGCAAGAGTACAGGTTATAAACACACAGCTGACAACATATGGAAGTTTCAGTCTGGCCATGAATCATTCTCAGATAGCCTAATTATAAGGTGACTACTCACGATAAGTGGGAAATCTGGGTTCGAGTCCCAGACAGCACAAATTTTCATTGTCATCATTCCATTATGCAGCTGATTGTCCACATTTGCAGCTTTGAATATGTTTCATGCACACTTTAGGTGACAGATGAAAATCGAAGATATTTCAGGATGTAGAATGGTGGCATACACTGTGAAAGCTTGCATGAGCTACTGCTATGAGTATTAAAATAAAATATTCACCAGTAACAATATAACATTTTGACTGAAATTATTGTATTATATTATAACAGTAATGTTAATGATCATTTGATTATATTCCTCACGTGGGGAAAAAAAAAGAGAGAGACTACCGTTTCAGAAAAATTGTATGATTTGTTCAAGAGAGAGAATTTCACAAACTGACGAAGTCATAGCGTACCAAATTTTGACCAATTTGCACATTAGACTGTCAAAATCTAACACTCAAAATGTTCTCAACTGGGGAGAGATCTGGTAACCTTGCTGGCTAAGGTAGGCTTTGGCAAGCATGAAGACAAGTAGTAGAAATTCTCACCGTGTGCAGGTGGGCATTATCTTGCTGAAATGTAAGCCCAGAATGAGTTGCCATGAAGGGCAACAAAATGAGGCTAGAACATCATAGACATACTGCTGTGCTGTAAGGGTGCCGTGGATGACAACCAAATGGGTCCTGCTATGAAAATAAATAGCACTCCAAACCATCACTCCTTACTGTTGGGCTGTTTGGGGTGAGCAGTCAGGTTGGTGTCCCACTACTGTCTGGGGCACCACAGACATGCCTTCAGCCTGGAATCTCATTTATTGATTTATTGGAGTAGAATTACTTTCAGTGATGAATCCCACTTTGAGCTGAGCCCCGATGATCAGCAAAGATGTGCCCGGAGATGACCTTAATGCACTAGTTATGGTTAAGGATATGATAAGTGGTCAGGCAGCCCTCCAGCACTGATAGTTAAAGGTCCTAACATTAGGAACACTTTGTGTCAACTGTCCTGTGTTTCAGACTGCTGCCGCCCACAGAGACTCCTGAGTTGTGACACTGTAGTTACCTGATGAAGTGTTGTGCTGTTTGTGTGAGCAGATGATTAACTGTTTAAATACAGTATTACGCTTATGTTTAAATGCATTATGCGGTATGAGACACAACCCAAACAGTTTTGAATGTCACTTTTCTTCTAGTCGATGTATTATATTACTACAACCTTGATTTAATTTCATATTCCTTTGCTACAAATATGTATTGTGTTTCAAGAAGGCCATCTCTGTAATATGCATTCACGAATCCATGTTACTTCCATTTCATATCTGTACCACAGAAACTGATCGCTAGAAGAAACAAATGCTCATGAGTTGTCAGTACAGTAAGAAAATAAATAAAATAATTTTCCTCTCACAAACTGTAAACCTGCAGTCGCTGCGCTACTTGCCCCTCTGCCACTGCAGTGAGTGGCCAACTTGTCTCTTTCCTGTATTTAGCTGACTTCAATTTTTTTTAAAGTATAAACTGCAGTTTGTCTCTTATTAGTGCTGTCCAGGTTGTCAACTGTGTCTGCAGGAAGCCAACAATTTTATCATGTTGTAGGACCTAAAATTGTGCCATGCAGCTCAATACCACACACAAATTTAATGTCTTCTCTGGTGTTGCACAGTGTAAAACAACAGAGACTGAACATATATTTTTGCAATATATCAGTGGTAGGCAGTGTAAACCATAACTCCATTTTATAAAATTTTACAGTTGAAGCAAAGAATGTTCCTTAAAAAATAATAAAGTGGTTCATAAAGATACTCCATGTGTAACTGTATAGTAGAAGTTGAGTTATTGACAGATTAGAGAAATCCATGCATTTTCAAATCTCTCTTTGATTATGGAGCTACTGGTTACTGGAATTAAAGAGTTTTCACAGACAGATGGAGTTACTAGGTTTTCAACACCTACCATCGATATGTGACATATGTGTAAACATTCTTCGCAAGCAGTAAAATGCTAGCATTAATATAAAATAGTCTGAGAACCGTGGGCCACATGAATACTTGACTCAGGCCACTTTGGTCTACAGATCACATTCTGAAGACCTCTGATTTAGATCCCAAACAACAGATGGCAGTAAGAATTACTGTGTATAATATGCTTGATAAGCTTCAAAATAATTTCATTGTCACCTTTATCTTTTACGGACAAAAGAAAAACCTGAAACAGGTTAGTAATTATTATGCATCTATTTGTTTCATTCTGAATTGAAGAGCACCATTTTGCTCTCTGCCACATCCATTTACACCATGGTTCTGTTTATTTTCAGTTTTCATAACTTTACCCTTTCATTACATGCAAAAGAAATCCTTTGAACACACAACAACGAAAGTTATTACATTTTCTGTTTCATATAAATGATCTCAAATACCCATAACTGTAGTTATAAATAAAATAGAAAGAAACTTCCACATGGGAAAAATATAGTTAGTTGTTTTTTGTTCATTTGGAAGTGTATCTGGGTGATACCATACTAACATGCATCACTCAGTATCCGATGTTGCCTCTGTTTATCTGTGAAGCTGCTTGAGCCCTTGTGTAGGCCTCTTGTAGCTGCAATATGCAGCGTCGTTCAATAATGCAATGTTCTTGAGATTGCATGTATTAGTGAAACAAAAAGTGTAGACTATTATAGATTTATAGTTGTTACCTGTATCTATTGAAATAAATTTTATTGGAATAATATTGCATATTGATTGTGTTGGATATATACAATTTAATATAAAATTGTTCGTAATAGGGAACACCCTATCATGGACAGGGTTGATATAGTTTTATTCATTATCCAACCTTAAATATCTATCATAGCAAGATTTATATAGAATATAGTTTGGAATTTCCATATGGTTAAGAATAAATTAAAAAGAAATAAAGAGGAAAAATCTTCTCCATGTAAGCATGCTTACTTGTGTATGCATTATATGAGTTTCTGAAAGTCCAGCAGCATTATTTTGTTCCTGTTGGTTTATAGTGTGTTTATGTCTGTGTGAAAACAAACAAACAAACAAACAAACACACACACACACACACACACACACACACACACACACACACACACACACACACAGACAGAGAGAGAGAGAGAGAGAGAGAGAGAGAGAAGTATTCTTGTTAAATAATAAATCTCACATTTCTCTGGCAGATGCCCCATGAATCAACAGTTGCACATGAACAAAGATTCGTAATGGAGAGTCCCATGATTTCTCGTTCTCGAACTTTCTCTGTAATTGAGGATGAAGAAAACTCAGAAAAGCATCAGAAGGTGAGTTCATTCTGTGTTACTACAACTATTCTGATTTCTCATTTCTCTAAGTACAAGTATAACTTCCTCTTTCTATATTTGAATGGCATTTGAATATTTTATTGGCTGTACACTGATATATTTCTTTGGTATCTTTCCTGTCATCAGAGATGGAGTACAAAGGTATTAATTTCTCTCATTCTATTGAAATAATCAGTTTTATCACTTGTGTGCTAATTGCTCTTAGCTCATCTAGTAATAGTGCCTCAAGTAAATATGAACATAGGACTGCCTGTGCTTTCACACATTAAATACAAATGTATAGCATATTTCTGTGGAGATAAGTCTGTCAATACTTTGTCATATTCTGTTTTGAATACAAGGCATGGAAAAGTTGTGCATGGCATCAAAAAGTTAAACAAGTGTTTTAAAGAAATAAGTCTTAGTTACTGTTCAGTGATTAGTGACATGTCAGTTATATGGTCCATCTCATTTTAAATCTCAAGAAATACATGCATTTATTTGTATAATGTCTCCAACACTATTACATAATAGTGAAAATAAAAATGTAGCAAGCATGCGCACACATCCCAACAAATCTGAAGAAGGTGATAGGCTTAATATTACTATATTTATTCCTCCAAACAATGGTATGAGGTAGGAGAAGTGACAGGGGGGGGTGGGGGGGGGGGGGGGAGAGAAGAGAGAGAGAGAGAGAGAGAGAGAGAGAGAGAGACCCCAAACGTATCTTGAGGGAGCTACTGGATTCTCCGCTTCACACAGGTTTTACAGAAAACACTGTGTGAATGAATGAATAAATAAAGATGTAAATAAAATAGAAAGAAACTTCCACATGGGAAAAATATATTAAAAACAAAGATTCCAAGACTTACCAAGCGGGAAAGCGCCGGTAGATAGGCACAATAAATAAAACACACACACAGAATTTCTAGCTTTCACAACCGACGGTTGCTTCTTCAGGAAAGAGGGAAGGAGAGGGAAAGACGAAAGGCTGTGGGTTTTAAGGGAGAGGGTAAGGAGTCATTCCAATCCCGGGAGCGGAAAGACTTCCCTTAGGGGGAAAAAAGGATAGGTGTACACTCGCGCGCACACACACACATACCCATCCGCACATACACAGACACAAGCAGACATTTGTAAAGGCAAAGAGTTCGGGCAGAAATGTCAGTCGAGGCAGAAGTACAGAGGCAAAGAAGTTGTTGAAAGACAGGTGAGGGATGAGCGGTGGCAACTTGAAATTAGCGGAGGTTGAGGCCTGGCGGATATCGAGAAGAGAGGATATACTGAAGGGCGAGTTCCCATCTCCGGAGTTTGGATAGGTTGGTGTTGGTGGGAAGTATCCAGACAACCCGGACGGTGTAACACTGTGCCAAGATGTGCTGGCCGTGCACATATATATATATATATAATAGAAAGAAACTTCCACATGGGAAAAATATATTAAAAACGAAGATTCCAAGACTTACCAAGCGGGAAAACGCCGGCAGACAGGCACAAGAACAAAACACACAAACACACACACAGAATTACTAGCTTTCGCAACCGATGGTTGCTTCTTCAGGAAGGAGAGGGAAAGACGAAAGGATGTGGGTTTTAAGGGAGAGGGTAAGGAGTCATTCCAATCCCGGGAGCGGAAAGACTTCCCTTAGGGGGAAAAAAAGGACAGGTGTACACTCGCGCGCACACACACACACACACGCACACATATTCATCCGCACATACACAGACACAAGCAGACATATTTAGGCAAAGAGTAAGGGCAGAGATGTCAGTCGAGGCGGAAGTACAGAGGCAAAGAAGTTGGTGAAAGACAGGTGAGGTATGAGCGGCGGCAACTAGAAATTAGCGGAGGTTGAGGCCTGGCGGAATTCGAGAAGAGAGGATATACTGAAGGGCGAGTTCCCATCTCCGGAGTTCGGATAGGTTGTTGTTGTTGGGAAGTATCCAGATAACTCGGACGGTGTAACACTGTGCCAAGATGTACTGGCCGTGCACCAAGGCATGTTTAGCCACAGGGTGATCCTCATTACCAACAAACACTGTCTGCCTGTGTCCATTCATGCGAATGGACAGTTTGTTGCTGGTCATTCCCACATAGAAAGCGTCACAGTGCAGGCAGGTCACTTGGTAAATCACATGGGTGCTTTCACACGTGGCTCTCCCTTTGATCGTGTACACCTTCCGGGTTACCGGACTGGAGTAGGTGGTGGTGGGAGGGTGCATAGGACAGGTTTTACACCGGGGGCGGTTGCAAGGGTAGGAGCCAGAGGGTAGGGAAGGTAAGTAGTAGAGTTGCCAAGGTAATCCCATTCCTGATGTCCAGGCGGAGCTTCAAGGAATCCTCAGAACCTTAGGCCCCCTACAAAACCTTTCACCTGACTCCGTCAAACTCCTGACCCCACCGACACCTCGCACTCCTACCTTCTACCTACTTCCTAAAATTCACAAATCCAAACATCCTGGCCGTCCCATTCTAGCTGGTTATCAAGCCCCCACAGAACGTATCTCTGCCTACGTAGATCAACACCTTCAACCCATTACATGCAGTCTCCCATCCTTCATCAAAGACATCAACCACTTTCTCGAACGCCTGGAATCCGTACCCAGTCTGTTACCCCCGGAAACCATCCTTGTAACCATTGATGCCACTTCCCTATACACGAATATCCCGCACGTCCAGGGCCTCGCTGCAATGGAGCACTTCCTTTCATGCCGATCAACCTGCCACCCTACCTAAAACCTCTTTCCTCATCACCTTAGCCAGCTTCATCCTGACCCACAACTTCTTCACTTTTGAAGGCCAGACATACCAACAATTAAAGGGAACAGCCATGGGTACCAGGATGGCCCCCTCGTATGCCAACCTATTTATGGGTCGCTTAGAGGAAGCCTTTTTGGTTACCCAAGCCTGCCAACCCAAAGTTTGGTACAGATTTATTGATGACATCTTCATGATCTGGACTCACAGTGAAGAACAACTCCAGAATTTCCTCTCCAACCTCAACTCCTTTGGTTCCATCAGATTCATCTGGTCCTACTCCAAATCCCATGCCACTTTCCTAGATGTTGACCTCCATCTGTCCAATGGCCAGCTTCACACATCCGTCCACATCAAACCCACCAACAAGCAACAGTACCTCCATTATGACAGCTGCCACCCATTCCATATCAAACGGGCCCTTCCCTACAGCCTAGGCCTTCGTGGCAAACGAATTGGCTCCAGTCCTGAATCCCTCGACCATTACACCAACAACCTGAAAACAGCTTTCGCATCCCGCAACTACCCTCCCGACCTGGTACAGAAGCAGATAACCAGAGCCACTTCCTCATCCCCTCAAACCCAGAACCTCTCACAGAAGAACCCCCAAAGTGCCCCACTTGTGACAGAATACTTCCCGGGACTGGATCAGACCTTGAATGTGGCTCTCCAGCAGGGATACGACTTCCTAAAATCCTGCCCCGAAATGAGATCCATCCTTCATGAAATCCTCCCCACTCCACCAAGAGTGTCTTTCCGCCATCCACCTAACCTTCGTAACCTCTTGGTTCATCCCTATGAAATCCCCAAACCACCTTCCCTACCCTCTGGCTCCTAACCTTGCAACCGCCCCCTGTGTAAAACCTGTCCTATGCACCCTCCCACCACCACCTACTCCAGTCCGGTAACCCGGAAGGTGTACACGATCAAAGGGAGAGCCACGTGTGAAAGCACCCACGTGATTTACCAACTGACCACCAACTGACCTGCCTGCACTGTGACGCTTTCTATGTGGGAACGACCAGCAACAAACTGTCCATTCGCATGAATGGACACAGGCAGACAGTGTTTGTGGCTAAACATGCCTTGGTGCACGGCCAGCACATCTTGGCACAGTGTTACACCGTCCGAGTTATCTGGATACTTCCCACCAACACCAACCTATCCGAACTCCGGAGATGGGAACTCGCCCTTCAGTATATCCTCTCTTCTCGATATCCGCCAGGCCTCAACCTCCGCTAATTTCAAGTTGCCGCCGCTCATACCTCACCTGTCTTTCACCAACTTCTTTGCCTCTGTACTTCCGCCTCGACTGACATCTCTGCCCTTACTCTTTGCCTAAATATGTCTGCTTGTGTCTGTGTATGTGCGGATGGATATGTGTGCGTGTGTGTGTGTGTGCGCGAGTGTACACCTGTTCTTTTTTTCCCCCTAAGGGAAGTCTTTCCGCTCCCGGGATTGGAATGACTCCTTACCCTCTCCCTTAAAACCCACATCTTTTCGTCTTTCCCTCTCCTTCCTGAAGACGCAACCATCGGTTGCGAAAGCTAGTAATTCTGTGTGTGTGTTTGTGTGTTTTGTTCTTGTGCTTGTCTGCCGGCGTTTTCCCGCTTGGAACTTCCACATGGGAAAAATATATTAAAACAAAGATTGCAAGTGGGAAAGCCATCAGGTACCACACTGTATGCAGAATCCCTTTTGAAGGCACCTGACAAATGAGTTACCTCTTCTGCTTTGCCTCTGACTGCAAATTCATTGACACCGATCAATATTACAAATGCAGCTATCTCTCTCATTCCATTTCTAGGAGTATTTTGCTGAAATCAAAGATGTTTGTTCCTGTGTAAGCCCAGATACAAAAAGAAAGAGAAATGCACAATTATAGGACTTTCCCTAGCCTTACTTTGCATAAGAACCATTGTAATGCTTTTAAGAAAAAAGGATTGATAATAAAATCAGCTTTTTCTCCTCATGTCTGGCAAAACTGAATAATGTATACTTCTTGTGAAGTCTTTAATCACACATCAACCATTGGCAGTATGTAGTTTGGCAGAGATTTGGGATCAGTTGTCATGGATTCTTGAACAACATTTTAATAGGAAACAGTATATCCAGCACATTTTCTCCCTTCCATCTGAAATCATTGGAAAAATTATGAAATGGAATCTCATGAGAAATCCATATTTGCTTTCCTTAAACTTGCAAATTTATTTAGACAAGATGTCTGTCACAAAAAGTGACAGTTGATCCTAGACAACAAAAAGTGTGAAGTCCTCCACATGAGTAACAAAAAATCTGTTAAGTATTTATTACATGATATGTCACTCAAATTTAAAAGTTGTTGAGTCAACTAAATACTAAGGATTACTATTGTGAACAACTTAAATTGGAACCATCAGATAGAAAGTGGTGTGGAGAAGTCAAACCAAAGACTGCACTTTATTAGAAAAATACTTGGGAGATGCAAAAAATCTACTAAAGAGACTGCCTTCACTATGCTCATCCATTCTTTTCTGGAATACTGCTGAGTGGTATTGCATCCTTACCAAATAGGATTGATGGAGAACATCAGAAACTTCATAGAACAGCAGCTCATTTTGTATTTTCACAAAACTTCTTTTCCTCCTGTAGTATCTTGTTGACTACTTACAGACCAGTGTAATAAAATAACAGAAATAAAAGCCTGTGCATGGAAAGATTTAGGAGTTTATTTTCCCCATATGTTTTTTGAGAATGGAATGGTTGAGCAATAGTCTGATTGCTGTTCTATGAACTCTCTGCCTATCACTTGGATGTGAATAGTAGAGTGGTCCTGGAGATGCATACACATTCCTGATGCATAAAATGAAATACTCAGAAGCCATAGTAGGGTGTCTATGTAATTTCATGCATTTACACACAATCAGTGGGTATGTAAATGATTATAGAGCTGCAGTTCTCTGTGACCGGTGGAACAGCCACCAGATTGCTTTAGTGTTGTTGCTAGCAGGCCTGGTGGGATATATATAAGAGGGAATGGACATCATCAGATGTTGAGAAATCACTGTGAAGAACATGGAGATTCCACATATCTGCGAGATTACAGCATCAGCACCTGCCAGACTCTGAGGGGGACTTCATTGTGGATCTCCATTTGGCTGGCTAGTCAGATTACATAAAATGCAAATTTGTAGTGGATTCGGGTGTGACAATGCTCATGTCTCCATGGTATGGAGACATGAGCACAGGCATACTCATCATCAAGATTCCAGTCAACCACATTTGACCACCACAAAGGGAGATCATCGTAATGTGCATGAAGCACATTTGTGTCTGCTACCTGAGAACAAGTAATGGACTCCTTGCAACATGCTGTGTCATCCAGCACCATTCATAGCTGGACTGTGGAATTACTGCCTCTTGCATAGGCTGCTGTTAACACCACAACACAAAAGGCTATGTTTGGAGTGCTGCTATGATCGGGAAAAATGGAGTGCTGTTGAATGCCATTGGAGTTTGTTTATGGGTGAATTGCGGTTCTGCACTACCCTGGATGGCCATCAACAGCAAGTAAGATGGTGACCTGGAGAGTGGTTCCATTTTTATAATGTTTTGGAGAGACACAGCAATGTTACTCCTGGCATTACGGTGTGGGAAGTCATCAAGTTTGGCTTCAGTTACAGCTGGTCACGATTGAGGGAACTCTGATGTTACAGTGGTACATAAAAGAAATCCTGCGTTGTTATGTATTACCTCTCATGTCGCAGCATTATGGTGCCATTTTTCATCTGAACAATGCCTGTACACACTGGCATGTGTCTGTATGAAATATTTGTGTGATGTGTAGGTATTCTTGTGGCCACCAAGATCTCTAATAGAACACACACGAGACCAACTTGCAACTTCAAATCCATCCCATTGCCAGTATTTAGGATATCAAAGACCAGTTACAACAGTTGTGGACCAGTTTTCCTCAGGAAAGGATTCAACAGCTTTATGACAACCTTACCAACTGAACCAATACAGCATGCCCTGGACAGAGGGGGTAAAATGTCATACTGATAAGTGTACTCACGTTGCCAAGTTCATTGGAAATTTGACACTGCTTTGTAGTCACTGAAATACTGTGACATACCATCCCAATCTGTGAAGTTTCATTTTGCTTCCTCTTCCCCTTATGGGGGATTTAGTTTTTTGTCAGGCCGTGTATTTACTTATCCCACTGATTCGCACCAGCTAGAGTAAAGTTCTACATCCAAGGTTCGGAGCTGAGGTCAATGGATGGATAAATAACAGTGAGGACAACTTACTTTTTTCTTGCTGGGCTTACACTTCACCAGAATAATGAGTTAATCCTTGATGCTCTTTCTTCATGGTAGATAGTGGTAGAAAAAGCAAAGTGGATTTCATAATCAGTCTGGGAAAGCAACTAATTGCAAGTTTTCCACTCAAAGTCATCAATGAGCTGTTCATCCACCAGAAATTCTTAAAGTGGCAGTCACCAAGAAATTTTCAAAATTTTGAAAAGCAAAACAATGTTCTGTACAAAATGTGATGTTCCTTTGTGTACAACACTAAACATAAAAATATTCCACATTCAGAGTGATCTTAGTACCATATTGAAACATTATCTTCCTCTAAAAATGTTACTTCTTTATGCAATAAGCTTCCGAAGTTTAATTTGACATAACTCTCTTTACACTCAATCGAAAAATGTTACAGTTCAAAAGTTCATTTGAAATTCTGGTTATCTAAGAAAATGCTACCATCATTTTATAAAATAGAACTTACCTTACTTTTGCGTTTTTTTGTCCTTGCTCACATGTGTTGATATTTCAGAAAGTATAAAGTAGACTTTTGTAAACATATATTTTATGAGCTATAATGATAATGTGTACCATATTAAATAATATTTATGTGCCAAATTCATTAGTGTTGTTAATTTTGTTGAGCAGTGGATACTGACAGAGTTCTGCAGATGGAAAATTATGTTGTACTGATTTACTTCATACATGTGGAGATTTCAATAAACTATGTGCAGTGTTTACAGAGTTCTTAACAACAATCCAAGCTGCTTTCCTGGTGATATCTTAGTAAAGGAGGGGGGGGGGCAGTATTTTGGGAGACTATGAAGAGGAGCAGTGTTTTAACGTTCCATCAACAGCGAGGTCATTATGGGTGGAGCACAAACTGAGATTAGGAAAGGATAGAGAAGGAAATTGGCCAAGCCCTTTTAAAAGGAATCATACCAGTTTAGGGAAATCACAGAAAACCTAAATTGGTGTGGCTGGACAAGGATTTGAACTGTTGTCCTCCTGAAAATGAGTTCAGTGTGCTAACCACAGCACCACATTGCTCAGTGGAGAGGCTATTGTGGAAAATTTGTATCCCATGGACTCCTAAGAGTTAACAACAGCTTATGTCTGTGAAGCAAAAATGATTAATTGGAAAAACATTATGTTTGCCCTGAAAGAAACAGACATTCACCATCATCAGAGAAATTTCTAACTCTGTCGCAAAAAGTGCACTATATGAAGCACAAAACATTTCTCGAAAAATTTCTTCAGTATTTATGCTCTTTACACATTTTTGCAAAACACATATGTCTGTTGCAAACATTTTTCATTTGTATTAGAACATTTAGATGGTCCAGTACAGGTCCAAAGCTGCACAAAAGCATTTAAGGGCTTCTGCAGAAACCTAATGAGTGCATATTGCACTGATTAAAAATGTGCATTTTTTTAAGAAGTTCAGTTTTATTATTTTGTTATTGGTTTAGCTGTAGTTTAAATACACTCCTGGAAATGGAAAAAAGAACACATTGACACCAGTGTGTCAGACCCACCATACTTGCTCCGGACACTGCGAGAGGGCTGTACAAGCAATGATCACACGCACGGCACAGCGGACACACCAGGAACCGCGGTGTTGGCCGTCGAATGGCGCTAGCTGCGCAGCATTTGTGCACCGCCGCCGTCAGTGTCAGCCAGTTTGCCGTGGCATACGGAGCTCCATCGCAGTCTTTAACACTGGTAGCATGCCGTGACAGCGTGGACGTGAACCGTATGTGCAGTTGACGGACTTTGAGCGAGGGCGTATAGTGGGCATGCGGGAGGCCGGGTGGATGTACTGCCGAATTGCTCAACACGTGGGGTGTGAGGTCTCCACAGTACATCGATGTTGTCGCCAGTGGTCGGCGGAAGGTGCAGATGCCCGTCGACCTGGGACCGGACCGCAGCGACGCACGGATGCACGCCAAGACCGTAGGATCCTACGCAGTGCCGTAGGGGACCGCACCGCCACTTCCCAGCAAATTAGGGACACTGTTGCTCCTGGGGTATCGGCGAGGACCATTCGCAACCGTCTCCATGAAGCTTGGCTACGGTCCCGCACACCGTTAGGCCGTCTTCCGCTCACGCCCCAACATCGTGCAGCCCGCCTCCAGTGGTGTCGCGACAGGCATGAATGGAGGGATGAATGGAGACGTGTCGTCTTCAGCGATGAGAGTCGCTTCTGCCTTGGTGCCAATGATGGTCGTATGCGTGTTTGGCGCCGTGCAGGTGAGTGCCACAATCAGGACTGCATACGACCGAGGCACACAGGGCCAACGCCCAGCATCATGGTGTGGGGAGCGATCTCCTACACTGGCCGTACACCTCTGGTGATCGTCGAAGGGACACTGAATAGTGCACGGTACATCCAAACCGTCATCGAACCCATCGTTCTACCATTCCTAGATCGGCAAGGGAACTTGCTGTTCCAACAGGACAATGCACGTCCGCATGTATCCCGTGCCACCCAGCATGCTCTAGAAGGTGTAAGTCAACTACCCTGGCCAGCAAGATCTCCGGATCTGTCCCCCCATTGAGCATGTTTGGGACTGGATGAAGCGTCGTCTCACGCGGTCTTCACGACCAGCACGAACGCTGGTCCAACTGAGGCGCCAGGTGGAAATGGCATGGCAAGCCGTTCCACAGGACTACATCCAGCATCTCTACAATCATCTCCATGGGAGAATAGCAGCCTGCATTGCTGTGAAAGGTGGATATACCCTGTACTAGTGCCGACATTGTGCATGCTCTGTTGCCTGTGTCTATGTGCCTGTGGTTCTGCAGTGTGATCATGTGATGTATCTGGCCCCAGAAATGTGTCAATAAAGTTTCCCCTTCCTGGGACAATGAATTCACGGTGTTCTTATTTCAATTTCCAGGAGTGTATGTTCAAAATGTGGTAGAATGGATTAATCAAAAACACACTTAATCATTAAATCTTGCAGCATTTTGCTGATTCAATGAGAATTATTGAAGGGTAATTATGTAACAAATTAATACCATTAGGTTAAAATCATCACTGAAAAATTATTTTACCCTTTATCTACTTGGAGAATGGATATTATCAATAGAAAGAACATCTCCCACTTCTGGAAGTCAATATAGATAGAGAGTAAAATACATAGTGCTTACTTTAAACAAATGTAGAATAGATACGGAATGAAGAGCTACGAATGGCTATTAATATGTTGAAGAAATAACTAAATAAACTTTTAGAAGCATGATGTGAGTAAGCTTTCTTTTGTATGTCATTATCATCGATAAAACTGGGTTTCTATTTTATTTCTGCATGCTTCTGATGCTTTTGTCGACTGGCATTTAATGAATTATGTACTCCATGCTCTTCTCTATTACACTGAAGTAATTTACCTATTTATTTCCTGTATATATTAAAATAGCCGTTCTTAGGTGTTTATTTATTTGGCATTTAAGATTTCTCAGGTTTATAATGTATTTGTTGTGGATTAAGTGAAGGATTGAGGAACACTACAAACAATGTGTATTACTCCAGAAAGAAGTTTCATTCAAAAAGGAAGTGTCTGATACTTTAGAAATTCATTGAGCAGATAGAAAGCTGCTGCTGTTTCATTTACATTGCAGATACTTGTGGCTTGTGTTGATGATTATCTGTACTTGTTTTTAACAATGGTGGACTGGAGTTGCAGTTGGACATTGGAAGAATGATTAGAAGGAACTCAGCTGCAGTTATTAATTTCATCATTAGTGGTGTGAACTGCCACCATTGTGTTATATGAGGCGCTGGAGATGAAGATAAAAAATGTAATATGATAGCTACATGTATCTGCTTTCTGCTCAGTTTTGTACATGGCAACCATTATTTGCCAAGCATTTATGATTCACAGACAATCCAGAATTAAAGTTGAGAAGAAAGCCATTTCTTGAGGTGTAGGAAGCGTCAATGGCTATTAGGTGTGTGTGTGTGGGGGGGGGGGGGGGGGGGGGGGGCAAGTGAAGAACTGAATCTGAGCATCTATCAACATCTGATGATGTCCTATTCGACACAATTTCTCAATAAAATTATGGTGCAGTATTGACTGGGACAAGTGTGTAAATTCCACAGAAAGTAGGCTAAGCTTAATAAGTTAGTCACTGTGAATAGTTCAAAGATTTTTTTACTATTAGAACCCAGTATGTTGTACAGGATGGCAAATTTAAAGCCGAAACAAAATTAACATCAGGTGTGCCTCAAGGGAGGAAGACAACAGATGTTCTTAGTCAACTTAAATGATATATGGATTGTGTCAGCAGCACTCAGACTGTTCACTGGCAATGCTGTTGTCTATAGAAGCATGTCATCATTGTATTGTGGGGTACTAAATCACAGTATGGTTTCAATGTGAATAAATGGAAAATAACATCCACAATAAAGAAATAGAATTCAGTATATTAGTGGTAAGCTTCTGAAGTCTCTAACTACTTAAATGTTTACAGATAACACAGTGAAGTTATAAAGAATGGAATGAACACATTAAGTCAGTAATAGGGGCTAGTGAAACCAATTCTGAAGTACTGCTCCAACAATTGCAATCCTTATCAAGTAGACATGACAACAGACATCATGTGAATTCAAAGATGCACTCCTAGGACCACAACATAACAATATAGTCCATACAAAAATGCGATGGTGACACATGGGGAACTTAATAGGAATCTCTTGAAGAAAGGTGACATTGCTAATGCACTGTACAGTTCTTTTGCTCTCATAGTGAATCATACGTAGGGTCTTCAAAAATAAGCCCTGTACACAAATGAAATATGGACGAATGGTTGTCATATAGGTACCAAGTACCCTCTGCTACACACTGTAGAGTGGTTTATTATATATGCAGCTGTTATTAGTTCCCTGATAATAGATGGAATGAATGGTAACAAGAACAGTGTGTGCCAAATCGTCTTTGTTCACTTCAATGTGAATAACAATGTGGAAAGGCTAGACTGTTGATCACAACATAAAGGAGTTGTTTAGTCAGACACAGGCACATTGAGAAAGAATGCTGAAATATTTTTAACTTTCAGGCATAGTTCTTCTTCAGAAGTAGAAAAATCATGCTTATTGGACAAAAACCACTCATGTATACATGGCAACTGCCTACAGCACTAAGGTTTGACTGTGGCTGCATCTGATGGGAGCAGCAGTCTAGATAGGGTGAATATTTGGCTTAAGAAGCAGCATGGAGTTGGGAGGGGAACAAACAGCAGGGTAGGTGAGGAGGAAGACGATAGTGTTGCCTTTGCGGGTGAGATGGAGGAGGGGTGGGGAGGAAAGTGAGTGGGAACAGGGAAGGGGCAGGAAGTAGGAGAAGTGGAAAGGATTATGTAGATTGGTTGGTGGGATGATGGGATGAACCCATGTGTAATAGTGGAGTGGGAGTAGGGAATGGGAAAGGAAAGTGAAGAATGGGCTAGTGAGGGTTGAGGCCAAGGGGGGATATGGGAATGTGTTGTAGGGAAATTCTGGAAAGCTGGTGGTGTTGGGAAGAATCCAAATGGAACATGCTGTGAAGCAGTCATTAAGATGAAGCACATCATGTTGGGCAGCACATTCAGCAGCTGGATGGTCCAGCAGTCTCTTGGCCTCAGTCTGGCAGTGGTAATTTACGTGGGCAGATAGCTTGTTAGTTGTCATGCCCAGGTAGCGTGCTGTACAGTGGGAACAGTTAAGTCAGTAGATACATGGTGGTTTCCACAGGTGTTCCTGCACATGACAGGCTAGGAGATGCCAGTGACATGTCTAGAATGTGCTGATTCTATGTGGGTGTGACAACTAAAAAGCTGTTTATCCGCATCAGTGGTCACTGGAAGACTGAGACACAAGATGGCTTGACCACCCACTTGCGAACATGCTGCCCAAAATTATGTGCTTCACTTTAATGCCTGCTTCAGAGCCTCTGCCATCTGATGTCTTCCCCTTCCTACTATCCCTCTTCCAACCCCACCCGGCACAGTTATCTGATGCTGCACCTAGCAACCTTGTCCTGCCCCCACAACATCCCTGCACGCTCCCACCATCAGCACCTTATTCCTCCCTTACCTTGCTATCCCTCTTCTTTATCCCCATTTACCCACCCTAGCTAGATTGCTGCTGATTTAAGACACAATCAGTCGGGAATTATACCCAGAGATAGTGGCCATTTGTGTGTGTGTTTCCTACTTGTTAAGAAGGATTGTAACTGAAAGAAAAAAAAAAAAAAAAAAAAAAAAAAAAAAAAAAAAAAAAAAAAAAAAAAAAAATTCTTACATCCTATTTTCATTGTGCATGACTGCGACTCCAACACCTCTGTGTGAGGAGTAGTAGTCTACTCTTTCCATATTTTGTTATTCCACCCTGGACTTCCCATTGTCTGAAGTAGAAGTAATGGTAATTTGAAGATGTTGTTGTAATGGTCTTCAGTCCAAGAGACTGGTTTGATGCAGCTCTCCATGCTACTCTATCATGTGCAAGCTTCTTCATCTCCCAGTACCTACTGTAAGTCTACATCCTTCTGAATCTGCTTAGTGTATTCATCTCTTGGTCTCCCTCTACGATTTTTACCCTCCGAGCTACCCTCCAATACAAAATTGGTGATCCCTTGATGCCTCAGAGTATGTCCTACCAACCGATCCCTTCTTCTAGTCAAGTTGTGCCATGAATTGCTCTTCTCTCCAATTCTATTCAGTACCTCCTCATTAGTTATGTGATCTACCCATCTAATCTTCAGCATTCTTCTGTAGCACCACATTTCGAAGATTCTGTTCTCTTCTTGTTGAAACTGTTGACTGTCCACGTTTCATTTCCATATATGGCTACACTCCATACAAATACTTTCAGAAAAGACTTCCAGGCACTTAAATCTATACTCAATGTTAGCAAATTTCTCTTCTTCAGAAATGCTTTCCTTGCATTGCCAGTCTACATTTTATATCCTCTCTGCTTCCACCGTCATCAGTTATTGTGCTCCCCAATTGGCAAAACTCCTTAACTACTTTAAGTGTCTCATTTACAAAACTAATACCCTCAGCATCACCAGATTTAATTCTACTAGATTCTATTATCCTTGTTTTGCTCTTGTTGATGTTCATCTTATATCGTCCTTTCAAGACACTGTCCATTCCTTTCAGCTGCAGTTCCAGGTCCTTTGCTGTCTCTGACAGAATTGCAATGTCGTCGGCGAACCTCAAAGTTTTTATTTCTTCTCCATGGATTTTAATTCCTACTCCAAATTTTTCTTTTGTTTCCTTTACTGCTTGCTCAATATACAGATTGAATAACATCAAGGAAAGGGTACAACCATGCCTCACTCCCTTCCCAACTCTGCTTCCCTTTCATGCCCCTCGACCCTTGTAACTGCCATCTGGTTTCTTTACAAATTGTAAATAGCTTTTCGCTTCCTGTATTTGACCCCTGCTACCTTCAGAATTTGAAAGAAGTATTCCAGTCAACATGGTCAAAAGCTTTCTCTAAGTCTACAAATGCTAGAAACATAGGTTTGTCTTTGCTTAATCTATTTTCTAAGATAAGTCAAAGGTCAGTATTGCCTCACGTGTTCCAACATTTCTACGGAATCCAAACTGATCTTCCCCGAGGTCGGCTTCTACCAGTTTAGTATTTTGCAGCTATGGCTTATTATACTGATAGTTCAGTAATTTTCACATCTGTCAACACCTGTTTTCTTTGGGATTGGAATTATTATATTCTTCTTGAAGTCTGATGGTATTTCGCCTGTCTCATACATCTTGCTCACTAGATGGTAGAGTTGTGTTAGGCCTGGCTCTCCCAAGGCTATCAGTAGTTCTAATGGAATGTTGGTTTCGACTTAACTCTTTCAGTGCTCTGTCAAACTCTTCACGCAGTATCATATCTCCCATTTCATCTTCATCTTCATCTACATCCTCTTCCATTTCCATAATATTGTCCTCAAGTACATCGCCCTTGTATAGACCCTCTATATACTCCTTCCGTTTTTCTGCTTTCCTTTCTTTGCTTAGAACTGGGTTTCCATCTGAGCTCTTGATATTCATACAAGTGGTTCTCTTTTCTCCAAAGGTCCTTTTAATTTTCATGTAGGCTGTATCTATCTTACCCCTAGTGATATACGCCTATACATCCTTACATTTGTCCTCTAGCCATCCCTGCTTAGCCATTTTGCACTTCCTGTCAATCTCATTTTTGAGACGTTTGTATTCCTTTTTGCCTACTTCATTTACTGCATTTTTGTATTTTCTCCTTTCATCAATTAAATTCAATATCTCTTCTGTTACCCAAGGATTTCTATTAGCCCTTGTCTTTTTACCTACTTGATCCTCTGCTGCCTTCACCACTTCATCTTTCAAAGCTACCCATTCTTCTTCTACTGTATTTCTTTCCCCCATTCTTGTCAATCGTTTCCTATTGCTCTCCCTAGAACTCTGTACAACCTCTATTTCTGTCAGTTTGTCCAGGTCCCATCTCCTTAAATTCCCACCTTTTTGCAATTTCTTCAGTTGTAATCTACAGTTCATAACCATTAGATTGTAGTCAAGAGTCCACATCTGCCCCTGGAAATGTCTTAACGATTTCAAAACTTGGTTCCTAAATCTCTGTCTTACAATTATATAATCTATCTGAAACCTTTCAATGTCTCCAGGCTTCTTCCATGTACACAACCTTCTTTTATGATTCTTCAACCTTCTTTTATGATTCTTGAGCCAAAGTGTTAGCTCTTATGTAAGTTTTGAAGATATATAACCAAAAAGGGAGAGGTGCAGGGGGTGTGAAGAGAGCCAGCAGTTTCTCTCTTGCAAGTGAATGATGAGTGATGCATATGCCCCTAAAAAACCGAAAATAACTTATTTTTAGCTTTAGCATATGCACCTGCGTGTATCACACGCCTCTGCAGTAACACCGTACTAAAATTTCCCTTATCACCACCTCTGACCGCAGTCTGATTGTTTTAGAGCAATGACTTGGACACTGAATAATGCTTGTTTTATTATTTTTTGGAGAAATTACCTTAGTTGATCATACACCTGCTCAATAAATTTTTTTATCAGATTCTACCCTGTAAATCTTTCGTGTGTATATGCCCCAATGTCCTGGATATTACCATTCTATTATGGTTTGGTCTTCCCGCTTCAGGTTCCATGAGGTCTGCAGGATGTTGATTTGGAAGGGTGTTTGCTTTAGAGCATCCTAATTATATTCCCAGCTTTTATTGTCTCAGTACTTAGACAATATTGTAATAGTTTTATGTCACATATTAATACTTTGTAGTTCTCCTTTCCAGGGATAACTTGCTTGTAACACATAAAAATCTCCATCATTGTAATTTTTTTAATGCTACAAATCTGTTCTCATCTTTCTTTCCAAAGCTTAGAGCCTTTCATCCTTTACAGAAACATGAACACGAGTGATTGATTAGAGGAGGCAGATACTGACATCTGGAACAAGCAATTTTTTGTCTCACATGGTTGAAATAAAAAAAAAAATATATATGTCAGAGAACCTCTCAAATGCTCTACTAGCATCTGTTATGTGTGTATTCATTTCAGTTTCCTTTCAGATATTATTTCTATAAAAGATGTCTTAGATATTTAAACCACTTGGTTCTTTTTATGCTGAAATGTCAATGACAAGGAAAGTATCTGCTATATGTATGTAGGCTTCTGCAACCAGTGTAAATTTTATTAAAATCTTTCTGGACTTACTGCTGCATCATCATATCAAATACTTAAAGTGATAAACATGGTCATATTTCTTTGGCTTCCTCAGGGATAGACTAATTTAGCTGGGGTGTTAAGTGTTCATACCATAAGACAATTGATGTCAGTTTTCTGAGATGCTGAAGGTAAAGCTGTTATCAAATCGAGTGTTGGTTTGGACACTACAGTGCTTTACTAGGCATGATTGTGATGGAACTAGTATGTGGTCAGCTTCTTTTGACCTTTGAACTGACATATTCAGCCAGTCATAGGGGGAGCTACAGGTTAACAGGGTCTCTGAACCATGGTGGTTGGTCCTCAAGTACCCATGGCCACTGCTGGAATAGAGGGAGTGCATAATATGAGAAGGTATTGATGGGTTATAGAATTTGCTGTCAATTGGTGGTCCATTGTGAATCAGTGACGAGCAATTGGGGACCGAGTTTCCCTGCTGTTAGTAGCACAAAAGACTTGTGGCAGTTTAGGGTCAGTAAATTCTTAGAAAATTGGCATTGGTGGTCTTATAACATACATAAAAATGTAGTATATTGAAGACCACCTCCCAGTTAAATCAATCTATATCCAAGGGAAGGGAGCTGCAATGCAAGAAAAATATGTGTTATTTTTCATTTTCATGTAGATCCACTTTTTGACATTTTATAATACTTTTGCATCTTGACTCTGTTAGTGGCACTAATCACCTGCATAAGCAACCTAATGATTCAATTTAATTCCATTAGTATTTGTTTTAAAGGAGCTCCTGCTTTAGTTGAGAGTTAACTTTAAATGCTTTTCCACTGGTGTCACGATTCTGCAGTAAGTTTCTTCTGTACACCTCAATACTAAACAGATTAATTTTGAGCATAAATCAAACTCTTTGAAAATATTTACCAATGTTTGACTATCATACAACTTCTAACATACACAGTGGGAATGACGATTCCTGTATTACATACACAGACATTTTCTGGTATCTTAAGTGGGGGAAGGTAGCTTACTGCCGTTGTTTTTATGAAAGCCTCTCTAATGTCTTCCATGACAGATGCCAGTCTTTTTCAGGAGACAAGTAGGCAAAAGTTTGCGTATGTGGCATCCAGTAGAGGAATTATCCTGCAGTTGTCACAGACAAAAGCATAATTTATCTTTATTAAGAGACATATGAGGGCAGTCTGTATATATTGTTTCTTTTCTTTCTGTAATTTCTAGAAGTGATTTTAGTTCCTGTAAACCTCTCTCATCATGCATATGATCTCTTTTGCATATTTTGCTGTTCTTCAGGTTTTTGATCGTCTTGTTTTTTCTTTGT
The DNA here is from genome assembly GCF_023897955.1 of Schistocerca gregaria. NCBI lineage: Eukaryota > Metazoa > Arthropoda > Insecta > Orthoptera > Acrididae > Schistocerca > Schistocerca gregaria. The sequence continues at coordinate 942,347,676 of NC_064920.1, forward strand.
AAACCTATTTAGATTCTCGTATTTTAAGGTAACCAAAAATTTTTTTTTCCCTTATGAAGCCTCTATGTAAAGTACATCTCTTTCTCATCTTACAATCTCTGTTTCCTTCCAGATACTAATGTGCTCATCTTTGATTTCCGTATTGTCTCTGATTTTCACCCACACTGCTTCTGCCATTCTTATGTCCAAAGCTCCTCGTTACATATTTAATTAATCCGCTATTTGATGGTCTTTGTCTTTTTTCCAAAGTATTACATCATGTATGTTGGTATCGTACTCCTTCAAGGAATTGTATATTTTCTCCAATTGGCTGTAAAGTGGATACATATGCATTTAAGGAGATAAGATTGTGCCTGTTGATAATATGCATTTGACACTGGAACTATATGGTCTGTGCTCTAATGAATGATGCATTAGGGATAGGTCTTTGTAAAATAATTATAGCCAAATTCTAAATGAAAATTTTATTTTCCTAGATTTATTCATTGAATTTTTGAATTTTCACCAGACACTTATAACATTCCATGTTCCAAAAGCAAAGTCCTTATTCTTATGCTGAGGCCTGTTCAATAAGCCACAGTCCTGATTCAGAGGCTTAATATTGAGTTTCCTGCCTGTGGTTTCAGTGTGGCTCAAGATTCTCCTGTTTTTCCTACTCTTGGTGTATCCCCATTATTTTATTGTCCTGGTACTCCACTATACCTGTAATTGCATTTTCTTATGTGCCAAATGAGGATGTGATTGATTAGTGCCTTTCAACCTCACACATGATAAAGAAGAATTTTTTTCTTTGGTATGGCATAATTCAGTTAAACAACATTTCAAAGTAGTACTTATCATCCTGAAATCTGTTCTCAATCACTAGAATATAGATTTCATGACACGGGAATTCCCATAAAATTTTACTGTATTCCTATTCCTTTTCTTAAGGAAATGAGACACTTAAAGTAGTAAAGGAGTTTTGCTATTTGGGGAGCAAAATAACTGATGATGGTTGAAGTAGAGAGGATATAAAATGTAGATTGACAATGGCAAGGAAAGCATTTCTGAAGAAGAGAAATTTGTTAACATGGAGTATAGATTTAAGTGCCAGGAAGTCGTTTCTGAAAGTATTTGTATGGAGTGTAGCCATGTATGGAAGTGAAACATGGATGATAAATAGTTTGGACAAGAAGAGAGCAGAAGCTTTCGAAATGTGGTGCTACAGAAGAAGGGGGAAGATTAGATGGGTAGATCATATAACTAATGAGGAAGTATTGAATAGGATGGGGAGAAGAGAAGTTTGTGGCACAACTTGACTAGAAGAAGGGATCGGTTGGTAGGACATGTTCTGAGGCATCAAGGGATGACCAATTTAGTACTGGAGGGCAGCGTGGAGGGTAAAAATTGTAGAGGGAGACCAAGAGATGAATACACTAGGGAGATTCAGAAGGATGTAGGTTGCAGAAGGTACTGGGAGATGAAGAAGCTTGCACAGGATAGAGTAGCATGGAGAGCTGCATCTAACCAGTCTCAGGACTGAAGACCACAACAACAACATCTTATTAATTAGGTATAACGAAGTTTTGATCTTTCACAGAACTGTAAATATTTCAATCAGATCTTTGTTCTTCTGTTAAGTGTGCATCATTTTGTAAATATTTCAATCAGATCTTTGTTCTTCTGTTAAGTGTGCATCATTTTGTAACAGTTTATTTAACTTAAAAAAAAAGCATGTTTGTACATTTCACAGAACTGTAAATATTTCAATCAGATCTTTGTTCTTCTGTTAAGTGTGCATCATTTTGTAACAGTTTATTTAACTTCTTATTACTCATTAAAAAATGCATGTTTGTACATAATTAGGCAATGTTAGAACTTTTAGGATATCCACATTTGTAAATGTATAATTTTTGGTTGTTTTCTGATCACTAATACTTGAGAATTAAGAAACTGGGTTGTTTTGTTTTCCTGTGTGTTGCAGTTTATGGAACGGCCACAAGGACAGTTACCACATCCAAGGCCAGAAACTCCTCGAAGTGTAACACACAATCACGATGAAGATTACTCAGATGAGGAAACTGACAGCAAGTCATCAGAAGAAAAGGCTGGTTGAAAGTGGTATTTTTGAGGCTGATTTTTTTTAAGGCATGCTCAAACATGTGGCTACCTTCTCACTGAAGACACTGAGTTTGATATGTACTGACATTAAAAGAACAGACTCTGACTCAGTGTTGTACTGTGGTAGCTAATTGTGCATATGTGTGTATATTAAGGGAATGTGAATGACAGATTTCTCTGTTTAAATGGTGCTGAATGTAAATGACTGAAATATCTGACTTCAAATACATGATGAGTAAGAGATTTAAAACTTAGTGCCCATAAATGTTTTTATTAATTCATAAATGTTTTCATATCTCAGACTTGAGTTGAAATTTAAAGCATTTTCCTGAAACCCAAGTCATTCCTTACATTTTGTTTGACACTTTCTATTTGTTTTTGATACACATAGTGCAAAAGAAATAGATATTTGTAAATTGGCTTATAGGTTAATTAAACGCATAAATATTCAGTATGAACAGCAAATATGTTAAACTGCAATAAATTTGGATTCCATTACTTTCACATAGTTTATTGCATTTATTTTCAAAGAGCAGTATCTGCTGCTAAACATAGCTTATGAAGAAAGTTACTTCTTTCTTCAAGTGAATGCTATAGGGAAAAAACCTTTTGTTTTCTTTGCATTCCTGAATGTGATTCCACCGCATCATTTTGGAGTTGACTGTGTTACTGCCAAATTACAGCTTTAATATTTGCATAGATTTATTTGTTTGCATTAAGTCATCACTACTGCGTGTTTTCTTTTATGTTTTTAATTAACTGGAGCACAATAAAGAACATATATTCTGTATGTAGTTAATTTTATGTATATATAAAGCATACACATTTTACCAACAAATGCACAAGCTCATTATTTGACTGTAGGCTTGTTTCAAGTTTCTCTATGCAATTTACCATTTCTTTTTCTTTTTTTATGATATGTTATGATAGGGAAACCCATGAGAAGTATAACTGAAATGAAAAGAACAGAAAGTTTTGTTAAAAAAAAAAAAGGATTGCATTTTAAAAAGGCTGTAACATTAATCTGCATTTCTTTTCCATTTAAAATTGTAAATGTTTTCTATCAGCCACATTTTTTGTGTCTTCCATTACAGTTTTTCATGATATGCTAATGGCATTGTTTTTACCTTTTGATTGGGATCCACATAAGATGATAACTTGCACAAACACCAGTGAGCAGCTAGTTTCATATTGCAGCCACCATGTATATCAAGGTTACTTTGTACATTTCAAGGAAACTATGTTGTTTGTTATTTATTTTTTGATATTTTGTTTTGAGAAAATGATCCTCAGAATGAAACTACAATCAAATACAACTAGATAAAAATTCTATTTATCAAGTAGCTGCAGACAGCATTTTTGTGACTTTCTGGTTGTGTTTTGTGAATTTATCTAAATATTCCTTTCGTAGAAGCATTTTCTAGTCAGCAAGGCGCAGCCTTAGATTAAATACTAGCTGCAACTCATTGATGTAACTCATAGTATGTTTTGTATGTGTGTGTGTGTGTGGGGGGGGGGGTATTCGAATGTCACTTCCACAACTGTGACAAGATGATAAATTAATAATACTGAGTGATGCGGACAATTGCAGAACATGGATCTCCACGCAAGAAGCAAACTTATCAGGTGAAGAAACATCTGCACTGCAAGTTTACACTTAACTTGATTGTCCACTTGTGACTGCTGCTGCTTGCTAAGCTGAATTTTTTGTGTGTGTATTTGAAGTAGAGCTGTTTCACAGCCCACAGAAAACATTGTTTGTGGGTTATAGATGTATAGCTAATAAGTTTTATTCAATAAAAGCCATCTTCAGGAATATGGATTACCAGATAGCCTTAATCAAAATTTGAAACTATGGATGTTTTCTGACACAAAGTCATTGTTACCTTTAGCATGACAGATACCACATTATTTGTTAATATCATTTAAATAAACATTTTGTCATAATTTTAAACATTCATTTACTATCCTCATACAGCCTGTAAAGGTTTGTGATTTTTCTTGCACTGTACTTTGTGTATTTTAAGTGACCTGAAGCAAAGGAACATGTAGATGTGCAAAAGCTTCCACTTTTATTACTGCATTGTGCACTTTGTACCATCCCCATCAACCTGTGTTTACCCACACCACCTTAATGAGTTTTGTGTTTGTTCATGGATAACTATTAAGAAAAGCAGTTAAATGAGATGAGGGCACCCCGACATGGAAGACAACGCAAAAGAAATAAAGATACCATACATAATCAATCATTGAACAACTCAGAAGTGATGAATTTGAACCAGAAACAGAGCATCTCTTGCTTAGAAATGTGATAGCCACTGCCTCACTTGTGTTTATTAATTTAGTTTGTGAATGCTGAGAATCTGTAAAAATAAATAAATAATGATTGATGTTGGAATAATTTGTGCTGGTTCCAAAGTTTTGAAACATTTTTCAGTAGATAAATGCTACATAATACTGATGTTCAATTCAGTTCAGGACTCAAGAATGTCTATTAGGTTTTCTGATCAAGAATAATGTGACTGATGACATGGAAAGCTTTTAATGTGGGACTGAATATGACTGATTGTATCTTCTACTGTTTTATTGGAAATTAAATCACTAATAGGCTCCTCTCCTTTCTTTACTTTTTGTGTACAAATCATCCTGCCATTGGAAATTAGAAAAGTTCTCAGAAAATACTGTTTGCAGACTTTAACTGAATATTCTGAGCATGTAAATAGTATTTGTTGATACAGACCTTTGGAGGTTGGGATCCTTTTTTGTGCTCTTCTAGCTGCAAGAGATTCTGAACTAATTAGTCCACATAGGTAGGCATTTTGAGAGTTAAAAGATCCCATTTTCCAAAAAGTATCAAAAATTCTGTTCCTTTCTTCTTCAGTTATTTTTGAAGCACATTTTAGTCTACAGTGGCAAACCACCTTTACAAAATATTTTACAGGAACTATTTTGCCTTTCTGGCATGACACTGTATGCTTCTTCATGATTCCTATTCAGTTTAATCTTCTGTCTTCTATATTCTCTCTGTCATTTACTTCTACATGAATTCTGTTGCTCATCATCTTCATTACACTCACTTTTGGATAGACGATATTCTGAAGTACAATGCTCTTCATCTGTGATTTCTCTAAGCCTTTCTGAATTATTCATTTTACCATAAACATAAGTCCACTCAAACCTCAGTAACACCTATCAAATAGTCAAGTAACAGTTTAGACAACAATATAATAATATAAAACTCAGATAATGTTATCACATGAAACATATCTGAAAACAGTTTAGACGATGGTTACAAAGCTTACCTTGAAACAGTTTAGACAATGCTGTAATACAAAACTTATCTGAAAACAATTTTGAGAACTTTTCTGCAAAATAAAGACAATAATAATAATAATAATTGAAAGAAACTTCCAGATGGTGGGACAGAAAATCTAATTTTGTTTCATGTCACTGTAGTGTAAGTCAGACTTACTTTACTATATACTATAACATATAAACAATTTCACTGTAGAACTTGTGGTGCCACCTTTGAACCTATTGTGCATCCGAAGACATACAACACTATGCCATCCAACAGAGTGCAGTTTCCAACACATCTCATAGAACGAAACTCATTTTCATCAAAACCTGAATTACACCATTGGTGCCATTAATCTCTTCCTTTCCACCTTTCACAAAGAATTTTCTTCTATTTCTCCTGGGCAATCTACCACAAGATAAAATACTGTGAGTAGTAAGCCTTGTCTTCTTTATAATTAGATTTATTGTTCGGTATTGTTTATTATCGACTGTGCCTAATATTTTTCGTACCAGACTTGCATGTACACACACAAACACTTTCCTAGTGATGTAATTGCATTGCAAATATGAAATCAACTGTTTTCGTGACACAAAAAACCTTTATAATTTCAATATTGCTCGTTTAACTCTTTTTGCACATGGCCTTATAATTCATAGTATATTAATTCCATTTTCACAAAAAATGTGAATGTATCCCTGATAATCAGGATTCTGGAGGGATTTCGAGTTGAACAGATTAATGTCTTTTTCTTGCCGTTTACCTGGTGGACTTACTGAAAAATTTCACTTAACGCACTGCAAAAATATTCAAAAAATATAGTTCAGACTGAACCCTACGTTCTGCTTTTTCGACAACTCAGAGAATAATCTCAACCTAGAAGTTCTCTTACACAGTGTGTGTATCATAATTGCCTATCTCTGGGAGAGATCAGTACTGAAAACTAGACGAGAAACAGAGATGTGATGTCAGGCTGAAATTTTGTCTCATTGTGTGTAGTGCCCTCAGATGTCTCAGTTGGTATCACTACTGACTAACAAGGAGAGGTCCCTTGTGGTGTAAATGCCTTTTTGAAACCATTTATAGTAATGCAGGTTAAAGTCGCAGGTATCACAGCCTGCAACCATTCATGCAGGTGGCTGGTGTAGTATAGCTGTTATTGTACAGACCTCAAATGCAAAAGGTTGTGTGTTCTAATCTGATTAGATTCATTGAAATTCTTTTATTTTAAAATCTTTATTGAAATGGCTGATAATTATTTTTAATAAATTTGACTTAAGGTAATTTTTTTGTTTCTATTCCTTTGTCACATCATTTTAATCACTTTTTCAATTACTCACATTCTATAATTATTTTTCCACTTGAAGTCTTTGTTCATGTGGATAAAATTATTTATATGTATTAACATCAATTCTAATTTCTTCCATTTTATCATCCTATATTTTGTCCATGTTATTGAACTCATTCATTATTTCTATTCCTCATTTTGCTTGAAATTTGTTTTCTGTTATAATCTTTTTATGGTTTAAGTTTTCATTTGCATTATTTTGTCTGTAGAACAGTATTAACATTCAAGAAAATTTACATGTTTGGCACCATCGCCGAGTCAGTATAAATAGGTTATTTTGTCCTTTAACCAATAGATCAGCATTTTGCAATATTTCAATATAATGACAGATAGATAAAAATAATTAAATTCACATACCAAAGATTCCAACTGGAAAAAGAATTGCTGGAAGAAAAATGAGAGCAATTGAAGAAGTTAATATAGCAATTAAAATTATGGGACAAAGAAATAAGTGTAAAAAATTACATTTAAGCCAATTAATTGAATAAAAATAATTTTGATACAGATTTAAAAATAAAGAAGCATCTTGTGAGATTCGAACCCACAACATCCTGCATGTGAGGCTTGTACTATAGCTATTCCACTTACAAAACTGATCTGTATATCATTACTTTTTTTCAGCTGCAGTACATCACACATAATTTTGAATTTTTTTTTCATCCATTAGTTGCAAACAGGGGACCTTTGTGGTCAATGACTGCAAGGTGTGATACCCGGTACTTAACCCTTCAATACCATATAGGTAGTTCCCAAAAGTCAAGTCACACCCCTGGTGACATATACTTGTAAGATTGGACTCTGGCGTAGCATTTCAGCAAGTCACTAATATTACGCCGAATGTCCAATGGAATTCTGAAGTTAAAGGGATGTTATTTGCTTTAGGGTCAGCAGAACAATACTACACATAAGTTATGAGAAAAGCAATAAGAAAAGTAAGAGTTGGTTTAGGAGGTAGAACAGCAATAAAGTTCAGGACAAGTTTGATAAAATGAATAGCTAGTGTTAGCAAAGTAATACAATAGTTCAACAACTATAAAAGGATTTTGTAACTGACAGTCAGGTAGTGATTTCTATTTAATTTTGTGGGTACTGGCAGTTTAAAATAGCCAAATTAAGTAAATAAAAATTTGGTTGGGGGAAGAAAGTTGGCTGTGCACTTCCAAAGGAACTATCCTGGAATTTACCTGAAGCAATTTAGGGAAATCATGGAAAACATAAATCAGGATAGCCAATGTAGGTTTGAACCATCATCGTCCTCAGTGCGAGTCCAGAGTGTAAACCGCTACACCACCTCACTCGGTAGAAATAAAATTTATGTTGACTGTATCAAAGACAAAAATGGATGCAATTACTACCCTTACAAACGTAATTCTTGTAGTGATCTTGTGATGGAATGAATGAAGAAGAAGCTGAGTGTGATTTCGGATATATGTGAGATTTCCAACTGATGCTGTTCCAGTGGAAATCAAGATACACATTTCAAAGTCTGCACATGAATGGAGGGGTATTTTTATTATTGTCATATGTAATTATAGATATAATGAATTCACATATTACCATTTAAATTTGACATCCAGAAACAGCACTTGTTGTCACTTCATTCAAGTTTTTCACCTCGCCTTTAAATGCATGCAGTGAGCAGCTCTCTACTATGTGATTTATTGTCGATTCCTCAGCACTGCTCACGTACTGTACTTTCACAATAATCGCACCTATTCAATATGTAAACACATCTTCCTTGTCCAGCTGGGATGCAGATGAGTATCAGTCATTCACAACAGAAAAGATCAAAGTCTGCAACCTCACTTGTGGAGTTTTAAATTAAGTAGCTTTGTAGGGTGGGTAGTATTCTTTCAACTTCTCAGTGACTTCAAAAATGTATGTGGCCTGAAGATAAAATTACATTTGTATGGCTTCAGGTGTATAGAAGATGGATTTTCAAAAGTGCTATTTAGAACAGAGTTCTTACAGGAATCTGTTGTTTTAAAGTATTTATACCTTCATGATCTTAGTCTTGGACAGATAATAGTGAAGTTACCAAGAAACTTATTAGAAACAAGTATTGCTTTCAACTACATTGGGACACAATATTGGCAGACATCTGGCATGTGTATTCCAAACTAATTCTGTAGACTTTCAGTTATTCAAAATCCACAAAATCTTTAGGAAACATTTCCCTTAAATGTCATTTAAAAGATGTGCAAGAACCTAACACAGTATTTAACTAAACTTAGATTTCTCAAAGGCAATGGTATATCTATTAATAATATTAACAGCAAATCTTGCTAGTGGTTTGGTTTAGAGACAGCAGCACTTTGATGTGGCCCGATTGGCAGGCAGCATTTTCAACAGAACACTGTAAGGCAAGCAGAATGTCTCCCCAAAGTGAATAACACAGGGAGACCCTGTTTTTCCCTCAGCCATGTCACCCTGGGCTCATGAAAGGGTCATGAGTGACATTGCCAGCAAGGAATGTACCTCTGCGAATCCCCCACTCTCCTTTTTTTGAGCCTGGGACACAGGAGCAGAATGTGTCCATTTAGACGCTGATACCAAGCAAACATCTGGAAAGTTTTTCAGACAAGCGGTGATTTCCGCAGGCGACCGCGATTGACCAGATTGATGTGACGTAAGTGGTGGTTCCTGTGCACTCACAATCAAGCGGGAGTAGTGCTCATTGGTTAAAAAGTTGTTAAGATGTTGCAATTGGACAGCCGCAGCAGCAGAGCGGCAGGCCGCACTAGATTTTGGTAGAAATGGGACAATTGTATTTCAGCATCCTTCTGATGAGGCCACAGTACTCTGTACTGGGCGATATGGGGTAGTTGTGTACCTTACCTGGAACTCCAGATCATTTCTTGGAGCTATGTTATGTACACACTCCACTGTGATTGCAGCGACATCATACCTGATCGGCATAACAGCATGACGAACAGTCACCTGGGGACCTCGTCGTAGAGCAGAATAGGTAATATACGCAGTTCTGGCTGCAGCACGATCAGCCTTGCAGTTTATAAACGTGAAACGGGTGGCCACTGTGCCGTTGATCATCACAGCACTCTCTCGCATTATTTCTGTGATTAGATACTAATGGAAAGAACGTGGTCTAGAATCTTGTGCTCATTCAGTTAAGGGGAAGTGCGAATTCACATTGCTTGGTTTTATAATTGTAGAATCTTTCTATTAAGTTATTAATCTAGTCACACACAAAAGACATCAGCTCCTTAATGAGTATATGTAAATTCCGTTGGTGGCATTAACTTGATGTTAATAATTTACATGCATAACCACTTTCTATGACCTCACCCAATCTGATTCTTCAATAGGGGCCTGAATTACATAGATGTCATTAAGTGCACAAGAATTGAATTGGTGGAATTTATAATAGAATTCCAAGTTCAATAAATAGTTTATTTGCATACTGCCTCATGGTAGCAAAGGAGAAGTTGGAGGTCACTTTCCAAGACATGTGGAAAATGGCAGACTGCATCCAGCTCACACTTTAAACAGACAACACAGCAGTCTTCAAACAGAGCATGAACACCTGTCACATTAGTCAACACCTCCAAGTTGCAATTGACAGCATAACCATGTGGGCCCTGTAGTGATGCCTGGCTTTCAGTGCAGGCGAAAACCAAACAATTATCAGTAGCTGGTGGAACACCCTGGCCAACCAACAGTCCATCTACATTCATGGAAACCCAAAGTGATGAATGGAAGGGTTAAAGGAATCATACGAAAAGACAAACAAGTATAGTGAACCAATCATCAAGTGAAGTAGACGTAAAAGTTACAGACTCAAACACAACTGCGGTATCCTGAAGAAAACTCCGAAAGGATTCCACTAATTACTGCCTTGAACTGACAGTTAATGTAGCTGGTAATATAACAATTCATCCTATATTGGTGACATTCTGGTCTTTGGTTACAAAGCCCCTAAGTGAATACAGTCACATTTTGCAGAATACTCCTATACAAATAAGATGCACATTTATTACCTCAGTACATATGCATGATGTAGAGGTGAGAAAGGAGGTGAAATTCTAAGGTGTGGTTTCATGATCTCTGCCTCAACATGATACAGTTCACACAGAAGTTCATACGGGACATTTTTTTATTATACTGTTTCCTCTGCAAGGATCGGTTTGGTTAATGATAAACTCATAACTATTGTCACACTCCCAGAAGGTAAGATTTATACTGCACAGCACTGTAAGAATGCTGCTTTTTTGGAAACCTCAGCCGAACTGCTTTGTTGTCAATCATGGCATTCGCCAATGTTTTAGAAGATGTACTAAGGAGTAAACAAACATGAAGCCCCAAGGTGATATCAGTTAGAAGTCATGAGCTGTTGGAGTATTACCATTCCTTTTGTCCACTTTATTGATAAAAACTAACATAGTGTACATCATTCTTAAGCTGGACCTGATGCTCACATTTTTCATTTAGTTGCAGGAAACTGTATTCTGTTTAACACAGTTCATTAACATGGTGCCATTTTTTCTGGTTAAGGACTGAGAAATGATTATGCATTTTCCCAAATCAGATGCAAAAAGTAAAATTTTGCTTTCACTGTGGGAAAGTGAGATGTAGTGCCTCTTTAAATCTCAGGCAGAAAGTGATCTTTCCTCTTCCCTCTATCTCTTTCTAGCATAACAGTAAGAGTTTATATAAAAGTACAGCTACAGACACTTTACTTTGTTGTTGTTTGTTGTGGTCTTCAGTCCTGAGACTGGTTTGATGCAGCTCTCCATGCTACTCTATCCTATGCAAGCTTCTTCATCTCCAAGTACCTACTGCAACCTACATCCTTCTGAATCTGCATAGTGTATTCATCTCTTGGTCTCCCTCTACGATTTTTACCCTCCACACTGCCCTCCAATACTAAATTGGTGATCCCTTGATGCCTCAGAACATGTCCTACCAACCGATCCCTTCTTCTGGTCAAGTTGTGCCACAAACTTCTCTTCTCCCCAATCCTATTCAATACTTCTTCATTAGTTATGTGATCTACCCATCTAATATTCAGCATTCTTCTGTAGCACCATTCGAAAGCTTCTATTCTCCTGTTGTCCAAACTATTTATTGTCCATGTTTCACTTCCATACATGGCTACACTCCATACAAATACTTTCAGAAATGACTTCCTGACACTTAAATCTATACTAGATGTTAACAAATTTCTCTTCTTCAGAAACACTTTCCTTCCCATTGCCAGTCTACATTTTATATCCTCTCTACTTCGACCATCATCAGTTATTTTGCTCCACAAATAGCAAAACTCGTTTACTACTTTAAAGTGTCTCATTTCACAATCTAATTCCCTCAGCATCACTCGACTCAATTCGACTACATTCCATTATCCTTGTTTTGCTTTTGATGATTTTCATCTTATATCCTGCTTTCAAGATACTATCCATTCCATTCAACTGCTCTTCCAAGTCCTTTGCTGTCTCTGAAAGAATTACGATGTCGTCGGTGAACCTGAAAGTTTTTATTTCTTCTCCATGGATTTTAATACCTACCCCAAATTTTTCTTTTGTTTCCTTTACTGCTTGCTCAACATAGAGATTGAATAACATCGGGGAGAGGCTACAACCCTGTCTCACTCCCTTCCCAACAACTGCTTCCCTTTCATGTCCCTCGACTCTTATAACTGCCATCTGGTTTCTGTACAAATTGTAAATAGCCTTTCGCTCCCTGTATTTTACCCCTGCACCTTTAGAATTTGAAAGAGAGTATTCCAGTCCACATTGTTAAAAGCTTTCTCTATGCCTACGAATGCTAGAAATGTAGGTTTGCCTTTCCTTAATCTTTCTTGTAAGATAAGTTGTAAGGTCAGTATTGCCTCACGTGTTCAAACATTTCTATGGAATCCAAACTGATCTTCCCGGAGGTCGGCTTCTACTAGTTTTTCCATTCGTCTGTAAATAATTTGTGTTAGTATTTTGCAGCTGTGGCTTATTAAACTGATTGTTCGGTAATTTTCACATCTGTCGACACCTGCTTTCTTTGAGATTTGAATTATTATATTCTTCTTGAAGTCTACGGGTATTTCGCCTGTCTCATACATCTTGTTCGCCAGATGGTAGAGTTTTGTCAGGACTGGCTCTCCCAAGGCCGTCAGTAGTTCCAATGGAATGTTGTCTATTCCGGGGGCCCTGTTTCGACTGTGGTCTTTCAGTGCTCTGTCAAACTCTTCACGCAGTATCGTATCTCCCATTTCATCTTCATCCACATCCTCTTCCATTTCCATAATATTGTCCTCAAGTACATCACCCTTGTATAGACCCTCTATATGCTCCTTCCACCTTTCTGCTTTGCCTACTTTGCTTAGAACTGGGTTTCCACCTGAGCTCTTGATATTCATGCAAGTGGTTCTCTTATCTCCAAACGTCTCTTTAATTTCCCTGTAGGCAGTATCTATCTTGCCCCTAGTGAGATAAGCCCCTACATTCTTACATTTGTCCTCTAGCCATCCCTGCTTAGCCATTTTGCATTTTTGAGACGTTTGTATTCCTCTTTGCCTGCTTCATTTACTGCATTTTTATATTTTCTCCTTTCATCAATTGAATTCAATATTTCTTCTCTTACCCAAGGATTTCTACTTGTCCTCATCTTTTTACCTACTTGATTATCTGCTGCCTTCACTACTTCATCCTTCAAAGCTACCCATTCTTCTTCTACTGTGTTTGTTTCCCCCATTCCTGTCAATTGTTCTCTTACGCTCTCCCTGAAACTCTGTACAACCTCTAGTTCTTTCAGTTTATCCAGGTTCTATCTCCTTAAGTTCCCTTCTTTTTGCAGTTTCTTCAGTTTTAATTTCCAGGTCATAACCAATAGATTGTGGTCAGAGTCCACATCTGCCCCTGGAAATGTCTTACAATTTAAAACCTGATTCCTAAATCTCTGTCTTACCATTATATAATCTATCTGATACCTTTTAGTATCTCCAGGGTTCTTCCATGTATACAACCTTCTTTTATGATTCTTAAACCAAGTATTAGCTATGATTAAGTTGTGCAAAATTCTACCAGGCGGGTTCCTCTTTCATTTCTTAGCCCCAATCCATATTCACCTACTATGTTTCCTTCTCTCCCTTTTCCTACTGCCGAATTCCAGTCACCCATGACTATTAAATTTTCATCACCATTTACTATCTGAATAATTTCTTTTATTTCATCATACATTTCTTCAATTTCTTCATCATCTGCAGAGCTAGTTGGCATATAAATTTATACTACTGTAGTAGGCGTGGGCTTCGTATCTATCTTGGCCACAATAATGCGTTCACTATGCTGTTTGTAGTAGCTCACCCGCATTACCTCTATTTGATTTTGTGTTTATAACCCTGTAGTCAGCTGACCAGAAATCTTGTTCCTCCTGCCACCGAACTTCACTAATTCCCACTATATGTAACTTTAACCTATCCATTTCCCTTTTTAAATTTTCTAACCTACCTGCCCGATTAAGGGATCTGACATTCCACGCTCCGATCCGTAGAACGCCAGTTTTCTTTCTGCTGATAATGACATCCTCGTGAGTCGTCCCCACCCGGAGATCCGAATGGGGTACTATTTTACCTCCGGAATATTTGACCCAAGAAGACGCCATCATCATTTAATCATACAGTAAAGCTGCATGCCGTAGTTTCCCCTTGCTTTCAGCCATTCGCAGTACCAGCACAGCAAGGCCGTTTTGGTTATTGTTACAAGGCCAGATCAGTCAATCATCCAGACTGTTGCCCTTGCAACTACTGAAAAGGCTGCTGCCCCTCTTCAGGAACCACACGTTTGTCTGGCCTCTCGACAGATACCCCTCCGTTGTGGTTGCATCTACGGTACAGCTATCTGTATCGCTGAGGCACGCAAGCCTCCCCACCAACGGCAAGGTCCATGGTTCATGAGGGGAGGCTTTTCTTTGAAAAGAAAAGAAAAAAAACCTTTTCTTTGTATATTCTGTTTTTTGAATATTTATTACAAAACTAACACCATGTGATAATTATGAAGTTGCTTATGATGCTCAGATTTTCTCTTTTAGCTACACTGCTAAAAAAAAGAGTAAACCAAAGTGGCATTTGTGCATAGATTTGACTGTACCAGATTATACTGCATGGGAAGTCAAATTTTCATGGAACATTGCTTCAACATGCTTGGTTTGGTTATTATTCAAAGAGGAGGGGGAGGGGGACAGGAAAAGGGATCAGCTTTGAAAGCACAGAAGTCAGTGAATTGACATTTAGCATATTTTATTCGCATAACGAGAAAACATTGCAACATTCATACATAATATATCACATACAAAACACTGTGAGGGCTGTGCCACACACATGCTTATATTACATGAATAAATCCTCTAAATATTCTTCGAACTCTTGATCTCTAGTTTTCTCTTCTGTTCCCTGATGAGCCTCCCTCCACAATGCACTTTCATCCTCTTCTTTTATCTCTGGATTTAATTCCTGGTTCACGTCCCTATCATCATCCTCATCCTTTCGCAATTTTTTATTCGGTTCGATTTCAGGAAGACCTTTTAGTCTTCTTTTTTTCTTACGTGTAATTTCACGCCTTTTATGTTTGTAATTCAATTTTTCTGAACACATGGTACAAAGTCCTGCAAGAGAAAATGTTGATACATTACAATAAAACTTAAAATATTTAAAAGGCTAACATATGACTCATGTGGACTGTTCTATTTTGGAAATTATTTGTCTCAGCATAAACTAGATCATTATTATTAACTGTGTGTTTACACCTTGTTTTTCCATTTTTATACTGTTGTAATTGTAATGAATTTCCTTACGAGTCTTAAAGACTGTTTCTATGTCTTATTCAAAATAATAAAGTTTTTAAAATATACTTTCTCCACCATACTGCATCTCTCCCTGCCACGTACTCCCTCTTTTCTCCCCTCCTTACTTCTCCATCCTGTCATTAGTATTCTCTTCTCCTGCCATTAAGACCTCTCTCCAGAGTATACCCTTTATAATAAGGATCCTACAACAGAAAACTTAATTCCTTCAACAAATATGCTTTTGGACTCCCAATCTATATTCACACATTCATTAATAGATTCGAGTTATGCCTCCGCTTTTGATTCCTTACACTGCACTTGTTGGTAACAAATAATTTTATTGAATATTTTGCAGGCATTAATATTGTACCTTTGGCTGATTTCTATAAATTCAAGTTCACTGTCAACTACAAGGTGCGTCATCTACCACATCCCTCAAAAACTAGCAACTACTGCACAACGATCACCTCAAGAAGCTTTCCAAAAATCTAGTAACCAGCTGCCCAATATCTTCCATACAGTTAGATCCTTCTGACACTCCAATAGTTTCCTTCCACATCTTTGCCTGCCCACCACTTTCCTTCAATCCCCCCCCCCCCCCCCTGTCTGTATTATAAAAGGAAGATTTAAAAATTAATATTAAAATTTTGTAACCTTTACTTTCTGTTGCCTGTCCATAATAGTTTTCTAGCAAGTAAAGAATCCGTCTGAAATCCAAATCACAATTTCATAATGGGCATAATCTGTGTCACTTCAGGCAGGGGGGTTACCTTCATATAGTCTCAGATGTTAGAGAATTTAGCATATGTTAAAATTCAGGCTTAAGAAACATGTATTTTTTTGTTTTCCCCAAAAAACTTCCTGCCTGAGATATAGGATTCCAAAGACGACACTGCGAACACTATTTTGAAGATGCGAATTTTGTAAACAAATTTTAAATGCTTTATCTCTGTAAGAGTTCTAAATATTTTGGCGAGTGTTGTTTTTTTTATTTTATTTTAGATAATTCCTTTATGATTACAATACTATCCTCCGTTTGGTCCTATCTGTCAATGTTCTTCTACTCTCGCCTTTTGAATTCTTTTTTATAATTTAGAGAACTTCCCCCCCCCAAAAAAAAATGCCAATCCAGAAAAGTCAGATTTTTTCCTGCTTGTTAGTAGCATGTACTACTATATTCTCTTTAAAGGGGAGCTTTGAGTTTCAAGGCTGATGTATGTCTTCACTGAAGTTGTTTCTTACTTGTTTCTTGTTACAATGTTTATTTCTAATGTTTTTGTTGGAGTTATTTCTTACACTTTGTTGTGGTTTCTTGTCAGTTTCTTTGTCATGGTTGTTCATTGCATTTTTCTGTATTGTAGTTGCTCAGTGCAAATTTGTTTACTGAACATGCTTCTCAGAAATCTGAGACCATCCAGTGAGTTCCGTGTTTTCATCAGGAATTTGCCCCATTTGACACAGTTTCAATGTCTTTTGTGAAAAGGACTGTTTGAGATGTCTTCTGACTGGGGCCACAGGAAAATGAAGTGTGCTGACTACACTCCTGGAAATTGAAATAAGAACACGGTGAATTCATTGTCCCAGGAAGGGGAAACTTTATTGACACATTCCTGGGGTCAGATACATCATATGATCACACTGACAGAACCACAGGCACATAGACACAGGCAACAGAGCATGCACAATGTCGGCACTAGTACAGTGTATATCCACCTTCCGCAGCAATGCAGGCTGCTATTCTCCCATGGAGACGATCGTAGAGATGCTGGATGTAGTCCTGTGGAACGGCTTGCCATGCCATTTCCACCTGGCGCCTCAGTTGGACCAGCGTTCTTGCTGGACGAGCAGACCGCGTGAGACGACGCTTCATCCAGTCCCAAACATGCTCAATGGGGGACAGATCCGGAGATCTTGCTGGCCAGGGTAGTTGACTTACACCTTCTAGAGCACGTTGGGTGGCACGGGATACATGCGGACGTGTTGGAACAGCAAGTTCCCTTGCCGGTCTAGGAATGGTAGAACGATGGGTTCGATGAGGGTTTGGATGTACCGTGCACTATTCAGTGTCCCCTCGACGATCACCAGAGGTGTACGGCCAGTGTAGGAGATCGCTCCCCACACCATGATGCCGGGTGTTGGCCCTGTGTGCCTCGGTCGTATGCAGTCCTGATTGTGGCGCTCACCTGCACGGCGCCAAACACGCATACGACCATCATTGGCACCAAGGCAGAAGCGACTCTCATCGCTGAAAACGATACGTCTCCATTCGTCCCTCCATTCACACCTGTCGCGACACCACTGGAGGTGGGCTGCACGATGTTGGGGCGTGAGCGGAAGACGGCCTAACGGTGTGCGGGACCGTAGCCCAGCTTCATGGAGACGGTTGCGAATGGTCCTCGCCGATACCCCAGGAGCAACAGTGTCCCTAATTTGCTCTGAAGTGGTGGTGCGGTCCCCTACGGCACTGCGTAGGATCCTACGGTCTTGGCGTGCATCCGTGCGTCGCTACGGTCCGGTCCCAGGTCGACGGGCACCTGCACTTTCCGCCGACCACTGGCGACAACATCGGTGTACTGTGGAGACCTCACGCCCCACGTGTTGAGCAATTCGGCGGTACGTCCACCCGGCCTCCTGCATGCCCACTATATGCCCTTGCTCAAAGTCCGTCAACTTCACATACGGTTCACGTCCACGCTGTCGCGGCATGCTACCAGTGTTAAAGACTGCGATGGAGCTCCGTATGCCACGGCAAACTGGCTGACACTGACGGCGGCGGTGCACAAATGCTGCGCAGCTAGCGCCATTCGACGGCCAACACCGCGGTTCCTGGTGTGTGCGCTGTGCCGTGCGTGTGATCATTGCTTATACAGCCCTCTCGCAGTGTCCGGAGCAAGTATGGTGGGTCTGACACACAGGTGTCAATGTGTTCTTTTTTCCATTTCCAGGAGTGTATTTGCATATCCATAAAAGAGTGATATGTAAGACAAAAAAAGAAACAGACTCTGTTCAGGTTCGGAATAAGTGTCCTCATTTGAAGGCTGTTTCAAAGTGAAGACGTTTCCAGTGATGACTTTTTGTGTTCTAAATGCTTTGACAGAATTAAAACAATGATAGTATATGAACAAGGTGAAGCTTCCCTTGGTGCAGATGATGCAAATTTTGCATCAACAGAGGAAAAATTAAATACCCTGAATCAGTCAACTACAGAAGTGGGTGTTAGACCTGTTAAGAAACTGTGGTCAGTGAAGTCGAGTCTTAAGCTCTATGCATCAAGAAAGCACAGAGAAATTACTAAAGCTATGATGAATACACTACAGCACTACACATTCTTCAAAGCAGAAATTCCATCTTCAGAAGAAAATGAACCAAAGCACTCTTCCACCTCTTGCCAGGAATTTTTCACAAATATCAATTCAACTGTTGAATATGGTGCATCCTACAGCAAAAAGATAACAAGTTTTATACACCAGACATTTTCAAAGAAAACAACTTTGAATCATGTTCCATCAGTATCAAAGTACATGGAGACAAATCAAGAAATGTGATGCCTGTAAAAGGAGTCTTTGGAAGAACAAATCCCTATTATGGTCATCCTGTAGTAACAACTCAAGTTCAAATAGTGCAATCATTTTATGTGGAAGATAAATGGAACTGTTCTCGCCAGACTGCCAACAAAAAAGGCACTATAACTGTAACAGTTGGAGATCAAAAAGTTGTGAAAGTGAAGAGGTACATGACTTGCAGTATTTAAGAAACTTTTGCAGTTTATAAGAGCAACTATACAACTTCACATATTGGAAGATCAAAATTTTATGCACTGTGTCCTAAGTGGGTAGTTCCACACTCATCTAGAGATGTCTGCTTATGTGTGTACTGCGAGAATTTAGAACTTCGTGAGATAACTTTGAAGACCTTACTGGAGCACTTGACATATGACTCCTCGGTTGGGCATGTGAAGTCATAAGTAGTCTGTGACGTAAAGTGAGAGACTTGTTTGTTTGAAGGACGTGGTGACTGCCCTGGAAAGGGAGGACTGTCTTTACAAACACTTGGCCTTTACAAACACTTGGCCTACAAGACGTAGTAGATAACTCTGCAGAAATTACATATGCGACATGGGAGGAAAATAAACTAATTAAGAAAACTGTTGTATTTGACAGTTTCATTGACGAACTTGGTAAACGGTCAGTGAAAGCAATAACACACAAGCATCTGAAGAAACAAAAACAACACATTGCAGAAGTGAAAGAGTGTGTACAGGCTGAAGAATTATGTTTAGCGCATCATTGTGATTTTGCTGAGACCAGGTCTGTAAACCTACTACAAGAAGTACAAGGGTATCATTGGAGTAATGACAGGTTTCAATTTTTACAGGAGTGACATATTTTCAGAACAAGACCACAAGTGTTGCAGTTATAAGTGATGACACACGACATAACTCAGCACA
The DNA here is from genome assembly GCF_023897955.1 of Schistocerca gregaria. Taxonomy (NCBI): domain Eukaryota; kingdom Metazoa; phylum Arthropoda; class Insecta; order Orthoptera; family Acrididae; genus Schistocerca; species Schistocerca gregaria. The sequence continues at coordinate 942,367,662 of NC_064920.1, forward strand.
TGCTTTGCTAGGAATGCACAACAATTCTTCAACTGCAAACAGGGACAAAGAAGATCATCATTATTTCTGATGGTGCTCCTAGTCATTTTAAAAATCGTTACCAGCTGTTTGAATTGAGTAAGTTGCTTGTGATAGTGTAGGGGGCCTGCTGAAGCACCGAGCTACAAAATATCTTTCCAGACCAAGTACAGCTGCAAACCAGAATGCCGAGGATTTTACGAGAGTTGTGAAATCTTACACATCCAGAGCCCTCATTACTTTATCCAAATAGGAAATCAAAGAATTCTGTGAGCAGAAAAAAGAACGGTCCAAACAAACTACTCCTGTGAAAGGAATTTAGAAGGCTCATTTTTGGACTCAAAGTGATGGGTGAACTCATATTGCATACACTTTAAAGAGCAAGAAAGAAGAAATTTCATTCTTTCAGCCAACACCTCAGAAACAGCAGGATTATATTCAGATTCACAACCTGAGAAATGGGATGTTTGTGGCGTGTGTGTGTGTGTATAACTTTGGCTGGTGGATTGCAGAGATTATAGACACACACTTTTAGTTCATTGACTGGCTGATTTCAGTACAAAACAGAGTGCACAGAAGTTGTATAAATTGAAACCTTTTAAGTCTTTGGACCTTTCACATACATTTTGGAACCGTTTAAAATGTTTGAAAAATGAGTCTCTTACTCATTTTTCAGAACTAAAATTATGTTAAATAAGACTAGGTTTTGATTTTTATGAGCTTGGAATTTGATAATAAAACAGGTTTTATGTATGGCAAAAATATCAATTGTTTAAAAAACCTGTTCAACCTAAAAGTGGAAGCTCTCCTCTTCAGGGAATATAGAACTATATGGTACCAATCAACAGAAAAAAAAAAAAAAATCAAAATTTTGTGGAGGATTTCTTTGTAATCATAACACAATCATCTTTCAATAAAAAAAAAAAACAACAAAATATATACAACTATTTTTTCCAAAATTCACATCTTCAAAATGGTATGCCAGTGTCATCTTTGGAGAGCTGTATCTCAGAGTAGAACATTTTTTTGGAGAAATAAAAAAAAAAAGTGTTCCTTACTTAGTCCTTCATTTCAACATATGCTAAATTCAATAACAAAATGGTTCAAATGGCTCTGAGCACTACGGGACTCAACTGCTGTGGTCATCAGTCCCCTAGAACTTAGAACTACTTAAACCGAACTAACCTAAGGACATTACACACATCCATGCCCGAGGCAGGATTCGAACCTGCGACCGTAGCAGTCGCACGGTTCCGGACTGCGCGCCTAGAACCGCGAGACCACCGCGGCCGGCAATTCAATAACATCTGAGACTACGACAGTAAGATAATTTCCTAGCCTGCCTGAATTGATATGAATTATGCCAAAGACATTTTTGTTTTAAATTTATAAGCCAAAATAATCAGTGTCTGAGAACATAATATGGATAAATAAAACATCTATTCACCAAGCAGCAGCAGGACAAAACACTTAAAAGATGTGGGAAAGCACGAGCTTTTGGGGCCAATGGCACCTTCTTCTGGTAAAAGGGTTGAAGGGAAAGGAAGAGTGAGGAAGGAAAACAGCTGCTGAGGTTTTGAAAATGGAATGAGTTACAGGAAAGTCATCCAGAGGAAAATTGCTGGCTGGGATGAGAAGGGAAGACTGGTTGCTGGAGCCTGCACCAAACGAGATTTGACCAACGGAGAACTTCAGATGGAACGTAAAACACAGTGAAAAAGTGGAAACAGTGTGTTATGCATGGTAGACAAGTAAGGGTGCAGGGAAAAACTTGTCAGGTCAGAAAATAAAAGATACAGAAAAATAAAAGGGCGTGAACTAAAAGAATAATTACTGAAAACAAATGCCAAGACCAAGCACACATTATAATGTCAGTTCCCACCTACAAGTTCTGAGAAACTGGTCTGAGGAGAGGGAATCCAGAGGGCACGTGTGGTGAAACAGGCACCGAGGACACAACTGTCATGTTATAGAGCATGCTCTGCAACAGTACATTGTGTAATACTATAATACACCCTCTGTCTACGCCCACTCATCTTAATTGGTAATTTGTGATAGTCATGCCTGTGTCAAAGGCCAGACAATATTTACATAAAGCCAGTGCACAATGTGTCATTTCACAGAGACATGAAAAGAATGGTGAATGTCAAAATGTAAATATTGTTATTTGTTTGCAGATTTAGAAAGAACAGAGGTGTGTAGCTGGTCCTCAGTGAAGATGAGATCAACATTGAGGAAAGTGGCAAGAGATACGGAATGCAACCATGTTAAATTTAAACGGAGAATGTATTTAGAGACTACAAAAAGTTCAATAGGTCAACATGGCCAAGAATTGCTTATCATAGCTATTTTAAATTCATCATTTGATATGGGATAATTTTCTGGGGAAGTTCAAGTAGTGTATCTTGAATACTGAAACCGCAAAAGAAAATTGTCCAATACACGAGTACTGCACAGCAGAGTCTTGTCACCCACTATTGAGGAAACTACAAATTCTAACTGTTCCTTGCATATACATTTATGAAATTATTATCTTCTTACACAGCACACAAAAATTATTTGAGGATAATCATTTTAACCATACATATAACACAACAAATATAAATAATTTCATGCTGCCAACACACAAATTGAAATTATATGCACGGACTCCAATATGTGGGGATGGCAATATATAAAAAGTTAATGGGCAAAAACATATTTAATATGAAGCCACAAATTTTAAAACTGAGGCTACAGCAGATTCTGTGGGAGAAATACTACTATTCAATAGAGGAATTCATGTAGGATGAAATGATAATTTGAGCAAGGGCTAAGTAAGTGTTAGATTTCATTTTAGGTATATATAACAAAATTGGGTTATTATTTTGACACTGTTTGTTAACATCAGCTGTTCTTTGTTTATGGTGAAATTTTACCACAATTTGATGTTTCTCCTGAACCTGAATTAAAATTATTTAGATTATGTACATTACGAGACAAATAAATCACAATTCACAATATGCGAAGATGTCATCAATGTATCTATACCAAACCAGGGCCTGAAGATTAACAGATCCCAGGAAAGGCCCCTCTAAGTGACCCATGAAAGGCCAGCACAGGAAAGAGCCACCCTGGTTCCCATGGCTGTACCCCTGACTGTTTGCGAGCAGGTTTGGTGTCAGGTGGGTGCTGGATGAAGTAATGTTCAGCAGCACATAGACCATGTACATGAGGAATGTTGGTATACAGAAAGGTGGTGTCAATGGTGACAAGAAAAGTGTGTGGTGGGAGTTGGACTGGCACAGATTTCAGATGAACACGGAAAAGGGCAGTCTTTGTACTACAGGTTGCATGTGTTGATCATCAAGGCAGAGGTAACTTCAGTGCGAGCTTCAAAGCTAGCAACTAAGAGACAGCAAGCTCCACTGGGTATGTGGATCTTACAAGAAGGTAAAAGGTGGGAGTGTGGTCTGGCCAGGGTAAGAAATCCTATATAAGATGGTAAGGCACTATTCTAGAGGATGAACTTTGTAGTATCAGTATCGACTACTTGAAACCACAATGTTTTAGATACAGCCACATCAATATTTATATGGATGGGACCAAGTACTTACTTGCTTTAACTAGTGCATTCTTCTTTTCACCATTTTCAATGTAACCAAAGTTCACTTCCCATGTATGTAAGTCCTCCTTAGATGAGCAGTGTTTTTCTCCACAGCTAAACTGGCCTTTCCCTACAACAACTTCTTGTTCTGTACGCCATCGCATAGCCACCTTCAATCAAATTTACAGTCAGTTCAAACAGGTGAAAAATCCAGTCGAGTGCTGGGAAAAAATAACTGGCATGTATATAACCATACATAAGCTGAAAATTTGTATTACACAGTATATCTAAAAAGAAAGACAGAAAAAGAATTCTACAAAATAAATTTCCATTTACTTTGAAACTGAAGTGATGAATGACAATCAGCCACACACATGATGCTGTGATATCTTACTGCTGATTAGACTTTCATTTTAAGACTTGTTAATAAATCAACTTCATATTGTGTGTGTGTGTGTGTGTGTGTGTGTGTGTGTGTGTGTGTGTGTCAGTGTGTACTAATGGCTGTTTAACATATCTGGAAATGATAAGAATATTATTTTTGCTTCTCATTAACGTATAGAGGGGGGTCCCTAAATTTTGGAACTGGAACTAAAGTGGCAACTGGTCAAGTGTTTCTTTAATGGTCTGAATACACGAAAACCATTTGGTGCAAGAAGTGGGTGGTGCAATACAAGACACTGAAAACATTGGACCAAACTGCACAGAACTATGGCCATTTGTGGTCAGGCAACAACACAAACAGTTTTGAAAATGATCCTAATCTTTTCCAATGAATCATTTTCTGCAACCGTTCCAGTGTGGCACTATAACTGTCACCAAACAGGGTCTCTTCACATGTGAGCAAATCAACCAGCAGTACATAGTTTTGAACTTTTTCATTGGGGAGGGGGGGGTGGGGGTGGGAGGTGGAATGGGTGGGGGGGGGGGGGGGGGGGCGAGGAAGACAAGAGGAGTCTCCATGATATTGATGCTGTCTTATTCTAAGGCACCACAAGATGCTCTGTGACAGAATGTTGCACAAATGGGTGACAGAATGTTGCACAAATGGAACACCCACCGCCTTATACTGGGTTCAGTATACATTCTCAATTAAGAATAGCCACAGTACCCAGTGAGGCCATCTTTACACTGCCATACATGAAATGTGTTCACAGTAGTGACTAACAACAACCTTCTGTTGTAGAATGAAATGATAACATTGAAAATTTGTGCCAGATGGGACTCGAATGTGGATTTCCCACTTACTGTGAGCGGTCTCCCAAACCAATTGCATGCTTCACTGCCACATCCCTGGCAGTTGTAGACATCACAGAGCCTGTTCCTTTGGACATGTATGCACTGGAATATTTTATTTACACTGCCATGTGAAATACTGAGTTTGTCTCACACAAATGCTACAGTTGGCTTGAATGAAACTTTCGATAAGGCATGTCTGAGATGAGACATCGAATGGAAAAAGCTGAAAATTATCATTCTAGGAAGTGTTTCATGATTTCTACTACACTGTCACAAATCTTCCAACATAGATAAATGTATTTTTTAAGTAACTATTGTTAAACATTGAAACAAAATCTAATAGTTTGTGTGCTGAGACATATCCTCAAACTTGGTGTGCACATAGTAAGGAGCCTTTAGTTGCAAAAAGTACACACTGTAAATATTCAGTCCGTACATGTATTCAGAACTTTGTTGGCACAAAAGCAGTAGCTAATACTACTTGTGTAACAACTGATATCCTTCATTTTAATAGCAGTAAGTATTTTGGGCAAGAGAAAGTGCCATGATATTTAATGATTAATTTACCTAGCTTTTTTTTTCCATCACATAATTTGGATAATAGAATGAGTCAAACAGGATGGCTATACCAAATTCATTCACGTGAATGAGTTCCAGGCACTTCAGTGCGAAACCACATGGCTGCTACGGTCACAAGTTCGAATCCTGCCTCGGGCATGGATGTGTGTGATGTCCTTGGGTTAGTTAGGTTTAAGTAGTTCTAAGTTTAGGGGACTGATGACCTCAGCTGTTAAGTCCCATAGCGCTTAGAACATTTTTTTGTGATTGAATAACCACTTTACCTCCAAAATATTTTACCAAAGAGCTGTACAGTAGATCTGCACACCCTGGGGAAAAATAACGGTCCGAATCCAACATCCAACACAGGAGTACAAGTTAATATGCCAACTAGCTTCACAGATGATGAAGAGATAAAACAAATTACTTAGATAAATATAGTAAGGAAAGTCTGGTAGAATATAAATACATTTAAAAGGGGGGGGATGGGGGTGCACTACAAAATAATTATCCGATTGGGATAGAAATCAGTACATGTGAGGTATGCGCACTGACAAAAAAATGATTACAATGTCAGAAAATTTGGATGATTTATTTAAGAGAAAGAGCTTCACAAATGGAGCAAGTCAATAACACATTGGTCCACCTCTGGTCCTTATGCATGCAGTTATTCAGCTTGACACTGATTGACCGAGTTGTCAGATGTTCTCCTGAGGGATATCGTGCCAAATTCTGTCTAACTGGTGCATTACGCATTAAATTCCTGAGATGGTTGGCAAGTCCTGCCCATAATTCTCTAAATACTCCTAATTGGTAATCAATCTGGCAACCTTGCTGGCCAGGGTAGGATTTGGCAAGCACAAAGATAAGCAGAAGAAACTCTCGCTGTGCGTGGAAGGGCATTATCTTGCCCAAATGTAAGCCCAGGATGTTTTGCCATGAAAGGTACAAAACAGGGTGTAAAATACCATTGATGTACCACTGTGCTGTAAGGGTGCACCAACAACTATTAAAGGGGGTCCTGCTATGAAATGAAATGGCACCCCAGACCGCAGGTGTGTGTCGTAGGACCACTGCTATTCACAATATACATAAATGACCTTGTGGATAACATCGGAAGTTCACTGAGGCTTTATGCTGATGATGCTGTGGTATATCGAGAGGTTGTAACAATGGAAAATTGTACTGAAATGTAGGAGGATCTGCAACGAATTGACACATGGTGTAGGGAATGGTAATTGAATCTCAATGCAGACAAGTGTAACGTGCTGCGAATACACAGAAAGAAAGATCCTTTATCATTTAGCTACAATATAGCAGGTCAGAAACTGGGAGCAGTTAATTCCATAAATTATCTTGGAGTATGCATTAGGAGTGATTTAAAATGGAATGATCATATAAAGTTGACCGTCGGTAAAGCAGATGCCAGACTGAGATTCACTGGAAGAATCATAAGGAAATGCAATCCGAAAATAAAGGAAGTAGGTTACAGTACACTTGTTCGCACACTGCTAGAATATTGATCACCAGTGTGGGATCCGTACCAGACAGGGTTGACAGAAGAGATAAAGAAGATCCAACGGACAGTAGCGCGCTTCGTTACAGGATCATTTAGTAATCGCGAAAGCATTACGGATATGATAGATAAACTCCAGTGGAAGACTTTGCAGGAGAGACACTCAGTAGCTTGGTACAGGCTTTTGATGAAGTTTCGAGAACATACCTTCACCGAGGAGTCAAGCAGTGTATTGCTCCCTCCTACGTATATCTCCCGAAGAGACCATGAGGATAAAATCAGAGAGATTAGAGCCCACACAAATGCATACCGACAATCTTTCTTTCCGCAAACAATACGAGACTGGAACAGAAAGGAAAAATGATAGGGGTACTCAAAGTACCCTCGACCACACACCATCAGGTGGCTTGCAGAGTATGGATGTAGATGTATACGAATGGAGGACGCAGGTGGTGGCAGCTGTACTGACTAGGCATATGATGCTCAGGTGCCAGAGCTGCTGGGTTACAGCACAAAATGAAGGAAATGGGGAGACATGGATTTAGAGGGTGTGATAGGACAGAGGAAGGAGAAACTTTTGGGTGGAGGGTGTGGGGACAAAGGGTTAATGGAGACTGAGGCCAAGAGGTCTATGGGAGCAAAGAATGGATTGCAAGGACCACTCCTATCTATGCAGCTCAGAAAAGCTTGCAGTGGAGGGAAGAATCCAAATGACCCAGATTGTGAAGCAGCCACTGAAATTGAGCATGTTGTTTTCATGGTAAGTGTTATACTACTGGTGGTCATGGTTGTTCTTGGCCACAGTCTGGTGGTGGCCATTCATGCTGGTGGATGTCTGATTCTGTGCAGTGATAGCATCAAATTTGATATACTACATGGCTGCACTCACAGGTGGCTCTGCTTATGATTCAGTAGGACAAGCCTGTGACAGAAATGGGTTAGGAAGTACTCAGTGGGTAGATTGAACAGGTTTTGCGCATGGGTCTTCCACAGGAATATTATACCTGTCACAGGCAGTTGGCAGTGGGAGTGGCGTAGGGATGGGCCAGATTGTTGCGTAGGTTAAGTGAGTGACTGAATACCACTCTATGAGGTGTGGTAAGGATCTATGTGGGATGTCCCTCATTTCTGGCATGGTGATAGACAAAGGATATACTTCAGTAGTTCCCAGGATGACACAGGATGAGGAGGAAGGTGATCCTTTGTGGATGATTCTCACAGGTAATGGAAGGATTATGGGTGTGTGTGAGGGTAGGAGTTCAGTGTAGTTTCAGAGGGTATAGCATCAGTTTGTGGACTAGGTTTGGGGAGCAGTGCTGGTCTCTGAAGGGCCTTATGGGACTTTCAGTGTACTTGGCAAGGGACTTCTTGTGACTGCTTGTATGCCATCCACAGGTGCCCAGGCTGTAAGGCATTGATATTTTGGTGTGGGATGGATGACAGATTTGAAATGCAGGTAATCTTGATGGCTTCTGGGTTTAATGTGGCCAGAGGAATGGGTGAAGCCATCAGAGAGATGGCGCATTTGGTTGAGGAGGATCAGGTGAAGTGGATGGGAGACAAGGTTTTGAGGTTGTGGAGGAATGAGGACAGGGTGTCTTGGTCCTAAGTCAAGATCATGGAGATATCATGAATGAACCTGAACCAGGTTTGAGGTTTTTGGAGGCTAGGAAGGTTTCCTCTAGATGGCTCATAAAAGGTCTGGTACAGGAGGGTACACTATATGGGTGTCCATAGCTGTGATGCAGATCTGTTTATACACATTCCTCTCAAAGAAGAAGTAATTTTATGCTAGGATGTAGTTGGTAATGTGTATGAGGCAGCGTGCTTGAATCTGAAGGATGTTGCAAGAGGTAGGGTTTGATAACAGCAAGGCATGGGCATGAGCATGACAGATGGTGCTATATAAGGAGGCGGCATTGACAGTGACAAATAGGGAGAGGTGAAGGGATGATGATGGTGGATAGTCAGTGAATGAAGTGGTTAGTATCTCTGATGTGAGAGGCTAGGTTTTGGGCAACTGGTTGCAGTTATTTATCAATAAGAGCACAAATTCCTTCAGTAGGAGCACAATAACCAGCTATAGTGGGACGCCCATGATTCTGGAGTTTGTGGATTTTGGTAAACCTTTAGAAGAGCAGTGTGGTGAGTGACTTTTGGGTTACGAGGGAGATGGACTCAGGGGAGAGATTCCCAGATGGGCAAAGGATTTCAGCAGGGTTTCGAGGTTTCGTTGGACTTCTGAGATGGGATCACTATGGCAGAGGTTGTAGATGGACGGGAGAGAGTTGACAGAGGCCTTTTGTCAGGTAGTTACTGTGATTTATAGTGGCAGTTGTGAGGCCTTTGTCTGTAAGGAGGGTGATCAGGTCAGGATCTGTTTTGAAGTTGTGAATGGCACTCCTTTCTCCCATAGAGGGGCTAGAACTCGTAGCAAGAGATGCCCTTAAGTGATATTCGGTGAGTCACCCAATATGCACAACATCCTGATTGCAACCCCTTTGCCACATTGATCATACCCCTGTGGGAAACCCAAGTGCAATACCTGTCCAATCCACCCACTCACCACTTCCTACCCCAGTCTTGTCACAAGCTTATCATACCCCATCACAGGCAGGGTTTACCTGTGGAAGCACCCATGTCATATATAAACTTTACTGCAATCAGTTTTTATGCCAGTATGACAACCAACTAGCTGTTCACCCAGTAAGCACAGCGAGCTTGGATTCAGTGGCTGCTTCACAACCTAAGCCATTTGGATCCTTCCCTTCGCCACTACGTTCTCTGAACTACACATATGGGAGAGACCCTTGCAGCACATCCTTCGGTCCCTAACGCTCCTGGCCTCAATCTCCATTAAGATGGAATGTATGCGAAGTTGCAATACTTTGACAAAGAAAAACCTTATAAAGTCCAAAGTTTCCAAGGCAATGTAACTAAATTTGGCAGGGTTGTTAAGGAATGTTACATGGATACACAGACACATCTTCATGCTTATTGAAGTTTTACATTTTTAAAACTGAAATTTTCCAATGAGGTCAGTGCAGATGCTCCTTTTTTGAAAAACCTGTCAGAACGAATTTAATGTTTTTTCTTTTTTTTTTTAAACTTAATCTCATATACCATTATTATAAATATCTACGGAACAGAATATTGATATCTTCTTCCGCTAGATTTTTACAACTGTCTAAATTTCTACGAAAAAATATACCAAATCTTAGGGGTTTTCTCTTACATAAATGCCTTACTATTGCAGTAAATGAAAATCCCGTCCATACAATCGTTCACTATAGTACTGACTAATTGCAGACTACATTTAGGTACTATTCAGTCAGTGGTTTGTGAGGAAAAGGTACATTAAGTTGCCAAAATATAAGTTACAGGAAACCTGAATCAAAGATTTGATAGTGTTTGTAATAGGCTTCCCCTTATCTGCCTGAACTAGAGCAAATCATATACATTCTCTTCATTTTCAAGTAGTCTTTTCTTTGCTTGTCCTCTTAGGTTAACCTGACTTTCAAACTGAGTAACAAATAACATCAACTACATCAATTCCTCCATTATTGATTTCCTTCAATATTGACAGCACAAAAGCTCCTCGAGCAAATCCTAGCTTCCTTAAGAGTCCGTAATCTGCCAAGATTAGCATAGTTACAAATGAAACAAGCATCATACACCGCAACTTCATCAACGATTGTGGAAAATAATGTTGTCTTGGAGCATGGTTTCCTATCAGAGAGTTGTAACTTGCATTAGGTTTCGAGTTTTTTCAAGCACACACTTTCGTAGAAGTTCTGGATTTCCCACATTGTAACTGCACAATACTGAACGAAATCACTGCAGGAATAAATAATATCACGAAGTACAGAACAACAAAGGGGTGTGACCAACGAAAATTATTTTTATCACATTTATGAGTGAAACTGGAACATAATATTCAGGAATTGAAATTTCAATATCGTGTAGCAAATTAAAAAATAAATAAATAATAAAAAAAAATCACAATTTTGGTTGCTTTCGTGTACTCCCCCCTTAATCCCCTACCCCCACACCCTCCACCCAACAGTTAGCCCTTTGTTTGTCCTGTCATCATTCCAAACCCACATCACCTTCATTGTGTGCTGCACCTCACTGGGTCCAGTATCTGCATCACATGCCTAGACAGTGCACCTGCCATCCCTCACTTCCTGCAATCCTGGCCAGCAAACTTGCTGCATCCCTCCGAGCCACAAGCTACACACTACAACCCTTCTTCCTGCTTCCCATCTCTCTCTCTCTCTCTCTCTCTCTCTCTCTCTCTCTCTGTGTGTGTGTGTGTGTGTGTGTGTGTGTGTTCTTTAGCTCAACAAAGGATTTATTCTGAAAGCCAGTAAGGTTCCTTTGGCTTTTATGTGTGCCTGTTGATGACTCGATGCCTCTGCTATTTGGTGAGCCATTTCCTTTACTCCTAAATATTTATATATTATTCACATTGTCAGGCAGGCAAATATCACTATTGAAGTGAAGTCCCCAAGATGTTCTTTAAGTTTTGGAAACAGATGAAAATTGGATGGGGTAAAGTCGGGACTATGTGAAGGATTATCGAGGGCAGTGAACCCAAGGCATTGGATTGTTGCAGATGTCACAGCCCTCAGGTGGGGTCTGGCACTGTCATGCTGAAGGACAGGGTGCTCTATGTGCGGACAAACTCTTTGAACTGAAATCTCGAATTCAGCACACTGTTTCTCAAGCAGCGACACAATTATGTTACACACTACCATGTTACACGCAACAATCCAGATCCCTCTAGCACCAAAGGGTTGCAAATACACAGACATGAAGAATAGAGTTGCAGAATGTCAGTAACATATGTTTTATTTCAGAAGCTTTATGAGTTTTCACATAAAATTTGAAGGCATTAACTTTCAGTATGCCCTCATACTAGGAGAACATGAACTGGTGGAAAGAAATGAAACACCTGGTAAAATTTTGCAAAGAGTGTAATTTAATCACTGTCAACATTTGGTTTAAGGATCATGAAATAAGGCTGCACAAGTGGAAGCGACCTGGAGGTATTGCAAGTTTCAGGTTGATTATACACTCCTGGAAATTGAAATAAGAACACCGTGAATTCATTGTCCGTGGAAGAGGAAACTTTATTGACACATTCCTGGGGTCAGATACATCATATGATCACACTGACAGAACCACAGGCACATAGACACAGGCAACAGAGCATGCACAATGTCGGCACTAGTACAGTGTATATCCACCTTCCGCAGCAATGCAGGCTGCTATTCTCCCATGGAGACGATCGTAGAGATGCTGGATGTAGTCCTGTGGAACGGCTTGCCATGCCATTTCCACCTGGCGCCTCAGTTGGACCAGCGTTCTTGCTGGACGTGCAGACCGCGTGAGACGACGCTTCATCCAGTCCCAAACATGCTCAATGGGGGACAGATCCGGAGATCTTGCTGGCCAGGGTAGTTGACTTACACCTTCTAGAGCACGTTGGGTGGCACGGGATACATGCGGACGTGTTGGAACAGCAAGTTCCCTTGCCGGTCTAGGAATGGTAGAACGATGGGTTCGATGAGGGTTTGGATGTACCGTGCACTATTCAGTGTCCCCTCGACGATCACCAGAGGTGTACGGCCAGTGTAGGAGATCGCTCCCCACACCATGATGCCGGGTGTTGGCCCTGTGTGCCTCGGTCGTATGCAGTCCTGATTGTGGCGCTCACCTGCACGGCGCCAAACACGCATACGACCATCATTGGCACCAAGGCAGAAGCGACTCTCATCGCTGAAAACGATACGTCTCCATTCGTCCCTCCATTCACGCCTGTCGCGACACCACTGAAGGTGGGCTGCACGATGTTGGGGCGTGAGCAGAAGATGGCCTAATGGTGTGCGGGACCGTAGCCCAGCTTCATGAAGACGGTTGCAAATGGTCCTCGCCGATACCCCAGGAGCAACAGTGTCCCTAATTTGCTGGGAATTGGCGGTGCGGTCCCCTACGGCACTGCGTAGGATCCTACGGTCTTGGCGTGCATCCGTGCGTCGCTGCGGTCCGGTCCCAGGTCGACGGGCACGTGCACCTTCCGCCGACAACGTTGATGTACTGTAGAGACCTCACGCCCCACGTGTTGAGCAATTCGGCGGTACGTCCACCCGGCCTCCCGCATGCCCACTATACACCCTCGCTCAAAGTCCGTCAACTGCACATACGGTTCACGTCCACGCTGTTGCGGCATGCTACCAGTGTTAAAGACTGCGATGGAGCTCCGTATGCCACGGCAAACTGGCTGACACTGACGCCGGCGGTGCACAAATGCTGCGCAGCTAGCGCCATTCGACGGCCAACACCGCGGATCCTGGTGTGTCCGCTGTACCGTGCGTGTGATCATTGCTTGTACAGCCCTCTTGCAGTGTCCGGAGCAAGTATGGTGGGTCTGACACACCGGTATCAATGTGTTCTTTTTTCCATTTCCAGGAGTGTATAATGGTGAAACAGATTTCAGAACCAGATTTTAAATTGCAAAATAATTCCACAGACAAATGATGACTCTGTCCCAATTTACTGGGCTTGTACTGCATACCAAAGCTGAAGAAACAGCAGAATGTAGGAAATGATGGATATGTGATCTTGATAATTTGAAAGAACCAGAAGAGGCCGAAAGAAACAAAGGGAGCAAAAGGCTGCAACAGGGGGAAAGGAACATAACAGAAGATGGACTGAATTAAGAGATGAAGGCAGCTAAGAATTTGACAAGCAAAAGCCAAGGCCCAGTGGAAATCCTTGAAAACACACGAGATATTGAATTTAATTGACGAAGGGGGGAAAATATAAAAATGCACAACATGAAAAAGGCGAAAGGGAATACAGATGTCTAAAGGGGATATAAATTTCCCAAAAAATGAGACAAGCAAAATACTCTCTTACTTCGAGAAGAATGTAATAAGTCCAATTTCAAAGATGGTAGACTGAAAGGAGTGAATATTACTGAACCTCCAATGAACCATGGACCTTGTTGTGGTGGGGTGGCTTCCATTCCTTAATGATACAGATAACTGAACCACAGAGGGGTATCTGATGAGCGGCCAGACAAATGTGTGGCTCCTGAAGAGGTGCAGCAGCCTTCCCAGTAGTTCAAGGGGCAGCAGTCTGAATGACTGACTGATCTGGCCTTGTTAGGCCACTACTGCGAATGGTTAAAAGCAAGGGGAAACAACAGATATTATTTTTCCCAAGGGCATGCAAGTTCTACTGTATGGTTAAATGATTCCTTATCCTCTTGTTATAATATTCTGGAGGAAAACAGTTCCCCATTTGGATCTTCGGGCAGGGACTACTAAGAACGATGTCATCATCAGGAAAAACACAACTGGCAATCAACGGATTGGAGTGTGGAAGTATAGAAACATTATCAGGCAAAGAAGATTAGAAAACTTAAATAGGGAAATGGACAGGCTGAAGTTAGATATCGTGGGAATTAGTGAAGTTCAGTGACAGAATAAACAATACTTCTGTTCAGGTTATGATAGGGCTATAAATACAAAATTAAATAACTGTAATGCAGGAGTAGGTCTACTAATGAATTAGGAAACAGTCAAAGCATTATTGTTGCCAGGATGGATGTGAAGTCAACAACCACCATGGCAGTACAAATTTCTATGCCAACTAGTTCCACAGAGATGCATGGTAAGATAAAGGAAATTATTGAGATAGTAACGGAGACAAAAATTTAATTGTGATGAGGGGCTGGAATTTGATAGTAGGGGAAGGAATAGAAGGAAAGGAATGAAAGAGAAAGCCACCCAGTAGAATTTTGCCTGAGCATAATTTAATCATTGCTAACACTTGGTTTAAAAATCATGACAGAAGGTTGAGTATGTGGAAGGAACCTAGAAACACTGGACGGTTTCAGACTGTTTGCATAATGGCAAGTCAGAGATTTTGGACCCGGATTTTTAATGGTATGGCATTTTCAGGGGCAGATATGGACTCTGCCCGTAATTTATACGTTATGAACTATATATTAAAATCAAAGAACCTGCAGAAAGGTAGGACATTAATGGGATGGGACACTCAGTAAGCTTAAAAAAACCAGATGTTGCTGACTGTTCCAGAGGAGGCGTTAGGCAACAACTGATTAGACCAGGAGAAAGAAGTATAATGGAAGATGAATGAGTAGCTTTGAGAGATGAAAAGGCAACAGAGGATTAAATATGTAAAACGACATGGCCTAGTCGAAATCCTCAGATATCACAGAAGACACTGAATATAATTGATGAAAGAAAAAATAAAAATGTGGGAAATGAAGCTGGCCACATTCTCATTTTTTAGTCATTTTGTCTCCCTGACAGAAAATGCAAAATAGCTAAGCAGGGATGGCTAGAGTACAAATGTCAGGATGTAGAAGCATATATCACAAGGATAGTAAAATTAGAGATGCATTTGGAGAGGAAAAAAGCAAATGTGTGAATATCACGAGCTTAGACGGAAAATGAATTGTTAATGTTATAAAAACATTGTGATTTGGAGAACACATGAAACTCTTCCCCTAGAAAGCAAAGTTGACACTAAGGCGATGTGATTCGATAAGCGATATGACCTGTGTTGTGACAAACAACAAGTAAAGCACAAATCACATTTCTGGCATCATTGTGGCTTATCAATATTTAAAGCTCCAGCAACTGAAAAAGAAAAGAAAGAACCGTGTGCACCTGTACAATGCTCGTCAAAACATTTATTAGACCACATAGTGTGATACTTTATATCTAAATAATGAATACAATCTGAAAAGCTGCAACTGTTCAGTACATTACGGCTGAATATGATTCAGATTCACATGTATTTATGAGGATTGTTACCAGATCTGAAGTCAGATAAGTCACCATCGATGTTGTGTGATTAGGTGATGAGTTTTAAGTAAGCGTAGACAATATTGTGTTAGAAATGGAAGAAGCCCATGATGATGAGGAAAATTCTGGTGCCTCCTCCTTGGTTTCATGCAGCTTTCATTCAACAGCAACAGGAATTTTGCCACTGAATAATATTTCGTAGTGTAGTCCTACAGACAAGGGCCTTTCTCAACAATTTGAACAAAAGAAACCATCTTTGAACAGTTCTGTTGAGGGAAAAACATGTTAACTATATGCAGCACAGAAAGAAATGCAGATATTAAGATGTCTTTCCAGCATACATGCAAGTGGAAGCTCCACCAAGTGCAGTGCACTGTCACAGCATTGAGTGTGGCGCTTTGTAGCTCATTGTGGCCAAACACCAAAATGTATCATGCATTTACTTGGGATTGGAATGAAGTACAACTTTCCTTCCACCATTAAAAACAATTTTGATATGTTAGCCACATTTCTTAAGCAGCAATATATGCTGTAAATGCACCAAATGTAAACTGGCCAGTGGCTACATTTTTCAAAATATGCGCAGTGCTGTACTTTAATTTGAAGATTCACTATAACTATGAGCAATAACGAAAAGAAAACCAGTTCATTGTCAAGTTATGAAGTGTCATGCAGAAGAACTTTTTTACTTATTTTTATTTTTTTCCAGAATAGTTTCCTCAAAATTGAATAAGAAAGACTGTGTGGCAGAGAATACATACAAATCCCAAATCATGTCGCTTTTACATTACAAGTGAAAAGTTAAAGCTTTACTGAGAAACTAACTGCAGAAATGAATGTAGATTTGCTTCATCTACATATAACAACTTTGTAAGAATGCAAATCTGATTACTTGTAATTTTACTCTTTGCATATTGTACGATATGAGTTGTACGGAGCGACCAGCATTCCGTGTAGTGCCAGGAGGTACGACAGATATGTATCCATCTCTCTACTTACCCCTACCACTCCCCACACTCCCACCTTCTACATGCTTCCTAAAGACCATAAACCCAACCACCCAGGACGCCCCATTGTGGCCAGTTACTGTGTCCCCACTGAGAGAATCTCTACTCTTATAGACCAACACCTTCTACCTATTACTCGGAATCTATCCTCCTATATAAAAGATACCAACCATTTCCTCAACCAACTCTCCACAGTTCCTGTCCCTTTACCACACAGTGCCCCGCTCGATACTATTGATGCCACCTCCCTGTACACTAACATTCCTAATGCCCATGGCCTTACTGCTATCAAACACTACCCTTCCAGATGCCCTATGGATTCCAAACCAACAACCTCCTTCCTAGTCTCCAAGACCAACTATATCCTCACTCATAATTACTTCTCCTTTGAAGGCATTACCTACAAATCCGCGGTATGGATATGGGCACCTGCATGGCACCGTCCTATGCTAACCTATTCATGGGCCATCTAGAGGAATCCTTCCTAAAACCCCAGAATCCTAAACCCCTCACCTGGTTCTGATTCAATGATGACATATTTGCCTTCTGGATTGAAGGTGAGGAAACCTTATTCACATTCCTCCAGAACCTCAACAACTTCTCCCCCATTTGCTTCATCTGATCCTACTCAACCCAACAAGCCACCTTCCTAGATGTTGATCTCCACCTCAGAGATGGCTACATCAGTACCTCCGTCCATATCAAACCTACTAACCACCAGCAATATCATCTCCACTTCCATCAGCTGCCACCCATTCCATACCAAGAAGTCCCATCCGTACAGCCTAGCCACCCGTGGTCATCGCATCTGCAGTGATGAGCAGTTCCTCTCAAAATATACTGAGGGTCTCACTGAAGCCTTCAATAACCGTAATTATCCTCCCATCCTCGTACAAAAACAAATATCCCATGCCTTATCTTTCCAGTCTCCCACCACCTCCCAAGGTCCCACAGTCCGGCCACAGAGGAGCACTCCCCTCGTAACTCAGGACCACCCGGGACTGGAGCAACTGAATTACATTCTCTGCCAGGGTTTTGATTGCCTTTCGTGGCCTGAAATGAGAAATGTCCTGCCCAATATCCTTCCAACCCCTCCTACCGTGGTATTCCGCCATCCATTGAACGTACACAATATACTAGTCCACCTTACACAACCCCTGCTCCCAATCCTTCACCTCATGGCTCATACCCTTGTAATAGACCTAGATGCAAGACCTGTCCCATACACCCTCCTACCACCACCTACTCCAGTCCAGTCACTAACATCACCTATCCCACCAAAGGCAGGGCTACCTGTGAAACCATTCATGTGATTTACAAGCTAAGCTGCAACCACTGTGCTGCATGCTATGTAGGCATGACAACCAAAAAGCTGTCTGTCCGCATGAACAGCCACCGTCAAACTGTGGCCAAAAACAAGTGGACCACCCTGTTGCTGAACACACTACCAAACATGATACCCCTCATCTCAATGTCTCCTTCACACCCTGTGCCATATGGATCCTTCCCACCAACACCAGCTTTTCTGAAATGCGCAGGTGGAAACTTTCCCTGCAATACATCCTACATTCCCATAACCCCTCCTGGTCTCAACCTTCGTTAGTCACAGTCCTCACCTATCCAGCCCCCTCCCTATTCCTATTCCCATTCCAGCACTACACAACTGTCGTTTCACTGCCACACCCAGTCATTTAATTTCGTTTTATTTCTCTCCTTTCCACTACTTACCTCCTCCCCCGTTCTCTCCTGCCGTCCGTCTAAACTGCAACACTTCACCGTCCGTCACTCTCGCCACACTATCCCTCCCCCTCCATGTTCCAGCCTCTTCCTTACCCCCACCCAGTCGCCACTCCCATCACACACTGGTGCTGCTGCTCACAGTGTGGTTTCAGTTCTCTGAGACTGCAGATTTGTGCAAGTTGCATTTGCGTGAGTGTGTGCGTGTGTGTATGTCTGCCTTTTGCTGACAAAGACCTTAATGGCCAAAAGCTATAATTGTGTGAATTTTTTTGTTGTGTCTATTGCGACTCAGCATCTCCACTATATGGTGAGTAGCAACTTTCCTTCTCTGGTATTGTTAGATATGTATCAGTGTTGTATTGTCATCGTTCCAGTATGGAACAGTTAAGTTGCTTCTGCATTGTGTCGCATATCATATCATATACTGCATCACC
The DNA here is from genome assembly GCF_023897955.1 of Schistocerca gregaria. Lineage (NCBI taxonomy): Eukaryota > Metazoa > Arthropoda > Insecta > Orthoptera > Acrididae > Schistocerca > Schistocerca gregaria. The sequence goes on from NC_064920.1 coordinate 942,386,606, forward strand.
TTAGTGTGAATTGTGCCAAGTTGATCCAACAGCTCACCAGAAAGACCTTTGCCTCACAATCTACGAAGAGTGTTTGGATTTGCACAAATGACGACAAGATGTTCTTTAAGAGAATCGTAACTGGTGATGACACTCGGGCCTACACCTATTATGTTCAGACCAAGGTTCAATCTTCACAATGGGTTGGGAAAGGTTCTCCAAGACCAAGAAAAGCTCGTCAGTTCAGGTCAAATGTCAAAGCCATGCTGGTAGTTTTCTTTGTCTTTGAAGAATTAGTTCATCATGAAATCTTACCACAGGGACAAACTGTCAAATCAATGGTACTGCAGGGATGTGTTGCGACTCTTCCGAGAAAATGTGAAAAGGAAACAGCCTGAAAACTGGCAAGACAATTCATGGCTCTTGCATCACGATGACGCACCCACACATTCATCCCTGTTGGTGTGTGACTATTGCACAAAATACTGTGCTGCCTCATCCTCCATACTCTCGAGACCTGAGCCCTGTGAACTTTTTTTTATTTCACAAGTTGAAAACCCCTTGAGAGGATGAATAATTGCAAGAGATATGAGGGCTGTTCAATAAAGAAGGATGATAATTTTTTTATGGTCATAATTTCTTGTGCTAAAATTTAATATTATGATATTCCGTAAGCTTAATGTGCAACAAACACACTGTAGTAGTTTCATTGTTGGGACTCCTGGTTCCAGGCAGTGAGAGGCAGGCAAGGTCATATATGTTCAGTGTTGCCTACCACTACAATGGAGGTAACACATGAGGTACTATAGGCGGCTTTGAAATTCTGCTTTCATCTCAACAAAACTTTAGCTGAGGCCCATACATTGTTACAGGAGGCCTCTGGAGAGTCTGTTCTCCTCTACAGCAAAGCTCGAAGGTGGTCTAAAATTTTTAAAGAGAGGAGACAACCAATTTCAAAGGAAGGTGGGCCCAGTGCTCCAGTTACAGCTATTGTGGAAGAAAACATCATGCTGTCATTGTGAGAGAGGATCGCTGAATTACCTTAAGATCACTTTCTGAAATACTGAACATTTCGTTGGGTGCCACCCACATGTACAAAATTACATGACACGTGTTTGTGTGTGATGGGTTTCAAGACTGTTGATTACTGAACAGAAGGCCATCTGCACAGATTTGCATGAAATGGAAGTTGATGTTAGAGGAAGATCAGGAGTTTCTTTCAAATGTAATCACTACCGGTGAAACTTGGCTACATCATTTTGATCCTAAGAGCAGACAGCAAAGCTCAGTGTGGAAATCTCCTTCATCACCAATCCCCAAAAAAGCAAAAGTGGTTGCTTCTGCTGGGGAAGTTATGGTCATTTCATTCTTTGATTTTCATGGAATGGTTTATCAGCGTGTTGTACCTGCACACACGTCAGTAACTGGACAATACTACGGGGATGTCTTGAAAACATTGCAAGTCCATATCAGGTGCCAAAGACCACATTTCCATGAAGCAGACTGGATGCTGCACCACGATAATGTGCGGCTGCATATTGCCCATGTTGTTTCCGAATATCTTGCAAAAATCAACGTGAAATGCTTCCTTCACCCTCCCTATAGTCCGGATTTAGCCCCATGTGACTTTTTTCTATTCCCCAACATGAACACATGTCTTCGTGGGAGGCATTATCAATCACCAGAAGCAGTGGTGAAGGCTGCTGAGACAATTTTGAAGCACCTCTCCAAAAATGGTTTCCAGTATGTATCTGAAGACTTGCAGAAACAATGGGACAAGTGCATCACATTCATGGGAGACTACTTCGAGAAGGACCAACAAAATTATGAGGATGAGTAAAGGTATGTTGTTAAAAAAATTACGATCATTCTTTATTGAACAACCCTCGTAAAAGAAAATTCGCAGATGGTGCTTCACATGATCCAGCACAAGGTATACCAAGACTTCTTCTGGAAGTGCAAATCTCATTGGAAGTCATGTATCAATTGTTGTTGTTGTGGTCTTCAGTCCTGAGACTGGTTAGATGCAGCTCTCCATGCTACTCTATCCCGTGCAAGCTTCTTCATCTCCCAGTACCTACTGCAACCTACATCCTTCTGAATCTGCTTAGTGTATTCATCTCTTGGTCTCCCTTTACGATTTTTACCCTCCACACTGCCCTCCAGTACTAAACTGATGTTCCCTTGATGCCTCAGAACATGTCCTACCAACCGATTCCTTCTTCTAGTCAAGTTGTGCCACAAACTCCTCATCCCCCCAATTCTATCCAATACCTCCTCATTAGTTATGTGATCTACCCATCTAATCTTCAGCATTCTTCTGTAGCACCACCTTTCAAAAGCTTCTATTCGCTTCTTGTCTAAACTATTTATCGTCCATGTTTCACTTCCATACATAGTTACATTCCATACAAATACTTTCAGAAACGACTTCCTGGCACTTAAATCAATACTTGATATTAACAAATTTCTCTTCTTCAGAAATGCTTTCCTTGCCATTGTCAATCTACATTTTATATCCTCTCTACTTGACCATCATCAGTTATTTTGCTTCCCAAATAGCAAAATTCCTTTACTACTTTAAGTGTCTCATTTCCTAATCTAATACCCTCACCATCACCCGACTTAATTCGACTACATTCCATTATCCTCGTTTTGCTTTTGTTGATGTTCATCTTATACCCCCCCTTCAGGACACTGTCCATTCCGTTCAACTGCTCTTGCAAGTCCTTTGCTGTCTCTGACAGAATTACAATGTCATCGGTGAACCTCAAAGTTTTTATATCTTCTCCATGGATTTTAATGCCTACTCCGACCTTATCTTTTGTTCCCTTTACTGCTTGCTCAATATACAGATTGAACAACATTGGGGAGAGGCTACAACCCTGTCTCACTCCCTTCCCAACCACTGCTTCCCTTTCATGTCCCTCGACTCTTATAACTGCCATCTGGTTTCTGTACAAATTGTAAATAGCCCTTCGCTCCCTGTATTTTACCCCTGACAACTTCAGAATTTGAAAGAGAGTATTCCAACTAATTAATGGAAAATCTCATACAAAGATGTGAAACAATTACTAACAAAGAGATAGAGGGGCTGGCCAGTACTTACCTCAGCTCAGTACAGCCGACAGAAACACAAAAAACAACCGAAAATTTAAGTTCCTACCTTTCGGAATAAATGTTCCTTCATCAGGGAGGAGAGAGGGGAAAGAAAGGGAAGAAGGGAAAGTGGATTTAGTTATCACAACCCAGGTTATGAAGCAACAGGGAAAGGAAAACAGGGAAGGTAGCAAGGATGGAGGCATGGTTGTCAGAGGGAAGCCAAAGATATTCTACTGTAGGTACTGTGCCAGCTTCAAACCAAAGAGGATGCATACAGAAGTAAAGAGGTGTATAGTATAAAGATGTAGGATGAAAATATGCATGAATGGCTAAAGAGGAAAGGGAAAGAGGAGAAGACTGAAAAGTAAATGGGAGTGAGGTTGTTTAACGTAGGTTCAGTCCAGGGGGATGGCGGGATGAAAGGATGTGCTGGAGTGCAAGTTCCCATCTCCGCAGTTCAGAGGGACTGGTGTTGGGTGGGAGAAGCCAAATGGCACATACGGTGTAGCAGGTTCCTAGGTCCCTAGAATTATGCTGGAGGGCATGCTCCGCTACTGGGTATTGGACATCTCCTAGGCGGACAGTTCGTCTGTGTCCGTTCATGCGCTCAGCCAATTTAATTGTTGTCATACCAATGTAAAAGGCTGTGCAGTGCAGGCATGTCAGCTGATAAATGACATGTGTAGTTTCACACGTGGCCTTGAATTGTGTATGTTTTACCAGTAGCGGGGCTGGAGTAGGTGGTTGTGGGGGGATGCATGGGGCAGGTTTTGCAGCGGGTTCGGTTACAGGGGTAGGAACCGCTGAGTAGAGAAGGTAGTCTGGGAATATTGTAGGGTTTAACAAGGATGTTACGGAGGTTAGGGGGACGACGAAAGGCAACTCTGGGTGGTGTGGGGAGAATTTTGTCAAGGGATGATCTCATTTCAGGGGTTGACTTGAGAAAGTCATATCCCTGGCGGAGTAATTTATTGATGTATTCGAGGGCAGGATAATATTGGGTGACAAGGGGGATGCTTCTGTGTGGTCTGAGGGTAGGAATATTGTTGTTGGACGGGGAGGAATGTATTGATCGGGAGATCTGTTTGTGGACAAGGTCTGCAGGATAGTTGCGGGAGAGGAAAGCACTGGTCAGGTTATTGGTGTAATTGTTGAGGGATTCGTCACTGGAGGAGATATGTTTGCCACGAATACCTAGGCTGTAGGGAAGGGAGCGTTTGATGTGGAATGGATGGCAGCTATCAAAGTGAAGGTACTGTTGTTTGATAGCTGGTTAGCCATTTTCCACTTCCTGTCGATCTTATTTTTGTGACATTTGTATTCCTTTTTGCCTGCTTCATTTACTGCATTTTTGTATTTTCTCCTTTCATCAATTAAATACATCCGTTATTGGATTGTTCGCTATGGCAAAGAGAGCGACGCTCAAAACTGAGCCCTATGGCACCCCATTCTCCTAGAGTTAACCATTTGTTCCATCACCTTACAGACACAGCTGGTAAGGGAAAAGGGTCGATAGCTGGAAGGCAAGAGCTTGTCCTTCTCCGGCTTAGGAATCGGGACAACAATAGATTCGCGCCAGCATGTGGGAACATGACCCTCAATCCAGATGCGATTATAAGGACGAAGACAAAAACCTTTACCCGCAGGAGAAAGGTTCTTCAGCATCTGAATATGAATAGAATCAGGCCCCGGAGTGGAGGATCGTGACCGGGCAAGTGCACTTTCGAGTTCCCGCATGGTGAATGAGGCATTATAACTTTCATGATTCGAGGAGCGGAAGTTGGGTGGCCTTGCCTCCTCTGTCTGCTTTCAGGGGAGGAAGGCATGGTGGTAATGAGCGGAGCTCGAAACCGCTGCGAAAAATCGGCCGAAGGCATTGGAAACATCCTCAGGGGCCACAAGGACGTCATTCGCGACCGTCAAGCCAGAAACTGGGGAGTGGACCTTAGTGCCAGATAGCCGACGCAGGCTACCCCAGACAACAGAAGAAGGAGTAAAACTGTTGAAGGAGCTTGTGAAAGCAGCCCAGCTGGCTTTCTTGCTTTCTTTAATAACACGACGACACTGCACTTGTAATCATTTATAATTAATACAATTCACCATTGTAGGGTGGCGTTTAAAGGTGCGTAAAGCACGTCGAGGAGCACATGTAGCGTCTCTATATGCTGCGGTCCACCAGGGGACTGGTATGCGATGTAGAGAAAAAGTGGTATGAGGGATGGAATATTCAGCAGCAGTGAGAATGACTTCCATGAGGTGTGTGACCTGACTATCGCAGCTTGCGAAGTTTTGATCCTGAAATGTCGCCCTGGAAGAGAAAAGCTCCCAGTTTGCTTCGGAGATGTTCCAATTAGTTGAGCATGGAGATGAGGTATGATGCAGCAGATAAATAACACAAGGGAAGTGGTCGCTTGAATATGTATCAGAAAGAGTGTACCACTCAAACCGACGTGCAAGGTGGGTAGTACATAAGAGAGGTCTAAATGGGAATAGGTGTGAGCTGTGTCCGAAAAAAAAGTAGGGGCGCCAGTATTGAGGCAGACAAGATTGAGGTGGTTGAAAAGGTCTGCTAACAGGGAGCCTCTCGGGCAGGATGCTTGAGAGCCCCAAAGGGGATGGTGGGCATTGAAGTCTCCAGTCAACAAAAATGGTGCAGGTAGCTGAGCAATAATTTGCATCATGTCTGCCCTAGGAACGGCAGACGACGATGGAGTGTAAACAGTACAAATAGAAAATATGAAAGTGGGGAGAGTAATTCGGACGGCAACTGCCTGCAGATCGGTGTGCAATGTGACGGGATTGTAGTAGATATCATCCTGGACCAGCAACATAACCCCTCCATTAGCCGGAATATCTGCCACAGGGGGTAGGTCAAAACGCAGAGAGGTATAGTGTGCCAAGTCAATACGATCGCATGGACATAGCTTCGTTTCCTGGAGAACTACTCAGAGCGGACAGTGCAAGCGTAGCAGCAACTTCAAGTCCTCTCGATTGGAATGAATGTAGTGAATATTCCAATGAAGAAGTGCCATCGTGAGAAGAAAAAGAAAAAGGAAAAGCAAGAAGGGGTCACCTCGAAGGCCGCTGAGGGCCTGGCTTTCAGCGAGCACTGCTGCCGCTATCAATAGGCGGAGAGTCATCGTCCATTTTGTCAATAGGTTCGTTGGTCACCATGTTAAGATGGTTGAGAGGGGGAGCTTCCTCCACCTGTGAACGGCCAGATGTTTGGCTACCAGCCGTGTGGCCACACGAAACAGATGACGGCCTGGGGCGGCAACCGCTGGGTGGCGCAGGAGAAGAAACACGCCATGGTGGAGAAGAACTTTTCTTCCTATGAGCCTTCTTGGAAGGTCATTTAGTACTGGTCGATGACTGGGAGTGCGAGGTACGTAAGAAGTCTTCAAGGGGCGGTTCCTTCTTGAAGGCTCGTGTATCTGACTTCTGGGTCTGAAGTCTTGGCAGAAGCTGATGAAGGTGCTTGTGTCGTAGGGGTGACGAGAGAAAGACGAGATGTTAACCGGGAGATCTTAGCACCGGCCGAACGGACGACCATAGCGCTAAAGGTCAGATCGCATGTCTGCGTCGATACCTCCCTGGTAGGCCGAGGAGAGGAGAGGCGAGGACGGTACTGTATTTCCCTGCTGGGAGCAGTGTGGGCTTCCCATTAGCAAGAAGCTTGCGAGCAGCCGAGGTGGACACTTTCTCTTTGACCCAAATTTCCTGTTTTGCAGCATTCATCTTGTAGATGGGACAGTCACGACAGGACGCTGCATGGTCACCCTGACAGTTCACGCAATGAGGAGACGGAGGTGGACAGTCACCCTCACGGGTGTCCCCATCACAAGTGACGCATTTAGCCGCATTAGAACAAGACTTGCGGGTGTGGTTAAAACGCTGACACTGGTAACAGCGCGTAGGTGTCGGGACATAGGGGCAAACAGAAATAACCTCATAGCCTGCTTTGATGCGTGACGGCAGCTGAACACTATCAAAGGTCAAGAAAAGTGTCTGGGTCGGTACAAGGTCATTGCTGATCTTTTTAATGACCCTGTGGACAGCCGTCACGCCCTGCTCAGCGAGGAAAGACTGAATCTCCTCGTCAGTCAATTCGTCGAGTGATCTAGTACATACCACACCACGCGACGAATTCAAAGTGCGGTGAAGCTCCACCCGGACAGGGAACATGTACACGAGTGTGGTCCAAAGGAGTTTCTGTGCCTGAAAGGTGCTCTCAGTTTCCAACAACAAGGTACCGTTACCCATCCTGGTACAAGACTTGACAGGTCCGGTTATGGCATCTACGCCCTTCTGAATAACGAAAAGGTTGACAGATGAAAAATCCTTTCCGTCCTCAGATCTAGAAACTATGAGGAACTTTGGGGCAGGAGGTAGTACTTTTGTCACTGGTGGCTGGTCAAGTTACTGTTTTTGGGCAGAAGTCAAGAGAGAAAAAGAAGAGAAATCCGTTGCGGATGAATCCCCCATGATTGCCAGCGTCTCCAATGCCACGGTGCTTCCTTGTGGGGACCCTCTCAGAGGGTGCTCCCACCTTAGGTGAATGTTTACACCTCGAGTTCAAATGGCTCTGAACACTATGGGATTTAACATCTGAGGTCATCAGTCCCCTAGAACTTAGTACTACTTAAACCTAACTAACCTAAGGACATCACACATATCCATGCCCGAGGCAGGATTCGAATCTGCAACCGTAGCAGTCGCTCGGTTCCAGACTGAAGCGCCTAGAACTGCTCGGCCACAACGGCCGGCTACACCTCAGGTCATACATCCCGAGTAACAGATGGAGGGACCAATCGGCATGGTCAGAAGGTGTCAACTCGGGCAATCACCCCTCCCTGGGCCTGGCCTTTACCAGGGGGTACGCACGGGCCCTACTTGTCTACCCAGGGCAGGGAATTACGCTTTACCGCGTCACTGGCTATGCGTCCGAATGCATGGGTCGGCCTTCAGGCACGCACAGGGAGGAAAGAAGAAAAGGAAAAAAAAGGGAGAGAAAGGACAGACTGTCTTAAACGCCGGGGCAAAGACCATAGGGTGGACAAGAAGGCAAGGTAAAAGGTAAGGAAGACAGTGAGAGAGGGAGAAGGACAAAGAAAGGAAACAAACAAAGGAAGGAAGAAACCAGAATAAGCGAAAAACCAAAATGACCACAAATGTAAGTCGTTGAACCGTCCGTCTCCGGACGCCGGTGTGAACTACCCCCTTGAGGGGGAGGGACTCCTTTTAGTCACCTCTTACGTCAGGCAGGAATACCTCGGGCCTATTCTTACCCTGGACCCGCAGGGGTTATCACCCCTGGTTGTTGGGCTGTATGATGGGCAACAGTCATGTTGGTATCCCACTGCTATCAGGGATGTCTCCAGACATGTCTTTGGCTTGGAATCTCATTGATTGAAGCAGAACTGTCTTCAGCAGTGAGTCGCATTTCGAACTGACGCTCAATGACCAGCGAAGACATGTCTGGTGATGTCTTGACCAGCGGCGGGATAACAACCTGACTGTTGCCTACCATACAGTCCGACAACCAGGAGCGGTGGTCACGGGTGCCATTTCCTTTAATAGCAGGATTCCTTTAATTGTCATTCAAGGCACCCTTAAAGCATGTTGGTACGTCAACAAAATTCTATGCCATGTTTTGTTGCCCCTCATAGAAAGCCATTCTGGGATTACATTTCAGCAAGATAAAGCCCACCTGCAAATGGAGGGAGTTCCTGTAGCTTGCCAAACCCTACCTTGGCCAGCAAGTTTGCCAAACCTCTTCCCAGTTGAGAATGTTTGGAGCACTATGGACAGAGCTCTACAATCATCTCAGGATTTTGATGATCTAATGCTCCAACTGGACAGAATTTGGCATTATGTCCCTCAGGAGGCATGCCGAATAACTTCTTGCATAAGGGCCAGACAAGGACCCAACAAGTGATTGACTTTTCAATTTATGAAGCTTTTTCTCTGGAATACATCATCCAATTTTCCTATTAACTGTAATCATTTGGTCGTCTGTACATGTACATCACATCTACCAATATCCTTCCTATTCATAGAATGCCTTCATGGCGTGTCTTTTTGAGAGTGTACATATACAAATCCTCTCCTATGTCTCATGTCTCAACTTTAAAATGGCTTGATATTAACAAAAGAAAAGAAACCAAATATCAACACACTACAATAACAAGACATTCTTGTCAAACTATTATATTACACAGCCGAAAGAGCAAAAGAGGGATGTTTAGAGGTTCATATGGTTATAGATGAATATATATTACACTAAAAAGTAAAATTAAATATGAACCAGCCACAGTACAGAAGACACGTTGAGCAGCAATAAAAAACACTCCCCCACCCCCCTGTTAGATGTGTTGTAACTTAATTATTGATATAAGTCATTCAAAAGTCCAAGAAAGAATAAACACAGCTGCTTATCTATCTTCATGTCTCTCACACACTTACAGTATGGTAGGTATGGTATGAACATAAAACAACTAATACTCTGATTAGCAAAAGAATGACACTTTTGCTATTTATTTTCATAAAGTTGAAACGAATACAAAGTTCAAGAAGGCAGATGGCCGGGAGAGAAAACTTACAGTCCACAAAATGCCATCATCACAGAATTTTTCTAAATCCGTAACTACACTGCTATACTTGCAAATAGTGCTAGCTGATTAAGTGCTAAATAAATTTGAAGCCTTCACATGCTTTACACAGAATGCTGGCAGTATTTATGTAAGGAAATTTGCTAAAGCTTTGATTTTACGTAATGACTGTGCAAAATGTACTTGTATACTTTAAACTTAAGAATTTTCAGACTATCAGCTAAATCTAAATCTCGATAAGTGGAAGAGACACAAGCATTTCCTCATTTTAACTTCCATTCGTTGTTATATTTTTGATTGTCATTCTCACTTGATATTTTGTAACTCTCAGGAGCCTATTAACACACATATTAACACATAATTTCATCTAAGTCTCTCATACATTAGCTTAGTAGAAATTATTTATAATTTTATTCTTTTAATGACATTTGTTGATAAAAATTCAATTACTGAATTACATATTCCAAGGTCACCTGTCTTTTATGAGGGTTGTTCAAATCCACGGATAAGTTGTAGACAGACACTGAGAGCACCAGCTCTACTGGAACTGTTACATTATTTTTATACACTGAAGAGCCAAAGAAACTGGTACACCTGCCTAATATCATGTAGGGCCCCCAAGAGCACACAGAGTGCCGTAATGTGACGTGGTATGAACTCGAATAATGTCTGAAGTAGTGCTGGAGGGAAGTGTAGATCTCTTCTGATCAGCATGTTGCAAGGGACCCCAGATATGCCCAATAATATTTGTGTCTGGGGAGTCTGGTGACCAGTGGAAGTGTTTAAACTCATAATAGTGTTCCTGGAGACACTCTGTAGCAATTATGCATTTAAGGGGTGTCTCACTGTCCTACTGGAATGGCCCAAGTCCAGAATGCACAATGGACATGAATGGATGCAGATGATCAGACAGGATGCTTACATATATGTGTCACCTATCAGAGTCATATCTATATGTAGCAGGGGTCCCATATTACTCCAATTACATATGCCCCACAACACTCCAGAGCCTCCAAAAGCCTGAACAGTCACCAGCTGACATGCAGGGTCCATGGATTCATAAAGTTGTCTCCACATCCATACATGCCCATTTACTTATTACAATTTGAAATGAGACTTGTCCGACCACACAACAAGTTTCCAGTCATCAACAGTCCAATGTCAGTGTTGAAGGGCCCAGGCAAGGCTAAAGCCTTGTGTTGTGCAGTCATCAAGGGCACACGAGTTTTGTTGAATGGTTCACATGCTGACACTTGGTGACCCAGCACTGAAATCTGCTTTGTGTTGTGCAGTCATCAAGGGCACACGAGTTTCGTTGAATGGTTCACATGCTGACACTTGGTGGCCCAGCACTGAAATCTGCAGCAATTTGCGGAAGGGTTGCACTTCTCTCATGTTGGACGATTCTCTTCAGTCATCATTATTCCAGTTCTTGCAGTACTTTTACCGGCTGCAGTGATGTCACACTCGTGAAATGATCATACTGAAAAATCCCCACCTCATCGCTACCTCGGAGATGCTGTGTCCCATCGCTCGGGTGTCAACTATAACACCATGTTCAAACTCACTTAAATCTCGATAACCTACCATTGTAGCAGCAGTAACCGACTGCAACAGTAACTGACAGCAGCACCGTATTCTGCCAACTTAAATATCTCTGTATTTGAATACACATGCCTATACAAGTTTCTTTGGCGCTTCAGTGTATTTTTTTTTTTTTTTAATTTTAATTTATAAAATAAAAATGATAAATGTGGCAATTATCCACTCACAGGTCCAATTTATTAATAATAAATGGATTAAAAAATTATGAAAGCACTTACTACCCAATAGAGCTGGATTTTCAGTGATCTGGCTATCTCAGACATGGAAAAAAACGAGACTCTCACCAGCAAGTTTTTCTTGTTTTAACAGAGCAATTTGACTGACTGCCACAATTATTTATTCAATCTTTCCTACAAATTTCTTGAAACTTGTTTTAAGATCTCATACTCCTGACAAATATCAAAGCTGCAGCTTCAGTGAGCAACTACAGCAGTTTTGCGAAAGATATACTAGATGACTACTACATCAAATAACTAGCTCTAACAATCACATTTTATTTTATACTGAAATATTTTAATTTTATGTATAATTAATGAAAACTTTCCCTTCCACATGAAAAAGGTTGTGGTCTAGGAGCCCTGTTTATAACACACCACCACGGATAAAATTACAGCAAAAAATTAGGTTTCTTGCAAATTTTGTGAAAATACACTGAATACAAATGTATTTCATAGTAATTATTGTGTTCCATTAATTACTCACTACTGACACATACAGAACACCATTTTATTTTAGCAGAGTATGAATTATCAGTTTTTTATATGATGTTTTTGTACGTCCATTTATCTCAAGTGAGAAACAATGAGGGATCAATGACTTGAATTATTACATATAAAAATCACATTTTATATTTACCTTGTTTTCCTTGTATCTGCTAAGGTCACAAATACAATATTCTTTGAATAATTTGTCATAATATTTCTTAGCTAATTGGGCTTCCCAGGAATCCGGAATATCATCATCATCCCACAGAAACCGATGATTCTCCCGGATAACATCACTATCACATTTATCTCGAGACCTACATTTTTTAATTGATAATAAAGCAGACATAATAAAATAGCTTGGCTTAAATTTTATTTTAGTCTAAAACAGTGCAAACCAGTATTAATACAATTACAGAGTAACTTCAGAATGTTTTCATTAAGACTTAAGATATGTTAACTTTACTGTGGACACTCCTACCTGTCTCTTCTTAACAGTGATGTGCTGCCCTTACGGCTTAACAAATATTCATTGATGAGCTTCTTGTGGAGATCATATGGATTTAATGATGCCAGTGATGATTTAATATACATCAGTGATCTCTTACGTTGTGGCATGCAATCCATCATGGCTGTGCAAACAGACACAAAGTATTAAAGGTCTGCTTACTTTATTGCTGAATAATGGTGTGATGAGCTATTAAAAATGACTTTATTCCAAAAATTACTGGCAACATATTGTCTAGAAACGAAGCAGAATTGATTTCCAATGCAACTTGTCCAGCTTAGATGAAATAGAGAGAGAGAGAGAGAGAGAGAGAGAGAGAGAGAGAGAGTGAGAGAGAGAGAGAGGGGGGGGGGTTGGGTTCTATGAAGAGACCCCACATGAATAAAACCTTTTTACTGTTGTTAGTAAATGCTCAGTCAGTTACATGTTGCAAGCTTTGGTGAGAACACAATTTATACTTCTTTTTTTTTTTTTTTTTTTGGGGGGGGGGGGGGAGGGGGAGTAGAGGGGGGGAGAGGGGGGGGGGGTTACATTTTACTGTCTGTGTGATGGAGATGTCATTATAGATGGAGAATAAGCCTTGGATTGAACATGTACATTGATGGGGTAGAAAACAGAATGTAACTTCATTTAAGGAACCATCCCAACATTTCGCTTAATGACTAGTGAAAACCATTAAAAAACCTTAACCATCTTGTTTACATAGAAGATGGTTCCTAACAGGTGCAAATTACATTATTGTCAGCTTTCCTCTGAATACCCAGTATAGTTATGTGTCCATTATATACTCATCCAGGAACCCTGTCACTTGTACAGCTAAGATCTGGATTTGTTGTTTGTCCCAGAATTTTTCAAGTCTTTCTGTCTTCCTAGAAAGAGGAAGGAGTTGCTGTTTGTAATCCCAAGGAATTAATTATTTTTGAATGTATGTTTGGAAGAAGTTTAAAGACATTCCTCTTCATATTTCATGCATATGTTGGGAGTCCCTGGAATTCTAGGACCAGCAGCATTGTATTATGCGAGGGTGGATTTCCTGTTTTGAGTAGTGTCAGATATGAGTTATTCTTACATACATTTAAAATAAAAAAAAAAAAAAAAAAAAAAAAACACTGCAATACCCAGAAAGGGAGGAGGAAACAAAGTGAAACAACTTAATGGGTTGAAATGGTGTGTGATGTTATTTCAGTGATTATGAAATGTAGTCAGTTTTACAAGGAGCTTGGCAGTATGAGCCCATGGGGAAGGTGTCGTAGAGCTGTTGTATCCTCTCCTGAGACAAGTTGGCCAACAACTGTTGTAACTGGTGCTTGACATCCTGAATACTGGCACTGGGATGCAGTTGATATCCAGATTGGTCTCACACATTATATTGGAACAGGTTTGAGGATTTTGTTGGCCACGGGACTACCTCAGCATCATGAAGACAGTTTATAGTGACACTTGCTCTGTATGGATGAGCATTGTTGTCTTGAAAAGTGGCACCACAATACCTCCAAATGAATGATGATAAATGAGGATGCTGTATGCCTGTGACATACCATTGTGCCATTTGAGTTCTCTCAGTTACTGCTACTGCCACCTGAAGTCACACTCGATGGCTTTCCGCACCTTGAAGCAGAGTAACACTGCTGTGGCTCTCCAAACTATTGGAAATATGTGGGCTTTTCCACTATCATGATCATAATTAGCAACAATGGTCAACTAAGGTGGTGCGGAACCACAATTCAGTGCTGAACACAATGCTACACCATTCATCAGCAGCTCACACTTCACAGTCACATCATCACCAAATATGCAGCTATTTATGTTGCGGTGTTGACAGCGCCCTCTGCATGGGGGGTTAATTCCTAGCATTGATTTTGATAGTCTACAATCAAAGGTGCGGGATGACACAGAAGAATTCTGCAGGGAGTTCATTGCTTAATATTAGCAGCCCACGACTGCATGTTTTTCTTTTCTTTTTTTTTTTCTTTTTTTTTCCTGTCTGTGACTCAACATCCTATATGGTGAGTGGCAACTACCCTTTTCATAATACTGTTATATTCCATGCTGGATTTTCCAGTGTTATATTATGAATAAAAACACATGACACTGCAATGTTCTACAATACTTATTGTAAAACCAGTTTTTGGCTGTTATGCCATCAAGGGTATGAAGATAAATGTATGTGACTGTAAAATTTTGTAAGATCAAAGATTTTAAACTAGTGAATTACACAGTATTTTAGTTGATTTCCTAAGATGAAAATTGTTAATGTATGGTTCAGGACTAAAATAAGAGGAATTATTTAAGTGAAAATGTGATGTAAAATTATTGAACTTAGATAAAACATATGACACATTAAAAAATGTACTATATACCAAATTACAACAATTGTTCTGAGAAGAAAATAAATTGAACAATACACTGTGGCATGTTCCCAGGGAGTGGCTGACTAAAATAATTCTCTCTTTAACAAGTCCAATGTTATAAACAGGTAAGATACACAAATGAGGTCAAACGGGTAAGTGAAACAACTATCATTACATAAAGAACAATTTTTAACAGGGCAACTGCAACTTTAGTAACTGGTATAAAGGACTTGTGAGTAGGAGGAGAAATTTCCAACATGGTCTGGATGGGATTACAAGTGGCACTTCCAGTAAGAAGTGGCGAATGAGGGAACCGTGTATGATCGGTACTAAGCTTAGGAAAATGGACATATGTTTATCAATTTCCATTATTTCACAGCAGTTCATCTCTGTCCCTTTAAGGATGTGATGAAAGACTTCATGTTGCACCTTGTTAACTGTGGCCTTCTTTAAATGTGTGATCTGCAAAAGTAGAGCCTCCTTGCCAAGTTTCCAGCTTCTATGGTATTTCTTCAAATGTGTGTATATTGCCCCGCCAGACTGACCTACATAGAATTTGCCACAATTATCAGAATTCTGCTCTTTTCTGAGGCTGGAGAGCTTTTTTTACCATTGGGCAAAAAGTGACCAATAGTAATGTGTACATAAAATGATGTTTTAAAGCCTCTGGGAATTTAAACTTTCTAACCACATTGAGAGACTTTTTCAAAACATGGGTGAAGAAGACAGGAAACCTGTTTCTGCTTTTTTTCGTGCATTATGGGGTCCACTAAAGCAGGAGAGTAGCCACTGTTTAAGTTTTTTTTATCTATCGAAGTCAGTTTATATGTGACGATGAAGTTAACAGCCGAAAATCAGTTTGTAAAAATAATAAATATTGTAGAATATTCCACCAGTATCACATATGTTTTCATTCATAATGTATAAGATTTTGTATCAGGAATTGGTGGAACAGTGAATCAATGCTACTAACAACATAATTAGAGACCTGCGCAATAACATGAGTCCACAAAACACCTAATGCTGACTTCTGTTTTGATAACTCCAGGAATTTCGACGCGAAGAGTATCAAAACTGTACTGAGAGATTTCAGTTGGAGAAGCACAAGTTGGGGCTATGAAAATACAGACATGAATGGAGATGAACTGGAAGGCTGTGTGGAAACTTGTAGGATTCTAAGCTGAACCCATCTTTTCAAGGTGGGTAATGGCAGAAGAGCTGTAATCCAGGAAATGTTTTCGTTAGTTTACGAGCAGCTGAGAAACTGAAAAACAACATAAACCTATAATGAGTATAACAACTGGAATTATTAACCCAGCAAGCTTGCAACATTCAAAAACACAAGCTGGGAAAATTTCTCAAAAGAACTGGACAAAGAAGTTGCAAAACTTAAAAGAGACTCCAAAGTAATATGAGGATTTCGTAGCTCCAGTAAGAAAGGTGTCCCGAAAGAAAGTACCTCATGGGTGCAGAACACGACAAATATCCAGTCTCGACCAAGGCTCAGATACTTTACTTAAGATCTACTGCACTTAATACAAAAACAACGCACTAGCTGAAGACACCATTCAAGCAAGTGAAGAGTTGATGACATGTATTGTAGAAGGCAGAAGGGAAAAATTTGTCAAATCTTTTAGCTAATTTAGATATGGCTCAAAACAGTAGAAGGGCATGGAAACTAATTAAAATCCAAGCATTGGTCCTAAAAACCCACAAGAGGAATTCACCTTAGCAACACCAAATTAAATAGCTCATCAATACTTGAGAATATTAAAAAAGAGCAGAAGTCACAAACTAAGGAACTGTCATGATAAACTGAGAAAAAGGACTCTGACTTGTATTTCACAACAGAGTTTGTAAGTGCCATAAAGCAAATGAAAAGTATCAGGCTGCAAGACCGGATGATATTAGAACAGAGCAGCTGAAGAATTTTAGACCAGAGACTATTAAATGTCAGGGAATGAACCTAAAGATACGAAGAATTTTGGCCTCATCCCATTTTTGTGTCACCTACATAAAGTCTTTGAGAGAATGATACAGACTAGGATTTTATCAAGTGTGGATGAAACATTATTTCAGGGCAACCTGGTTTTAGACCAAAGAAATCATGCTTTGGCCAGGTCCTTATCTTAACCAACACAATGAAGATGAGTGTGAGAAAACCTAGTAACTGACACAATTTTTATAAGCATCAGCACTGCCTATGACACATGAATCACAGAAGGCTTATCCAAACACTATACAGGGCGATAAAGAAATTTCAGGCTGATAAACATATTCAGAGGTACGCTCCAAAGCAGAACATTCTGTGTAATAATGCATGGTAAGAAGAGCTGCAGGAGGTACCAGAAGAAATGATTACTTCAAGAAAATATGTGATCACCAATTCTATATCTATATGAATGATCAATCAGATCTTCCAGATACAAGGCAATTTATCTATGTGGATGACATCTGTGATGGCCCAAGGGAGCGCCTTTGAGGAAGCTGAAATCAAAATAAGCAAACACATGAAATTCTGGGAGAGTATTATGAGCAGAATCATCTCAACCACAATCCAGGAGAGACTCAAGTATGTGTTTTCACTGAAGAAACAGAGATGCTTGAAGAAAACTGAATGTTAAATGCAGAGGGTCAGAACTTTGGCACAGTGACAGCCCAAAATATCTGGGAATTGCTCTGGATCACATCCGGTGTTCTAGAAAACACTGGACAGGATTGAAACCAAAAATCTGCAGCACAAACAACATTTCGACAGGTTCTATGTGGGGAGCAAATCTCCAGCTTCTCTGGTCAACTGCATTATGAATGTTTTTCTATGGGAGAGTATCAAGCACCAGTGTGGGGAGCTTCACTCCACACCATGCATTTGAATGTGGCCTTAAACGAGTCAGTGTGCTTGGTTAGAGGGTATTGTGGACCAGCCCCAGTCAAATAGTGGTATACTTTTGCTGGCATTAAACCCCCATCCTCAATATGCAGACTGATGGGAGAAACGGAACAAACCCAAGACACAGCTGCAGCACATTGTCTTAAGTCCCCTCCTAAGCAAGAGGGCTTCGGTCCAAGGGAAGAAATTAGCTGCAGTTACTACCCACCCTGCCCTACTTGGAGAAGCCCTAATAGAAACAGGATTCTCAACTGCAGATCAAATCTGATCTCATGTGGGTATGAGTAGTAAGTTACATGCAGCTGTGGGGCAGTCCAGACACTTAATCACCTACTTGCACACTAAAACACATATGAATCTTCTACTCTGGATAGTGTTTTAAATGCCACCATAAAAGGTTGCAGAATTCTGGGGAGGAAAAGTGTGATGTCTTTCCCTCAGGCACACAAAAAGTAAGTAAATAATCTCAACTTCGGAGCAGGATCACATAGCAATAACCAGTGAAAGTACTAGAGTGATAATGAATATCAAGGTGAGCAGAAATAGTGAATTCAACTCAGACCACTAACTCTCCAAAGTTCAAATCTGCTCACCCACATCAATTTAAATGAAAGGTCCATACAAAATGACTAAATACAGCAATAACTGGATGAATATCATCCAAGATACCATTAAAAACTTCAGAGAAACAAAATTATACCATTTGGACAGAGAGCTGGCAAGGCCTCAACATGACAAATAATAAAGGTGCTCAGAAGACACTTTGTCTAGCAAAGAATAAACAAGCAGTCTGGTGGAATAGGAGCATACGCTTGTGAAGAGATCTGTGCCATGGAAAAGATAAGAATGTTCTGAAAAGATGAAACACCGGTCACAATTTAAACACTATGGAAAAGACACATCGCAGATATTTTGAAGAGCAAAATAATCATCTGAAAAAGTGAAGTTGGAAGTTATTCAGAACATTTATCAAAAGCAATTCCAGAGATTTCTACCACACTTTTAAGAACAAAGTTCATGTGTACCAAGCCCCATCAACTGTTTTCAGGGTAAAGCTGAACCGATAAACCAGGGAAACTGCAAGATATTTGCCAGATATTTTCTAATCTCCTTGTGTTAGAACAGGACATGTTTCAATACAAAATCCAAAGTTTGGAAGGGTTTCAAGTCAAAAGAAGAACTACAAAATTCAAAAGGACATAGACGGAAGAACATACACAACATCACAGTAACTGCATGAAGGCATATTTTAAAACCATGTCAACACTCCTAAAAAAGAAACCATCAAAACAGATGATATGCATATTATCAGAGTCACTCATCAGTGAATTCCAAATTTGCACCCCATGTAGCAAACCCCTATTCAGATGTCAGGGAAATTATGAAAGTTCAATTCAGTAAATGTGCAAACAGAGGTTTAGACCACTACCTGACAATAATAAAATTACATTTAAAACCTCAAAGGTTCACAAAAAAGCACACTTCCCCAAATTTGACACTAATAGGATACACATGGAAAATTAGGGAAAAAACTCAAAACAATTGACAAAAACTTCAAAGCAAATTGACAGAAACAGTAAAATCACTAATTCCTCTGTAGAAGAGGAAAAAGCACCCTTGACAGAATGAAGAATGTGAGCATGCAATCCAATATTGACAGGATGCATGCAACAAATCAACACCAATAAAACAGAGGACAAATACAAAACATTCCTAATAGTGAGGAAAGAGACAGTGAAATTAATCACAAAGAAATGTGAAAATCACAAGCAAATGTGAAAAGGATCTCAATCTTACCCGTGGTCTCCTGCAATCATCCCATTTCACATCCTGTAAAACAGTGTAAAATGATCAAATGTTCTAAATCTCTCAACTGAAACATAATTAATGCAACAGGAAAGCTAACATAATTGCACAGGGATTCTTGCCTGGCTGGACACTTACAACCCCCCCCCCCCCCAAAAAAAAAAAAAAAAAAAAAGAGCCAGTCACCAGGCTAATACATTAAAAATTTCTTTCTAAAATTCTAGTGAACAAGTTGGACATTTTGCAGAATCTTAAAAGGCTTTTGTGTCATTGCCATTTAAAATAGAGAGCAAGTCTGTAGGCAAGTTAGTTGCTGCCCTCTTGTCTGAATATAAAACACAATCAACTAAATGTGATGCACTGTAATGTGTAAGCCACAAGAACCATACAACAGAGAAAATTAAGTCTTTGATGTTTCTCTGAAGATCAGAATGAAAAAAATCTATCTTAATATTACAATATTATAAATGAAAAACTTTTCTTATCATATTTCACTACACCAGTAACAAACACAAACTGAGGGTCCAGCAGGAAAGCTGCAAGATCCCATCTGGAGACAGATTTGTAAAAATCTGAATCCTGTTATGGTTTGAGTTAAATAAACTTTTTTAATCCTGGCTTGTGGCTGAGTGTTTCTAAAATTATAAACCCTATAATTGTACTACAGCCATACCTCTCAACATGTCAACTTTTGACAAGGTAGTGCTAATTACTTCGATTCCAGAATTCCTCTATGGTACAGGAGGACTTAATGAGGAGTAAAATCTTTAATCTACATTTAAAAATGCTTCTGCTATCTGTCAGACATTTTATTTCCATGGGTGCACTACCAAAGAGTTTTATAGCTTCATATTTCACATCTTTCTGTGCCAAAGTTGGATCCACTGAAAGGTAATAGTATCATTTTTCCTTCTAGTGTTGTGCTTGTGAATATGTCTGTTATTTTCGAGCTCAGGTGGATTGACAACAAATTTCACAAATTAATAAATTTACTGTGAGGCTGTTGTTAATATTAGCAGCTGCTTAAAGAAATACCTGTAAGCCCCAAATGTAATTCAAATTACTTTCTTTCGTGCAAGAAATACTTTTTGGGTAAGTAAGGTGTTGCCACAAAATACTATTCCATAAGCCATCACTGAATGAAAACAGGCCAACTACGTTAACTTAATGACTTCTACATCCCATAAGTTGACAATTATTCCTATGGCAAAAGTAGATAAACCTAATTTTTTTGGCAGCTCTACTATATAATTTTTCCAGTTTAAGGTTTAATCAATAAGCACACATAAGAACTTAGAAATTTCTATCCTGTATATTACTGCCTCTTAGTATACTATTGTAACAGGAGGTGGGTTACTGTTTTGACAGTAGAAAACTGGATGAGTTGTTTTTTCAAAGTTTTCAAGTTGGCACATTTGCGCAAAACCTGTCAGTAACTTTCATAAAAACACCATTTCCTTTTTTAAAATTATTATTATTAAGTTGAGCATCTACGGACTGTGTGGTAACAACCAATTTCATTTTAGTGTCTAGGTCTTGTTCTTGTTCCAACTATGAGTTCCTGCCAGTATCTTCTGAGCACACCAAGAAGTGCCTGTTTATGCTCTTCGGATAATGGTCCTCTCCATCTTTTGGACAAGGATGCCATTTTAAAACCTTGGTAGTTGTTCACCAACCTTCTAAATTTGTTCCTGCCAGAAATTTATCTCTCTGAGATACCGATCTGCCTAAGATCTTTTTCACATTCTTAACAACCATCTTGGCTTTGTTTTCTTAGATTGGATGAAACTCCATATTCTTTTTGCTAGTCGGGCACTGTCCATCTTCATGAGATGACTGTAAAATAACAATCATCTCTTCTTAATGGATGCTGTGATAGGTTCTGCCTTGCTGTACAAGTCCTCATTTGCTCTCATTCGCCATTGTCCATCAACCCATCTATTACCTAGGATTTTCCTTAATATCCTATGCTCTCGCTTTTCCAGCCGCTCAGCTTGACCTTTTCTATTCATGGTCAAAGTTCCAGATGCATATAAGCCCTCAATTTACAACCAAATTATAATGTCAGAACTTGGCCCCTATACTCATAGAATTTTTGTTTTGGTATTCTGTCGGTTGGTGTGCTTGGCCTAACTTCATCATCCTGACATTAATTGCTTCTTCTTCTTCTCCTAATCAATTCTCCTGGATGACTTCACCAAGATACCTGAAACTCTTAATTCGTCCAATTTTTCCCAGATTGGTGATCATCCATTCAGGTCCATCACAGATGTTTGTCATATATTTTTTCTTTTGAATAGAGATCTGAACTCCAACTTTTTCAGCAATTTCTGACAGCCTGTTGGTCTTGTTGACTGCTGACTCTATGTCGTTAGCAAAAATGGCCAGGTCATCCGCAGAGGCCAAGCAGTTAATGTACACCCTTTGTTCTTAGGATCCAGTCTGAACTGATCTTCATTTGTTTCTTCTTGGGCTAACAACTTTCTCCACAAATGAATGACATTTTCCAAAACAGGCAGACTCTGTCAGCCACATGCCAGAACAAAGGGGGAGCAATAGAGGAGTAACACCTCTTTAAAAAACTTTGGTTCAGCTGAGCCGCTGATAGTACCTTGTGAGGGCCCCTGCCAGGGTGATGGTGAAGATGGTCAATGGTTCTGAAGGTGGAAGACAACAACCATGTCCCAATGGTGGATTAAGTGGATGAACTATCTTTATTCAGCAGTGTCTGTTCTTCAGAGAAGCGGCTGTGAAGGGCGTCTCACTCCAGAGGAGTGGCCTATTATCAAGCTCCGGGGCTTTCAACCTTAGTTCTATTACCAGTAAGGATTTGTCCAACCCACACTAGTTTGAACAATCAAGCATCAAAGAATGTCGTCAAAAAAAGGACAGTACCCAGGTAATACCTCTTTGAGGGAATCTATCACTCTTAGGAGTGCAATTGGGCCTATGGATTCTGGGGAGCTGAACCTAGATGCTTTGACAACACATTATTTACTATTTCCTCTGCTGATCCTTTTTTGCTCGGCTTCACAATAATGCTTGTATTCAGCCTTCTGAGACAAATAAACTGGCAGATCATAACAAAAAGTAATAATAGTGGTGGGACAATGACAGAACCCTGTGGGCCTTCCACTGTAATTTATCCCCATGCAGATGATGTGGCATCCCTCTTTGTATTACATGACCAGTCTGGAGTAATTTTCTGCATGCTTTTTCTTAAATACAAACTAGGTCATGAATGTGCTCAACTACTTATTCCATGAAAATTTACCACTTTCTCAAACAGAAAATTACAATCTAATGTCTTTGGTAAGCCACAAAAGATAACCATTGGTGATATTTTATCATATCCTCACTAAATGCATAAAATAACACAGTAGAGTGGACCTTTTGAAATCCGAACTGTGACGACAAATGGTTCAAATGGCTCTATGCACTATGGGACTTAACAGCTGAGGTCATCAGTCCCCTAGACTTAGAGCTACTTAAACCTAAGTAACCTAAGGACATCACACACATCCATGCCCGAGGCAGGATTCGAACCTGCGACCGTAGCAGAACTGTGACTACATAAGTGTCTCATTACAACACAGGTGGGTGTCAGTCCTGGAGTACATTACCTTCTAAAAATGTTGAAAATCAGTAATGAAATGACAGTGGGCCACAGCCATTGACTTCTGTAGATTCACCCTTTTTATGGTACAAGTTATGGTATGGACCACCCTTGCTATTTTCATAGTTTATGGAAAATGCTTGCCGAGTCTCCACAATTATCTGGGCTCATATTTATTTCAGCTCTAATAGTCAATCTCCTCCTTCCTTCTCTCTCTCTGTTCGTCACCTCTGACTCCCTCCCTGCCCACATCCTCCATCCCCATTCTGTGTCCATCTCCCCTTCCCACTCCCATATCCATCTGCTACTCCCCCTATCTCTGCCCATTTCCTCCTCCTCCCCTCTCTTTTTATCTCCTCTTCTTTCTTTCTATGCCCATCTACTCATGTGTCGTGAATAGAGTTAGTACCAAAGAAGTAATAAATTCAAATTTCATGCATGGTAAGACAGTTCTTCACATATCTCATTGTTTATGACACTATACCTCCTGAACTGGGAGATGTACAATGATATAATTTTTCATGCATATTCAGTGCTATATGTGGACACTGTCTGCACAGTGTGTTGTTAATACAGCTAGTAGTAAACAAAATATAAATGAAAACATCACACCTGATGTGGCAATTTTACTGCATGAACAGCAAAATCGTAGTAAGTGATAAACTTTTTTCCTTTCATTTAGTGCAGATTGTACGCGAGAAAATTTTTCGTAAAGGTTTGAAATTATGTGTAATGTTTGTGCAAAACATCAGGTGCTCTAATTCTCAAATACTGGATGGCAGGCTTAGTAGGTACACATCACAGAATGTGTACATTAAGCAACAAATAGTGAGGAAGCATGGATTAAACACAATGAAGATAGTGTAAGCATTGTATTCATTACTTTGAATACACACAATAAAAATCAACCAAACAAAGCATTTTCACAAGTATGATAAAGTTCAAAAGTCAAAGAGCAAATGGCTTTCCTAAAGAGTAAATATTTTTCCTAATATTCTTCAAATTGGTAAGTATGCTGCATTACAAAGTTTCTAAAGTAGCCCACATTCTTCCCCAGTGTTCAAGATACCTCCTTGCCAAGCTCCACCTAAATCAGGTCAGCACGTTGGTAACAACAAATGTAAACATGAGTGATGTGGCAGTTTTACAAGCATCTTAGTGTTTATGACATCATGTATCCTGAACTGTGTGTTGTACAACTGCAAGTATATCCAGTGGTATATGTGAACACTGTCTTAAAAAATGTGAAACAAATACCATTAGCAATAAAGAAGTAATAAATTAACAGTGAAAATATACTAGACAGTAAACTTTTTCCTTTCCCCATTATATAAGGCATATCAGCAAGAAAAAATTTCGCAAAGGTTTGAGACTGCGTCTCAAGTTCACTGCAAGTCACTAAGCACTCTCATTCTCAAGCACTGGATGAATATTGGTATTCACGTATTGTGGTCTACACTTCTTTTTCCATCTCCAACCTTACCCCTATGACAGGTAAGTGGATCTTACCTCCACAGCAATTCTTTTACATTTACATTTTCATAATATGTATGAATATATTTTTTACACATGATCCAATTTTGTTGAAATCTAGCCTATATAGAGCGCCCACCCCCCCCCCCCCCCCCGGTTACAATGAACTTACCCATGAAAGTCCCATAAAAATTTGTCTAGTACTTCTGGAGATTAGCATGTTCAAAGGCAACCAGAAAGTTTTGCAAATTTATTCCTAGTACAGATATATAAATAATATGCATCAAAATACTTGTGAGGGGCTTGTCCATTATTTAACATACATTAACTGAACAGTTTTAATTTTTATAATGAAAAATGCATTAAATGTGTAAAAGTGTGTTTAAATATGGCACGAACAAAAACATAAATACTTTTGCATTAAAGGAGACCACTCACCAAAAACAGAAGTGTTGAGTTGTCGATAGGCACACGCAAAAGAAAGAAAACTTGCTAGCTTTCAAAGTTATTCTTTGATGCACTAGAGTAAACCAACACACACACACACACACACACACACACACACACACACACACACACATACACACGAGACTATGCCCCCCCCCCCCCCCCCCTCATGGTGCCAACAGATCAATCTGCTACCACAACCTTTGTTTGAATTCACATTCTTTAGTTTAATCAACTAACACACAAATTATCACCTTTCAACCTAATCTAGACCTCAGGCTATCCTGCATATCAATCTGTCACAATTATCAAGATTTCATGGGAGTAAGATGTCCCAAATCATATTCTAGTCATTTTTATAGAGAAACCTTAAATTGTATATTATAATCTGTGTGAGTAAACACCCACAATTAATGATGGATTACATAAGTGAGGAAAAACATTAGATATTATACAGCCACAATTTTTTATTGTTTTGGAAATAATATCCACACAATATGAACTTTAACCTTTTCGAGTCATGATTACCTTCTTTATTTCAGATGGGGATGTGAGATTAACTTTTATTTTACTAAGTGGGATGTGAATTTTTCCTTTGGTATATCGTTTCGATTTCTTTTCTGAACTATTTGTGCCCATTCTCTCATCTACCTGCTAAACATTACCATCTTTATTCACGTAGGAATAATCTAATAATAATAATATACAAATTGTCAAGGTAACAAAACAAAATCAGTAAAAATATACTACACACAGGACATATAACATTTTATACGAGGACAGGACAGGAGGCTGGCAGTGCCCCTGATCCAGGCATTTGCCTTAGTGATTTAGGAAAATCGGAATCAGGATGGTCAGACCGAGTAACTCCATTCTCCAGAGTATGATGACAGCATCTTAACAACTGTACTTCCCCATTTCGGCTGATCCCTATTGTCCAATGTTCCTTGATTCACAAACAATTTGTTTCAGGCAACTTATAATATAAAAAACAATTCTGTTCTTCACCACCAAAAACAAGAAGGGCACCCACTGGAGACTCCTGGACTGTGCACAATAACAGTTTTCCCATTTTCTTTAACAAAAATAATATCATTTTCTATTGCGTCATTTCCTATCTCTCTCTTTTAACAATATCCCTTGCCAGTTTTACTTTATTGTCTGATCTGTTGATTACAGGCAAAATGTTTACATTCCTAGATTTTTAAAAATGTGCAATATTGTCTACAAAAGGAAAGTGTTTATTCGTTCTAGATGTTTAGTATGCGCCTTTTTCATTGTGAAGAGACTTTGATACCTGTGGTATTCCGTGGTTTTATTGGCGACTTTCCAGTATTACACATAATTAGCTCTTCAGGAAAACTATTTTCAGAAATGGATTAAAACTAATTAAGAAATCTATTGAATTTAGGGTTAGCATTAGGCAAATTCGACAAGTTTTAAGCTTACTTCAGTTGTTTTGCCATTAGCAAAGCTTCATTTTTTTTCTCTGTGTGGTTACGATATTAAGAACATGAACTATCAATATATTTACCACAGAATAGGTCCAAGTTTAACTTCCCGTGGTTGTATGGATGCATTATTTATAGGGTTGAGCAACTCTGGTATGGGGTTTATGACTGATGGTGAGTGGCTTACTAAACCTACCAAACAGATTCGCCCAATAAATTTCCGTGAATACCACCACATATCAATAAAATTTTACTACCGTCTGACTGGCAGAAGAATAAACTATCAAAATTTTTCATGAAAATTTTCCACGTATACAGTTGAGACTTGTCCACTGTAACAATTACAGTTATTACATTTCCCAATATTAATTCACAAGCCATTTTTCTGTATCCTGATCTATGCATAACTTAGTTAAATTTTTTCTCTATACATTTGTATTTCCGCATATTCCATTTTTATGACTGTGACAACAACTACTTAAATTAAGATTTTGCGAAACTGGTGACTGAAAAAAACCGTAAGGCAAATTATAGCTTTTATACAGTTAATTCACAGACGCTGTATCAAAACTACACGAGTTTACTCATAGACAATAGCAGTTACAGTAGTAGTTTTTTTTAATTTTTTTAACGGAAGCTGCTAGCACATCACTGCATAATTTTGGAATGAGTTTTATAAGGACGTCTGTTTTAATTACTCTACAGCACTTCTGCAATACAATTGTTAAGTTACGCGTAAGTACCTAAATGAATATTAATTCATACAAAAAAATACACAACTAACTACGCGTAACATACAGAAAACTAGTACACTGAGTTTTCAAGAATTTACCGACAATAACAATGAAAAATAGATAGTAATGTCAGTGTTGATATTTGAAGTTTCGTAGTGATGAAAACAGCTGAGCGTTGGAAATGTGTTCATACGTACACAATTAGTTGTGTCCACAGATTGCCTGAAAATGACGACAGTCTTTACACTTTTATGTAATCGATTTCACTTCTGTAATGAATATAACCTCACCCCATCACTAATTCGTTAGCCTTCACCTGAACACCCCACCACTGCCAGGTCCGAATGATCACAACAATCACTGGTAAGTCATAATAAACAACTCAGATCTAAGAGGAACTTGATTACAAACATCTCGGGACTGTCCAAAGAGGTTAGAATATTATGATCTGTGCTATCATAATACTTAAACTATACTTTTTTTTTCTAAAACAGGTACAAGCAGTTTTTGTTTAATGTCGAAACCCCAGTTGTATTTGTTTTCTCAACAAAATTTGTTTCATATATTGTTACTTCGCTTCTCTACAGCAGGTCAGCTGGAAGCAACTACAATTACTCTTCAGCCACTGGACAAGAATCACCTGCCAAGATTCAAATCTGTAGTAGGTGCTACGGGAGATATTTCTTCCCGAAACCACTTCCTACACTGATTATAAAAATGAACTTTGTATGAGAGTAATGAGAGCATGGAACTACTCTGCCTGTTACCTTGGCTACGGTTTGTTTACACAATATGACACCGGTAAGCTGGCTGGACCGGTTAAAGAAAGCGGAGAAAATAGGTGTGATTGCGGATGGTACGTTAATATTCTTGTAAATAAACTATTATTTAATATACTCTGCATTACTATGAAAAGCGAATGATATCAGTACTCTCCCGTGGGATTAATCTAGGCCTACTAATTTTAAAATTTTTGTATTTCCGGATTTGTATGGATTATCTCACCTATTATTCTTAACAAAACCGGTAGATTATTGCTGCGTAGTGCAAAGTGAAACCTGTTGACTTCAGTAGATTTAGGAACATGGTAATTAATGTTCTTGTTCTCATTTACTGAAGAAGTAGAATTTTTTGCAAAGATTATCTACTATGTACGACATTTTATATTATCAAAAAGGGCGTGTTAATAACAAGTTGTTGATTTACAAGTTCAATTTTTTTTGTAGTTAGTCGTTTCTAGACATGTTATTTGCGTTGTAGGACGTTGTGCGGGTGTATGAATTTCAGTGACCTTTATTGTGTGACAGTCGTTGTGGTCGATCTTGTCAGTCAATTGAGAGACATAAAGTGATCTCTTGGCACTAATATTATATCACATTGTAACCGTTTGATATATCTGGCTACACTTCTCAGTTGATCTTCATAGCCATTCATCACATGAATTGTTACAGTTAGCATCGCGCAACAGAAAAATCTGCTAACACTGGGATGCAACGTTTCATGAGACCAAGTGCTGCACAACAGCTCGATCACAATTATCAAAAATAATATAACCAATTTGTTATGCCAATAATTTTTCAGCGCAATGTGTTCACATAGAAATAAAAAGAAAAGAAACTCTTCCTCTTTTCGTTCGTATTTTAATGTATGGATTTGTGATTTAAACATGAATTTTTAAGTGAACATTGACAGGCAATATAATAACTTGAATTCGCAGCTCATATATATATATATATATATATATATATATATATATATATATATATATATATATATATATATATATATATATATATATATATATATAAGACATAAAAAGTATTTAAGAAAATACCCAACAGAACATCATCACTGTTTTGTATTTTTGATGCATATTTTGTGTCGCTCTTTGCTGCTTTCAATAATCCTTAATTGTCCCCCCCCCCCCCCCTCGTTTTTTAGAAAATTCAAACATTCGTCACAACTTTCAGAAAAGTTTACTTCTATTTGAAGGTTTCATTTAATTAAGAGCATGAATATCTAATTTCTTTCTCGGGCCACTGGTTCTTTGTCATATTTAAGAGTCTTTCAGCCAATGAGTTACTTGTAGGAAATGAAAATATTGTGATACAAGCCTAAGCAACTGGAAATTAAAGGTATCAAATATGGTCTGTTCCTTAACGAAATCTGTACAAATCTGGCCTTCTGCTGTACTTTTATGACTTGATGTTCAGGAAATCACAACCTTCATTGAAATAACTGTTTTTCATCCAGGTTGAGATTCATTTTGTTGGTAACCTTAAAAATATGTTGCTTGTTGGTAGACAGTTAGAAACTGTCTCCTTCGGTATAAAGTGTTCAAATAACATACAGCACTGCAGCCAGTTGACATCTTCAACAACTGCTGATATTTTGACAGGTGCACACACTGACATTTTCAAGGCACAAATACAGTGAAACAATGCTGTGCAAGGTAACTTCAGTCTCTAGCCTCATTGTGTATTAAAATTGCTAAAGACAAGCCATGTCTATGAACAACTGCTTAATCACCTTGCAAAACTTTGTAGCCACTATAGGACTCCTCATCACATTAAGTTGTAGGGCTTTTATGTTTTAGAGTATCTGATGTATAGGAATACTTTGGTCCCGTCCCTGCTGTAGACTCTCACCAGACGTATGTATATTTCCTGGAGATCCAACTGCTATCCTCTGCTTATGCAATAGATTACACTGTTCCAGAACTTTCGCTGGTAGGTTCTTCGCAGGGAAGATCATGAGATCCATTATTGGGAAACTGGTGATCTCCCCTTAGATAAATCGGTTTGGCTTGTTTGTTTCAGAAGATTTGAAAGACGACAGCTTCTTCAGTCCTATGACTATTTCGTGAAACTTTTGTCACAGTTATCACAGTGTTTACTGTTGGCTCCATTGTTGTCATTTGATGCTGGTGTTTTTGTTTTACTTGTACTGTGTTTTACAGAGTATTCCCTAGTAATGTTTTGTCGTAGGTCTAGTGTGAAAGCTTGCCTTAGCTTAGCTTATACTTGAGTCACTGGTGATGGTGGCAATATATAATGATCACCTGCAAGCTTTAAACTTTCTGGCAAATTAATATTTTGTGCTGGACTGGGACTTGAAACTGGGAATTTGGCCTTACGTGGACAAGTGCTCCACAAACTGAGCTACTGGAGCACGATTTACGAACCTGCTGTACAAAGATTGACACTCCTGGATGAAAGGACATTGTAGAAATGTGACTTACCCACAGCCTGGAGAACTGTTTTCAGAATGAATTGTCTCTTTGCAGCAGAATGTTTGCTGATAACGAAACTTCCTGGCAGATTAAAACTATGTGCCAGATCGGGCCATGAATTTAGGACCTTTGCTTTTCATTCGCATATGTTCTACCAACTGAGCTACCCAAGCATAACATACGACCATCCTCACAACTTCAAACCTGTGAGGAGAACTTCTATGGCATTTATAAGGTGGAAGATGAGACACTGATGGAAGTAAAGCTGTGAAGATGGTTTGTGAGTCTTGCTCAGGTAGCTCAGTTGGTAGAGCACTTACCTGGGAAAGGCAAAGCTCCCACTTTCGAGTCCCAGTCTGGCACACAGTTTTAATCTGCCAGGAAGTTTCATGTCAGTGCACAGTCTGCTGCAGAGTGAACATGTGTTCTGGAAACTCACAAACTTGATCTCAGTTCACCATGAACAATGGGTGATACTTCTTTGATAATACCCGCCACTCATGCTGTCAAATTGCCAGATTATCAGTGAAACATCGGTCAGACAAAGAATTCAAAATGAGTCTGCACTGAGCGAGGTGGCGCAGTGGTTAACACACTGGACTCGCATTCGGGAGGACGACGGTTCACACACTGGTCCGGCCATTCTAATTTATGTTTTCTGTGATTTCCCTAAATTGCTTTAGACAAATGCTGGGATGGTTCCTTTGAAAGGGCACAGTCGACTTCCTTCCCTGCATGCAGTATTCCACATGTATCAAGATGAAATTCAAATTGCTCATTGCTCATATGACCAGGTGTCCCTGTTCATAGCAACTGCTTGGACACTTTAGGTGATATAATTCATGCCTATCACTTGTGATGAGCTCGAACCACAGAAAATATGCTTTGTGGACTTGTATATTGGTATTTTGAAAAATACCCTCTATCGTGTGCACTCATAATGTGTTAATACTTTCAGATGGTAGTGTTGCCTGATTTCAAAATAGGTACATACTCATCAGCATGGATTACACTATTACATAATTAGAGTAGCATTTCTTTGCCACATGACATGGTAAAGATGCTGTATGTGTTATTAGGAGACATTGTAAGAAGGATAGTGTGGAATTGATTTACATCCTGAAAAGCCAGAAATACTCTTTCCCAATGTTGTTTTTTTAACTGTATACAAACTGTACACATATATTTAAAAAAAAATATCTAAATGAAAGTGTAGCTGTGATTGAAGAGTTTATCCTACTACTGAATTACAAATCTCCATCAATTTATTTCTAGAGAAATAGGCAGACTCATGATAGGTAGTACTGGAACCCACTGTAAATCTTGATGGTAAGATTGCAGCAGATTTTCTAACAAAAAATCAGTTTATTTGTAGAATGAGGTAAGTCTTCTCCAGTTATTGGGAAAATATGCATACTGTTCCAGTCATATGTGGCACAAATAGAGGTCCCTCAGGGGTTCGCCACATTTTGGCAGGTTTGTGCTTGGCTACCATGTGTCCCCAGCCTTTGCAGCATTTTTCCCCTTCTGTGCTGCATGTCTATCCTCTTGCTATTCTTTTTCCCCTCCCTTGGGGAGGGTGTTATTGGGACTTTTCTGCGTTCTGTTGCTGACGTGCGAACCGTCTCACCTTTGTTTTTCACTACCCTTTCCTTTCTTTGTTTCCCTTCTCCTCTCTTTCCTCTGCTTCAGAACTTGAGGATCCTCTTTTTTTCTTCTTCCCCCCTGTGTGCTCCTAAAGACCAGCCCATGTGTCTGACGTTTAACAGGTGACTGGGTAACATGTAATTTCCAGCCCCGGGTTGACAGATATGGTTGGCACGTTCCCCCTGGTACAAGCCAGGTCCAGGGAGGGGTGATTGCCTGAGCTGTAACCTTCCCAAATTGCTGAGTGGTCCCTCTGACAGGTGTTCGCGAGGTTTGACCAGAGGAGTGAACAATCACCTAAGGTGAGTGCACCCCCTTATGAAGGAGGCCCCCAGTTGGAAGTAACCTGCCATCGGAGACACAGGCAGTCATGGGGAATTTCCTCATCATGAGTCAATCATCTTCCCACTCAGCGTCCACAAAACATAAACGCAATGAGGCTAATGATTCAAAGACCCTTCCCACTGCACCATGGTTCCTCATGGTCTCACGTACTGAAGGCGGTCTGTCCTTCGCCACGGTAAATCTGTTTATTCAGAAAGGTGTTGATGCAATTGCTATCCATGTGAAGTCGTGCTCTCATTTATGGAATGGTACTTTGTTTTTGGAGTCCACTTCTGATTCCCAAGCACAACAACTGCTTGTTTCATTGCTTCTGCATGGTTACTCTGTTCATGTCGAGGCCCATCGAGCTTTGAATTCTTCCCGTGGTCTAATTTACACCAAGCTGCTCGACTGTCTAACCAAAGCCGAAATACAATCTTACCTCTCTGATCAGGGTGTCATTGCCATTCATCGTGTAATGAAAAAGGTAGATTCCTCCTTAGTGCCCACCAGCACTCTCTTTCTCATCTTTGATAGATCAGTGCTTCCGTCCAAGCTCAAAGCAGGCTATGTAATTATCACTGTCCGTCGATAGGTTCCGAACTCAGTGCACTGCTACCAGTGTCATCATTTCAACAGCACTAGAATGTCTTGTCGACACCCAGCCAAATGTGTTACCTGTGGGAGGGATGTGCATGAGGGCGGTTGTCCACCTCCTCCCCGCTGTATTAACTGCAATGATGGCCATGCTGTCTCCTCTCAGGAGTGTTCAGTGTATCTTGATGAGTGGGCTGTTTAAGAGATATGGATAAAGAAATTGGTCCCTCATCCAGTTTGCTCACAAGTTACCTGCTAGTCGTGAACCCTGTGTTCTCCCATCTGGTACCTTTAGTTCTGTTCTTGTTACCCTTCGTTCCATGAAGGACATGGCCACGCAGACATGTGACCTCCAATTCAGCTCTGAGTTGCAAAGTCGCCTAGTGTCAAGATAGCATCACCATCGAGCTGTGCTGCAACAAGCTGTCAAACTCTCGCCTCAAGTGGCGGAACCACCAGCTACACAACCAGTAGGCTGGAATGGACAGAAGGAGTACTCCCATGAAGACTTCCTCCGTCCCTCCAGCCAAAAAACACCTGAATCTTCATCTAACCGGAAAGCCTTGAAGAAGTCCACCAAGGGCAAACGGTCTTCTCCTTTGCCACCTCGACGATCCTCTTCGATGGTACTGCATATGTCCCGCCATCATTCGCTGTCACCAGGGCAGACTTCCTTCAACTTATTGGGCATTTTTGCTACTTGGTGACTTTAATTCATATCATTCCCTTTGGGATTCTCCCAGGACTTGTCAGAGAGGTACCCTCTTGGCTGACCTTCTTAACCAACTTAACCTCTTCTGCCTTAACACTGGGGCACCCACTTTCCTTTCCAACTCCTCGCACACCTATTCCCATTTGGACCTATCCTTCTGCACTGCCTAGGTTGCCCATCATCTTGAGTTGTCCGTTCTTTCTGACTACTACTCGAGTGACCATTTCCTTTGTGCTGTCCGTTTACTGACTGCTACCCGATCCACATGCACACTCAAATGGTAGCTTACTATGGCTGACTGGCACCTTTACTCCTCCCTGGTGACCTTCGAAGAACAAGATTTCTCTAGTTGTTATGACCAGGTCAGATATCTCACAAACTTTATCCTTACTGCTAAAGAATGTTCCATCCCCCGCACTTCTTCTCTACCACATCGTGTCCCACTCCCTTGTTGGACTAAGGCATGCTGCGACATAATTCACACACGTAGATATGCTCTCTGCATTTTTAACCCACCACACTACACTGGCAAACTGCATAAATTATAAACAGATGCGTCCAAAATGTTGTTGCATTATTCGCGATAGCAAAAGAGGTAACTGGATTTCATTCACTAGTTCCTTAACAGTTCCACACCTTCCTCTGTCGTGTGGGCCAACCTCTTATGGCTCTTTGGAACCAAGATCTATTCCCCAATTTCCGGCCTGACAGTCACTGACGATGTCATTGTATATTCTATTGCTATCTCCAACACCTTGGACCGCCATTTTGTGTAAGTTTAGAGTTCTTCCCACTACCACCCTGCCTTCCTTCATCGGAAATGGGCAGAGGAGGCTCGAACGATTCGCTTCTCTTCTCCGCATTGTAAGTGCTGCAATGCCGCCTTTACTATGACAGAGCTAGATCATGCTCTCAGTTCATCCCGATCCTCTGCCCCATGGCCAGATGCCATCCACATTCAGATGTTGCAGCACCTTTCTCTTGTGGGCATACACTTTCTGCTTAACATATACAACCGCATCTGGGCTGAGGGCACATTTTCTGGATGCTTCATGAAGCCACTGTCATACCCATACCTAATCCTGCTAAGGACAAAACCCTTCTTTCCAGCTACCACCTTATCTCTCTTACCATCTGTGTTTGCAAGGTGATGGAACGATGCTCGACTGGTGTGGTGGCTCGAGTCTTGCCATTTGCTAATGAATGCACAGTGTGGATTTAGAGCGTGGTGTTGTGCAGTTGACCGTCTCATTACTTCGTCCACCTATGTCATGAATGGTTTTCTGTGGAAATCCCAGACTGTGGCCATGTTTTTCGATTTAGAGAAGGCCTACGACTCCTGCTGGAGAAGTTGTATCCTCCAAACTCTTTACGTGTGGGGCTTCCGTGGGCGCCTGCCCTGTTTTCTTTGGAAATTTTTACAAGACTGAGTTTTTGAGGTGTGTGTGAGTTGTGCCTTGTCAGACACCTTTTTCCAGGAATTGATATGCCTCTGGGTTATGTCCTGAGCTTAATACTCTTTGCTATCGCCAGCCAGACCTTAGTTTGTGGAGATGACAGTAGCCCCTTAGTGTCTGGAGATGAGAGTAGCCATGTGGTTGTGGGTTGGCTAGTGTGTGGGTTCTCTATATCTGATATATCTTAGTCCAATAGCTGAATATGTCTAGCATTCTTTTTCATTGTGCCTGTCTGTAACTTAATGCCTCCTCTATGTGGTTTGTAGAATCCTGTTTTATCCATATTGTTTTCTTTTCATTTTCTATAATCATTTCATTTATAACCTTGTTGTTTGCCAAAACGGCATTGTAGGCCTAATTTTCAGCACAATACAGAAATAACATATTTTGTGGCCCAGCTGGTCAATAAGTGTCATAGACATTAACTATGTAAGTAAACTAACGTAAATTAATGTCTGAGTATCACACCTTTGTATATGGAAATAGCCTCAAGCTGAATTTCATATGAACCATTGCATGATTTTGTCATTCACAAGAACTTTACACACAAACTCACTGAAGGTAACACATAAAGTGCTGAAACGTCTATGAGTGGAACAAAAATGGATAAACTTATTCTTCCATGAGGAGGAAAATCTCTTCAGTTTTCCTTTACAGTTATAGAAAGTATTACTGTATATAAGAACTACAAAATAAAACAATCATTTGTTGGTACAGATAGCAAATCTTGCATCTGGAATGAAGGCAGTCTCATAATTTGCACCCTCATACCCAGAGGTAATGATGATCTCTACTTTGGAATAGAATAGAGGGCTTTAAGCAAAGACATAAATGATTTTATGGTGATCAATGGTGGAGATTTAGTGACGTCCACTATCAGCTTACAAATTGTAGGACCTCCGTCAATATGTCCTATGTGTTCTACACAGAACACACATGACATGTGCACATGGTTTTAGGCAAGAGAAATCCCTCCATAGACTTAATAATTAATTACATGTCATATTCAGAGGGTGGAGTAGATGAACAATCACATTAATCACAGAGGAGAATATGCAGACAAGAAACAGAAAATGTTGTTGTGGTCTTCAATCCAGAGACTGGTTTGATGCTGCTCTCCATGCTAGTCTATCCTGTGCAGGCTTCTTCATCTCCCAGTACATACTGCAACCTACATCCTTCTGCACCTGTTTAGTGTATTCATCTCCTGGTTTCCCTCTACGATTTTTACCCTCCACACTGCCCTCCAATACTAAATTGGTGATCCCTTGATGCCTCAGAATATGCCCTACCAACCGATCCCTTCTTCTAGTCAAGTTCTGCCACAAATTTCTCTTCTCCCCAATTCTATTCAATACCTCCTCATCAGTTATGTGATCTACCCATCTAATGTTCAGCATTCTTCTGTAGCACCACATTTCGAAAGCTTCTATTCTCCTCTTCTCCAAACTATTTATCGTCCATGTTTCACTTCCATACATGGCTACACTCCATACGAATACTTTCAGAAACGACTTCCTAACACTTAAATCTATATTTGACGTCAACAAATTTCTCATCTTCAGAAACCCTTTCCTTGCCATTGCCAGTCTACATTTTATATCCTCTCTACTTTGACCATCATCAGTTATTTTGCTCCCCAAATAGCAAAACTCATTTACTACCTCAAGCGTCTCATTTCCTAATCTAATTCCCTCAGCATTACCCGATTTAATTCGACTACATTCCATTTATGGGTAGATCACATAACTAATGCCAGTTTTCTTTCTCCTGATAACAACGTCCTCATGAGTAGCCCCAAATGGGGGACTGTTTTACCTCCGGAATATTTTACCCAAGTGGACGCCATCATCATTTAACCATAAAGTAAAGCTGCATGCCCTCAGGATAAATTATGGCTGTAGTTCCCCCTTGCTTTCAGCGGTTCGCAGTACCATCTCAGCAAGGCTGTTTTGCTTAGTGTTACAAGGCCAGATCAGTCAATCATCCAGACTGTTGCTCCTGCAACTTCTGATAAAGCTGCCACTACCCCTCTTCAGGAATCTCACATTTGTCCGGCCTCTGAACAGATACCAGACTGTTTCATTGGCAGGATCCTAAGGAAATGAATTTCACAAATCATGTGTGTGAGTGATTCTCATGTTTTTCTCCTTGTTTAAAGGTTGTTAGAAAAAGATAGAACTGATACAAGTAGAAGCAGCTTATTTTGTCATAGATTTGTTTAGCAAGTGTGCGGATGTCATGGAATGATTAGACAAACTTCAGTGGCATAAGCTGCAGAAGAGAAATCAAGTAGTGGCACAGGGTACTCTCCACCAAGCACCGTTCGGTGGCTCGTGGATTGTCTATGCAGATGCAGATGTAGATGCATGAAGGAGAAGTTCACTGCTGTATTCCACAAATATAGTTTCCAGGAAGATTCAGGAAACATGTTTCTACTTCCTACATACATCTGATGAAATGACCACAATGAGAAAACAGAGTTCTGAGCTCATATAGAGGCTTACAGACAGTTGTTCTTCCTGCCCATCATTCATTAATGGAATAGGAAAGGGGAAAACAGCCTGTAAGGTCATTTGCAGAGTATACCTGCAGATGATAGCTTTGTGAATCTTTTAATCCAAACAGCTGTTTATTCATTTTCACTGTTTTCAGAATATGTTACTCCACTGTAGATAAACTGACTCCGATGAAGTTAGTTGTACAACTAACTTTACTATGTAAGTACTATCTGATTAGTGTCATATTATGAGATGGCCAATGGTACTGCTTGGAGGCAAAATATGTTAAGACAACTCTGTATGGCTTATGGGAACAAGATTTCTCATGTTTGTAGAACATTTGCCTCACAATCTTGGTCTTTTTTTTCCAAGCTCCACCCATCTACTCAGTTCAGCTCTTAGTTCGTGCTCTCAGCAGACATCAGGTAAAGACCATTTGGTGAACCTTTCTTTACCTGAGAAAGAAGGGGAAGAACTACCAGTGTTATAGGTATCAAACTGTGCAAGAAATTGGCTAAATGAATTATTGGTGGATGTGACAGCCAAAGGCACCTGCAATATTTGTAGTGTAGCACAGTATGGTGTCCTCATAAATCCATTGGCCATCCTGTAAAGTCAAAATATCACATTTCACTGCAAGGATAAATGGCTAGAAGTGGGAAATAAGAAACAGCGCACAGTGAAACCTTCTTAGTGGCTTAGTGACAGTCTATAGCTCCTTTCAGTCACTTCAGTAAGTAAAATATTGGTAAAGTAGTCCAAACAGGGTACCGCCCTTTGATGCGGGAATTCTTTTGCAGGAAAAAGGATGTGGCAGTGTGTGGCAGTTGTTGTTTATTTTCAGTGGAATGAACTTTATTAACTGATGAAAGGATAGTCCATCTTTCAGTTGGGAACTTATCCTTTATTTTTGGTGATAATATACAAAGAGCTAAGTGCATTCTAAAATTTTGTTGCATCTGACAATTAAGACTTAATCATAATTATCTTCAGAAATTTAGTTTTGACTAATATGTAACTTATTGAGAATATTATTTGCTTGTGTGCTGTTGTATGCTGCAGATCTGATTTACATATAAAAATTTAAATCTGAGTAATTAATATTACTTACCTTGGCGTAATATTGTGATAGATTCGAGACTGCTGTCAGTTTGAAAAAAAAAAAAGATGTTTTGTTGTATTACAAGTTTATTTTATTTATTTTTTAAATATTATGCAGGTTTATTTTTAAATGTCTGAACAAATTGCAAAGAGTTGCACTGTTATTACAGTTTGCTTCATAATATAAAGTTGTAAAAACAACCTCAAGTAGAAATGACCATTTATGAAATAGTTTTCAGTTAATAAACCTGAGGTATATTAGTCATTTTGTTCAGACAATAATATGGGATTCAGTAATTATTAAAAAATCATTTCACCTACACAGTATGTACCCGCTGAGGCCTTCTGGCAGTTCAAAGAACACCTGCATACAGTGTTTGTGTATGTTTCTTGAAATGTGAGATGACACTATGACAGCAGTAGCTTCCATTGGATGAATTATGTTGTGATCATATTACGCATGTGTAGCTCTTATCATCTGATTTTATTTTGCAGGTAAGCGTAAAATTCATTACAAACTGGAAGATGGCCTTGAAATGGTGGAAGAGTATAGTCTGGACACAAATGTTCTCGTAAGAAGGGCTTGGAGAGATAGAAGGAAACTATGTGGAAATCATCAGTGGGCAGTTGAAGTTGGTGATCCAGAACCCCAGACAAATAGTTTAGATGCTGTTGGGATCAAGGAAGATGTTAATTCAGTGAGTTTCATTATTACACTCTACCACTGTTCATAATCTTTCTGTTAATACAATTATTTTCTTAGAGAGCTAGAAAAAAATTTCTGGGAATGATCAAATGAAGTGGGGACCTAGAACCTAAGAAAAATACTTTAGATGCTATTGGGATAAAAGAATGAATAATTCAGTTAATTCCACTTGTCATAGTCTTACAGTGAATGCAACCATTTTCTTGGTCTTTCTGCTATAAAACTTATCTTACTGTATCATCATCTCACAGTTTTTATCAGCTCTTAGATCATTCCAAGTGTTCCTTTCTAATACATGGGTTTGCATAAAAGTAACTAATTTATTTTAGGAGAACAGGTGAGAGAGGAGTGAGGTAGAAAATAAAAAAATAAATAAAAAAGCAGGACTTTTGACATCACACAAATATTGAGCTGCTACCAAGTATAATGCTTTTTTTCAGTTACCTTGTTTGCATTTGGATACTTTTGTTGAGAACACTTGTTTTTCCCCCTTCACCTTCATTGTTGCACAACTGCTGTCAGGTACCTGTTAAGTAGGATAACTCTATGCTTTCCTCCAGGTGGCCCACAGCTCTTTTGTGGGTACTTGTGTGGTGCACATGAGTCCCTCAGCTATTGCAGCCTTTCTCCTTTTACAGGATGCTTTACCTGTCCCCTCCTTCTCCTTTCCTGTACTTATTTCCTTCCGTTTGCCCCTTCCTTGTCCTCTCTTGGTGTTCTTATTTATATCAGCTCAGTTGCCTTCTTGACTTCACTTCATCTTGTAGATTTCTCCTCTTCCTTGACTTTTCGTTTTTTGGTCTCTCTCAGGGGTTTGACCTCTCTATCTCTTTAAATTTGAAATCTGCAATGTGAGCCAGATGGGGAAGAACTCCCTGCCTAGCGTCTTTGGTGTGTGTTTGTTTCTCCCTCCTCTCCTCCTCCCTCTCCCCCTCCCCTCTCCCCCTCCCCTCTCCCCCTCCCCTCCCCTCCCCCTCCCCTCCCCCTCCCCTCCTCCTCCCCTCCCCTCCCCCTCCCCTCCCCTCCCCTTACCCTCCCCTTACCCTCCCTCCCCC
Organism: Schistocerca gregaria; assembly: GCF_023897955.1. Taxonomy (NCBI): domain Eukaryota; kingdom Metazoa; phylum Arthropoda; class Insecta; order Orthoptera; family Acrididae; genus Schistocerca; species Schistocerca gregaria. The sequence continues at coordinate 942,427,215 of NC_064920.1, forward strand.
TTCCTCCCCCTCCCTCACCTGCCATTGGAGACAACAGTAATCGTGGGGAATACTTCTGCAATGGTTTCCTCTACATTTACAATGTCTACTCACAAGCGAAAGTTGAATGAGTCTCAGCAGGGATAATTCTTCCATCAGTGTCACAGTTCCTTGTTGTTTCTCATTTGGACGAAGGTCAAGGCTTCTCCACTGTCAGCCCTTTCATCATTTAGAAGGGCAACTGCAGGTCTTGAAAGTCTTGTTCCCAATTGCGAAATGGCACCTTGTTGTTAGAAACAGTCAGTGCCCTCCAGGCACAAAAATTGCTGCGAACGTCACTGCTACACACCTCCCCTGTCTGGGTGGAAGTGCACCGCACTTTAAATTCATCATGCGGGGTGGTTTATACATGCTCCCACAACGGATTGTCCGACGAGGAAATTAAAAACTACCTGTCTGACCAGGGCATAATGGCTGTTCATTGAGTCATGAAAAGGGTTGACAGGGACTTGGTTCCAACTTGTACCATCTTCTTGACATTTGACAGAGCTCAACTTCCATTGATCATTAAAGTTGGCTATGAGACAATTTCAGTTCGCCCTTACAATCCAACCCTATGCGTTGCTATCGGTTCAGCGGTTCAGTCATACCAGCCAGTTGTGTTTCGATCCGGCAAAATGCGTTGCGTGTGGCAAGGGTGCCCATGAGGGTGCTTGTCCACCTCCATCCCCTCATTTCATCAACTGTATGAGTGACCATGCTGCTTCCTCTAGAGATTGCCCCATTTTCAAAGATGTACTTCTTATTCAGGAAATCAGAGTGAATGAAAAGGTGTCTACACTTTCTGCTCATAAGTTATTAACCAGTCGAAAGCCCACTGTGCCTCCGGCCAATAAATATAGCACTGTCCTTGTATCTCCCCGGCCTACTAAGGAGGCAGCCATGCAGACTTGTGATCTCACCTTTAGTGGCTCGGTTGTCAGACCAGACAGCGCAAAGATCGCCCGTTCAACCTCCCCACTGACACCTGCTCACTCTATGTCTCACCCTTTATCGGCTTCTGCTAAACCACAAGCCCCAAATTCAGACACCTGGACTTCCAAAAAAGTGCCTACTTGCGAAGATTTTTTATGTACCCCAACAACACAACCATCGATTCCACCCTCATCTCGACATCCTGTTTCCAAGAAGGCTCATAAGAAACCAAGTTCCTCCCCTTCTCCACCATGGCGTGTCTCATCTACAGCATCACCTGGCGGTAACCACCCTCGGCCGTCTTCTGTGTCACTAAGGTGCACTGCTGGCGGCCGATCAACCGGCCGATCGCTGGTGCCAGGAGCTGCCCCCGAACAACCTGTGGATCAGGATCTTCTGCCTTTGTCTGAGTGCCGTTCCACACTGTCGGCCGCCAGCTCTCAGCAGTCGTTGAGTTGAAAGCAACCGTGGTGAGATTCTTCCCTTTTCTGTCCACCATATGTCAATTATCCATTCGAATATCCGCGGCATTAGAGCCAATCGGGATGAATTGTCGATCCTCTTACGATCCCACTTGCCAGTCATCTTCTGTCTCCAGCTAACAAAGATGCGTCCCCATGATCACTTTGTTTTCCCTCATTTTCAATCAGTCTGGTTTGATCTCCCCTCTGTTGGTGGCACTCCAGCACATGGGGGACTTATGATTCTTCTCCATGATACTGACCATTATCACCTGATCCTCTTAAACAGTTCTTTCCAAGCTGTTGCTGTCCGTCTTTCCCTTTCTGAATACACTTTCTCTCTTTGTACCGTATACATTCGATCGTCCACACCGATGGCAAGAGCTGATCTCCTTCATCTCCTTGGTCAGCTCCCACCCCTCTATTTGCTGGTTGGGGACTTTAGTGCCCACCTCCCACTTTGGGGATCTCCGCGTCCTTGTCTGCGTGGCTACCTATTGATTGACGTCTTCTACCAAGCGTGTCTTGTTTGCCTCAACACTGGGGAGCCTACATTTTTGTCTGCCTCCACAGCGAATTTCTCTCATTTGGACCTTTCGGTCGGTACTGTTCAGCTAGTTCAGCACTTTGAATGGTTCCCTCTTGCTGATACATACTCAAGTGACCATTTTCCATGTGTCCTTCAAGTGTAGCCACAACTACCATCTATGCGCCTGAGACACTGGAAGTTTGCCCAAGCCGATTGAACACTTTTCTTGTCTCTAGTGACAGTCGATGACCGTCACTTTCCTAGTGTCAACGGATCAGGTCACTGATGTTACGGAAGTTATTCTTACAGCTGTGAAACTTTCAATACCTCGAACCTCTGATTTGCCGCGGCGCCCCCCAGTTCCTTGCTGGAACGAAGCATGCCGTGACACAATACGTGAGCGGCGACATGCTCTTCGCGTTTTCCGCCACCATCCTACTTTTGTCAACTGTATCCGCTATAGGCAGTTACGTGCGCGATGCCATCGTGTCATCCACGATAGCAAGAAGGCTCTTTTAACACCTTCACTCCCTCCTCAGAAGTTAGGAGTCGCATTCGATGGTTATCTGGCGTGCCTAATTTCTCCCCAATCCCTATGCTCACTATCGCACATGACACCATAGTGGACTCTGTCGCAATTTCTTACTCATTGGGCCAACACTTTGTTGAGATTTCAAGCTCTTCTAATTACCTGCCAGCCTTTCTCCTGAAGAAACGTGCAGCAGAAGTGTGACCTATTGCTTTCTTCTCTCACAATAGTGAAAGCTATAATACTGTTTTTCCCATGTGGGAACTCCAACGCGCACTCTCTTCTTCACGCTCTTCCGCCCCAGAACCGGATGTTGTCCACGTCCAAATGTTGCTGCATTTATCATACCATAGTCTGCGTTACCTCCTTTGCCTTTATAATCGAATTTGGATCGACAGTACTTTTCCCAGACAATGGCGGGAAGCTATTGTCGTTCCTGTTCCGAAACCTGGAAAGGACAAACATCTTCCCTCTAACTATCACCCCATTTCTCTCACGAGTAGTTTATGTAAGGTTTTGGAGTGTATGGTGAATTGCCGTTTAGCCTGGTGGCTGGAGTCCCTAAGCCTTTTAACACCTGCCCAATGCGGTTTCCAAAAGCATCGTTCTACAGTTGACCATCTTGTTGCTCTCTCCACTTATATCATGAACAATTTTCTCAGGAAACGCCAAACAGTAGCAATATTTTTTATTCTGGAGAGAGCATACGATACCTGTTGGAGGAAAGGCACACTGTTCTCTTGGGGCTTTCGAGGTCAGCTACCCCTTTTTATTCGTGAATTTGTGGCAGAGTGCACATTTAAAGTGCTGGTGAACACTACTCTCTCCTGTACTTTCTCCCAAGAAAACGGGGTACCCCAGGGCTCCATGCTAAGTGTTGTACTGTTTGCTATCCCCATAAATCCAATTATGAATTGTCTCCCTCTCTATGTTACAGTCTCCCTCTTTGTGGATGATTTAGTGACCTAATACAACTCTCAATGGACCAGCCTTCTTGAATGACGTCTTCAAGGATGTTTCGATCGCCTCCACTCTTGGAGCATCAAAACCAGCTTCCGTTTTTCTCCCAGTAAGACCGTTTGTGTCAATTTTTGGTGTTGTATGGAGTTTCTTCCGCCTTCCCTACATCTAGGCCCTGTCAACCTTCTGTTCGCGGACGTCGCTAAATTCTTGGGACTTATGTTTGACTGAAAAATGTGCTGGTCCTCCCACGTTTCCTATCTTTTGGCTTGCTGTTTGCGATCCGTCAACACCCTCCGTGTTTTGAATGGTACCTCCTGGGGAGTGGACCAGGTGGTCTTTCTTTGCCCATATAGCACCTCAGTGCGCTCGAAATTTGTCTATGGAAGCATAGTTTACTCCTCTGCTCAGTCATTTATTCTTAGGCATCTCAACTCTGTCCGCCCCCGTGGAGTGTGTTTAGCATCTGGAGCTTTTTACACCAGCCCTGTGGACAGCGTTTATGCCGAGACTGCTGACCCTCTGCTGTCCAATCGGCGAGCTGTCCTTTTGAGTCATGCTAGCCATCTGTCTTCCATGCCTTCTAATCCAGCCCATGACCTTTTTTTTGATGCCTCCTTGGATTTATGGTATGCAGGCCACCCTTCCTCTCTACTACCACCAGGAGTCTGCTTCCGTCAGCTGCTACAGTCTCTTTCCTTCCACTTTCGTAAAGCTTTCTTGACAACTGGGGGTACAGCACCGCCTTGGCTCTGCCCCCGGACCTGCCTGCTCTGTGACCTTTGTCAGCTTCCCAAGGATGGTACCCTTTTTCTCGTTTATTGTCTGGCATTTGCTGCTCTATATGCACATGTGAAGGATGCCACATTTATTTACACTGAGGGCTCAAAAACATCATTTGGTTTGGGAGTACTTATATTGTTGGCGTAACCCCTGATCGATTTCGGCTTCCCGACCAGTGTTCAGTTTGTACTGCAGAGCTTTACGCTGTTCTCCAGCCTGTCCAATACATCCGTCGCCATCAGCGGATACAGTATATTATATGCTCAGATTCACTCAGCTCTCTCCTCAGTCTCCAAGCTCTCTTTCCTGTCCACCGTCTGGTCCACTGGATTCAGGACTGCCTCCACTTGCTGCACTTGAGGGGCATCTCTGTGGTATTCCTCTGGATCCCAGGACACGTTGTTATCCATGGAAATGAGGTGGCCGATGTAGCGGCCAAGGTTGCAGTCTCTCTTTTTCAGCCTGCTGTTCGCATGGTTCCCTTCGCCGATCTACAGAGTGTTGTATGTCGTTGTGTTGCTCTTTTATGGCATGCATGTTGGTCTACACTTACCAATAATAAATTGCAGGGGGAATAATTTTGCAAAATTATAATTTTAATGAGTGGAATGATTAATTTTTTTCAGACGTGTTTGGGGAGGGGGGGGGGGGGGGGGGGAAGATGGAGGAGGAGGGAGGCAGGACTCAAGCTGTTAAGCATTGCACAATTTGTTATGGTGAAAAAAATTGTTTCTTATTTGAACTGAGAGATTTTGTTGTTGTGGTCTTCAGTCCTGAGACTGGTTTAATGCAGCTCTCCGTGCTACTCTACCCTGTGCAAGCTTCTTCATCTCCCAGTACCTACTGCAACCTACATTCTTCTGAATCTGCTTAGTGTATTCATCTCTTGGTTTCCCTCTATGATTTTTACCCTCCACTCTGCCCTCCAGTACTAAATTGGTGATCCCTTGATGCCTCAGAACATGTCCTACCAACCAATCACTTCTTCTAGTAAAGTTGTGCCACAAACTCCTCTTCTTCCCATTCCTATTCAATACCTCCTCATTAGTTATGTGATCTACCCATCTAATGTTCAGCATTCTTCTGTAGCACGACATTTCGAAAGCTTCTATTCTCTTCTTGTCCAAACTATTTATCATCCATGCTTCACTTCCATACATGGCTACACTCCATACAAATACTTTCAGAAACAACCTCCAGACACTTAAATTTATACTCGATGTTAACAAATTTCTCTTCTTCAGAAACACTTTCCTTGCCATTGTCAGTCTACATTTTACATCCTCTCTACTTTGACCATCGTCAGTTATTTTGCTCCCCAAAAAGCAAAACTTCTTTACTACTTTAAGTGTCTCTTTTCCTGAGATAATTCCCTCAGCATCACCCGACTTAATTCGTCTACATTCCATTATAATCGTTTTGATTTTGTTGATGTTCATCTTATATCCTCCTTTCAAGACAGTGTCCATTCCGTTCAAATGCTCTTCCAATTCCTTTGCTGTCTCTGGCAGAATTACAATGTCATCGGCAAATGTCAAAGTTTTTATTTCTTCTCCATGGATTTTAATACCTACTCTGAATTTTTCTTTTGTTTCCTTTACTGCTTGCACAATATACAGATTGAATAACATTGGGGATATGCTACAACCCTGTCTCACTCCCTTCCCAACCACTGCTTCACTTTCATGTCCCTCAACTCTTATAACTGCCATCTGATTTCTGTACAAATTGTAAATAGCCTTTCGCTTCCTGTATTTTACCCCTGCCACCTTCAGTATTTGAAAGAGAGTATCCCAGTCAAGATTGTCAAAAGCTTTCTCTAAGTGTACAAATGCTAGAAACATAGATTTGCCTTTCCTTAATCTTTCTTCTAAGATAAGTTGTAGGGCCAGTATTGCCTCACATGTTCCAACATTTCTGTGGAATACAAACTGATCTTCCCCGAGGTTGGCTTCTACCAGTTTTTCCATTCGCCTATAAAGAATTCGTGTTAGTATCTTGCAGCCGTGACTTATTAAACTGATAGTTCGGTAATTTTCACATCTGTCAACACCTGCTTTCTTTGGGATTTGAATTATCATATTCTTCTTGAAGTCTGAGGGTATTTTGCCTGTCTCATACATCTTGCGCACCAGATGGTAGAGTTTTGTCAGGACTGGCTCTCCCAAGGTTGTCAGTAGTTCTAATGGAATGTTGTCTACTCCTGGAGTTTTGTTGTGACTCGGGTCTTTCAGTGGTCTGTCAAACTCTTCACGCAGTATCATATCTCCCATTTCATCTTCATCTTCATCTACATCCTCTTCCATTTCCATAATATTGTCCTCAAGTACATCGCCCTTGTATAGACCCTCTATATACTCCTTCCGTTTTTCTGCTTTCCTTTCTTTGCTTAGAACTGGGTTTCCATCTGAGCTCTTGATATTCATACAAGTGGTTCTCTTTTCTCCAAAGGTCCTTTTAATTTTCATGTAGGCTGTATCTATCTTACCCCTAGTGATATACGCCTATACATCCTTACATTTGTCCTCTAGCCATCCCTGCTTAGCCATTTTGCACTTCCTGTCAATCTCATTTTTGAGACGTTTGTATTCCTTTTTGCCTACTTCATTTACTGCATTTTTGTATTTTCTCCTTTCATCAATTAAATTCAATATCTCTTCTGTTACCCAAGGATTTCTAATAGCCCTCGTCTTTTTACCTACTTGATCCTCTGCTGCCTTCACTACTTCATCCCTCAGAGCTACCCATTCTTCTTCTACTGTATTTCTTTCCCCCATTCCTGTCAATTGTTCCCTTATGCTCTCCCCGGAACTCTGTACAACCTCTGTTTTAGTCAGTTTATCCAGATCCCATCTCCTTGAATTCCCACCTTTTTGCAGTTTTCACAGTTCATAACCAATAGATTGTGGTCAGAGTTCACATCTGCTCCTCGAAATGTCTTACAATTTAAAACCTGGTTCCTAAATCTCTGTTGTACCATTATATAATCTATCTGGAACATTCCAGTATCTCCAGGCTTCTTCCATGTATACAACCTTCTTTCATCATTCTTGAACCAAATGTTAGCTATGATTAAGTTATGCTCTGTGCAAAATTCTACAACGTGGTTTCCTCCTCCATTTCCTATCCCCTCTCCATATTCACCTACTACGTTTCCTTCGGTCCCTTTTCCTACTATTGAATTCCAGAAATCCGTGACTATTAAATTTTCGTCTCCCTTCACTATCTGAATAATTTCTTTTATCTCGTCATACATTTCATCAATTTCTTCATCATCTGCAGAGCTAGTTGGCATATAAACTTGAACTACTGTAGTAGGCATGGGCTTCGTGTCTATCTTGGCCACAATAATGCATTCATTATGCTTTTTGTAGAAGTTTACCCACACTCCTATTTTTTTAATTCATTATTAAACCTACTCCTGCCTTACCCCTATTGGATTTTGTATTTATAACCCTGTATTCACTTGTCCAAAAGTCTTGTTCCTCCTGCCACCGAAGTTAACTAATTCCCACTGTATCTAACTTTAACATATCCATTTCCATTTTTAAATTTTCTAACCTACTTGCGTGATTAAGTGATCTGACATTCCACGCTCCGATCCGTAGAACGCCAGTTTTCTTTCTCCTGATAATGACGTCCTCCTGAGCAGTTCCCACTCAGAGATCCAAATGGGGGACTATTTTACCTGCGGAATATTTTACCCAAGTGGACGCCATCATCATTTAACCTTACAGTAAAGGTGCATGCCCTCGGGGAAAATTATGGCAGTAGTTTCCCCTTGCTTTCAGCCATTCACAGTACCAGCACAGCAAGGCCGTTTTGGTTAGTGTTACAAGGTAAAGTTTCTTGGAAGTCACTGACTGCTCTCATTATCAAACACTGTTGCCCTGGAAACCATTGAGTAGGCAACCTTCAACTGGGTGCATGTTATGTGCCCCAGGATAGTCACATAGTAATATAGATGTGATAATGGACCACTTCTCAATGTCGTAACTATATGCTGAGCAGTTACCTTTACTCCTTCTAGTACTTGATTTATTACAACATAAGAAGTAGTTATGGTGAAAATCAGTATCAGGAGTCACATATCAGTTGAAGAAAGCAGTCTAGAATTAAATTTTCTTAATGGAATTATTGCAACAAATAACATTAAATGATTTATCACCTAAACATTTGTCAAAAGGATTTCATCATATGTTATTAGGTAAGCAAATGGTCACCCATGCAATTACAAACATAAAACAAAGAAAAAGGCAGGGAAGAGATTAGGTTGTTGTGTAATTCCCATGTACTTCATATTCACCAGTGTGACCTGATGCAGAAAAGTTTATTAATAGTTCTTCTCTCTCTTCTATCACATCATTATGAAAAGGTCAGTTGCTACTCACCATATAGTGGAGATGCTGAGTTGCCCAACAAAAAGACTGTCATAAATAAGCTTTCAACCAGCAAGGCCTTTGTCAAAAACAGTCGCACATACCCTTACACAGACGCAACTCACACACACATGACTGCAAGGTCTGTCAACTGAAGCCACATTGTGAGCACCAGCATGATATGAGTGCCAAGTGGGTGGTGGGGGACAGTGAAGTGCTAGTGGGGAGCTTGCAGGGACGAGGTGGAGATAGGGTAGGGCACCTACATGCAGTGGGGAGGTTAGGCAGAGGGCAGGGGAGAGGTTGGAGGGGGGGAGGGAGTGGAAAAGGAGAGAAGTAAAAAGGCTGGGTGTGATTGTGGAATGAGGGCTGTGTAGTGCTGGAATGGGAACAGGGAAGGGGCTGGATGGGTGAGGACAATGCAAATGAAGGTTGAGGCCATGAGGGTTACAGCAATGTAGGATATATTGGAGGGAACGTTCCCACCAGCACAAATCAGAAAATCTGGTGTTGGTTGGAAGGATCCATTAGCACCGGCTCTGAAGCAGTCATTTAAATGAAGGATGTCATCGTGGGCAGCATGCTCAGCAACAGGATGGTCCACTTGTTTCTCGGCCACAGTTTGTCGGTGGCCATTCATGCAGCAGACAGCTTGTTGGTTGTCATGCCCACATAGAATGCAGCACAGTGTCTGCAGCTTAGCTTGTAGATCACATGACATGTTTCACAGGTAGCCCTGCCTTTGATGGGATAGGTGTTGTTTGTGACTGGACTGGAGTAGGTGGTGATGGGAGGACGTATGGGACAGGTTTTGCATCTATGTCTATTACAAGGATATGAGGCATGAGGTAAAGGGTTGAGAGCAGGGATTGTATAAGGATGGCTGAGTATATTCTGTAGGTTCATTGGATGGTGGAATACCACTATGGGATGGTTGGGAAGGATAGTGAGCAGGATATTTCTCATTTCAGGGCATGACAAGAGGTCATCAAAACCCTGGTGGAGAATGTTGTTCGAGTCCTGGGTGGTACTGAGTTAAGAGAGGAATGCTCGCCTGTGGCCGGATGATGAGACTTTGGGAGGTGGTGGGGGACTGGAAAGATAAGGCATTATAGATTTGTTTTTGTACAAGGTTGGGAGGATAATTATGGTCTGTGAAGGCCTCACTGAGACCCTCGGTATAATTCTAGAGGGACTGCTAGTCGCTGCAGATGTTATGACCACAGGTGGCTAGGCTGTACGGAAGGGACGTCTTGGTATGGAATGGGTGGCAGGTATTGAAGTGGAGATATTGCTGGTGGTTAGTAGGTTTTATGGACAGAAGTACTGATGTAGCCATCTTTGAGAGGTGAACATCAATGAAGGTGGCTTGTTGGGTTGAGGTGGGCCATGCGAAGCAAAAGGGGGAGAAGCTGTTGCAGATCTGGAGGAATGTGGATTGGGTGTCCTCACCCGTGATTCAGACCGCAAAGATGTCATCAGTGAATCTGAACCAGGTGAGTGGCTTTAGGATTCGAGATCCTCCAGATGGCTCGTGAATAGGCTGGCATAGGATGCTGCCATGTGGGTGCCCATATCCATGCCACTGATTTGTTTGTAGGTGATGCCTTCAAAGGAGGAGATATTGTAGGTGAGGATACAATTGGTCATGGCAAATAGGAAGGAGGTTATTGGTTTGGAATCCATTGGTCATTGGGAAAGCTAGTGTTCAATAGTGGTAAGGCCATGGGCATTAGGGATGTTAGCGTAAGGGACAGAAACTGTGGAGAGTCTGTGAAGGAAATGATTGATATCTTTTATATAGGAGGGTAGATTCTGAGTAATAGGTAGAATGTGCTCGTCTACGAGAGCAGAGATTCTCTATGAGAGGGCACAGTAAGCGGCCACAACGGGGTGTCCTGGGTGATTGGGTTTGTGGACTTCAGGATGCATGTAGAAGGTACAGGGTGTTTCAAAAATGACCGGTATATTTGAAACGGCAATAAAAACTAAACGAGCAGCGATAGAAATACACCGTTTGTTGCAATATGCTTGGGACAACAGTACATTTTCAGGCGGACAAACTTTCGAAATTACAGTAGTTACAATTTTCAACAACAGATGGCGCTGCAAGTGATGTGAAAGATATAGAAGACAACGCAGTCTGTGGGTGCGCCACTCTGTACGTCGTCTTTCTGCTGTAAGCATGTGCTGTTCACAACGTGCAAATGTGCTGTGGACAACATGGTTTATTCCTTAGAACAGAGGATTTTTCTGGTGTTGGAATTCCACCTCCTAGAACACAGTGTTGTTGCAACAAGACGAAGTTTTCAACGGAGGTTTAATGTAACCAAAGGACCGAAAAGCGATACAATAAAGGATCTGTTTGAAAAATTTCAACGGGCTGGGAACGTGACGGATGAACGTGCTGGAAGGGTAGGGCGACCGCGTACGGCAACCACAGAGGGCAACGCGCAGCTAGTGCAGCTGGTGATCCAACAGCGGCCTCGGGTTTCCGTTCGCCGTGTTGCAGCTGCGGTCCAAATGACGCCAATGTCCACGTATCGTCTCATGCGCCAGAGTTTACGCCTCTATCCATACAAAATCAAACGCGGCAACCCCTCAGGGCCGCTACCATTGCTGCACGAGAGACATTCGCTTACAATATAGTGCACAGGATTGATGACGGCGATATACATGTGGGCAGCATTTGGTTTACTGACAAAGCTTATTTTTACCTGGATGGCTTCTTCAATAAACAGAACTGGCGCATATGGGGAACCGAAAAGCCCCATGTTGCAGTCCCATCGTCCCTGCATCCTCAAAAAGTACTGGTCTGGGCCGCCATTTCTTCCAAAGGAATCATTGGCCCATTTTTCAGATCCGAAACGATTACTGCATCATGCTATCATGCTATCTGGACATTCTTCGTGAATTTGTGGCGGTACAAACTGCCTTAGACGACACTGCGAACACCTCATGGTTTATGCAAGATGGTGCCCGGCCACATTGCACGGCCGACGTCTTTAATTTCCTGAATGAATATTTCGATGATCGTGTGATTGCTTTGGGCTATCTGAAACATACAGGAGGCGGCGTGGATTGGCCTCCCTATTCGCCAGACATGAACCCCTGTGACTTCTTTCTGTGGGGACACTTGAAAGACCAGGTGTACCGCCAGAATCCAGAAACAATTGAACAGCTGAAGCAGTACATCTCATCTGCATGTGAAGCCATTCCGCCAGACACGTTGTTAAATGTTTCGGGTAATTTCATTTAGAGACTACGCCATATTATTGCTACACATGGTGGATATGTTGAAAATATCGTACTATAGAGTTTCCCAGACTGCAGCGCCATCTGTTGTTGAAAATTCTAACTACTGTAATTTCGAAAGTTAGTCTGCCTGAAAATGTACTGTTGTCCCAAGCATATTGCAACAAACGGTGTATTTCTATCGCTGCTCGTTTAGTTTGTATTGCCGTTTCAAAAATACCGGTCATTTTTGAAACACCCTGTAGGTGTGCAGGGAATGGTAGGGGTGAGCAGAGAGATGGGCTCCGGTGGAGAGGTTCTGGAATGGTCCTAAGGATTTGAGGAGTGACATCTCCACCACTGGAACACGAACCTCTCCTTCGAGTTTGGACTAAACACAGATGCATATATGGATATCAGATCCTTGCAGGTATACATGGGATTTCCACGAATGGAGCTACCTATACCAACCCAGACTCAATGATAAAGCGTTTTGCCGAGCATTATGCTTGAACCTCTGCGCCTGAGAATTACTACCCCATCTTCTGTACCCTAAAGCAGCAGGTGGAACAACAGTACCTATCTTTTATTACACACCACCCTGAGACATGTAATGCTGCTTTCAGTGAGGGGGAAATTCTGAGTGCCCTTGTGCAATGTTCTGACTTAAGACCTTGGCTGTTTCCATCACCAAATAATTAAACATTTATGAGTGGACTACTAACAGCACCTCCTTGCTGTCTTCAACCGTATTTGGAGCGAAGGTGAATTCCATTGCAATGGCATGTAAGTATCATCGTTCCTCAACCACTGACAATTTGGTATACCTGGATTGTGCCATCCGAATGGCCTTCTGCTGCAGTCATCACCTTGTTGCTGTCTTTTTTTTTAATCTGACGAAGGCCTACGACACAACTTGGGGGCACTACATTGTTGCTACATTACATGAGTGGGCCCTCCGGGGCCTGATCCCAATTTTTATTCAGAATCTTTTTGTCGCTCTGCATCTTAGAGTTTGAGTTGGTGCTTCACACAGTTACTCCCATATCCAAGAGAGTAGGGACCCTCAGGGCTCTATACAGAGCATCTCACTCTTTATAGTGGCCATTAATGGTCTCGCAGCAGCTGTGGGATCCTCAGTATCACCGTTCTTGTATGCTGATGACTTGCATTTCCTTTTGCTCATCTACTATTGGTGTGGCTGAACATCAACTGTAGGGAGCCATACAAAAGGTGCAATCATGTAGTAGACTATTTTCTCCTTTTAGGACTGGCTTTTGATACCCCCTTAACTTGGCTTCCCCATCTTCATCAGTTTAAGCAAAAGTGCTGGCAGCACCTTGACATTCTTTGATGTCTGAGTCACATCAGCTGAGGTGCAGATCGCCCTACACTGTTGCAGCTGTACAAAGCTCTTGTACATTCTCGTCTTGACTATGGGAGCCTGGTGGATGCTAGACCCTATACACTACCATGGAGTTCAACTTGTGACAGGAGCTTTCTGAATGAACCCTGTGAACAGAGCCTACTCGTGGCACCAGTGGTTCCTCTATTGTGGATCAGGCAACAACTACTGCTTGCCAATTACACTGTGCCCATTTGCAGCTCATCTATACGTCCAAATTACCATCTTCTTTTCCCTAACACAGCGATCCATCTCCCTCAATGGCGGCCCAGACCTGGAGTTACAATTGCAGTCTGTGTCAGTTCCATTCTCACTGAACTCGAGTCTTCCTCTCTACCATCTGTTCTCTGGATCCATTCATGCATGCTTCCATGGTTTATACCTCAACCACAGCTTCGTTTGGACCTATAACAAGTCCCAAAAGGCTCAGTACATCCTGAGGCCCTCTGCTGCCTCTGTCTCTCTATTTTTGATGTGTCCCAGGATGCAGAGGCAGTTTACATGGATGACTCAATAGTTGATGATCACATTGAGTTCACTTAAGCTCATTGCAGGACATACTGAACAGTGCTCCTTGACAGATGGCTGCAGTGTTTTCACTGCAGAGCTGGTAGTCATCCTTCGCACTCTTGAGCATATACGTTCCTGTGCCATGGGGTCCTTCCTCATTTGTAGCACCTCCTTGAGTGCCTTACTAGCTCTCGACCAGTGCTATCTTCATCATCCTTTGGTAATGGCCATCCAAGAGAGTGTTTACATCCGCTAATGATGTGGACAGCTGTGGTCTTTGTATGGACTCTGAGACACGTCAGAATCCCGGAAAATGAGCTTGTTGACTGGGTAGCCAAAGAAGCTACTCGTAAGCCAAGTCTGAAGATTCGGCATACTGGAAAATGATCTCTGAACAGTTTTATGACGTAAAGTTTTTCAGAATATCACACTGGATGACACACCCTAACTACACCCAATAAGTTAATGTGTTATAAAGGAGACACAAAAGTCTGGAGATCATCCATACATGCCACTCTGAGGGACTCCATTGTCCTTTGCCTGCTCCGCGTTAACCATACAGCCAGCCCATGGCCATCTGCTGTATTGTTTTAACAGTTTCTATTGCTTTGTTCGTATTTGTTAATGTTTTCAATCATGACTTGATACTTTGATTTTCTACTTCAGTGTGGTTACACACAGTTTTTTGCATTTTGCTCCTTCCATGGATTTCAGGCGATAGGATTTTTTGGGGTTATTGTTTTAATCTGAGACCTGTGTGATAAGGAAAAACAGTACTGATAACCACACAGTTTAGTCCCTTTAATGTACAAACCAACCAACAAAGCAGCATCATATCTGTTTTCCCTCTATACTTTACATTCCCCATTGTAATTGATCAACTTGTTTTGCGATTATTGTAGGTGTAATACAACTTAAGTGACAATTTCATTCTTAACAATGGTAACAGCACTGTTAATACAGTAAGCTAAAATCAGACAGATTACATTCAATAAAAGTTTGAGGGAATCCCCTTTAATAAATCAGCAGTGCCACAGAGTAAAGTAATACATTGAGTGTTGCCTACTATAAATTATAGGGTTACCGTCTTAAGTTCAGTTTTGTCCTAAATACTCCTAAACATCTGGCAAAATAGAATAGCCCTAAACTCCACATAATATAAGACATTTTGCACTAAAAAGGTTGAAATCCCTAAAGGTGGGAATGCTGGATGCACTCTTGAGGTAAATACATCACTATGAAAGCTTCTGCTATACCCTTTCCATCATAAGAATAAACCTGACGTAAACAAACACAAATGCAATGCTTGGTCAGAAGCTGCAGCACATGTACACTGGTGTTGTTACACTCTTGGAAGTAGGTCCTACTTATGTATTAGATGAATTATTGCTAAGTTATGTTAAATGAAACTTAAAGTGATTTCTGGCGTTCCCCATGGTAGTGTTATAGGCCCTTTGCTGTTTCATATCTACATAAATGATTTGGGAGACAATTTGAACAGCCGCCTTAGGTTGTTTGCAGATGATGCTGCTGTGTATCGACTAATAAAGTTATCAGAAGATCAAAACAAGTTGCAAAACAATTTAAAAAAGATATTCAAATGGTGTGAAAGTTGGCAGTTGACCCTAAATAATGAAAAGTGTGAAGTCATCCACATGAGTGCTAAAAGGAATTCATTTAGAATACTGCTGTGCGGTGTGGAATCCTTACCACATAAGACTGATGGAGTACATCGGAAAAGTTCAAAGACGGGCAGCACGTTTTGTATTATCGCAAAATATGGGAGAGAGCGCCACAGAAATGATACAGGATTTGGGCTGGACATCACTAAAAGAAAGAAGTTTTTCATTGTGGCGTAATCTTCTCATGAAAATCCAGTCACCAAATTTTCCCTCCAAATGCAAAAATATTTTGTTGACACCGACCTATATAGGGAGAAATGTTCACTACAATAAAATAAGGGAAATCGGAGCTCATACGGAAAGATATAGGTGTTCGCTCTTTCCGCGTGCTATAGGAGACTGGAATAACAGAGAATTGTGAAGGTGATTCAATAAACCCTCTGCCAGGCACTTAAGTGTAATTTCTAGAGTATCCATGTAGATGTAGAAGTTATTCAAACGTACTAACAGCCATCAATGTTTTTCTTAACCATGCTTTAGCTACGTAGTTTTTATTTCAAAAATAGTGTACAGCCTCTGCAGCGTTGTACACTGATTGTTGTGCTGTTGAAGCGCAGCATGAAAATGGCTGAGGCTGTTTCCTGTTCTGTAGTGAAACATGCATGTGGAACACGGTTAAAAAGTGCTGAGAAATATGTTGTTCGTAACGTTTTTCATAAATTTACAGAGATAATTGACTTTGAAGTTTTCTGATGGACTGTACTAGTTACAGTTGAGACACAAATACTCAACAGATGTGTAGCGGAATTGGTAGTGTAACAGTTATAATATGTCAAGTCATGGTTCACTGGTTCAAATCTTGTTTGTCATTTTTTCTTCTCATTCAATTTGAAATACCTACATCTCATAGTTGTAAAATTCATCATCATTTTTTATGAATAATGCACATCTTATTTCTCAATTATCAATATTTTATGGATCACACTTCATAAAAGTTGCTTAAATTAAGAAAAATAACAGTTTATTTTTTTAAGGCAAATATGAAAAACCAAACAATCATTATTCAGACTACATTCATCTTTTTATACCATAGATGTAGATAAGGATCGTAGAAACATGAAAAATAATCATTTTCACAGCATCGAGTGCACCATAAAAATGCTGCATTTTTACATTTGCCACTGTAGCATTACAGTATGAACCAAACAGAACTGATCTGGAGCCAAGTTACGGGATTTGGCCCGAGAAGTAACTAGACTGTTAATCTGCCACGCATACTTAAAGTAACGTACGTATCTTTTTCACACTTCACTGCGAACTCTGGCAGGATATAGAATGTCTTGTCATAAAAGAAGATGCAGCTCTTGTTCGAGTTCGTGGATTCTGTTGTTAGACTCGTTATCAATGTAACAGGTGCCATTTCCATAACTGAAATGTATTTCTTGGATTCGGATAAGGAAGGAGCTCTAAGAGGTTACCAGATGACTGACTGTTATTAATACCTTCAGTGGCTTCAGTATTCAACACTGTGGTGAAATCCCCATGGTTTATGTTTGCATTAGACACAGCTCACACAAAAAAATTACCCAATGCTTAAGTTAGAATTTTCATCACTCTTGTTTGCAATTAGAATACTGTCAGGTGAGAATGAGTGCATTTTATGATTTCCGTCTGGTCACCTAAGAAGTTCGTGGCAATGCTGAAGTTTTTCCGAATATTATTTCATTCTCTTTAAAAATTAAATGACATTCGAAGCTATAGTTCTCTTTGCTCGTTTCTTTTTACGTCTGAACTGCAACTGCTCACATCATTGCAGGTTAGTTGGACTGCTGTCTGGCCAGTGCTGTCCAAGTTTAATGCACTGGTAAAGCTGTTGTCCCACATTTTCACTCAGTCTACATGCGTGAAACACAGCATAAAACATATCCTTATGATCGTACGTCAGAGGAAGACAATGGCAAACCACCTCCACTAGGACTTTGCCTTGTACGGTGGTGCGGGTCTGCCGCATCATTCCCTTATGCTCTGTCATGGAGTATGGAACTTCATCATCATCATTATCATACTTGACTGTACTGGTCACAGCTTGGCTTCCAATGCGATTCATGCAGACATGGAAGAATACACGACATAATGTTTACATAAGGTTTATTCTTATGATGAACTGACGATAGCATCAGGTACTTCCCGTGTGCATTTGGGAAGTTTTAATATTTTTACTTGCATGTGAACATCTCAAAAGTGCTACTGTTTCTTTTTTTCTTTTTGTTAATACTACTTAGACATTACGCATGTCTAATTACAAAATTGCATTTTTGTGCAGTTAATCCAATCATGTAAATATACAATAAGATTCTAGAACCAACCCAAAAATCCAATAGCAATCCAGAATTTGTTCTAAATGCTGTGAAGGCTGTCAGAGTAGGAAAATTAGGTATTTGCAAACCTTCAGAATGATACACGGTTCATTAGGTAACATTAAATGACATTCAAGAACAGATACAAATATTAAATATGTGGCTAAACAGCATTAACTAAGAGTGAGGATAAAAATCTGGTTGAGGGAACATTATGTTGTGCAAAATGGGTTTTCCTTTGAGAAGTAATTATGTTAGGGACATCATGTAGGCATCTCTTAATCAAGCAGGGTGGACTGAAAAAAGATTTCATGACAGTTGACCTGATCATGAGTGGGGAAAAATGTTTTTGAGGGGTAGGGGGGGGGGGGGGGGGGGCTACAGTTAGAGTAATTGAAAATGAAAGAGGGCAAGGATATCAGTTATCTGAGAAACAGTGAGTGATTATTTTAACAACGTTAAAATGTCCTCGCATGGTGTTCCTTCCTCCAATATTATAAATTATGATGAGGCCAACTTTTGTGATTATCTTAGCCAACTGAAAGTAATGGTGAACAAGGCACAAGACATTCTGAAAGGATTGTGGATAGTTCTAAGTCAAGTATCAGTGGCTACAGATGGTGCAATCCTACCACTTTACATGGTGTATAGGCCAAAACATCTCTATGAGCTGGGACTGAATAAGGTTTAACTGGTGCAGGAATCAGAGTGGTTGGTTTGACTTGACAGTGTTTGGATCCTTGTTTACTCAGATTGTCTTGACTATGTATGGCATTTAGAGAGACCAAAACTGATTGTAGGTGACAATCTCGCGAGTCATTTGTCAATAAGCGTTATCAAAATGGGCCAGGAACATGAGAATTATGTTTTATACTTTATCACACTGCATTGTAAACTGTATCTTCATTTGACATTGTCAATTGCTGTAATGGACTAAAGACAATAAAAATATGTATTATTATTATTATTATTATTTCTTTCCTTTCTCAGATGTTATGTCTGGTTAAAAATGGAAAGTGACACGGACCTTGATCAAGCGTGGCTTCCTTTTAACTGTATGGTATATGTTACATTGCATTTAGGAACTTTCCGGGAATTGAACATGTATCAAAAATTACAGATTTCTGTAGTTGTATATATACGTTTGGATGTAGGTGTATTGCGTTGATGTACTGGTGGTATTATGTGGTATGACTCCTGTAGTTGATAGTATAATTGGTATAGTGTCAACTTTATCCTGATGCCACATGTCCTTGACTTCCTCAGCCAGTTGGATGTATTTTTCAATTTTTTCTCTTGTTTTCTTCTGTATATTTATTGTATTGGGTATGGATATTTCGATTAGTTGTGTTAATTTCTTCTTTTTATTGGTGAGTATGATGTCAGGTTTGTTATGTGGTGTTGTTTTATCTGTTATAATGGTTCTGTTCCAGAATAATTTGTATTCATCATTCTCCAGTACATTTTGTGGTGCATACTTGTATGTGGGAACATGTTGTTTTATTAGTTAATGTTGTATGGCAAGTTGTTGATGTATTATTTTTGCTACATTGTCATGTCTTCTGGTGTATTCAGTATTTGCTAGTATTGTACATCTGTTTGTGATGTGATCTACTGTTTCTATTTCTTGTTTGAAAAGTCTGCATTTATCTGTTGTGGTATTGAGATCTTTAATAATATGCTTGCTGTAATATCTGGTGTTTATTGTTTGATCCTGTATTGCAATCATGAATCCTTCCGTCTCACTGTGTATATTGCCTTTTCTTAGCCATGTGTTGGATGCGTTTTGATTGATGTGTGGCTGTGTTAGATGATATGGGTGCTTGCCATGTAGTGTTTTCTTTTTCCAATTTACTTTCTTCGTATGTGTTGATGTTATGTGATCTAAAGGGTTGTAGAAGTGGTTATGAAACTGCAATGGTGTAGCCGATGTATTTATATGAGTGATTGATTTGTGTATTTTGCTAGTTTCTGCTCGTTCTATAAAGAATTTTCTTAAATTGCCTACCTGTCCATAATGTAGGTTTTTTATGTCGATAAATCCCCTTCCTCCTCCCTTTCTGCTTAATGTGAATCTTTCTGTTGCTGAATGTATGTGATGTATTCTATATTTGTGGCATTGTGATTGTGTAAGTGTATTGAGTGTTTCTAGGTCTGTGTTACTCCATTTCACTACTCCAGATGAGTAGATCAATATTGGTAGAGCATAAGTATTTACAGCTTTTGTCTTGTTTTTTGCTGTCAATTCTGTTTTCAGTATTTTTGTTAGTCTTTGTCTATATTTTTCTTTTAGTTTTTCTTTAATATTTGTATTATCTATTCCTATTTTTTCTCTGTATCCTAGATATTTATAAGCATCTGTTTTTTCCATCGCTTCTATGCAGTTGCTGTGGTTATGCAATATGTAATCTTCTTGTTTAGTGTGTTTTCCCTTGACTATGCTATTTTTATTACATTTGTCTGTTCCAAAAGCCATATTTATATCATTGCTGAATAGTTCTGTTATCTTTAGTCATTGGTTGAGTTGTTGATTTGTTGCTGCCGGTAGTTTTAGATCATCCATATATAGTAAATGTGTGTTTTTGTGTTGGTATGTTCCAGTAATATTGTATCCATATTTCGTATTATCTACCATGTTGGATACTGGGTTCAGAGCAAGGCAGAACCAGAAAGGACTTAATGAGTCTCCTTGGTATATTCCATGCGTAATTTGTATTGGCTGTGATGTGATATTATTTGAATTTGTTTGGATATTAAGTGTGGTTTTCCAATTTTTCATTAATATGTTTAGGAACTGTATCAATTTAGGATCTACATTGTATGTTTCCAATATTTGTAGTAACCATGAGTGGGGTACACTATCAAAAGCTTTTCGGTAATCAATGTATGCGTAGTGTAGCGACCTTTGTTTAGTTTTAGCTTGATATGTTACCTTTGCTTCTATTATCAGTTGCTCTTTACATCCTCGTGCTCCTTTGCAACAGCCTTCTGGTTCTTCATTTATAATTTTGTTCTGTGTTGTATGTGTCATTAATTTCTGTGTAATGACTGAAGTTAATATTTTGTATATTGTTGGTAGGCATGTTATGGGGCAGTATTTAGCTGGGTTTGCTGTGTCTGCTTGATCTTTAGGTTTCATATAAGTTATTCCATGTGTAAGTGTATCAGGGAATGTGTATGGGTCTGCAGTGTAACTGTTAAATAATTTAGATAGATGTGAATGTGTTGAGGTGAACTTCTTTAGCCAGAAATTTGCTATTTTATCTTTTCCAGGGGCTTTCCAATTGTGAGAAGAATTATTGCTTTGGTGACTTCATGTTGCAAAATTATCACTTCAGGCATTTGTGGTATCATCTTGTATGTGTCTGTTTCTGCTTCTATCCACTGTGCATGCCTGTTATGTTGTACCGGGTTTGACCATATGTTGCTCCAGAAGTGTTCCATGTCTGTTATGTTTGGTGGATTGTCTATTTTAATGTGTGTGTTGTCTATTGTCTGGTAAAATTTCTTTTGGTTTGTGTTGAATATTTGGTTTTGTTTCCTTCTATTTTCACTTTTTTGTATCTTCTAAGTCATTTGGCCAATGCTTGTAGTTTCTGCTTCTTTTCATGTAATTGCTCTATCGCTTCATGTTGTGAGATTTTACCTAACCTTTTTCGTTTTTTGTCTGATATTTCATTTCTTATAAAGTATGTTAGCTGTCTGATGTCTTTTCTCAGTTTTTCTATTCTGATCTGTAGCCTGTGTTGCCAAGTTGGTTTTGTGGGTTTTCTTCTGTGTTGGTTCTGATCTCGGCTTAGAGTGTATATTTGGTGTAGTGAGTGCTCCTATATAAACCAGTATCTGTAACTCTTCCATAGTTGTATTTTCATTTATTTTGTTGTGTATGATTGTGTTGATTGTTGTTATTGTTGTTTCAACTTGTGGGTTATTTGGTGGTCCATGTAAGAATGGTGTATTTGTGCCTTTGTATTCTATATATGTCAGCTGAAATTTTTCTTCTATATCTAACATGTGTGTCACTTCGTGTTCTATTTGTGCTTGTTCTGGTGGCTGTCTTAAGATTTCGTTTTCCTCTGATTGTTTAATTGATAGATGGTGTTCTTTGTTTGTTTGCACTAGGATGTTTGAGTCCATTACTGTATTTTCTTCTTCTTATGATTGCATATTATTTTGTTCCAGTATTTGCTGTACTTGTTGTTTGATGTTTTCTAATTCTGATTGGGGTATCCTGTTATTTTTTATTATTACATGGATCTGATCAGCTAGTTGTTGTTCTGTTAAAATTTTTAATTCTGGGTATCTGGTAATAAATGTTGTGTATACTTGTGATCTGTTTCCAGTTGTGTTGGTTCCTAAGTTTGTTGCTTGGTAGTAACAGAACATGAGGTGTCGGTTAACTTCATCTGACCATCTCATCCTCTGTCTTTGTTTTCCTTCTGGAGTGGTTGCAGGAAGCATATCCTGCAAAACACCTCTATTTGGATTTAAATCACTTTCCGATTGGCTAGCAGTGTCGTTACCATTGTGGACGGGCATAGGGTTCAAGCGTCGTCCCTAACCAGGACAGCGCTTGTCCGAGGCTTCATTAGTTCTGTCCTGAACCAACTAATCACGCTAAAAGGGGGGTTAGCCCTATTAGTGGTTTGTTCTTTTCGTCGCCTTTTACGACTGGTAGAACATACCAGAGGCCTATTCTTCTTCCGGGCCTCCACGGATTATTATTATTATTATTATTATTATTATTATTATTATTATATTTATTATTATTGTGCTTGTACCACCTAATTCTACTCTTCTGAGTCAGCTACTTGATATGGCCTTTTTTAGACCTCTAAAACTTACCTGGAGAAATGTGATAGATGACTGTAAAAGAAAGAATAGAGGGGTGATAGCAAATACAAATTTCCTAAGTTCTTGAAAAGAATTTTTGAAAAGATAGATATAACTTCTAACTCTAATATTTAAAAAAAAAGAAAAAGAAAGAAAGAAAGAAAGAAGAGAGAGAGAGAGAGAGAGAGAGAGAGAGAGAGAGAAGTTTCTTAGACAGCAGCCTTTGAAATGCAGTTGAAACAGGTTTGCTCTAATGAAGCAAAAGGAATACCATTCTGAGAAAATCACTTAATTGTCAACTCTAGGGACTTTAGTGAAAGTAATAGTATATATCAGAGTGGTTTCTATACGGTCAGGCATCACTCAGCACAAATTGTCAACTTTCGCCATTGCACTGCAACACTGCCCTGTGTGTTAGCCATCATGGTTTCCCATTTCCTTCGCTTTCCCCTTCCTACATTTCATGTTTACATGAAAGTGATAGTGGCAGTGCTGAAAGCAGGGTGTCCGTACATTGTGATTCTTTTTCCATCTGCAAAAACATCTAAGGTGATGTAGAACAGTGAGAGTCAAACAAAGATACAGGAATGGACAAGGTAAAGGTTGAAGGCAGACAAGAATTCAGTAAAAATGATTTTATTATTGTGAAATTTCCAACAAAAGGTTCAGTTTTTTCATTGGTAAAATTGTTAAAACCTCTAATGACACTTACTAAATGACATGTACAAAATGAAATTCCTGAGAAAGTTCTCGATGGTAATGTTTACTTTGTATTTCCGGAAATTGGAGATGCAGCTGACGTAGAAAGTGCCCAAATCAATTAAAAACATTGTGACACAACATGGAAGGTGCAGTAAATATATATGTTAAGGGATAGATGATTATGATCTTGAGTAAATGTCTTTCATGTTGGCTGTGTTATAGAATTACTGAAACTGATTTTTTTTTATCAACTTTCCTGAATGCAGGTATTTTTATAGCAGTAATATTGGAATTTAATGTACCTATGAAAACTTGTTTGGGCTAGAACATGTAATAAATCCTTGTAAATACACCAATATATTTGTTTAAAATTGAAGATAGTGATGGGATTAATTCCACCTTGTGATGTGAAATTCATCTGGAGTTAAATTAAAATAATAAATGCAATTATGGCTACAATATAAATTAATATGTGAATATAACGTCATCAAAGTTGTACACTTAACACTTCAAACTAGTTATGCGATATCGCCACAGCAAATGAATGATATTTAAAAAATACTGCTATTTTGATTGGCTTCACCTCAGTTTACCTCTGTGCAAGACATTTACTTTGGCTATGGCTATGGTAACCCCTTCAGGTCCATATTATTTGAAAATCAGCATTAGTTCCATCAGTCACTACTTCTTTTGTGTGTGTTTTAAAGTTTTGTAATATATCATACATAATGCACATACTTTCTAATCAGTTTGCAAGTATTTTGAACGATTTGGGATTTACTGATGTTTAAAAAAACAATAATAAACAAATGGATGCACAACATTTTCTTATAAGCTTATTCAGATTCCGGTACCATTTACTCTCACAGTACACGTGTGAAGGAGACCAAATTTTTACCATATATGTGTGACATGATGACTAAGAAACTAGACCCATTTAATTCCCCACATTAAGTTTAGTAACCATAGAAAATTATTATTATATTGTATGTATTAATTTTTTTTTAAAGTTTTTCCTAATTACAAATTTTATTTCTCTATAATTCAGTTAGTTTAGGTATTCTAGACAGGTATAGACAGTTTGCAAGTCAAAGAAACAAAATAGTGCAATGTATTTCAAACTTAAGGAAATATGAAACTTCCCAGCAGATGAAAACTGTGTGCCCGACCGAGACTCGAACTCGGGACCTTTGCCTTTCACGGGCAAGTGCTCTACCAACTGAGCTACCGAAGCACGACTCACGCCCGGTACTCACAGCTTTACCTCTGCCAGTATCCGTCTCCTACCTTCCAAACTTTACAGAAGCTCTTCTGCGAAACATGCAGAACTAGCACTCCTGAAAGAAAGGATACTGTGGAGACATGGCTTAGCCACAGCCTGGGGGATGTTTCCAGAATGAGATTTTCACTCTGCAGCGGAGTGTGCGCTGATATGAAACTTCCTGGCAGGTTTTCTGTAAGGGGCATGACTGTGTAGATGACTGTAACTGTAAAATTTAGTATACAATGGTCATTTTGCATTCTAAACTATAAAGTATATACAAGTGTAATCAGAAAAGACTATATAAATTAATAAAGTTTATAAAACATTATGATTTTTCCATCATCAAAAGTACAGTGTCCTTAAGAATACATTGTACATATAGGTTTTGGATAACTTCTGTACCTAACTACTTTTCAGTCTCATTTTCTGCTAACCTCTATCTAGAGAAACATTTAGTTTAAAAAATTAGCGTCACCATTTTTAATTATATTTAAAGAGACAGAAAAAATTTCTGGCACTTGAAGACATTTTGCCATTGTTTGTCTCCAGCATTTAGGCAACTGACCTAACTATTGTATAAAAAACAGTATTCACCCCTGAACATGCCACATTCCTTTTTTCCTTCTCTTATGCATATTCAAAATTTCATGTAGAATGTATTGATGAAATACATGAAAAAGGAAAATATATTTTGTACATCTTTTTATATTATATCTGCAGCACGCTATGTTGAGAAAACAATTCAGAACTTAACAGATACTCCATATAATATTACCACTGAAGTGCAAATCACTCAACAGTTTGCATATTGCCAGAAAATGTTTATTTATAAAATTCAGTGAACTTTACAAATTGTAGATAGTGACAAATATTTTTGTTTCCAGTTATTGTGCCTTTTCTGTTTGGTGAATGAGTGGATAAATCTAAGACTACAAATGGGAAGTTTCATGGTTCAGTCCTCAGTTTGCCCTAGAATTTTTTCTGTCACTTATGACTTGTTTCCTTTCAGGCAACAATTTTTACATGTTAAAGATGCCAAGTTGCCTTGTAGTTCATGGTCTACATTAAAATATTGGTCGTCTTATAAATGGCTGGTCAGTTGGTTCAGAGGTAAGGGAAAAGCAAGGGATAGCACCTCCAAAAGGAACGTGCCCAGTAAAGCACTTGGGTATTCGTACCAACCTATAGTTTGAGCACACCTTTACCTTTTTTAGATCTGTTAAACCAATATCTCAGTGCGGTTTCAGTACAGTAACAAAAATTCCTTTTAATTAGAAAAAGTTAATTTCTGTATTTAAAAAATCTCTTATTATCAATAGTATACTTGTTTAATGTAATGCTGGAAGTCCTGAGTGAAATATAATTAAAGGATGGAGTTAAATAAACCACTCATCATATAGCTGAGGTTTTGTGCGATTGATATCCATACAAACACTATTGAAATTGCCATCAAGCCTTTTAACAATGTTCTCATATTAATGTCGCCACATGGCTCAACTATTTCCTGTTACCCTTTGTTGTCTGTCCATAGCTTTACCTGTGGTTTTCTTCTTGCCTTTCTTATGTACCTGTGTTTAATGCCAAAGAACTTTTTTGGCACCCTGTGGCATTTTTATGGTCACGTGGACAGTAGCAAGTGTGTTACATCTACCCACTCAGCCATTAGACCTCAGCTCAACATTATTTAATTATTAAATTATTTTTGTTTTATCCTCTAAACCAAGGATAGTCAACTATTTCTACCTACCACCCACTTCTGTATCTCTGTTAGTGGTAAAATTTTCTAACCAATCCCTGGTTCCTCATGATTTATAAAATAGGGCAGTGACTTTACTTCACAAAATTTGTTAATCAGATTTACAGCAAGTTAAAGCATATAATAATAATTATCAAATACTTTATGCGAAAATTCTATGAAAACTTAATAAAAAGGTCTTAAAGTCCTTACCACCTACTGCCCTCCATGAAAGCTGGAACACCAATTACTGGGTGGTAGGGACCAGGTTGATTACCAATGCTCTAAACTATGTATCCCTTTTTTTGCAAACAGTTGCCATTATTTCATGTTATATGCCCAGACCTCTACTGTCTGCTAGACAATGTTTTTTTTTTTCCACTTACAACTTCCACAGACACTCAACAATGTAGTCTCATGTACAGCCCGCAGTGTAATTTCCTTTTACATTTTTGTTGCCCAACCCTTCCTAGGAAAATTCAGCTTATTGGACTTGAAAACTGAAATTTTGATGGTTGCTTCTTCTGCATATCGTTGTACTGTTGAGTAAGTTGACAATTATAAAAGAAATGTACTGAATGTGGCTCAATTTGATACTATCCAGTTTTGAAGTAAATCCTTTGGCTCCCTCAGTGTGTGTGTGTGTGTGTGTGTGTGTGTGTGTGTGTGTGTGTCACATACACACATCATTTATTCTGAAGGCAATTACAGAGTTCTTTAGAACAAAACTTCTGAATTCAAGTGCAAACATGCATATAATATGCTCGACTCCACCCTCTTCTAAATTTCCTGGAATATAAGTTATAAATAGGAAAATGTGTATTCCAAATATAGTTAAAACAAAATAGCCTGCAATTCAATATATTTGCATATCTTCCAGTATGTCCATTGTTTTAGTATAAAAGGATTATTTTTGTGTTTACTGCAGCCATATGTTACAATGAGAATTACAAAATCATCTTTGGAATGGAGGATCAGAAACCTGCCTTACCCACTGGATATGTATTCAGTAACAGCAGATCCAGAAAATAAATGCATAACAGTGCGTACGAGTAATAAGAAATATTTCAAAAAATTACTAGTTCCTGACCTTGAGAGAGCTGGTGTCAGTGTTCAGCAAAGCAGAATACAATATACACATAAGTACAACACATTGGTTATAACGGTGAGTCTAACATTTTTCAATGTCTTACACTGTATTTCACTGTTTGTAGTTAATACAATGAAATATGACATATTAAAAACATGCCCTGTGAATATAAAGTTAACAAATATTTGATAAAAATATGTGAACTAGTGAAATTGCATGTTGTGAGTTTACTTTTTTTATCATTCGTTATTTTTGTCATTGCAGCCATTTTGACCATGTTTATTGTGTGTCAGACTTTAATTTTGTAGTATTATTTATTGTTTTGTATGTGTAGTAAATATAGTTCTGTAATTTTCATTAAAGTAATTTTATTTTACTTGTTGTTCTTTTAGTATGAGAAACCTCCTGAGCTACTCCAGCTAGAAAAGCTTGTGTTTGAAGAAGTAAAGAAAGTTAAAACAAGAAAAGAGGATGATCCACAGTGTAACCCAAGTTGAATAATTGGATGTTGATAAATCCATTAGATCTTGTTGATCCAGCATTTCACAATTCGATAAACAGAGGCTGTTTTTTATATGTTGTTACTAATAAGCATTTTGTTGACCGTGGCATTACTAGCTAATTTGCAAACATGCTCTATTTTATGGATATTTTTCCCATAATGTATATACTCATAAAAGAAAGAAGGAAGTTGATTGTACAATGCCAAATTGTACTTTTCTCTATTTATATGCTGAATGAATACAAAACAATGAGTGTAAAATGTTAAGACCTGATGCTTGGCATGTTTGTATATCAGCTGTATTTGGAAAGCATCCTTTAATTCCAATTAGTGTCAGCTTCCAAGTGAGGAACAGGTATGCAGAAAATGTAAAAACTTACATTGAGAGCAGTGAAAAACCCATTATTAACAAACAGAAAGTTATAAAATTTATTGATAAAATTTCATTTGTATGTGACATTTCCAGAATTTTCTTGGTAGAATGGAACACTACATTAAATACAGATACAGCAGACAACAAAATCTAACATTTTCTGTGTATCTTTGGAGAAAGTAGTTAATTATTATGTTGTTGTTTTTTAGTATTCTTTAAAGAATATGCATTTATTTACATTGTTGTCTTTTGGAGGAAAACCAAGGCACAGTCACTTCTTCAGTTATTGATCACTTTACACTGTGGTTGGTAATTCCTTAACAAATATCCAAATATAATGTGCTGACATCATTTCACTCCCATTTTACATATACCTTATTTCATAAGTGAAGTTTCTCATTGAAACAGTTTACTGTATTTGTCACTTACAGCACCGTAGTTGTTAGGAAATGGTCCATGTGAGATTCTTAGAAATGTAGTGCTAAACATGTGTTACAAGTCATAGAATTTTAGATGATATTTTGAGGTCTACTTGCACACAAGAATTTCAAGCTAACTTCTCTTAAGATATTCATTTTTAACCAGTTTGTGTACATGCAGGCAAATGAAAACTATTTCCTTTATCGTGACTCCATTGCAGACTTGGAATTTCTTACACTTATTAAAAAAGTTTTGCAAATGATGCCTGTAAAATGTTTCATAATGCTAACTTGTGTGTGAAGAACAATAATTAGAATTTTTCTGTCTTTTACAAGCTGTTCATTAATTACATTCTGTGTGTGCATTAGAAGCAGTTGAAAAACAGGGAAATCTTTCTGTTTGTAGTTACATGCCATAGTACATCTGTCTCACAGACACAAGGACCAACATAATGTGAGTTTACACTGCTACAAGCCAGACAGTGTACCAGTACAGTGAGATTGCCTGAAATATCACTTAAAATTATCAAAGCTTATGCACTTAACAGTTACTTTATAATTCTCTGACACAAATGACACTCAGCACACAAAGGTATGAAGTTACCAAAGGCAGAATATTAAGGTCCTCTCATCTGGTGTTCCTGTTTATCCATTCTAACTAAAATAATACAAGAAGAAGAAAAGTGTAAACAGCATATTTACCAAGGGAGACAGCATCAGCAAAATGTTGAAGACAGTTTAAGGATAATCAGACTGAACAGTTATAATGAATGCTTATCATTTAACTGTACATCGTTAGCTGCTCCAAGCCGATGAAATGTGTTACGATCCATGATTTTTGATCCTTTTTGATGGGTAAACTTACACTTCAGTGTTCATATTTGACCTCCTGGTGCAAAAGATGCCAGTAAATCAGCCAAGTACAAAACCTGTATAGTTCTTGGCTACAGGATGAGTTAATGCTATTTATAATCAACTGGAAATCACTGTGAGTGCTATCGAGGAAGGAAGGTGCTTCAAGATTGGAAGATGCGTGGAGTAGGTGTGATGGGCTTGCCACTAAGAGTCACAAGAGAGAGAAAATTTACCCCAAGTACCATACTTTCATGTGATTATGGACCCTTCTTCAGGAAATATGGATTTTTATCATCACACATTGATCTGATTGTGGATGGACCTGGGCAACCTTGGGGTACTACATCCTTCCTACTAACAAAAAAGTCTGAGGTATTGTCTCTCAGTGGAACTGTAGCAACTGCTGGGAAGACTTCCAAGTCCTGTATCAGGGAAAAGTAAGCTGAAAACAGTATGGGATTGCTAATCATTGGTAGTTTGAATAAATGTAATAGCAGCCCATAAGGAGTTGACTGCGAGGGACAGGAAGGATCGTCTTGTGCACACAGTGTATATGACTGGTGGCCTCACTCAACATGTTGAAGAAGCTGTTCAAGCAGTCATTGATGGAAGAAAGTGCAACCAACTGCAGATTGTGACACATGAGAAAGATGGCTGCTGTCTGGGCCTAAAGTCACACGTGTATCATGCCAGCAACTATTATAGAATTTTGGGAAGACCAGCCTTGTTCATAGAATTCCAGTGTGTTGTGTCCACAGTTAGTTACGAGGTGTCATATAACACAACATACATTTAATAAATGAATGAAAAATGGACATACCTACTCAAACAACGTGCAGAGTAATGTGTGTTACAGTATAGGTTTTTTGGTTTGTTCCACACTGGTTCTCATACAATCAGCTATTGAATTGTTCGCATAATATTATTGGTCACTTTCTGACAGTTTGTCACTGAATATCAATAGCATCATGCTAGTATGTACTTGTTTCACTGCAAATCTTCTGAAATATGAGGGGGACTCAATGTGTGGCATCATAACAAAGTGCATGGAAGATACGTTGCAAGCATTAAGAAGAAGTGAAGAGAGCGTCCTCTGATGGCATGCATAGCACCAACCATTGGAAGAGCGTAGCTCACAATGATGCACTTCCAGCCTTTTGAAATGTTTTGAAAAGTGTCATCTACCCAGGAGATGTGAGTGGTGCGTGGCATGCTGTGTCCTGTCGACAAAGTCACCGTTGGTACCATGTTCTTCCCTCCCCTCCCCCAAAATATGTACACCATTGGGGACGGTCTGTGTCATAGTTCAGCTGATAGAGTTGGGTGTAGAACAATGACACATGGTGTCAACTAACCTGTATCCAAACATTTGCCATGGAAACTATCAGGAATAATTGCAGCAGGGACCCTTCTGAGTATGCCAAACACTGTGATGCTGATGCAAGCTTGATGTGTGTGCCTGACATTGCTGTGAACGGTTGCAGTTGTGTCAGCCTTGGCGGCGGCTGCATAGCCTACATGGCAGAATACTCCACTGACACATGCACCCAAATGTCAGGCACTGGAAAAGGCTGCTCAGAGGCAGCAGTTTGAACTGGAGCAAGTTTTTCAAAGTAAAACTCTAAGGCAGGATCACAAAAATGAAGCTCCTTTTGGTGCCGTTGATGGTGTCTTATTAGCCATTAACATTATAATTAGCTAAACCAGTCGTCTGAGTGGTGATGTCAGATTCCCAGTTGTGAGGCTTGTTATAGACATGGTGGGAAACTGTCCTTCGTGTGGAACTTCATTGTGAAGTTGGCTTCTGAAGCAGACTGTTGAGTGTAAAACAGATGCAACAAAATGTGGTGACAATGAGCATGTAATAATTCTGCTGGAAATTTGTCGTGAAAAGGCAGAGTGTCTGAGGAACAGAGGGGGAAAAAAAAATCTTCCATTGAGTGCAAAGCTCAAAAATTGGAAATCCGACCCTTAAAAGGGCAAATAGAATCATCTCTTCATTCGATTGAGGAGAGAATGAAGCCTTTCAGGTATGGTGAATCTCATTTGTTGGCAAAACTGGTGAAGGTCCAATGTATAAAATGACATAGGACTGAAATGATATTTCCTTCTAAACAAAAGTTAGAAGTAGGTACTTTGATAGTGCTAGTGCTAGTTGTCAAATTCATTGGAATGACAAATAGATATCTATTGTATCCATGAACAATAATTAGCCACCGTGTGTTCCAGAAAGGACCAGCACAATCAAAATGAATGTGTTGCCAGGGCCACAAAGCTGAGTCAGTGGAAAATTCTTGGGTGGTGCCGCTTGGTTGCCCACATGCCCATTGCTGTGAGTGGTGGTTTGTGCTACCTGCTTATCAAGCCTGAGCCTTGTACAATGCTGGCATGTTAACTGCTTACTTTTAGCTACTCCCCAATATTGTGTATGTAAAAGTTTCAAAACATTTTGTTGCAGTGATGTGGGTATTATGACTCATGTTTGGAGTATGCAAGAAGATTACACCATTCTGAAGAAAAAGACTGTTCCTATGAGTGTGTCATTTTCACATTACTACATCTAAAATTGATTTTGGATTACTTGGCCAAACCATCTGAATGTGGTACTTTGAGTAGTGGTAGTGTAGATTCCATTCTGTAGCTTGTGCAGTCTGCCAGCAATCAATGGGAAAAGCTCGCAGTGCTTGCAAATCAGATTGATCAGTTGGAAGGCAAGAAGCTTCTGATGTTTCAAATTCTGGCCTAGTCCCCCTAGGTACGTGAGACAGAGTGTGTGCATTTGCATACTGTGCTGTAGGAAGATAAATAATTTCATACTGCTAATTCGAAAGAAGTAATGATCAGTGTTGCAGGTACTGTGCTGTACGATCAGGTACAGCTTTTGTTGGATGAAAAATAGCAGGCAGTGGCTTATGATGAGCCAGGGAAAAATTTTGATGGAATTTTGTGACACCCTTGTGCAATGTCTTGGGTGCAAATGGTACGGGGTGGAGCGTTCACTGTTTCCAATGTTGTGAGATAAAACTGCTGCTGTTCCATGTGATGGTGCATCAACTGCAAGCACTACTGGCTTCTGCAGATAAAAAGGAATAAGATGTGGGTGATGAAGTGATGCGTTTTTCAACTTTGAAATGATTTTGCATTCTCCAGTGCATTGGAAAGGAACGCTTTTACGTCAGAGGTGATGCAAAGGGGCAGAAATTCATGATATGTTTGGATTGAATTTAATGAAATAAGTATGTTCTCCAAGAACTGCTTGCAGTCCCGTACCTTATCATTATCAGAGGTTAATCTCTGAATGGCTGCTAAATGCTAAATGGGGGAATGAATGCAGTGGATGTCAATTAGATATCCCAAAATTTCATTTCAGTATTGAAAAATGAACGTTTTGTCAGATTGCACTTTTGTCTAGTGACAGCTAAAACTTGATTCTAAATTGTTGAGATACTATTTTGTTTGTTTGCCCAGACACAATGATGTCCCCAAATAATTTGTACAGCATGGAAATTTTGATATCACTTGTATGAGAAAGCAGTGAAACAGTGGATTGATTTGATTTTATCAGGAAAGCTAAAACAACGTTATTGTGTGGTATCGTTCCCTGTGTCGTTAGTAAAGCCAACCAATGCCCTTGAACAGTGCAAGGAGATCCTTTACCAGTGCTTTGCTAGACACAATTTCTTCAGGTCTGGTTGATCTGAATATTCTGTGCCTTTTAATCTCCAATGCCTCGCATTCAAAGATCAAATGTGTTGTGGTTTCCTTGCCCGCACCATGCATCCTACATTTCAAGTCTTCTTCTATTATCTCCATTGTATATAGATATTTTTTGAAATTCCCATGACCTGTCAATAGTCCAACATCAGTTTCATTTCTTCCCTGTTCAATCCCAGGATTGAGAGACTTCTCTTAGAACGTGCCATCTTTGATCTTGTTACAGAGGCTGCCAGTGCTTTCAGAGCTGCTTGGCTGTCTGAATAAATGAAAACACTACAGCCTCTGTAGCACCTCCGCAAATTCTTCTTCATGCATGCCCTGATAGCAGATATTTCTGCTTGAAAAACAATGGCCATCTTCCCTAGAGAGATTGCACTCTCCAGCCTAGGCTGCACTCCGTATACTCTGGCCACAACACCTTGGTCTGTTTTCGAACCATCAGTGAACCAGACTGTGTCCCCAGTATGGTGTCAAAATTTGTTCTCCCAGAGCTCTCTACTTCCAATTGCTACATTGAAAGGCTTGTTGAAGCAGCTGGGAGTTATTATGTAGTCGGCCAACATTTCCCCAGCCGTACCTATGTCTACCTCACTCAGTATTTTAGTGTGAGATCCTGGATACCCCAGTGAGTTCCAGTTTTTGCCAGTCTTTAAGCTGTGTGCTCCAGCTGCTGCCTCCATCTTTACTTTTGGGTGTGGTGCTAATTCTGCTTGTAATGGCTAAGCAGGCCAACCTCTGCACCTTAGCAAGCTCCTTTGCAGCTACCTGCTGTTTTACCTTCTTCCACCCCACTGTAGCCCCAAAAGTAATCATAGGTCTTACTACCATGGTGTATATCCAGTACATACTCCTGGGGCTTAAGTTTACACCACAAGCTCTCCAGGTAGAGTACCTTTTGCCTTGGAACAGGTGCTCCTTACGTGAGGGGTCCACAATAGTTTCTCATCCAGGGTTACCCTTAGATATTTCACTATCCCCTTACTGGTAGAATTGCATGGAGAGGCTTGAGATTTCAATATATGTGCTTCCTTGTAAATGGTACTACAACAGTCTTCTTAGGACTGACTCTTCGATCCTGTTTCCTGTGCCAATTTTGCACAATGTTCAATGCTCCTTGTGCCATAGCTCTGACTGTACTTGAAAATTTGCCAAGTATTACTATAACAAGATTGTCTGTGCATCCCTGGCAAAAAGTACTGTCTAGAGTTCATTCTAGAATGAATTCATTCACCATAAGATTCCACAGTAGAGGGGATCCCTCCTTGTGGACACCCTCTGGTGGTGTTGATTACCTTTTTTTCTTGCATCATGACGGCTTCTACCTTTCTACCCCTAAGCATGGCTCTAATCCACCTGCCAATGGTGGTCTCTAAGCCGTGCACCTCTGCTGCCTTAACCATCGATTTGAAGGTTGTGTTGCTAAAAGCCCCTTATATGTCAAGAAGATGCAGAGGGCTATTTCTTGAAAGTGTAGTGCTTTCTCCACCTTCCCAACAAGTTGGTGGAGTGCAGTTTCACTTGATTTTCCTGGGCGTTATGCATTTTGGTTTATGTGTAGAGGAACCTTAGTTAACCTCCTCTCCCTAATATGCATATTGACCAGTTTTATAATGTTTTAAGAAGAAAGGAGGACAGACTGATTGACCTCATATTTTTGGACTTGGTATGATCAATTCTCCTTGGCTTTGGAATGAAGACAACTTTCACTGACATCCAGATGTTAGGAATGATTCCTGCTGCTAGGCTAATCTTAAATAACCTGCTTAGGAATCTTATTAAGTTCACTCCTGCTTGTTTGCAGGAACACTGGAAAAATTCCATCTGGGCCAGGTGACTTGAACGGTTGAAATGTTCCCACCACCCATTGGATTTTACTATGGTCGACACATTCTGTGACAGATTCCCAGTTCTCCCTTCGAATACCTGAAAACCGATATCACACAGGGATATTGTCCTGGTCTGTGTTGTCAGTCAGAGTACATTGAAGGAAAATGAATCTTAAAGAGTAGTTCCATCGTTTCATGTGCTTCCCCGTGGTTTAGTTGGTATCCTCGTGAGGATTTTGTGAAGTGTGGCCTGAACAGCTATACCCTCTACCACCTCACAGAACTCCTTCCAGGACGCCTGCTTTGCTTGCTTAATTGCAAGATTGTATTTGACAAGGGCCTCCTGATATTCTGCCCATTGTCCTTTTCTTCTCGCAAGGTTAAACAGTCTTCGCACCTGTTTCCTGTAATTCCAGATTTTTGTTCCACCAAGATACATTCCTATTTGTGCACTTCTTGGTGACTGAGCAGTTGTCATTTGTATGAGGTCACCGATGGCAGAGTCACTGCCTCTGCTACCTCCTCAAACTCTACTGGATTCCTTGTCGAAGTACTGACTTCCATTAGGCTTGAGTCGAGGGCCCTCCTATTCGCCTCTCAGTACATTTTCCTGGGATTCCTGTAGGTCATGGTCTGTATAATGCACTTTCTGGTTTTTCTTATGTTTCTAGCATAAACCAGCTTACCTCCAGTGCCGCCGAGGCCCGATACACCCCCTTTATATGAATAGGGTTCCTGAATCAGGGCCACGTCCACTTCTTGTCTTCCTAGAAGACAACTCAGTGCAGCAGTGGCCCCTGTACTGTGTTACAGATTTATCTGTAGCACATTCAGTCTCCATCTTGCCACCATTGTCACTTCTGATGTCTTTGGTTATCCTGATGGCAACCTGTGAGAACCCCAAGAATAGTCTCAGGTCCTGTTCCCGCATTGCCTTCAGGGACATCTCTCCAACTTCCGCTACCAGGGTTTGGCCATTAGGTGCAACTGTCCTGTTGATTGCCTTCCAATCCCCTGTTGAGACTTTCTGGTTTTGAGGCCCTATTTTCTCAATCACAGTCTCTGGAGAGGTATCCTTAAAGAGTTTTGGCACCCAGATTAATATTTTTGCTGTCTTGAAGAGCTCTGCCGCTATGTTTACCAGCAGCTTCCCATCCTCCCACGATGATATTAGGGGCACCTTTTCCTTAAGCCAGTCCACGGTACCCACCCCCTCACAGACAAAGATTAGAGTAACATGATCCAGGCAGACTCTCCTGAATTTGGGCCCTGGACCAGTGTCCCCCCCCCCCCCCCCCCCCCCAATCTTCTTAAAGGGAGCCATCTGCACAAGCTGCTCCTGCTGCGAGGTGATCTTGACCAGTAGATAGCCTTGATGGGTAACTGTCATCCTAAAAACTGAGACTGCAGCACCATAGGTCTGTTTCCCTATTTCTTGCCTCAGCTTTTTCTGGATACTCTTATTCTGAGAAGTGAGAGTCTTAGATTCTTCCCTTGTTCTCTTACTATCTGCCCTCAATGTAGAAGGGGTTTGTACACCCCCGTCGCCCTGGGACAGTCTTTTGTTGGAGGTCTTGGGCTCAAGCCCTTTTAGTTCCCTCCTGTTTTGTTTAGGAAGCTTTTCTTTTCCTTCCTTTAACTTTTATTCTCTAAGAAGTTTCCTCCTCTGAGCCCCAGACAAGTCTGGGTCATCCAGTACCCCTGAGGCTCCATTCACGACACATCTTCCCATGTGCCACTCACCACTAGGCACAGATTGCATCACACCTTGGGTTGGGTATCGAGGAGTTGGGAAAGGACAAGCAATGAATGTGGGATGATAGGTCATTGTGGGCACACTTAGTGTGGTCCGTCGGCCAAGATCTTATTGACCTTAGGTTCCCATAGCTGGCATTGCCCTCAGCTTCACGCGAACACACAAGCCTCTCCACCTGCATGGTCAGAGCTACTTCAAGGTGATGTTCCCCAGAGAGGGAAACAGTGGGGGGGTCAGATGCACTTCTGAAGAAAAAACACAGGAACTGATACAGGCAGATGTGCATATTGATCACAAACCTTTTTTTTCCTTTTCTTTCTATAAGCAAAGTTGAAGGGAAGTATTAGCTAAATCAATTTTGGAAAATAATTGGCCACTTGCTACGCGATCTATTTTCTTTGATATGTGGAAGCAGTAAGAATCAATAGTTATCTGTGTGTTCACTGTGGATTTAAAATCTGCATAGAATCTTATTTTCCATTCAATTTTCTTGTGATAACTAGAGGAGATGCCCAGTGACTTGCCAAAATGAATTTTGAAAACATCAGTTCATTCTAGTCTGTGGAATTCAGAAGCAATTTCATTGTGAACAGTGTAAGGTATCGGATTTACAAGATAAAACTTTCGTTGGGCTATGTCTGTGAGCATAATGTGTGCTAGAAAATTCTTTGCCTGTCCAAATGTGCCATTAAACAAATTTCTGTATTTTTCACACAATTGTTGAACACTGGCAAAGGTACTTGAGTATTGATAGCGTGCACATTGTATTGAATATCTATGCCAAACAAATTAAATGCATCCATGTCACAAATATTTGGAATAAGACGTGAGCTGCACAATGCCACTAATATAGTTGTGTGTTTATATTTTGTTCACAAAGTGCACATCATGAGAACAGAGACACTTTCACCATCATAGGCTATGAGCTGCGAATGTGATTTCTGTAGCTTGAGGTGACCCAATTGTTCTTATGTATTCTGATTCATTAATGTGATTGAAGCACCAATGTCTGACTGAAATGGTATAGTTTGATTGCAAATCTGTAAGGATATGAACAGTTTGCAGTCAGTCCTCTGAATGCGAATACTAATTTTGAGTTTCAGAAGACTGCCTTCCTCTGATTTGGGAGTGACAGAGCATTTTAATGTTTATCTGTTTGAGGAGAGCTGATCTGAATGAGCAAAGTTTTAGCACTTTGTGTGCAGCATTGTGATTCTTGCACTTGCATCTACAGTTCCTGTGAGTGCTGTGAGGAGGAGCATATGAGGAGTCAGAATGTGAAATCACATTGATTTTAATTTTCTAAGTTTTAGTTATATCAGGAACAGAGCTTATTTTGTGATTCTTTTGCAAGCAAACTGATTTATGTATCCTGACTTATAGTAGTAGTGGCATTCCACTTGGTGGAAGAAGCGATGTTTGCAGTCCTGTGTTACTAAACGATTAACGAAAGATTTCGGAGTGCCTGAACATGCAGGAAAACTGGTTGGGTGCCTCATGTACCAGTTACACTGTTGCTTGTGGCCATTGCCAGTTTGTGCTGTGCAGGACAGGGCCCGTTTAGAGCTATCCGCAGTCAGTGTTGCAACAGCAGACATGTTAAAGTCAAGTTCCACAAAGTCTTGCACTTCCTGAGACTCAGTCACTTTAAATATATCAGCGAGGCCAGGATTGCGAAGCCTTGAAGTGTATTAACCTGACACGTTCCACATCATTACGAAGTGTCGTATTCATGATATATGGAACAAGTACTAATCTAATCAGTGATCCATTCCCTTTAAGTTTGATTATTATGATGATGCATATGAAGAAAATGGAAA
This sequence comes from Schistocerca gregaria, assembly GCF_023897955.1. Taxonomy (NCBI): domain Eukaryota; kingdom Metazoa; phylum Arthropoda; class Insecta; order Orthoptera; family Acrididae; genus Schistocerca; species Schistocerca gregaria. The sequence goes on from NC_064920.1 coordinate 942,465,830, forward strand.
CAAGCAGCAGCTACATGAATCTGTGACTCAGGAAATTCATCTAGTTCCCTAATGACTTTCTCATAGGGTAGGATTTGAGATTCTACTAGGTGGAACATGCAAAGATACACAAAAAAAAAAGAAGAATGTTATGAGTCACCTGAGATTTTGTAGGCTGAGAAGTGCTACCAATCTGTAGTTTATATTCCACCCAGTCCTCTTGTTTTGCATCAGAGGAACGGAAGGGAGGAGACAGAATTCTGTACTTCAGTCATAGTTGGCTGTTAGTCTTGTTGTGCATCCAGGAGTCTGGTAATACTCTACAGAAATATTTGCATTTGTTGGCTCTGAAACGGTTAAGTGCAATGAGTGATGACTCTCCTGTGGTTCCTATTTTATACAAAAATGTAGCCACACCTCAGTATAATATAAGAAATGTCAGTTTGCCTACCCTACCCTGTGACTGACCTCATCAGTGGAAATGTCTGTTGTGCCAGTAATTGGTATGAGATAGCACAGCACACTACCAACTTTTAATAAATGAATGAAACATGAACATGTTTATTACAAAGTGTGCTAAGTAAAGTACTCTACACACAACTTAGACTCTCAGTCATCTGTTCCACATTGGTTCTCACACAGTCATTTGCTGCATTTTCTGTACAGTATTAATCACCTGCTAACAGTTTCAGTCACGGAATACCAATAGCATTTTGCTGGTATGTTGGTATAGTTGTCTCACTGCAAGTCTAGTCAGACACTGGGGGGAGCTAAGTTTGAGATATTTTAAAAAGACATGTGGATGGATACATTTCATGCAGTGAGTATAAGTGAAGACAGCATCCATCTATAGGAAGACTGAGAGCACTGCAGAGAGCATGGTTCCCAGTGGTGCACTGGCGGCTTGTTTAAATGAATCTTCATCCATGGAGATGTGAGCGGCATATGGTATGCCATGTGCAATCAACAAAGATTCTGTTGATATCGAGCATTGAAGCTCACAACTTGCAATTGCTCCCATAACTGATCATAGTCCCCTGATTCAGAGTCTAATGGAAACCTTAAAGCAAGGACAACAAAGAGTCTGTGATAGCCAGGCTGCCACTTCTTAAATATTGGCCATTTGTTTTAAAACTGGAGGACCTTCTTCATGGCTCAGGGATGTACTACATAACAAAGGTTACTATCCAGGTAGGTGACTGTGTGCAGTGTACCAAGGCAACACGCTGTTAAGCCCAGATAACAATATCTGTGAAAGATCCCAAAGTATTAATGAGGGAAGCAAACAAATTTTCCCCAGAGGAGAGATTATTAAAATTCTTATGGCCAGCTACTGAAGCATTTACAACAGAATGACAATAGTTTGAAACAGTCCTAAAAAGTGGTTAAGCTCACATCTACCAGATACGGAAAGCTGATTAAAACCCAAAATTGCTTGCAGTAACTTTTAATACTGTATATTGAAAGGATAGGCTAATGGAAAATGAAAACAGTGTATTCGTCACAGTAGACAAGAAACTGCAGTCCCCTGAAATATAATTGAAGCTGTATTTGTGATTGTCTCAGCAAGACATCAAGGATGGGCAAAAATGTATTATCTAATCCTTCTATTGACCAAACTAAGCCCACGTGCTACCAAAGGTCTTTTGATAAAAACTCAACCAGGTAGTACATAGATTCTCTAATCACACGGTCCTCATTAGGAACTGCAAAACAATATGAAATGTGTTCTCTGAATACCATTTAGCTTGGATAGTTCAAAAGTCCAGCTATGATGGAAATATACTCAATCTAACAGCAACAAATAGATATGACCTCTTTAAGAATTTCCTTATCAAAACTGGCATCAGCGACCACGAGGAGGCAGTTGTATCAACAATGGCAACTAAGGTGCAAAGGTTGACTCAAACGAGAAAAAAGATTTACATATTCAGTGAAGTCGGTAAAGAGGCAGCTGGGTTGCACCTCAAAGAAGAACTCAAAACCTTTGCTTCTAGGCAGAACATGTAGAGAAACTGCGACTCAAGTTTGAAAGACTAGTTTACCATGCACTGGGACTGATACATTACTAGTATTCATGATAGGAGGAATTCTCCAAAGTAACCAGTCTCTGTAAAGATACTTCTAAAGAAACAGAGAATACCACATAGTACAGGTAAAACAAAGCATAGTGCCGTGATAGAGAAATACTACATGAAATGCATGGCTTTCAAAAGAACAATGTGTGAAATCTTCAGCAACTACTATAGCAGAATCTGACCTAAACAACACCCAAAGAAACTATGGCCACATCTTAAGGCCATTAATGGACCCAAGTTAATGTCTCAACATCATTGATGGCACAAGAACTGAAATTCAGAGTAGCAAAGCAAAGTCAGAAATGCTGAACTCTGTTTTCAAATGTTCCTTTACAAAGAAAGACCCAGGAATACCACATCAGTTTAATCTCGCACCACCACGAAGGTGATATTAGTTTTGATGTAATTTTTTCTGTGTTCTGTGTATCATCACTATGATGTGGAATGAATCAGTTTCACAAGTATGGTACACTTTCCCAGTGAAACACAGCAAAGCGTTTAGATGGTTATCCAAAGCTTTTTTTTTCTTTTTACATATGGTGATTCATGCTTAACCATGTTCAATATTCCATTGACTACACTGTTTGACATGGGTTCTATTTCTGATATTAAAGTATGTGCTTCTAGACCATTTTATCGTGGGAAATTCAAATATGTAAACAAAGTATCATTGTCAGGGATACTTTTTATGTTATGATTCATGGCAAACACAGAGACGTTATAGAGAAATACGGGTATGTTGCCGCATCATGTAGTGATAGAATGTGATAATTTACTGTGCAACAGCAGGTGGGAAGAATCAGACATCATTAGGTTATCCCCCGCCACACCTATGTCATTAAGACCACCTGAAACATTTCATTAACTCGAATGGCGACAGCCGGTCGTTGCCTCGGCAGTAAAGTTTTACGCCTCCTAGTGGCAGGTGCATCGAGTTTACAACAGTGGTGTTAGCCACAATTTGTGTCAGTCGTAACGAGTGGGAGTATGGCTGACAAGTAACTGTCTGTCATATTTCCGAGCACGATTGAATTTTTTAGTTCCTGTGTGTAAACTGATTGAGCGTGGTGCTGAAGGTAAAACGACTGCTTGTCTTTACACATCAGCGTTCCTCTAGTTCCCTACTATTAATTTAATACAGGTGTATTAACAAAGTGGTATTTTTAAATTTGCAGAAATGCCACGTCGTCGTGGATGTCGATGTAAGCCGGACAACTTCTGCTACATCTGTGGGAAGTTCACTTTTGCCAGAAATAGGAAGAAAATTTCTTCAGTTGTAAAGAAAGCATACAAACATTACTTTGGAGTAGAGGTAGGAGACCAAGATAAAGAATGGGCACCACAATTCTGTTGTGCTACATGTTACTGCAAACTAATTCAGTGGTGGAAAAGTAAAGAGAATGTGGCGTTGTTTGCTGTTCCCATGGTGTGGATGGAGCCTAAGGACCATGTTACTGATTGTTATTTCTGTCTAACAAAAATTCAGGGTTTTATAAACAAAAAGTCTTAAGAGGCAGATTGTTTACCCAGATCTGCCTTCGGCGAGAATGCCACTGCAACATTCTGACAACCTTCCAGTACCTTCAAGAGCTCAAGGTCAAATTCCGAGTGACAGTGAAATAAGTAGTACTGAAGAAATCACAGATGATGATTCTTTATATCACTGCACAAGTGAGTCATCGCCACATTTGTTAACACAGTCAGATTTAAATGATTTAGTATGTGATCTAGGACTAAGTAAACAAAAGGCACAGCTGCTTGGTTCAAGATTACAAGAGTATAATCTACTGCACCAAAGTACTAAAATCAGTGTGTTCAGGCACAGAGAACATGCCTTTCTTTCTTATTTTTCAACTGACGAAGCACTGACATTTTGCAGTGATTTTGCTGTCCTGATGAAAGTGCTGAACTTCACTTATATTTCACAGGAGTGTAGACTTTTCATAGATGCATCGAAAACAAGTCTGAAGGGTGTTTTGCTCCATAACAGAAATAAAATACCCTCTGTTCCAGTAGCTTACACTAGTTTGACAAAAGAGAATTACGAATTCGTACAAAGGATGCTAAATTCATTAAAATACAATGAAAACAAATGGAAAATATGTGCAGATTTCAAGGTAATTGCTATGGTACTGGGAATGCAACAAGGCTACACAAAGTATGCCTGTTTTCTTTGCGAGTGGGACAGTCGAGACCGATATTCTCACTATGTAAAAAAGAAATGGCCTAGGCGAAGATGGAAAGTTGGCGAAAAGAATGTACAACGTGAAAGTCTGGTAGCTCCTGAATATATACTACTTCCATTGCTTCACATCAAACTTGGCCTGATGAAACAATTTATGAAGGCCATGGATCTAACAGGCTCTGGGTTTGCATATCTAGCTACCAAATTCCCCCGTCTTTCAGCTGCAAAAATAAAGGAAGGTGTATTTGTGGGGCCACAAATCAGGGAGCTGCAGAAAGATGCAAATTTTGAAGCATGTTTAACTGATAAAGAAAAAACCGCATGGGACTGTTTCAAGATGGTGTCAGAAAACCTCCTCGGAAGAAGAAGAGCTACTAACTACAAAGCAATGGTGAAGGATATGATCAAAGCATATCAGGATTTGGGGTGCACTAAGTCTTTGAAAGTACATATGATGGACTCTCATCTGGACTACATCACAGAGAGTTGCAGTGACGTATTGGATGAACATGGGGAAAGATTCCATAAAGACATTTCTACCATAGAAAGGCGCTATGAAGGGAAGTGGGTACCTTCTATGTTAGCAGATTATTGCTGGAATATCATTCAAGAGAAGAAAGATTCACAATACAAGAGAAAAAAGTTATGTGCATTACAAGGCAGTGGCTCATTGTTTGTCGATTTTCTGTAATTTCTCCTCTCAAATAAATGCCTCAAAGTGTATACACAAAGGTTACTGTGTTATATGTTAGATCCCACCCTCCATTAATGTGATGAACTTATAACATCATAAAGATGTGCATTTGTTTGTCGAATTTCACCTCATGTTTGCTGCACTATATCAGAAACTGAAAAGAGAAATAAAATTGCGATTACTCATAAACTATCCCTGACAGAAAAAAACCAAAAACAGTTTTCAATACACCACTCAAAATACAACTAGGATCACAATATTTTTTATCAGAAATAGAAAAAAGTTTTTTTTGTAGAACAATGTTACACTATATTACGAGGGTCGGTCAAAAACTAATGCCTCCCATTTTTTTTCTACTTAAAAAAATTAAGTTAAGTGAAAAATTTGAATTTGGCGCCATTCCTCAAACCTTCTTCTGCAATCCACTGCAGTAGTAACTTTCTGTGTCAACAGGTGGCAGCACAGCAGAAGTTTGTAAGATGGCCGACATCGATGTTCGTTTGAGACAGCGTTGTGTGATTGAATTCTTGAATGCAGAAGGTGAAACCCCCATACGCATTCATGAAAGACTGAAGAAGGTGTATGGTGTTGTGACAGTGGATGTCAGCACTGTTAGACGATGAGTTCGTCGTTGTAAGGAAGCTGAAGGGCAAACACCGTTGACTGACGAAAAGCGGAGCGGCAGGCCGGTGAGTGCAGTGACTCCACACAACATTCAGCAAGTTGATGACATCATTCGTGGTGACCGTCAGGTGACTGCAGATGAAGTGTGTCGCATTATTTCTCTTAGTAAAGGCAGTGTGATCACGATTATTAAACAATTGGGGTACTCAAAAGTTTGTGCACGGTGGGTTCCAAGAATGTTAACCGATCAGAATAAAGAGGCAATGAAAACAATAGCCTCCCAACACTTGCAGCGCTTCCGTTTGGAGGGAGATGAGTTTCTGAAAAAAATTGTGACCGGGGACGAAACATGGGTGCATTTTTTTGAACCCGAATCAAAGAGGCAGTCAATGGAGTGGCGTCACACAAGCTCGCCGAGGAAGAAAAAATTCAAAACTGTGCGATCGGCAGGGAAAGTTATGGCAACAGTTTTCTGGGATACAGAGGGTGTGATTCTGGTTGATTTTTTGGAGCAGGGATGCACAATAAATTCTGTTCAATACGTCACAACCCTCAAAAAACTTAAAGCACGTCTTCAGCGAGTTCGCCCAACAAAATCAATGGCAGATGTTCTTCTTTTGCATGACAATGCAAGACCACACACCAGTCGTCACACCTCTGACGAGATTGTCAAAATTGGATGGGAAGTTTTGCCTCATCCCCCATACAGCCCTGACCTGGCACCATCAGACTTCCATCTGTTCGGGCCACTAAAAGAAGCTCATCGTGGGATTCATTTTGAAGATGAGGAGGCCGTCAAAACATCCGTGCGTCAATGGCTTAGGAAGCAGAGCTGTGATTTTTACCGTGCTGGGATACATGCCCTTGTTCAAAGATGGACCAAAACTGTAGAGATGGGCGGAGATTACATTGAAAAATGACAAAATGATCCTCAATGTTGTGGTTTTCAACCTATGTAATTGCATTTAAATTTCCTGACAATTAAACGTAGAAAAAAAAATAGGAGGCATTACTTTTTGACTGACCCTCGTATTTCATATTCAAATTTACTACTATGGAGAAGAAGAAAAAAGAGATCCAGATATAAGTGCCAGTGACACTAAGTAATAGTGAAATCACTCAAATTTAACAGTGATATTCCAGTCAGATTTTATACAGTATTTGCAATTGAGCATCACCTGTTTTAATGATAATTTTATTTGGGTCCCTCAAATAAAAAGCCATGCGCAGTGGTTTGAGAAAGCGCAGGTCTGACCACCTACAATGAGGGTAGTAGAAGTGATGGAAAAGTCTTCCTCCATGTCGTCGTTCAACAATGGAAAAGCCAGGATGGAATGTGACAATATTATGAGAATTTTCAAAAGGATAGTTGCTACTCAGCTTCTTGACTATATGATGAGTAGCAACTATGCTTCCAATGTCATTGTGAGTCATGTATCAATGAATGCCGGAACATAATCTGAATGAAAACATTCTGAAGTAGAAATATGTTAATATGTTAGGAAGCTGAAGTACAGTGCAAATAACTTGGGTGTAAAGAACACAAGTCACCAAATAGCACAAGCACTGAGTCATCAACAGGAACACACAAAAGAGACAGAAAATTTGTTAGCTGTAGGAATAACTCCTTTCGAGCTAGAAGAGTACATGACATGAGTGCGCGCGCGCACACACACACACACACACACACACACACACACACACACACACACTTGGACCTGTACAGTTACACACACACACACACACACACACACACACACACACACACACACACACACACACACACACTTGGACCTGTACAGTTTGTGTTGGATGGGCTGCGTAAAAACAGAAAAATGGATTTGGGTTGGGTAGCTAGTAGCGTTGAGGGAAGTGGTAGGATTGCTGGTTAGGAATATGAAAGGGATGGGTGGCAGGTGCTCGAGCTAGGCCTGTGATGCACGGATACAGGAAATGATAGGTTGTGGCGCGCGATAGATGTGATGTGAAGATGTGGATTGTGAGTGAGTAACAAGGCAGATGAAGGAGAAACTGTTGGGTGCAGCGTGTGGGAACAGTGGGTTAACGGAGATTAAGGACAGAATGGTTATGGTAGTGAAGGATGTTTTGCAAGGATACCTCCCACCTGTGTAGTTCAGAAAAGCTGGCACTGAAAGGAAGGATCCAATGTCCCTGGTTGTGATGCAGCCATTGAACTGAGCATGTTGTGGTCAGCTCCATGTTGTACTATTGACTGGTCAACTTTTTTTGGCCAAAGTTGTTTGGCAAGGCCATTCATTCTGGTGAACAGCAGATTGGTTGTCATACTGACATAAAAATCTATGCAGTGATAGCAGCAGACTTGATATATGACATGGCTGCTTTCACAGGTGGCTCTATCTACGATGGAATGGTATAAGCCTGCAACAAGACTGGAGTAGGAAGTGCTGTGTGGGTTCATTGGACAGGTCTTGCTCCTGGTTCTTCCAAGGGATATATTCACTGTGGCAGGAAGATGGTAGTGAGAGTAACATTGGGTCAGGCCAGGATGCTGTGCAGGTTCAGTGAGTGATGGAATACCACTGTAGGGTGGGTGGGAAAGACCTTGTGTAGGATGTACCTAATTTCTGGGCACAATCATACGGGATGTTCAAAAAGTCTCTCCACAGTGCCATATGATTGTTAGCTGTGAGTGCCTTATGATTGTTTGCCTGCCTGGGTTACTTCCCTTCAAGTGGACTCTCCCAACATTCCACTGTTTCGTTTAACTCAGCCAGTGTCAGTAGTATCATTGGTGCGTATCGTTATGTGTTGACGTGAATGTTTAAATTTAGTTCCTTTGTTCGTTTGTTTCATTTTTGTCACTGTTAAAATGCTAACCACTGTGTTTTTAGTTGAACAAGTATTCAAATCTGGCAGTAAATACACAATTTCACTTCGTCAAACATTTAATTCAGTTCTCCTGGAGACAACACTCCCACATCATGACACTGTGCGAGATTTGATTAACAAATTTTGAAGTACGGGTCAGTAACAGATGCACCAAGAAGTGGCCGTTGTAGCATTTTGCCTGAGGATAAACTACTTGATATTTCTGATAAAATGTCCATAAGTTTGAACAAGTCAGTAAGAAAACTCACCCAGGAAACTGTTGTTAGTGTCAGAACGGCCCACATAACTGTAAGTAAAAAATTTGAACTTTTCCCATACAAAATGACCGTCATGCAAGAACTGAAAAATACTGCTCATGGCAAGAGACTGCATTATTGTCGATGGTTCAAAAATTTCATTCATCAAAATGGAAGGGATATTCTTAATACACGTTTTTTACTGATGTGGTGTGGTTTCATTTATCTGAGTACATGACCTTGCAAAATTCTCATATGTGGAGTATGGAAAATTCATTGTGTATTCAAGAGGAACTACCTCATTCTGTGAAAATAGGAGTTTGGATTGCAATTTCTAGACATCGGATTGTGAGTCCCATATTTTTCAATGATACAATAAACGCACAACGATACTGCAGTGATATTCTGTGCTCATTCATAGAAGAACTTGTGTTAAGTGAAGTACTGAACAGTTATTTTCAACAAGATGGTGCAACTGTGCATACAGCTCGCGTTTCAATGTCACTGCTTGCTGATGTTTTTGGTGATTGCAGAACTGCACAGGGACTGTGGCCTCCACGATTGCCTTTCCTAACTTTTTCTCCTGGGGTGCAGGGAAAACAACTCTATAAAAACTATCCAAAATCTATTGATGAATTGAAAACTGCAATATCCACTTTCACTGCTTCTGTTACAGAAGAAATGTTACAGCTGGTGTTTGGAAACATGATTAGACGAATTGAATTGTGTATTCAACAACAGGGGGGGGGGGGGGGGGGGACGCTTTCAACATTTAATCTGATAATTTGTAAGTAAAAATGAATATTCAATAAATTAATAACTTGTATTTCACTAAGTTTCATTTAGGTATATTCACTGCAGCATACAACACACTCGGCTAACAACCATACTGCACTGCAGAGAGACCTTTTGAACACCCCGTAGATAATCAAAGCCTTGACGAAGGATATGCTTCAACTGTTCATTCCAAGGTGATATTGAGTGACACAGGAAGCACTCCTTCGTAGCCAATTCTTGTGGATGATTGCTGGGCAAGGGAGTTCCTGTTGTCACAGCAAATACACTGTCTGCTGGTGGCCAGTATGTATGGGGGTGATTTTATGGTATGGAAGGGACAACAGCTATCGAAATGCCAATACTGTCAGAAGTCAGTGGGTGTAATATGGATGGAGGTCTTCATCGAGCCATCAGAGAGGTGGTCGTTAGTGTCCAGGAAGGTGGCTTGTTGGGTTGAAGAGGACCAGGTGAAGTGAATGGGAGAAAAGATGAGGTTGTGGAGTACTGAGGATAGGGTGCCTTGGCCCTGAGTCCAGATCGTGAAGATATCATCAATGAACCTGTACTAGACAAATGTGTTAGAGTTTTGGGTGGCTAGAATGCTTTCTTTTAAATGGTCCATAAAAAGAGTGAGTAGCAGGATGCCATGCAGGTGCCCATGGCTGTGCCACGGACTTGTTTCGAGAAAAGGCTATTTTTGTGGTTAGGTATTGTGGCAAATTCCGTGGCTTAGGCAGCATTGGGGACAGGAGGTCAGACTGGATATTAGCCAGTGAAAAAGAGTTTTTTCTGAACTGATGCAGGTGGATCAAGCAGGGATCCATTTGCGTTGGGATGGTGCTAGCAAAATGTGAAATGACACAGGACATGGACAGATGAAAGTATAGGGTGGCTGTATTGGTAACTGAACAGCAAACCTTGAGTTTGAGGAGTGAAAAGTGCGCAAAAAATTATGCTGAGGGCAATAGGAAAGTTATGTGACATGAGGATATTTGATCGCATGTAAATTATGGTTACACCCAGGGAAGAAAAAGGAAACATGTGAAATTCTGATGGGAGTAATATGTGAGGAGTGGTAGGTAAATTTGGAGATTAAATTCAGTGGCTTGTTGCTAGGTGAGCTTTTTAACTGTGACCACATAAGTGGGCGGTGTGTACAATAGTGTGTACCACAATTCAAACAACCACAGCCGATGCTATGGGGTGCCACTAACACCATGTATGACTACACTGATTGGCACTGGTGCAGGCTGTGTGTAACAAAGGTGAGAGGGAAAATGTGGGAAAATTTGCAGACAGGCTATACAGGAGAGAAAGTAGATGTAATTTACATGACAGTAACAATGGATGGACGACACAAGGTTCATGATGGAAAGGAGCCACTTGATGGCACAAATGTAGTAGGAAAGTTCATTTAGAATGTAAATAATTTAGGAGTAATGGAGATCACACACTGAACAGCAAAAGCATTGTGTCATCAAAGGCCCACACAAAAGAGAGACCTGTGCCCTGACATCGTGCCGGCTGGACTGACTGTGCAAAGATTGCATTTCAGCAGGTGGACTAGGAAGGGGTGGGGTTTATATTGGATGGGGTGGGTAGAGAAAGAGAGAAGAAGGAAGAGGGGTTGCAATGGGTACCTAGCAGCTCGGAGGGAGACTGCGGAGTTGCTGGTTATGAAAGTGGGATGAACAGGTGAAAGATGTTCAGGCTAGGCTTGTGATGCACAGATGAGTGCACGCGTGCATTTCTGCATGCTTGTACACTAGCTTATTTTGAAAGCTTTATCTTTTGTATGTGCATGTCGACTACTCAAACTTCTGCTATTCAGTGAAAGGGCTCATTTAACCCTGAGAAGCCCATTTGCAAAATCAGCTACGTGCATAAAATTATGAAAATGAGATACAGGTATCCCAAGTTGCTTTATGATACTGGCTTCTAATTTAGCTATCTTTCAGATTCCTAAACAAGGTGTAATCACTTTAAATTTCAACTCATAAACATCAAAATGTTGCAAAGCCTGCTAAGTCCTATAGGAATGCAGAGCAGCTAAATTCACAAGCCAATGTTTACATTTATAAAACTTGCCATGTGGATGTAGCTGCCCCATGGATGGAGTTACAAAAACTGCTATTAGCCTTTCCATAGGAACAGCATTGCACTCCTCATTGTCAAAGAAAATAATGATAGAATGCTTATTTCTGTTGTTCATAGTTATGTTGGATGTACTTTTTAGTGTGGAGATTCATCTGTGGAATTCTACTTTTGACTGTTTCACTCTTGCACCAATTTCTCTGAGTTCAATGTTGATGCAGCCTACAAGGTGACATCTTGTACCTAAAGAGATTTTCAGTGCTATTCGTTTAAAGTGGATGAAGATAATATGTCAAGAAAAAGTACCAGTAGTGATAGCGATACAGAATTTATTGCAAAGACTGAACCACGAAGATTGAACAAGAGGAAGAGATGACCTCAAAAAGGGAAATGAAATGTAGCTGAAGTTTTAAGTTATGTTTTTTGGTATTATATCAGAATTAGTTTACATTCTGGTTCTATTTCGCTGCCTAGCCAGAAATACTATATATGCTTGCAAGAATTCTAGTCTGTGTTTAACTTTCTTAGAAATCAGCTGTCAGTTTTTAATGTTTTGTATGAAAAAATGGTTCTGATTATTTTTAAGAACAAGTGTAGGAATAGGTATTTTATAGATTCTTATTTCCACACAGAACAGGATATGATTAAATCTAACAGAACTGTGAAATAAGCATTATAGTAAGGAAACAGCGGGTTTACTTTCTTCTATCTGTAATGGTCATATTAGAGTTAAATGTTGACTGTTAGCATCATTCTCTTATTGCCTCCTGGTTCCTATTATTTCAGATGTCAATGCAAAAGGTTTCCAAGTACGCCAACTTGTGGAAATCAGTCGTGTACATTTCAATGCGAGGTATAGTCTTAGATGTAAAAAGGATTCACCATACATTCTATCAGCATCCAAAAAAGAATAACAGACTAATTTCATCCTCCAACATGTTTCTAATTCATCCCCAAAGAGACATTGTACACTTTCAGGTAACTCATCCTAAAAATAGGTATGAATCTGCTGAACAGACTATGCCAAATGTTTCTTGGCCAAGGTACAGTGCCACCTGAGACTCGTGGCAATGATAGAAGATCACAGAAATACAAACAGAAGCGAGAAGCTGTGAAAATTCACATATGGTCCTTCAAACATCTGCAAGGACACCACTGTTTTGGAAAAGATAAATATCAGCAGTATTTGCAGAGTGACCTCAGTGTTCAGAAAATGTGGGCTAAATACAATGCACAGTATCATGGTGAAGATCTTCGTGTAGAATATGACTACTACAGATCCATTTTCAGTGAACATTTCAATATCAGTTTAATATTTGTTGTGGAATCTAAAATTTAAAAACCTCTCTCACACCGGCCTGATTTAGCTTCACTGCTCAGGATAGTAAAAACATGCATATGTTAAGGGAATTTTCATTCACAAAGCAGGCTTATCACATTCACACAGTTCAATACTGTTCTATCCTGATTAAATTGAGCTTAACTTAAATTCCATAAGGCAGTGAAGCTATTTCGAAGTCTCGGTGCGACGAAAATTGTCACTCGATCTCCTGGAAACATTTGTAATAATTATTAAGACCGTGTTAGCCTATTTGAAGTAACTGGATATCTTGGGCATACAAAATGGCAGGTTCATCCAGTGTAAATCAGACGTTCCCCACTGATCCCTTGCAACACAGCGTAGTAAGCAGACACTGTCAATAATAATCAGTTAAATAATACACGAACACACTTACTTTAGTTTAGTTCATGTATTAAATTCCTTCTCATACAGAATCTCATCAAGATGGCGACTAGCTCAACAATACATACATATACATCCTCCTTCTTTCATGACCAATCGGCAAGCGTTCCTTCATTCTTTTCATAAGAGAAAACATAGATAGCAGAGAAGCTATTCCATGGAGTAAATGGACGCTCCAAGGAATAATTGGGCTTGAAACTACTTTGGATTGATAATCGCTAAGAAAAGGAGATATTCCAAGATATGTACTGAGTTATATAATTTATAAAATTTCTGAAAATATCGCGGAGAGACCGCTGCAAGAGACATTACATCAGGTTTGGTGCCGTTGCATTGACAAATGTTCGTCATATTGTCTTCTTGAGAGAAGGACATCAGCTAAGAAGAGTAACCCTGAGGAAAATAAATAAAAAATGGAAACTGCAGCTTAACACTCATGAGAAATGAACTGATGTTTTGTATGAAAAATTGTGTCAAGAGAATGATAATGTATTGACTCTCTGTTATGACTGTCAAAAGAACCTTGTGTTACTGCAAATACTTGACCAGGTTGCATATTATGCAAGACAACTCTATCGTTAAAACTTTATGATGTGTGAAGGTCCCTCCAAATCTTCTGAAAGTAAAGCCAGCACCTTTGCTTTTGTCTGGTCAGAAAATGAATTCTAAAAATGCTATTATCAGATAACATCTGCTGTAACTGCTTTGTGCATACAGACCTGAAAACTGTTGCCACAGTCAGTTTATTCTCTGACAGCTGTGGTGGCCAAAATAAGAAAGTGGCAGGGATGTTATTACTCTGGATTCTTTAAGCACCTGGTAATATTGAAAAACATGAAACAGTGTTCCGTGTATTGTATTAAGACATTCACTCATTCCACAGGATCAGATATTTGGACTTCTAGAGAGAGGTACAGAATCATTACACATCTAGGAGAAAATGTACCTGCTGGGGACTGAAAAGCATATTAAGATGACATTCTTAAAAACCCTGGACAATGGGATTTCTAATTTCTTCGGAAATCAAAGAGATCAAAGTTGCAAGAAGCAAAGGCAACAAATATCTCCCAGTTCAAGGAGAATCATTCTACAATTTTGCCATTGGTGAAGCAAAAAGTTTGTGCAGAAAGAATTTTAAGATTGCTCACATCCCTGATACCCAATGGATGTTGCTGTGAAACCAGCTGAAATCAAGGATGTTAAAAGACTTCTTGCCCTCCAATTTGGGGAATCATGGGAAAGTTCTCCAGATTTGGTACATGATGCCAATGTATTTGCAGATCAGTGTGCTGACACATGTATTTTGAATGAAGATGCAAATGACAATGATGACACTTTTGGCCTTCAACAAATGGTAGCTGATAGACGTAGCATAAACCCCTTATGTTGCTGTACTTTCATTGTATATTAACACACACAGAATGCAAAGATATGAAATGTATTTTACATCCTAATGTACTCCACTCTGCTCAGTATGTTCTTGCATTACATTTTTATGCATGGTCCATTCCAATGTATGCAATAAATAATTTCATCCATCAAGAGCATGTAATTAATTAACCTCTGCCATTACAAGTGTAGCTAGTTTTGCAAACTAAGTCACGATTAGTATGGCAAAACCTGCTATGTGAACAACATAATTGCAAAACCTGTTATATGCAGTTAAAATATATAAATAACTTGTTTTCTACTCATTAGATATTTCAGAGGTTTGCTACACATATTTTAATCGGGTGGACCTATGGCATATGAAAATATCAGCTCTCTACCACAGTTTCATTTTGTTTTATTCATTTTTCCAATTTCTTACAAATTGCTTATCATGCACATAGCTGGTTTTGCAAAGGGGCTGACTCTTCTAAACTGTTTATTTCTATCAGAACTTTCCTGCTATCTTTATACTGCCTAGTGCCTCTCTTCAGTTCTAAACACTGTGTCGTCTGTCCTTTGTTACTGCCTCATAATTTAGATCTACTTTGTCTCTTGTGTATTGTATGCTTGCTACTTTTCCTGTATTTTCCCGCTCACCTTTGTAATGTACATGCTTCATCAACCTCGACTAGCATAGTCATGTATGGCATCCCACAGCATCAGGTGCAACTTTTTGAATTGTGTTACATGCTATTATACAAGACACCTGTGCTCAAGTTCACAGTTAAAAATCTCTCTTAGCAACTAACCACTGCATGTCATCTTCAAATCCGCATACCCCTCCTCATACATTGCTTCCATAAGAATTTTACGCTTTCCCTTTTTCTTTCCTGTGTGTGACCACAATTTGTCCGTGATCAAATATCCGCATGTCACAAAACTATCCTATTGCCCTAAGCACAATTTCTATACTTTTTACTCCACAGACTCAAACTTCGTTATCCAGTACCCTTTACAACCACCAGATGTCTTCATCTGTTCATTCCCTGTGTCAGTTCACATTTTCCTAGCACTATTCCAGCTCAAATGGGTACTTGCTTCATTCATTTGAATCAGTTCAGAAAAGACACCATTTCCCTAGCTAAAAATCCATTCCAACATTTTGTTCCTTAAATGCTGCCTAATTTACACATCCCACATCTCCTTTCTCAGTCTCACCAACCAGTCCCTATCCCCAACAAACATGATACTGTGGAACAATATATCTCAATGGCACAGGCATCCCAGAACCACATCTCCTCCCTCCACAAGATCTAGTTACTGCATAGTCCTAACTGCATACATCAAACCCTCAAAATTAAAACCCTTGGCATCCAACACCTGGAAGAGTATTGCACACACCACTTCCAAAACTGCCCAATGAGTTTACATCCTACTTCCACCTTGGAGCACTTATCCTGTTCATGATGAACCTCTCAAAGCATCCAAACTCTGCCTATCTGAACTTTTCAGTTTGCTACATTCTCCTGAACTCCCTTCTAACGCTCCACAAAATGCAAATCAAATGCAAATTCAAAACATTGAACCCTAAGAAGTTTCAGTCTGATCCAAGGTTTCACTTTCATTCCCACACCAAACTCTAATCTTGTTGGGCTTATAAAAGACCTACTCCACTTCTCACTATCTGTACAATGGAAGCACCTCTTTGCTGCCAATCACTGTAACAAGAGCCTACCTAATCCTAAAATTGAACCTTATCCCCCTACTTTTCACTGTTGATGCCCCCTCTCTGCATACCAGCATCCCTCATGCCCATGACCCACCACTATCAAACACTACCTCTCCTGACATCCTTCAGACTGCAGTCCCACTACCTCATTCCTGATGCAACTTACCAACTATATCCAATACTACATCTCCTTTGAGAGGAAAGTATATAAACAAATCCGTGGCACACCCATGGACATCTACGTGACATCATCTTAGTTAACTATTTTATGGGCCATTCAGGGGCAACCTACTCCACTTCCCAAAACGCCAAACCCCATGTCTGGTTCAGGTTAACAGATGATATCTTCATGTTCTGGACCCAGGGCCAAGACACCCTGCCCTCATTCCTCCACAACCTCGACAGCTTCTCTCCCAGTACTTCACCTGGTTCTCCTCTACTCCACAAGCCACCAACAGTACCTGCATTTCAACAGCTGTCATCCCTTCCATGCCACAAAATTGGTCCCATGTAGTCTGGCCACCCATGGAAGGCATGTCTGAAATGACAAGAATTCCCTTTCCCAGTTTGCTGAAAGCTTTCACAGACAAGCATAACCATGAAACCTAGGACACAAAGAGACTACCCATGCCACGTGAACATGACATTGTCATGTAAGCTGTTAAGGTGGCATAGGACCTCTTTTTCTGCAACCACACTCTGAATGTGTCTTCTACATATCTGTCGAATGTCATTGGTTTCGAGTAAGTGATTTTGAGAGCTATTTTCTCAAAGTTTTTCATATACAGATTAGTGATGTCTGGTGCAAGAGGGAATCCCATCTTTCTATTCGTAGAACTTTTCAAAACATTGGAAGCAGATGTTGGTAAGCGTGTGTGGAACAGTTTCACTGTGTTTCTTGTGAAGTGTATCTCTAGTAATACCATGGAATCTTTCAACAGTATCAGCGTGAAAAGATATGTAATGTCAAAGATGACTAGGAGATCACATTTGTCCAGACATATTTCCTGAAGGACTTTCACAAACACTATCGAGTTCTTGATGTGGTAGGGACAGTGACCCACCACAATCAGTTTTAATAGCTATGTCATGTTACTAGAGAGTGACTTCGACATCAACATAGTGAAACTGATTCAATAAATGCTCACCACCACCTGCTTCCATTGTGGTGGAAACTTCTATGAACAGATAAATGGAGTCTACAAGAATTGCTAGGCCATCTTAACAGCATATGCTACAACATCAGGTTCACTGTGGAGGTGGAAGAAAATAGATGCCTATCCTTATCAGAAATTCTAATAGAGAAGATCTCTGATGGTAACCTGGGACAATCTGTTTATGGAAAGAAGACACGCAAGGACCTGTACCTAAACACCAATAGCTGCCACTGTCCAATGCGCAGTGTAAATCTGTGGTCGCAGCCCTGCATGCTATACATGACGAGAAGTTTGCCTACCAAGTTATAGCATCTGCACGAGTCCTTATGCAAGAGTGGTTACTCGGAGGCATAAATAAGACACGCCTTCCAGCTTAGCAGAAAGAAGAAAGAAAGCAGTCCAGAAGAAGAAACCAAACACCTGCTGTTCCTTATATGTGCACGGCCACCTACAGTCAGGATAATGGAGAATCACAACATAAAATCTATTTTACACTCAGTTGTTAAAATTAAGAATGTGTTTAGATCAGACAAAGACCTACTGGCATATGGGCATCTGTCATCTACAACATCAGTTGTGAGTGTGGAAGGCAGTACATTGACCAGAGATAGCGATGCATCTCTCACCACTGCTCAGAAGACACAAGGATGTTCATGTTGCTGAACTAAGCACACAGTGGCAGAGCACAGCAACAACAAAGGACACATTTGTGTTTGAATGGACAAAGGTGTTGTGCCATGCTGATGGGTTCTGGGATTTGCCCATGAAAGAGGCTGTGCAGATAAGAGCACATCACAATCTTATCAACTGGGCTAGCAGTTTGCATCTGAGCTTTACATGGGATGTGGTGTTAGCAAAAATACATCAGGAATGCCCTGATGTGAAAGCAACAGAGGCAGAGACCCCCTTCACACTGCCACCCCCCACACTGCCAGCTGCGACATCTCTCCTGGAGGCCCGTGACACCACCCTCCATGAACCCACCCCACTCCCCTGCTTTTAACCTTGTTGTCCTGACTCTTTGCCTGAAGATGAAAAGTGTGAAACTCATTGAAATGTTTTGACAATATGATGCCATGAATCAGATGGTAACTTGAGAAGATTTCATTAACATTATGAGTGGTATGCATATCTACAGTTTTAAATATGGTTGTCACTAAAACAAATTTAAGTCTCTGAGGATATATTCCTGTGCCATTAACTGAATACAAATGTCAGGGTATAAAATTTTAATACTCTGTAAGAAGCACCATTACAAGTGTATGTTTGAGATACACAGTGTTGCTGAAGTAAATTTAATACATCTGTCTGTGACTGTTTAATATTAGGTGCAATGTTCACCACCACTGTGAGGATATATTTGTTGAATCTAGTGACCAATGATTTCAAAGTGTCATTTACATCACAGTTAATTTCTATGGACTGATTTTCAGGTGTATTACAATGTTTGCTTATTTCTTGCCTAACAATGTTCCAATTTTTTTAATTCTTAGAGTATTTTGTATTTTATTTTTTGAGCAAAGTGCTTGTATTTCAATTTTTTTAATAACAGACAGGGTGATTTTACAATACTGGTGGTAAAGTATATTCAACATCTGACTACAGCTTGTCCTTTGAATTATATAGAGCTCTCTCTCCATACCACAAGATACTTAAATCCCAGGAGTTAATCATCCTTATTCTTCGTTCTGTTCAATTTTACCCTCGTATGTTTTAAGGGCCTTAACATCTTGTATATATGTGGTAGACTTTTGAATATAGGTAGAAATGTGGCTCAAGAGGAATTTAAAAGTGATTTCAATTGTTTGAAAATAATTTTTGAACTATGCTTTGTCCTCAACAGATAGCTCTCTTATAGCATATTGGATGCCACCAAACATTTGCTACAAGATATATTCTACCCACCTCTCCTTCTGAAATTAGGAAGATGATAGACTCTCTCAAGAATAAAAGCTCACATGGAATTGATGGCATTTCCAGCAGGATAATAAAAGCTTGTTCCCAAGAAATAAGTGGGATTCTTAGCCACATATGTAATAGCTCTCTGAAGCAGCGTATTTTCCCAGATAGACTGAAGTATGCCATTGTTAAAACACTACATGTTAACAACTACCATCCAATCCCTCTTCTAACTGCCTTATCCAAAATTGATGAAAAAGTAATGTATTGTAGAGTAGCTTCACACCTTTGTAAAAATAAAGTTTTAACAAAATGTCAGTTTGGTTTCCAGAAGGGTTTTTCAGCGGAAAATGCTATATATACTTTCACTAATGAAATATTAAATGCTCTGAGTAACCGGAAGTCACCCGTTGGGATTTTTTGTGATCTATTAAAGGCTTTTGATTGTGCAAATCATGGAATACTTCTAGATAAGCTCAAGTACTGTGGTGTGAATGAGACAGTGCTCAAATGGTTTAAATTGTACCTAAATAGAAGAGTGCAGAAACTTGAAATATGCAGTTCACATAATATGCAAAGAACTTGTGATTTCTCAAACTGGGGAACAATCAAGAATGGAGTGCCCCAAGGTTTGGTCTTGGGTCCTCTGCTGTTCTGAATATATATTAATGATTTGCCATTCTATATTCACGAAGATGCAAAGCTGGTACTTTTTGCTAATGATACAAGTATAGCTATCACACCCAACAGACAAGAATTAACTGATGAAATTGAAAATGATGTTTTTCAGAAAATCATTAAGTGGTTCTCTGCAAATGGGCTCTCATTAAACTTTGACAAAACACAGTATATACAGTTCCACACAGTAAATGGAATGACACCATTAATAAATATAGACTTAGATCAGAAATCGGTAGCTAATGTAGAATATTCAAAACTTCTAAGTATATGCACTGATGATGGGTTGAACTGGAAAAAACACACTGAAGATCTGCTGGAATGTTTGAGTTCAGCTACTTATGCTATTAGGGTCACTGCAAATTTTGGCAATATACATCTGAGTAAATTAGCTTACCACACCTATTTTCATTCTCTGCTTTCGTATGGCATCATATTCTGGGGTAACTCATCATGGTGTAAAAGAGTGTTCATTGCACAAAGCATGTAATCAGAATAATTGCTGGAGCTCATCCAAGATCATCCTGCAGACACTTATTTAAAGAGCTAGAGATCTTCACTGTAGCCTCACAATATATAAATTCACTTATGAAATTTGTTATTAACAATCCGAACGAATTCAAAAGTAATAGCAGTGTATGTGGCTACAACACTAGGAGAAAGGATGATCTTCACTACTCAAGGTTAAACCTAACGTTGGCTCAGAAGGGGGTAAATTATGCTGCCACATAAGTCTTTGGTCACTTACCTAATAGCATCAAAAGTCTGACAGATAGCAATATAGCATTTAAAAGGAAATTAAAATAATTTCCTAATGGCAACTCCTCCAAATGGCATGGATATAGGAAGTGGGTAATTTCCCCAACACCCCAATTAAATGTCATGTAATATTTTGTGTAATGTAATATCTTGTATAGACACCTTTTATTAACCTGACATGTTCCACATCATTACGAAGTGTTGTATTCATGATCTATGGAACAAGTACTAATCTAATCTAATCTATATTGCATTACCCAATGTTTTTGAGTATGTTTTTCCATCAATGACACTTTTCTATTTGTTGGCTAAAACCTACACAACCATTTACCTCCCATAAAAATAGCTTCACATGTCATCATCTTGAAAGTTACATAAGTAACATTTCTAACTTCAGTTTGTGGAAATGCTAACCTGCATGGATATACAAGGCAAGTAAAATTACAAAATGTGGAAAGAGAGCAAGCTTAAACACAACACTATACACTAAAGATAAACAAATTGTGCAGTGTAATTTTTTTTCTGTTATGCCTATACCACTGAACGTAGGCTTGTGTCCATTATTAGTAAAGTAATATAAAAAATTATTGATATAAGTATACTTTATTGAAAGACCTACATCTTTGTGCATATATTAAAGTTACAGTTTTGTTGATAAAGATTAATACATCAGTATACAAGAACAATAAAGTTGCAGTAATCTTTTTTGACCTTGCAATGACAACATAATACTGGTGACTTCAAATGTGGCTGATTAGTCTTGTGAATTGTCTCACTCAAGAAGCCTCATGTGCCGCTCTAGAATTCATTCTGTTTTAATATTATGTTGTTGTTTTGCTCATAATAATTCACTTCACTGGTTTTGTTCAGATATGGTGCATTTTTATTGACTGAAAATTAAGAAGTTGTCTAAATTCTTTACTCTCTCATTAATACATTGACTATCCAGCTAAATGTTGTTACTCTAAACATCTGAAATGGCCAAACTATGCAGTACAAAAACAAATAGCTAAAAAGCTGGTAAAATGAAATGGCTGATGAAACTGAGACTTATCAAAGGCACCACGAAATTCTTGTTACTAAATTTAGATAAAGATCTGAAAGTATTGTTCTGTGATAGCAGTTTGTTCTACACAGCAGAAATGAATCTCCAAGTGACAATATTCTTTGTTTGTCCTAAGGTTTAATGGGAGGAAACTAAATGGACTGTGAAATAAAAAACTTTGCAGATGCTGAAAGCAATTTAGTATATTCCATATGAATAATATTTTTAGTTTTTGCAATGACTGGCCTTTGTAATTACAAAGCTGTTTTAAATAGTAGATACAAAACTAGCCAAGCAAGGAAAAGTTATTCAGGTCGCAAACCTGGACAAGGACCAAGGGCCTCTAGAAGAATGAACTGTACAATTGTATCAGGCACGACCCCTCTCATGAAAAATTATGTTTTTTAGAACAAGTAAACATATTGATTCCCAACTAGGCAGTCACAACATATGTGTACCATATGTACTTCAGAAACACCAACACAAAGAAAAAATAAGTACAACTAATTCGCAGGTCAGTAGTGACTAAAATTTGGAAAATCAAGACACTTGATTATAGTAGACAGTCACACTGATGAGCAATAATATAGAGACTACCTGCTTACTAGCATGTTGACACCTGTTTAGAAAACAATGCAGCAGTGGTTGCGTGTTACATGGATTTCACATGTTGTTGATAGGTTTTTAGAGGTATGTCTTTTCACAGGCTGCTCAGTTCCCGTAAACAACAGCCTGGTGATTTGTGGACACAGAGCTGCCAGTCAATAGTGTCCTTGATGTGTTCCATTGAATTCAGATTAAGTGAATTTGGTGGCTAACAACATCAATGCATGTTCACTGTGATGCTACTCAAACCACTGTAGCATGATCTTGGCACTGTGACACAGTCAGTTATCCTTCTGGAAGATGCTATCATCACTGGGGAAGACATCAAGCACAAAGGGATCTGCATAAATGTCCATGTAGTCCTCAGCTGTCATGGTGCCTTCAATTATGACTGTAGGTCCCACTGAAGTCCAATTGAATGTCCTCCATAGCGTAATATTCCACCCACCAGGGTACATCCGTTGCACAATGCATGTTTGGAGCAACAATTCACTCGGTAACTGGCATACGTGGGCATCAACCTCTGATAACAAGACATGTCATTCATCCAACCAGGTGATAGGTTTCCATTGATCCACAGTCTAATCTCACTGGTCCCTTGCCCACTGCAATGGTAATTATTATTGGTTCAACAATGGGGAGATGTAAGATCAACTGTTGTGGAACCTCATCTGCAACAATGTGTGCTGAATGGTGTTCTCTGAAACACTTCTGCCTGCACCAGCATTTAACTCTCTAATCAAATGCCCCACAGATCTCCACCTATTCTACATTCTCATCTGCAACAATGTGTGCTGAATGGTGTTCTCTGAAACACTTCTGCCTGCACCAGCATTTAACTCTCTAATCAAATGCCCCACAGATCTCAACCTATTCTACATTACAGAGTGAGCAGACCTCCAACCTCTCTGTTCTGTAGTGGGGCATGAAACTCCAACACTTTGTGGCCTGCTTGTTGTTTCCTCATCACTCCACCACTTTCCATAGATGCTTGTGATAGTAGCACATGAACAGCAGGCTAGCTTCATAAGATGCTGTTTCCCAGGTGCCAGACCATAACAATCTGCTCTTTGTTCCATAACAACACGGGAGAACTGCTGTAAGTCAGTAACATCTTGCCACGATATTTCGGCACAAAGTCTTTTGGCCATCTTCAGGCGAGTACAGCTGGAGAAGTACTGGCGAATATGCGCTGAGCTCTGCTATTTAAAGCCAAAGGGGGCTGCATTGCGCATGTGATGCACATGTACTGTTAGGCACACAGAGTTGTGAATGCGCACGCCTAACAGTACGTGCCCAGCGCATGCGCAATGCAGCCCCCTTTGGCTTTAAATAGCAGAGCTCAGTGCGTATTCGCCAGTATTTCTCCAGCTGTACTCACCTGAAGATGGCCAAAAGACTTTGTGCCGAAATATCGTGGCAAGATGTTACTGACTTACGGCAGTTCTCCCGTGTTGTTATGGAACAAACAGTACGCCGGGAAAATTTCAAACATCACAAATCTGCTCTTTGTCAAAATCACTATGTTGGTGGATTTCTCCATTTGTGTCCTGTATCATTACAATGATTCCCCACACATCTCTTCTCAGCTTATATGCTGTACTTCCCGTACTGTGTTACATGCCTGATACGCCACCAGGCACCATTTAGGTGGTGGGCAGTGGTCAAAATGTTACGGCTCATCAATCCATATCTAAAGATACTGTAGCGGCACCACCATGCAGGATAGGGAAAGTTAGTTTTGTGCAATATTCTTAACACTGGTTACAGCAAGGTGCGGGCCAGATTGCAGTTAGTTACGCATACCAACAGTTGCAAAGTAGAATAGAGGCCACAGGGCCATCAAATTGCTGAAAGAGTATAATAGCAATTTTACATGTTGCAAGTCACAGGCGGAAGGGGCCCACTGGCCAACCTAGCGTGTTATGAGTATGTGACGCGAAGCGGTGTATAAAGAAAAACAGCTGCGTATAAATAGGTGCGGGTTACTAACGAGATTCATTCAAGTGTGGCAGCTCTCCTGCACAGTGGGGCACATCGCATCACGTGCTACATGCAGCAGCAGATGGGACACCAGTGTTCCAGTCCACGGCGGGTCACTGGTTTGGCCCTCTGATGCTGACGTGGGGTCTGTAGCCACCCAGCAACGGGCCGCTCTTCGGCTCATTACCATGGGCAGTATTCCAAGTTCCAACATGCACTGGAGACATCCGGGGCGAGGGTCGCAGATTCGGCTGTGAATCACAGGCACTTGTTGTCGCTGTGTCCTAAGCCACGCCACCGATGGAACACAGTGCGGACCATTTTGCAGTTGTCAGCGGGCCACTCGGTGGCTGAGGTAATGAGGATGGGGACAGCTGAGTCGGCAGCCGGCATATCCTAACGCCATTGGAACACAGTGGCTGGTCAAGGCCAGCTCGACACAGCATTGCATTGCATGGGCTGCTGGGGTGCTTCCTCAGCATTGCGGGGCCCTGTGACACAGACCGAGGGGAACATGGCACTGTAGTTGGAAACAATAAATCATTTTGAAAGCTCAGACGAGTGCCTTCTACCTCTTTCCGCTACATTTGGTCATCTTGATACATTTGCTGGCAGAAGCTGCCACTACATTTGGTGTCCGAATAGCGGACGTCGTCTGTCCAGTATGACATTTAAACCCACCGCCCACATTACATTCACAAGATGTGCTGAGGTTTGACCAGTTTTCTTTTGAGTATTGGTCATTCTCTTGCATTTTTGTGTTTTTAAGCATAGCTCATGGCAGGCCATTTTAGATGTTTTGTGTAGGCATATTATTTTTTTAATGTCAGAATAAGTGTTAGTGTATATGGGGCAGTAAGATTTTTTTTTTGTCTAATTTAATTACTTTTGTATTGGTTTGAGTATGATGTTACCAAATATGATGATACTGAGGTGTAGGTTGTCGGGTTATTCTTGTACTTAAATGTTTTGTTTCAGGACTAACTGGGAACGAAAGAAGCACAATGGCAGTCAGGGATGCAATATGTGTTGGAACCAGAATCTATATGGATTTTGTTGGAAAAAGTAGCACAGTTGACAGCAGACAATAAGCAATTGAGAAATGAATTAACATCTAGAAGTGAACGGGAAACTGCATCTGATCAGTCGTTGTTGCCTAGGGCGCAGGAGATTGACCGAGTTTGATTATTCAATTTTCTGGAAAAACATCTGAGTATGTGCGTTTGTTTGCGGAGGACTTCAAAACTTCAGCTGAGATTAATTGTTGGTCTGATGAGCAGTTGTTACATGTAGCTAAGATTAGATTAATGGGTGAAGCGAAAACATATGTAAGGTGTTCTGAGGACTTAAGGATGGCAGGACAGTTTAAGCAATTAAAGGGAGAGCTTTTACAAAGGTACAAAAAACAGAATAGTGCTCGGTACTTTAGAGAGTGGTTAAATACAATGACAAAGAGATGGGGAGACGATGGAGAAATTTGCAGACAGGGTAAGGGAAATTAATGAGTATATTTACAATTAGGGTCAGAGTAATGAAGGGAATAGTGTTCTGTTGCAGGATGCCAAGCAAAGGGCACTTGATGTATTTTTGAGAGGATTACTGCCGCACACCATCAGGTGGCTTGCAGAATATGGATGTAGATGTAGATATGTCATGGAAAGTGCTTGATGGGACTATGGAAGATTTGTATTCAGCCATTCAGCTGGCAATTCAATGTGAGAAAATATGCGTGGCAACAGGGGTACGCGAGAGGCAAATAGTGTTAACAGCGGATGTGAAATGTTTTAAGTGTGGTCGTACAGGGCATGTGCAGAGGCAATGTACCCTTTCACCGAGGGATAAAGGAAGGTGTGGAAATCGGTAGTGGGGAGGATGGAGTAGTGGAGATAGGAGAGGTGGACAAGTGTTAAATGGCCGAGGGGGCCCAAGACCCACCTCAGGGAGCTCCCATTTAATTTCAATGCGATAAATACGTATGCAGAGGAGGAATGTTCAGTGGTAGGATCCATAGGAACTAAAAAGTTTAAGATTTTGTTGGACACAGGGGCACAAGTGTCAGTGGCTACTAAGAATATAATGGGATGAAGGAAATTAGAGCCACCACGTTATAGGTTGTGTGGAGTGGGGGATAAGGAGGTGACAGTTGACTTTTAAATAGAGAAAATCTGATTTATTGCATGGATGGAGGTAGTGCCATGGGTAAGCGAGGGCTACTCCATGATCCTTGGAGTAGATTTCTTGCATCAACATCTTGCCAAAATTGACCTTGGGCAACGTACTGTGGAACTTGGTGGAATGTTATTTCAGGGGAAATTGTTGTCAATGCAGAGCTGTCCTGAGGGGTGTTCAATGTAATTAACAAACCAATTGAAATGCGTACATTAGCATTAAGGCTTAATTCGCATGAGTGTGTGTCTAGTGGCACCGGAAAGTCTCTTTGAGTAAGTGTGGAGTCACATCTACCTGTGGGTACAGTATGTGTTATTGAACCATTGCAGGATAATGAAGTGTTGGGTACTTAGTGTTGTACACATACAGGAGGGTAATGACAGGTGAGTAGTTCCCATGAATGTGGATAATTTTAGTGCTGTAGATGAGAATTTCAGGAAAGGAGTTTTAGTAGCAAATTTGGATGTGCCAGACGATGAAGACTGGTGTTGGAAAGTTAGGTGAAACAATCAACTGCTAACTGCTGATAGAACTGCATTGCTTGACAAAACTAAACATTTGAAAGGAGGAGAAAGAGAGCATATGGAAGAAATATTGTGGGAATTTAAGGATTTGATTTTTCCACAAGGGCCGTTACCAGCAATTCCATTAGTTCAACAGAGGATATGAACAGAGAATGAAGCACCTGTTAACCGTAAACCATACAGGATACCGAGGTATTTGCAACTGATTGTAGAGGATTTCATTGATCAGCAGCTTGTGGACGGTATTATAGAGCATAGTAATAGTTTCTGGGGAGTGGGCATTGAAGTTCTGTCTAAAATCTATGGATGCAGCTTAGAAATACAGGTTCTGTTGTGACTACCGATACCTCAATACTAAGACAGTAATGGACGCATACCCCATTCCAAACATATCTGAGACTTTGGATCACTTACGACAGTGCCAGTACTTTTCTACAATGGATTTGACAAGTAGTTATCATCAGTTATATATGGCTCCAGAGGATCGTCCAAAAACTGCTTTCTCTACATCTGGAGGCCATTACCAGTACATTAGAATGCCATTCGGTTTGAAAAATGCTCCAGCAACATTTCAAGGTTACTAGACAGTGTCTCGAGGGGTTTGAAACTACGACAGTGTCTGGTCTATTTGGATGACATTATAGTATTTTCAAGTAGTATGGAGCAACATAGACAGTGGTTAAGGGAAGTCTTTATGAGGTTAAGAACAGCTCATTTGATGATGAGCCTAGAGAAGTGTCATTTTGCATTAGAAGAGGTTACATATTTTGGTCATATTATCAGTAAGGATGGAGTGCGAATAGATCCGAGGTTGGTACAGGCTGTAAGGGATTTTTGGGAACCGAAAACAGTTAAGGAAGTGCGGTCATTCGTGGGAATTTACAATTTCTATCAAAAGTTTGTGAAGGGTTTTGCAGATTTAGCACAGCCATTGATGCGATTGTTACAGAAGGGTGTGAAATTTGAGTGTACAGAAGAGTGTCAGCAAGCGTTTGACAAACTGAAAGAAGTGTTAACATCAAGTCTGCTTCTTGTGTTTCCAGATTTTGAAAAGGAGTTTAAACTAGCAAGTAATGCATTGAATCAAGCATTACAGTGTGTTCTTAGTTAAGAAATTGATGGGAAAGAACATCCTGTAGCCTACGCATCTAGGCAGTTGAATGCAGCGGAGAGGAATTACTCAACATCTGAGAGGGAAATGCCTAGTATAATCTATGGAATCACATATTTTAAATGTTATTTATATCTGAGAAGATTTCGGGTAGTGACCGATCATGCTGCATTGAAGTGGTTGTTGGGGTTGAATGATCTGTCCACTAGACTTGCCAGATGGGCTGTGAGGCTTAGTGAATTCGACTACAAGGTAGTGCACAAGCCTGGGAAGAAGCATGGTAATGCGGATGCACTAAGTAGGAAGGTGGCAAAAGTGGAAGTCATAGGTTATGACCTAGCAGTATGGAAAGAATTACAGGACGTGGACAATGATTGTAAATTGTATCGGACACAGCCACAATTTAATATGTACATTGGTCTTCTGTGCAGGGAAACGAAGTCAGGGCCAAGGGTAGTAGTGCCAGCGAAGTTGAGGGATGAGGTTTTAAAGGAAGCATATGATCATGTGTCATCTTGCCTTGGAGGGTGTAGAACGATGAATAGGAGAGTGGCAGAGAGGTTTTGGTGGAGAGGTTGGAAAGTAGATGTGGATCAGTATTTCAAGAATTGTATACCATGTGCGCAGAGAGCAAATTTTGAGTCGGAAACAGATACAGCTACAATGATTACTGGAAGCGACATGTCCATTTTCTTTGTTGGGGATTGATGTCTTAGGACCTTTCAGGCGAACAGATTCATTTTCACAATAATAGACCATTTTTCGAGGTATGTGGAAATGGTGGCTATGCCAAATCAACAGACACCAATGGTCACACAAGCGTTAGTAAACAACTGGATTTTGAAGTTTGGTGTACCAGAGACAATAATTACTGACCAAGGGACCAACTTCATGTTGGCTTTAATGAAGGAATTGTGTAACTTGTTGAATGTAAAGAAGTTGAGGATGAGCGAGTTGCAGCCACAGGCCAACAGGACAGAATGGGTACACAGAACGATTGGGAAGATTCTGAGTTTTTACGTAGATTCTCATCAGCATCAGTGGGACAAGTATTTGAAGCATATTGTATGTGCATAAAATGCAAAAGTCCATACAAATACCAGTTTGTCTCCATATAAGGTATTGTATGGGCCGTCACCGTTTGATTTGGTGAGACTACAGAAAGGAAGGACCAGTGAATCTGTACATCAATTCGCAAGGACAATTCAGGATGTTTGGAAATGGGTACAAAAGGCAAATACAGAGGCTTTGAAAAGGCAGGAAGATGCAGTAAAGTGGAAAGGAAGTTTACTGCAGTATGGAGTGGGACAATGGGTAATACTGTTCCTCATGAGATATCAAAGGCCATAGCAAGTTGTTGAAACCACATCTCCCTTTAATGTTCACCTTCAGGTGCCAACTAGAGCAACAATAGTACATATTGGGCAGTTGTGGCCATTTAAGGGTTGCCCGTATGTGTGTCACGGGAAGGAAAGAGGAAGAACGAGAGAGTGAATAGGGGTGCTAAGTGCAGAGAAAATGAGGAAGGTAGAGTACACCATGAAATACCGTATGCTTTGCGATCTAGGTAGTAATATAGTATTTGTAGTTGTTGTTTTTCTGGTTATGTACCACTGAGTTCGCATAGATTAATTTGGCATTGTATTTTATATGTGTTTTCGAGTATTGTGAGCCTGCTAGGGGTAGCAGTCTTTTTGAAGAAGGAGGAAGGGTGATGGTGATCCCTGTCCTCAGGTCACTGAGAAAGGAAGTGTAGCAACTGACGTATGTGGAGTGTTGTTGGAGGAGAAATCAAACGCAGTTCTGGAGAAATAAATGCATCAGAGTAAATTTTGCAGCAAAGCCGTACCAAATATGTGTTGAATTATGTCGGAGTCATACGATTTCCTGTTTTAAGTTTTAGTTGTCGACAGTACTTTGTCAGGAAAATCATGTTTATTGCACCAGTTCATGTAATGTAAGTTTAAGGATGAAACTAGTCACACAATCAGTGTTGAGTTTGGATCAAATATAGTGAATGTTGGAGGAAAATCTGTGAAGCTACAAATATGGGACACTTGCATGGTGCAGTTATTTTTAGCTAGAGGGGAAAGGAATGGACTGTCCAAGGGACATCAAGGAGCCAAAATTGAACTAAACTGGTTGGGATGCATTGGATCTTCTATACCTATGAGAATTTGGTAGTAGTAGCAAGTTGGTTTTAGTGGGCAGTATTTGCAGAAGCAAAACATATGGAGCTCTGAGGGGAGCGGAATTTTAATCAATGGAACTAAGTGTAGCATAATAGGATCAACCTCCAACCTGCCAGCATCAGTTTCAGGAGTCACGGAATTGAATGTTACGCAGCCACAGCTGTACTGGCCAGAAACCACTTTAGAGTTTTTTGCAAGGTGGAATCTGACCTTGTTAAATCAAACTCTGGAGCCAGGTCTGTTGAGATCCATAAACCAGTTCATTTTAGAGCAAGAGAGGCGCACATCAGCTGAACAGCTTGTGCAACATGTCGCTCAGTATAGGGAAAGACAATGGCAAATAACGATCTTCTTAAGCACCTCTGTGCCAAGTGTCATCACAGCCTTAACTTTGTATTGTGTTGTTTTCTTTCTGATCAGGCGGAGAGCGAATTCCAAGAGGGGGCCAAGGGTAGTCCAAGTCCAGTGGATTGGATACCAAGGGCGTGAGACAAGTAGGTAAGGGAGTGATGGGGCAGTCGCCATCCAGTAAGGAATTTTTACATTTTGTTTCATTTCATAGTTTTAAGGGGCACTATACAACATTTAAGTTTTCTAATAGTAATGAAATATGCCATAGGTGCCGACTCAAAGAAGTTAAGAGCTAGTTAAGGGCCAGCCTGGGGACTGAGTCTTTCCAAAAAGGGGAATAATATAGCGGCACCACCATGTAGGATAGGGAAAGTTAGTTCTGTGCCATATTCTGAGCACAAGTTATAGCCAGGTGGGGGCCAGATTGCAGTGAGTTATGCATACCAACAGTTGCGAACTAGAATAGAGGCCACAGGGCTGTCAAATTGCTGAAAGAGTATATGTAGTGGTTTTACATGTCGCAAAGTCACAGGCAGAAGGGGCCCACTGGCCAACCTGGCATGTTATGAGTATGTGACGTGAAGTGGCATGTATGGAAAAACAGAGGTGCACAGCCGCATATAAATAGGTGCGGATTTCTAACAAGATTCATTCAAGTGTGGCAGCACTCCTGGATGGCGGGGCGTGTCACACCACCAGCTACACGCAGCAGCAGATGGGGCACCAGCATTCCAGTCCCCTGTGAGTCACTGGGTCAACCCTCTGAGGCTGATGCAGGGTCTGTAGCCAGCCAGCAGTGGGCCACTCTTCGGCTCACTACAACAGGCAGTCTTCCGCATTCCAACACGCACTGGAGACATCCAGGGCGAGGGTCGCAGATTTGGCTGCGGATCATGGGTGCTTGTTTTTGCCGCATCCTAAGCCATGCCAGTGTTGAAACACAGCATGGACCATCTTGCAGTTGTCAGCAGGCTGCTCGGTGGCTCCTTGGAGCAGTGCTGAGGCAATGAAAATGGGGGCAGCTGAGTCGGCAGCCAGCATATCCTAACGCCATCGGACTCTGTGGCTGGCCAAGGCCAGCTCAACACAGCATTGCATTGCATTGCACGGGTAAGCCAAGAAGAGATGAATGGAGAATCATTCTAATGATACAGGCCATAAATGGAGAAATCCACTAACATAATGATTTTGACAAAGAGCAGATTGTTATGGCCTGGCATAAGTGTAGGAGTTTTATGCCCCACTACAGAACATAAGGGTTGGAGGTCTGCTCACTTTTTAATGTAGAGCAGGTGATGATCTGTGGGACATTTAATGAGAGAGTTAGATTTTGAGTGTTCCACTTAATGTGCTGCCAAACTAAATTAAACAGATATCTTCGTACACAGAAACCCCTGTCACATCTTCTGTATGAAGTAACACTGGCTCACACAAGCTGAATACTAGGTGTGTTCAAAATATTCTGGAACTTTGTCTGCAAAACTTTTCTACACTTACCTTTTACTTATTATGCATGGTGTCCTCCGAAATACTATCCCCCACATTTGAGGTACACTCCCAATGCTGTTTCCACTTCTCGAGGCAATCTTGGTATGCCTCTTGCTGGATCATGCAAAGCGCAGTGTGCAAATTTTCTTTTATCTCTTCTGTCGTTGCAAATCTTCATCCTTTCAATTGGGTTTTCAACTTTGGAAATAAAAAGAAAAGTTTGCAGGGTTCAGGTCTGGAGAGTATGGAAGATGAGGCAGCACAGTGATTTAATTTTTTGTGCAATAGTCACTCACCAAGATGGATAAATGTGGGAGTGCATTATTGTGATGCAAGAGCCATGAATTGTCTTGTTACATTTAAGACCATTTCCTTCTCACATGTTCTCATAGGCGCCACAGCACTTCCTGACAGTACCATCAATTAATAGTTTGTCCCCGTAGTATGAATTCATGATGAACTAATCCTTCAAAAATCAAAGAAAACTATCAGCATGGCTTTGATATTCCACCTGACCTGATGAGCTTTTTTTGGTCTTGGAGAACCTTTCACAACTCATTGTGAAGATTTAATCTTTGTTTCAGCATCATAATCGTAGGCCCAGATCTTATCACCAGTTACAATTCTCTAAAGGAACATCTCATTTTCATTTGTATGATCCAAATGCTCTTCACAATTGTGAGGTGAAAGGCCTTCTGGCCTTGACTCATGAGCCATAGGATGAACTTGGCAGCAACACGATGCATTCCGCCGGCTGGAGTGGCCAAGCAGTTCTAGGCGCTACAGTCTGGAACCGCGCGACCGCTACAGTCACAGGTTCGAATCCTGCCTCGGGCATGGATGTGTGAGATGTCCTTAGGTTAGTTAGGTTTAAGTAGTTCTATGTTCTAGGGGACTAATGACCACAGCAGTTACGTCCCATAGTGCTCAGAGCCATTTGAACCATTTATGAATGATGCATTCCAAGATGCTTTGTGAGAATTTCATGACATGATCCAACAGAAACGTTATAGTTTGTGCAATCTCTTGGACAGTCAGTCTTTGATTGGCATGCACAATTTTGTTGACGTTTCTGACATGGGTGTCATTGATAGATGTCAAAGGGTGTCCTCAATGAGGGTCCTCTTTAACTTCCATCCATCCATTTTTAAACCGTGTGAACCATTCGTAACACCAAGTATGGCTTAAGCACTCATCACTGTAGCCTTCCACATCACTCAGTGTGCCTCTGTAAAAGTTTTTGTGAGTTTCATGCAAAACTTAATGCAGATGCATCGCTCCTGTAACTCTGCCATCTCGATATTCACAAACTGTGCAACACAACATTCTATCAAATAGAGCACTGAACAATAACTAACAGACATACAACAATGAAACTTCTTGCAGTTAAAAATTAAACACAGGTGTGTGCAGGGATGCTAACTGCATTTTGCTCTAACACACAATTGGTATGAAATTATGAATGTTCTGGAATTTTTTGAACAGGCCTCATATGTCTTGTGTGTTCCTGGAGGATGTATGTTAGCATTTACTTTCTATAGGAATAAAATTAGCCATGAAGGGGTAACTATTTTTGTAAATAAAATACCTATCATTAACTGTGACACACCAAATGTTGATTGCATTTTCTCAAGACTATGTGTTTGAAATTTGCAGTTGCATCATTTTTTAGTGTTAAGCTAATACTTGTCTATGTCTAATATAACCCACACTCTCATGGTGTTAGTGTGTTTAATAAATGTATCAAGATTATCTCTAATTATCTGGAGAAGAAATATGGCAACTTCAAACTTATGTTTATCAGAGGTATCACTCTAGACGTAGGTGTAAGATACAAACTGTGGACTGCTTTTTGATCTATTTAAGAGATGTCAGTGCTTACTGTATCAATGAAATCCAAAAACAAAAGACTTATGCGTGGCCAATAATTACCAACCTTCATAAAAACTAATTACATAATTGCATGTTAAACCCATTGTTGACACATCATCAAAACTTAATCACTGTGTACAGTAGTCTCCTATGTAAAGAAGTTCAGGATGATAAAACCAGATCATATTGTGCTCTTCAGGGACAAATTATCCAATGTTGAGTTGGCTAATTAACTATGTATGTGTTCCACAGATCTCATTCGTGATGAATGTTGTAATGACTTATCCCAATATAAATAATGTGAAAATGTGCAAATGAAAGCATTAACAGTGGCTACACAAAAACAAACTAAAATAATGTAAATTATATATTCTCCATCAACTGAGTAATAAAGTATATGAATGTCACTTCATTGGATTACTATAAACACAGTTGGATTCACAACTGAAGTGGAATGCACACACACAGCTGTTGTGCTCTAAACTATTGTGAGTGATGTACCTGTTGCACAAATTAGAACCCTGTCTCAGAAACAGAAATATCTTATGGGGCAACTCTTCTGATGCAAGAATAGTTATGTGGCATAAAAAGCAGTGCAGACAATTACTAGCACTGAAAACAGAGACTGTGCTGGCCAGAGTTCAAATAACTAAAAATACCTTACAGTACTTTCCCTCTATATTAAGGCATATCTCCTATTGATGAAAAATCAGCCATAGACTTTAGCATCAAGAAATTCTCTCCACAATTATGAAATAGGGAACAGAAATAATACAAATTTAGAATATATTAGGCTAAGTATGTGCCAAGATAGCTTTAAATATAGTGGCATAAAACTATACTATAAGGTATCCTTGACAATAATAGAGTTACTGTACATTTCTTTGAGAGATGTCTACAGAATCTATTAATCAACAGATGTGTTCATAAGATAGACAAATTCTATAATAGTATGTTGTCCTACATCTAACATCACTTTTAAATTAAAATCTTTGAATTGTACACCTGCACAAAACCCAAATCATGTATATAATGTGATGAACAAATTTAAAAAATATATATGATTTTGTATAACTGAGTACAACAGCAAACATGAAACACTGTACACAGTAAAGATACCAATATTATTTTTCAAAAGTTCTCATATTAAGATTGTCAACATCACCACACACCTTTCTCTGAAAGCACTGCACAAGTAATATATTTCTTAGTGTGTACTCTGAAGTCTACTATGTAGATAAATTGTTAAAGGATTACCTTATCTCTTTAGCTAAGCAAAGAAAAAAGATAATGAAGCTACATGAAAAATGTCTGAATGTGACCTGAAACACTTCATTGTGAATTTTGTTGTGTAATGCAGACTTTAGATGAAGACTGGTGTGAAAAGAATTGCTTTTTAAATGTTTAAACCGTTTGTGATATATGTGAAGAAGGTAGTGAATTGGCATTTTATACATACTTCAGCAGCTTTCTGTGGCTGTGTGAGTGGCATGACTGTCTTGTTAGCAACTTGAATGAACTAATACTCAAAGGTAATAAAACCCATTTATGCTTTTTATGATATTTCACTGAAAAAATACGGCAACCAGCCACTTTTTATGATGTTTTTGCATAGTCTCAAATATTTTGCAGGCAAGGTTAAATGATGGTTTCCTACTTAAAACTTGTGGTGAATGAGACTTATTAATAAATGTGACATTTTAAATGCTGCAGTCTCATGATACTTCATTCCACAAGCATATAATTATGAATTGGTGTGACAGTGTGGTCAATAATTTCATGTTAGGTCGTGTCATAAGCATAATTAGCAATTACAGCCTGACATCCAGAAATAAATTATGCTTGTAACCAAAGCAAGTGGTTTGTAAGAATCTAATATTACTAAATTTATTGCTGTAATTCACCTTTTCTTGAACTTCATAAAGCAAGGAGAGCAGAAGAGGAACACAGCAGTAGACTGTTTAGTTTCTCTGTTTACTTTAGGTACACTAAACTAAATAAACTGACATGCCTGTCTTTGGTCAGAATGATGAAAGATTTGTCTGAGGGTAAGACATGCCCAGCATGCTTCTTAATTAGTTTATCTACTGTTGATTCCATTTCAACTATTTATCCAGCTGGACCATAAGGAGTTTTACACAGTGTGCTTCATGTAATGTATGACTATTGAGGTTTACGTCTGGTGCTAGCAGATAATCTCTACTTGTTTGTCATTGCATATATGAGTCTTTGTTAGATTAAAAACTGTTTACTGTGAACCAGTATTCCTGTCATCTGAATTGGGTGTACTGAGTTTGCTTATATATATCATTGCACATTGTAATTTTGTCACCAGTAAACATAACAGTGTATCACCATCCTTTAAAGTCATTCATAAATCAAACACGTAGATGAAGAAAAAGATGGGCTCAGAACTGTTCTTTTTAGTACCTCACATGTATTGTTCTTAAATTCATGCCCATGACAGTGTCTACTGTACCTTTAGTATCTGGTAAAGCAAGGTCGGAATATAGCTTCCGCTTCATCAGAACTAACTTGCAGTGACATAACATGTATATTAAAAAATTAATTCATAATTTGTAACTACAGTAACAAATGGTTCACTTCCAAGTCTCGGTAGATACTGACCAAATAAAAATAATGTAAGTATGAAATGTTGAACTTGGAGTTGTTATCAGAAAGGAGGGAGGTAAAGGTCTCAGAAAGTGAAGGTATGTTTGATTTATTCCTCTCATTACATAAAATGTTTAAATAATTTAATCTGTTGTGCAGGAGTCATGTAAGTATTTACGATATTTATAATACGGAAGTGTACATCTGGTTTTACAAATCAAACAATGGAAACTCTAGGTCAGAATACCAACAATGTAAGAAAAGATAGATTGCTAGTTACTGTAAAGGTGACATGTGAAGTTGCAGATGGGCACAATTAAAAGACACTAGCACAGCCCTCATTAGAAAAAGAAAGAGAATTATTCTGTAAGTAGATTTTGTGTACATCCCAGTTGTAGCTTTTGGTAATATTTTGGCCTAAGCACTTGTCACTGTCTTCTATTATGATTTCCCTATTATTGTACATTATTTTTATGTCTCTCCATTCCGATGATTTAGTCACAAATTGCATCACCTGGGTTTTAGTGACATTCATTTTAATCTGTTTTTATACAACCAGGAACCAGACTTCTACGAAATCTTTTAGACTCTCTCTGAAAATTTTTGGGCACCTTATTTTCCATCAGAACTTTTATATCATTTGCAGATAAGACTGAATGGACATAAATAGTGAGTCGTAGGTCATTTATATAATTTATACAGAATAATGACAACTAAAGACCTAATAGCAAAGCAGGACCTCTGCATAAATTATTTTTTTATTTTTATTTTAAATTATTCTTTGAAATGTGAGCTGATTGACCATAAAGCACTATCCTTGACCACATACATTTTAATTTGTAGAGAAGCAAGGAGGCATTCACTGAATCAAATGCTTTTGTCAGATCACAGAATATTTCTGTGACTTTTTACCCTTGTCCAATGCAGAGCTCATCTTTCTTGTAAATCCTCTAATGGCATTTACAATGCTTATTCCTTGTTGGAAGCCAAACAGTTTTTTTAAAATTACTTCATTTTTGTAAGAAATGTTAGAAATGGTTTTACTGTAGCATTTTCAAATGCTTTAGAGAAGAAGACCTCCCTTTTTGATTTTTTTTTTGTTTTCTCAGTATATAATTACACATTAAAGGAATACCCCTACTCAAAGGAGTGGTTTATAACAATGTTCTGTGATTCTAAAATAATGTCATACACACCCTATGTTATAGATCAATTATTTTAAAGACAATACTATGTTCTCAACATCTGTTTGTATGATTTTTAAAAAGAAGAAAAACTGTTTTCTGGTTGTTGACCAAGCTTATGAAATTTTACCTTGTTCTGACAGGCTGTCTCATCTACATTTTGTCTCATTACATTCAAGAATAATCCATTGAAACTAATTGAATTTGAACAGGATTAATTATGATATCATTTTCAAGGTTAATTCTCTAACTTGTTTATTGACTTTGGTCCCTAATTCTAAATGCGCAACGGATCACATTGTTTTTGTCTTATTTCTGTGTTAGTGGATAAATGTATTATTTGCCATTTTTTTGCTACCATTGAAACTTTCATGAATACAGCTTTCTAGCATCTCACATTTAATAAAGAGTATTTTAGGTTGTGGCGCTGCTCTTTCTAGTGCTAGATATTTGTTCTTGATGTAATCCATATCATTTTAGCATTGACTTACGTTTGCCAAGTTCTAGGAGGAAAAGATTTGTTGGACAATGTAAGAAAAAATTTAAGAAGTTTAATATTTTCTGGACCTTAAGTGGTAGTGGTCTGCAAGTCAGCTTGCAACACTTAGGGTATTTCATAAAAAAATGAAATTTCATTCACTGAAAAGTTTTTATATACAGTTGATGATACATAAGTTTGCTTGCCTTCAGAAGCTCAATAGATAGAGGTGGGTGACCAGAAATAACTATATCTTCTGATCTGCTGTTTTCTCTAGTATCTTCTTTTATTTATTTATTTGTTTATTTCGTGTTCCATAGATCCGTATGGGAACATATCCCTGGATATAGAACGAGCCAAGGTTTTTACAGATTATTGTTTTGTGCACAGATACATTGATCTTATCATTAGATTAAAGAAACTGTGAAGTTAGCATGTACCCTTACATATTAGGTAGGATACAGAACATTGAAAGAATATACAGTCATGCATAAATTTGGGTACTGTAGTAAGTTACACTGTACTTACAGAGTGTGATTAACCAATTGCAGAGGTCACACAGTAAGGTTTAAGCACAAACAAGAGATTCTATGCATTTTTGCTAAGGAATTCATCAATACTGTAACAAGATTCAGATAAAAGGAACTGCTTCAGATTTTCTTTAAACTTTGGCATGTTTCCAACCAGTTCTTTAATGTGCGGTGGGAGGACATGAAAAATCTTGGTGCCACTGTATAAAACCCCCTTCTGGACCATGCTTTTCGTTTTTAGCTCAAAATGGATGTCCAGTTTCCTTTGGGTGTTATAACTGTGGTATGAGCTATTGATTTTGAATAATTTGCTATTTTTTGAAACAAAGCACATCAGGGAAAAAATATATTGGGCAGGTGTTGTAATGATTTGTAGAGCTCTAAACAGATCCCTGCACGAGTGCCTGGGATGTACTCCACACATAATTCTTATTGCTCACTTCTGTGCATGGCACACTTTTTTGATATTGGTTGATTTCCCAAAAATATTATACCATAGGCCATAAGTTGGTGAAAATAGCCAAAATATGCGGTTTTTATTGTGCTCATTTCCCTAGTGTCTGAAATTGTTCTTAAGGCAAATGTTGCTGAGCTTAGCCTTTTGCACAGATCTTGAATATGGTGGTGCCACTTCATTTTGCTATCTATATGTAGACCCAAGAATTTGGAGGACTCAACCTTCAAAATCTCGCGCTCACCCATTTTTAGGTTCATTTCATTAGTAACATTTGTGTTAGAAGAGAAATGAATGTAATTTGTCTTTTTTAGGTTGACTGTAAGGCCATTGGTTTCAAACCAGTTTGTCAAATCTGCAAAAGCTTTATTTGCAGCCTCATTTGACACCTTCCCTGAGAGATTATTAACTAATAAAGTGGTGTCGTCAGCAAACATGAGTATTTTCCCATATTCTGTACATAGTGCTAAGTCATTTATAAATATTAGAAAGAGCAGTGGGCCCATTACTGATCCTTGAAGTACTCCTGCAGTAATGGAGCCCCATTCTGTAGATACCTGGCCACCATGCAGTTCTTCCACGATTACTTTCTGTTTTCTATCACACAGATAGGATTCAAGCCACGTGCCTATAGTTCCACCCATTCCTGGGGTCTTGGCTTTGCTCAAGAGAATATGACGACTTACACTGTCAAAAGCTTTTGACAGGTCACAAAATATTCCAACCATCATTGTATTATTATTTATGGCTTCCATAACATTGTCAACAAAGGCATGCATTGCATCCACAATTGATACCCCTTTCCGAAAGCCAAACTGGCTACTGCTGAGGATGTTATATTTACTAAGATGCTCAACCATTCTGCTATGCATCAATTTCTCTAGTACCTTGTAGAAAACTGAGAGTAACGAAATTGGTCGATTGTTTGTAGCCTCAGTCTTTTCTCCCTTTTTATAAATTGGTCGTACAAGCCCATATTTTAGCCTGTCAGGAAAAACACCTACTTCCAATGACGTATTACTAATATGGCAGAGGACTGTACTTATTTCTTTACAACAGTATTTCAGTAACTTGCTTGAAATGTTGTCAACTCCAGCAGAATTTTTACATTTTAAAGAAATAATTATTTTTTCTAATTCTAACACTGTAGTTTTTCGACGATGCAGCTCATCTATTTTGTTAGTTAAGGTGTTATGCAAGTATTCTGTAGCTTTCTTTACAGAACCCGGGCATCCCATTTGGTTGGTGACTGTTAGGAAATGATTGTTGAAGATATTAGCCACCATTTCGAGAGCATCCACCGAAAGGCTCGCTTGTGAGGAACGGTGAATCTAGAAATACGGAATCAACTTGAGATCCCCTGCCGATAGCAGCCATTACTTCGTGCGAATAAAGAGCTGGCTGCGTTGCACAAGAGCGATGTTTTCTGAAGCCATGCTGATTACGTATCAATACATCGTTCCCTTCGAGGTGATTCATAATGTTTGAATACAGTATATTCTCCAAAACCCTACTGCAAACCGACGTCAATGATATAGGTCTTTAGCTAGATGCATTACTACTACTACCCTTCTTAAACACTGGTGCGACCTGCGCAATTTTCCAATCTGTAGGTAAAGATCTATCGGTGAGCGAGCGGTTGTATATGAGTGCTAAGTAGGGAGCTATTGTATCAGCGTAATCTGAAAGAAACCTAATCGGTATACAATCTGGACCTGAAGACTTGCCCGTATCAAACGATTTGAGTTGCTTCGCAACCCCTAAGGTATCTACTTCTAAGAAACTCATTCTAGCAGATGTTCGTGTTTCAAATTCTGGAATATTCCATTCGTCTTTCCTGGTGAAGGAATTTCGGAAAACAGCGTTCAATAACTCCGCTTTAGCGGCACAGTCGTCGGTAACAGTACCATCGGCACTGCGCAGCGAAGGTATTGACTGCGTCTTGCCGCTTGTGTAGTTTACATACGACCAGCAGATAGGCTTTTCCCCGTCTCGCTTTTAACATATTTCCATATGGTTTTCATTTTGTTATTTGATTTGTCAATTTACTTTTTTAGATACATACTTTTAGATTTCTGGATCACCTTACTTAATATCTTAGAGTACACTTTGTATTGCCCCATCACTAGGGTATTGTTAGACTGTCTGGCTGAGACATACAATTCTCTTTTTGTTTTACATGAAATTTTTGATGCCCTGGGTAATCCATGGCTTAAATGCAGGGTTACATTGATTTTCTCTGACTCTTTTATTTGGAAACGCCTCCTGAAAAAGATTTGATGTTAAATTAATAAATACATTAAATTTTTTGTTGACATCTGCTGAGTTGACTACTTCAGACCAGTCAACTAACTGTAGCTCTGCCTGTATGTCTCCATTGTTTCTTTATTTATTGGTCGCACATTTTTCCTGATAGCTTTTGGTTTTCTGTTAAGATTTAAATGGGGGATTGTCAGAAGTATAGCATCATGGCCTGACAGCCCACTGAGGACTTGACTGACTGTCAAGCTACTGTGCCTAGACTTATCAACAAACACATTATCAATTAGAGTACTGGAGTGGTCAGTTACCCTAATGGGAAATTCAACTACTTGCATTAGATTGTAACAGCTCATTAGTTGCTCCAGCTCCATTCTGTCATAAGTTTCATTCAGGAAATTTACAGTAAAGTCGCCTAGTATTAAGACTGAAATGTTTTTTCTGTACAATTTTGATAACATTCAGAAAAGTCTAACACAGAGTTTAGAATAAAGTGGGAAAATGACCCAAAATGCTGGGTCAAAGAGGAGGCAGTGCAGCATGAAAGGAGGATATTTAATCATTGACATTCTCTGTCTCTTGCTTGACAGGAACTCTGGATGACATCACCCACTAAATTTATCTGTACACATCTCTTCTGGACTCACATTTGGGAAGGACAAAGTTCAAACAACCACCACCACCATTGTGTGCTTTTGATGCCCATTCCATTTCTAATTTCACTGTTATGCTCCCAA
Source organism: Schistocerca gregaria (assembly GCF_023897955.1). Taxonomy (NCBI): domain Eukaryota; kingdom Metazoa; phylum Arthropoda; class Insecta; order Orthoptera; family Acrididae; genus Schistocerca; species Schistocerca gregaria. The sequence continues at coordinate 942,508,301 of NC_064920.1, forward strand.
TCTATGAGTTTGTAACCATCTAGTGATCTTCTCTCTGCTGCTCCAATTCTCCCCCATTAACTGGCACTTATAGTCCAGGTCTCTGTTTCTGTATGTTTGTTAGACAATACATATGCTGGTGAGCTAACAGCTTGAGTAGAACTACTGAGATCAGAAGTACCATCCTGGCTGAGTGGCCAAGGTAAGGCAGGTGCTGAGCCAGTGCAGGCAGCTGAATTGGTCACAGTTGCTACCAGCTGTGCAGCCTTTGTCAGGTGCCCAATGGCAGGAAAAGAGTGGGGTTGAGGTGAGATGGTTAGACTGGAGGCAGCATGTGTGATGATGGCTGAGGGTCCAAACATAGTGGCTTCTACAAAAGGTGCAACATGGTGACTAATACATACTTTGAAACTAGGTAGTAATTCACAGATTCATTGTAGTGCAAATCTAAACTTATCTGCTCAATTATGGCACTGAGGTTCATCTATTGACACTGTAATATCTGTTATATTATAAAAAACTACAGGAGTCACATTGATGCAGTAAATGTTCAGTGTTACACAACCCTGAACTAAATCAATATTGCTTTCGAACACTCTGAGGGGTCTTGATAAGCAAGGCATTGGATGATAGCTGAGGATGCAAGCTATCGCCACAGTAGGTCACACTTCTGTATCTATTCTATTTACTGAATTATACTATATTTTATTGATTTCTAATTATGCAAATGTTTGAGAATATCGTATTCTCCTCACTTACACAGAAAGTGAAAGCAGCATGTATCATACGTACAGTTTATTAAGTAATTTTTGTTTACTTAACGAAATGTTAAAATTCTGCCTGTAGTAAAGATGCAGCACACTTGAAAGTGGTACTTTGAATGTAATATCTGATACAACTAGTAAACAGAGTGCAAAAAGAGCTTCTATTGAGTGGGCTGTCTTTACTGTTAGCCACGTATTAATGGCATTTTCTTTGTTATTAATGTTGAATGTGTATGTGCAGATTTAATATTTAAATTAAGTGTGGATAAACTATTAGACTTAGGACCTTGTTGTGGTGTGAGGATGACCAACAGAGAGAGAGAGAGAGAGAGAGAGAGAGAGAGAGAGAGAGAGAGGATGCTTGATTGAATGTATATTTTGTATTTATAAATTGTATATATTATAAATGGTGATCATTTTGTGTTGGCTGTAAAATGTGTTCGGCTTAACAAATACTTATTAGGGTGCATGAATGGCAGCTCCTGGTCATTCTGTTCCATGTGCTCATTTAAGTATGAGCACTTTCTTGTGTGTTGGAAAGCTGTTCGACTTGTAAGGTAATAGATTTTGGGCAGCTAGTGGTCACATGAATACTTTAGAGAATTCCGGAACTTAGACTCTGTGAGCCAGTTGGAACTTTAACATTTCACGAATGTTTGGTGATGTGTGTCTTTTGATATTCACTTATTTTGCTTTCAGTTCAGGATAATTACTGGTTAGACTGTTAGAATATAAGTAAAGTTATGTGCCTTTGTGTATGTCAAGCACTACATTGAATTTTAATTATTCATAAACCCTCATCCTTGCCATGTATCAGGGCTCTGGCATTGTTTACACTGACAGTTCGATGGTTGCTGGTCGTGCCGGTTATGCTCTCACTCTAGGGGACCACTACGAACAACATTCATTGCCGGCTGATTGCTGGCTGACTGCAGTGTTTTCACTGCCGAACTGGACAGCATCCTTCGTGCCCTAGAGTACATCCGCTCCTGCTCAGGTGAGTCCTTCGTTATCTGTAGCGACTCCCTGAGCGGTTTACGAGCTATCGACCAGTGTTTCCCCCGTTCTTGTCTAGTGATGGCTATCCAGGAGTCCCTGCATACTCTTGCTCGTTGCGGCTGCTCTGTGGTCTTTGTGTGGACCCCAGGCCATGTAGGAATACCCGGCAATGAAAATGTTGAGCAGCTGGTGAAACAGCCCACCAGTAAACCATCTCTGGACATTGGCCTCCCGGCACCTGATTAGCGAGCGCTCTTACACTGCAAAGTTTTTGAACTTTGGGACGCTGAATGGTGCAACCTGACTACACCAAACAAACTCCGTCCTATCAAGGAGACAATGGATGTGTGGTGGTTATCCCTGCAAGCCACTCGCAGGGATTCAGTAGTCCTTTGCTGGCTCCGCATTGGCCACACCCGCTTGACACACAGCCATTTACTGCGGCATGAGGACCCGCCTTTATGTCAATGTGGGTCGGCTTTGGCGGTAGTCCACATTTTGTTGGTCTGTCCACTTTTAAGTGTGCTCAGATAGACGTTTGTGCTGCCTGATACGCTCCCTGCCCTTTTAATTGATGACACTGCTATGACGGGCTTAGTTTTGCATTTTATTCGGGTAGGGGGCTTTTATCATTTATTGTAAGTGTCTGTCTTTTGTGTTGATTTTGGCCTATGGCCTATGATTTTAGTCTGATTTTTTAGTGTGTTTCTCAGTGGTTGGCTTTTCCTTTTTCGTCTCTATGGTCGGCCAACCACTGTCACACTCTGTGTGATTTTAATTCCTTTTACCTGGTATCTGTCTAAGTCTTTCTTGTCCTGTGTCGTCTGTCATCTTTGCCATTGTTTTTTTTAATTCTGAGTGGGTGTTTGAAATTTTGGAACAAGGGACAAATGACCTTAGCAGGCAGGTCCCTTTAATCCCCCAAACAAATCCACCAACCAACCATAAACCCTCAGTTATTTTATAAGCTGTTTAGTGAGTGGTATTTTGTGAACCACATATGTTTCATTAATTTTTATAAGAAATCTTTTACCACTTGGGTATGCACATATGCAATCTTTACTGTAATTGTTTATTGTTGTTGTTGTTGTGGTCTTCAGTCCTTAGACTGGTTTGATGCAGCTCTCCATGCTACCCTATCCTGTGCAAGCTTCTTCATCTCCCAGTACTTACTGCAACCCACATTCTTCTGAATCTACTTAGTGTATTCATCTCTTGGTCTCCCTCTACAATTTTTTACCTCCACGCTGTCCTCCAATGCTAAATTTGTGATCCCTTGATGCCTCAGGACATGTCCTACCAACCGATCCCTTCTTTTTGTCAAGTTGTGCCACATACTCCTCTTCTCTCCAATTCTATTCAATGCTTCACCATTAGTTACGTGAGCTACCCATCTAATCTTCAGCATTCTTCTGTAGCACCACATTTCGAAAGCTTCTATTCTCTTCTTGTCTAAACTATTTATCGTCCACGTTTCACCTCCATACAGAGCTACACTCCATACAAATCTTTCAGAAACGACTTCCTGACACTTAAATCTATACTCAATGTTAACAAATTGTTCTTCTTCAGAAACGCTTTCCTTGCCATTGGTAGTCTACATTTTATATCCACTCTACTTTGACCATCAACAGTTATTTTGCTCCCAAAATAGCAAAACTCCTTTACTACTTTAAGTGTCTCATTTCCTAATCTAATTCCCTCAGCATCACCCGACTTAATTTTACTACATTCCATTATCCTCCTTTTGCTTTTGTTGATGTTCATCTTATGTCCTCCTTTCAAGACACTGTCTATGCCGTTCAACTGCTCTTCCAAGTCCTTTGCTGTCTCTGATAGAATTACAATGTCATCGGTGAATCTCAAAGTTTTTATTTCTTCTCCGAGGATTTTAATACCTACTCCAAATTTTTCTTTTGTTTCCTTTACTGCTTGCTCAATATACAGATTGAAAAACATCAGGGACAGGCTACAACCCTGTCTCACTCCCTTCCCAACCACTGCTTCCCTTTCATACCCCTCGACTCTTATAACTGCCATCTGGTTTCTGTACAAATTGTAAATTTGTAAATAGCCTTTCGCTCCCTGTATTTTACCCCTGCCACGTTTAGAATTTGAAACAGAGTATTCCAGTCGACATTGTCGAAAGCTTTCTCCAAGTCTACAAATGCTAGAAATGTAGGTTTGCCTTTCCTTAATCTTTCTTCTAAGGTGAGTTGTAAGGTCAGTATTGCCTCACGTGTTCCAATATTTCTACGGAATCCAAACTGATCTTCCCCGAGGTCAGCTTCTACCAGTTTTTTCATTCATCTGTAAAGAATTCGCGTTAGTATTTTGCAGCTGTGACTTATTAAACTGATAGTTCGGTAATTTTCACATCTGTCAACACCTCCTTTCTTTGGGATTGGAATTATTATATCCGTCTTGAAGTCTGAGGGTATTTCGGCTGTCTCATACATCTTGCTCACCAGATAGTAGAGTTTTTTGAGGACTGGCTCTCCCAAGGCCATCAGTAGTTCTATTGGAATGTTGTCTACTCCTGGGGCCTTGTTTCGACTCAGGTCTTTCAGTGCTCTGTCAAACTCTTCAGGCAGTATCGTATCTCCCATTTCATCTTCATCTACATCATCTTCCATTTCCATAATATTGTCCTCAAGTACATTGCCCTTGTATAGACCCTCTATATACTCATTCCACCTTTCTGCTTTCCCTTCTTTGCTTAGAACTGGGTTTCCATCTGAGCTCTTGATATTCATACAAGTTGTTCTCTTTTCTCCAAAGGTCTCCTTAATTTTCCTGTAGGCAGTATCTATGCGATAAGCCTCTACATGAAACTTCCTGACAGATTAAAACTGTGTGCCCGACCGAGACTCGAACTCGGGGCCTTTGCCTTTCGCGGGCAAGTGCTCTACCAACTGAGCTACCGAAGCACGACTCACGTCCGGTACTCACAGCTTTACTTCTGCCAGTATCCGTCTCCTACCTTCCAAACTTTACAGAAGCTCTTCTGCGAACCATGCAGAACTAGCACTCCTGAAAGAAAGGATATTGCGGAGACATGGCTTAGCCACAACCTGTGGGATGTTTCCAGAATGAGATTTTCACTCTGCAGCGGAGTGTGCGCTGATATGAAACTTCCTGACAGATTAAAACTGTGTGCCCGACCGAGACTCGAACTCGGGACCTTTGCCTTTCGCGGGCAAGTGCTCTACCAACTGAGCTACCGAAGCACGACTCACGTCCGGTACTCACAGCTTTACTTCTGCCAGTATCCGTCTCCTACCTTCCAAACTTTACAGAAGCTCTTCTGCGAACCATGCAGAACTAGCATGGTTCGCAGAAGAGCTTCTGTAAAGTTTGGAAGGTAGGAGACGGATACTGGCAGAAGTAAAGCTGTGAGTACCGGACGTGAGTCGTGCTTCGGTAGCTCAGTTGGTAGAGCACTTGCCCGCGAAAGGCAAAAGTCCCGAGTTCGAGTCTCGGTCGGGCACACAGTTTTAATCTGTCAGGAAGTTTCATATCAGCGCACACTCCGCTGCAGAGTGAAAATCTCATTCTGGAAGCCTCTACATCCTTACATTTGTCCTCTAGCCATCCCTGCTTAGCCATTTTGCTCTTCCTGTCAATCTCATTTTTGAGACATCTGTATTTCTTTTTGCCTGCTTCATTTACTACATTTTTGTATTTTCTCCTTTTGTCAATTAAGTTCAATATTTCTTCTGTTACCCAAGGATTTCTACTAGCCCTCGTCTTTCTACTTACTTGATCCTCTGCTACCTTCACTACTTCATCCCTCAGAGCTACCCATTCTTCTTCTACTGTACTTCTTTCCACCATTCCTGTCAACTGTTCCCTATATGCTCTCCCTGAAACTCTGTACAACCTTTGGTTCTTTCAGTTTATCCAGGTCCCATCTCCTTAAATTCCCACCTTTTTGCAGTTTGTTCAGTTTTAATCTACAGTTCATAACCAATAGATTGTGGTCTCAGTCCGCATCTGGCCCTGGAAATGTCTTACAATTTAAAACCTGGTTCCTAAATCTCTGTCTTACCATTATATAATCTATCTGATGCCTTCTAGTATCTCCAGGATTCTTCCATGTATACAACCTTCTTTCATGATTCTTGAACCAAGTGTTAGCTATGATTAAGTTATGCTCTGTGCAAAACACTACCAGGTGGCTTCCTCTTTCATTTCTTACCCCCAATCCATATTCACCTACTACGTTTCCTTCTTTCCTTTTTTCCTACTCTCAAATTCCAGTCACCCATGACTATTAAATTTTCGTCTCTCTTCACTACCTGCATAATTTCTTTTATCTCATCATACATTTCATCAATTTCTTCATAATCTGCAGAGCTAGTTGGCATATAAACTTGTACTACTGTAGTAGGTGTGGGCTTTGTGTGTATCTTGGCCACAATAATGCATTCACTATGCTTTTTTCAGTAGCTTACCCGCACTCCTATTTTTTTTTTTTTATTCATTATTAAACCTACTCCTGCCTTTTATTTTATTTCATACTTTTGTGTATATTTGTAGGACCAGCATTTTAATTATTTGTCTATTTCAATTGGTTGAATAAATAATTAGTCATAAAACCTAAATCCTTTGGTGTTTCCTACAATCAATTAACCGAAAAGATAGAATCTTCTTTGGTTTTTTTAATGTGATAATTATTGAACTTGTTCTTTAATTTTGCAAAGTTTCCAAAACATAGATAATTTAAATGGTAGGATCACAAGCTATTTCAGTTTACAGCAGTGTTCTCGAATGTTGCAATTGTTTGATCTCATCAGGGATTAAAGCAGCCGTATCATAACACTGGTTCAGTCACATGTCTACTGTCACTTCTTGGTTTGATTGTATGCACCTACTGTGTATCTCAATGTTTCTCAAACCACCTCTCTCTTCGAGTTTGCACACTAGAAAAATATTAGTTTAATTGTCCAAAATATTGGTTAATGCTTGAAAAATAGTAATAGTTTACAGTTTAAAGTAAAGGACACAATAGTAAAAGAACTTAAAGGTCTTATTTAAGTCCCACATACACAGTGAATATACAGAAGTAATAAAAGCTCGAGATACAAGCAGTGATTCTTCACCCAGTCCAATTGTAAAACGGGGCTGAGTGAAGAGTTGCAGTGGTTAGCAGACTGGAATTGCATTTTGGGAAAAGGGGGGGGGGGGGGGGCCAGCAGTTAAAATCTGCATCCCACCATGCGTATTATTTAGGTTTTCTGTGATTTCCGTAAGTTGCACTGGGTAAATGCCAGGTTGGTTCCTTTTGAAGGGCACAGCTGATATCATTCCCCATCCTTAACAAAACAACCCAAGCTTGTGCTCTGTCCCTAATTGTGAATGGGGCATTAAGACTAGGAGAACCAGTACTAGCAAACTACCTAGAAGGACACTACTAGTCACTTTGACTGGTGAAGTTTTTCTTCTTTGTTTCCAGTATTACTTCTTGAGATATTTCAGTGTAATAGGTCAGTACTGCATCAAGCTTATTATAAAAATGCATTATGCTTAAAAAATTCTATAGAAAGTATGTTTGACTAAATAAAACAGATTGAAGTGAAGAATACATTGTAAATACAAAATAAATTTAAACTAAACTTACAAATGCAAATGAACATATAATTTCTCCAATAACATTTTTTGTCTCTAGGAATTTTACTCAGTCAAAGCCCCAAACAGGTCATACACATATAATTAGAAGGAAAAAAAATGGACACAAATTGCTGTAGCAATAATGAGAAAATAACATTTTTTCTCTGTATGATGTCTTTTAAACCAAAGCCACCAACTTTGTCATAAAACTTGGCACACATATAATGAAATCTTCCAGTATATGAAACACATGAATTTCTTGCACTGCACATACAGATTTTTGGTTTTGTTCAAACTTTTGCATCCTTCTAGCTGCCAGGTCTTCTTTACTGGTATCTTACATATTTCAGTGGTCACAGTGAATGTGTAAAAAAGTCCTTCCCTTGATTGTACATAAGTTCTTCTGCTGGTCTGAAAAGAAATTAGCTGACTTTTTCTCCTATTTTCTCTCTGTAAGGAATCCAGGTGTTGATTCCAGCAAGGTCCAAGACAGGCTTATCCAAGAATTGTGCTCGGCAGGCGTGGCCATGCCCCGCGAGCACAAGACTGTGTAGTTCAGTGCCCCATACGCGACCATGTATCGCTAGTGTCAGCATAGGAGTGAGAGAGTTAGCTGCAGAGCAAGTGAGACCACTCAACACTGCTCTGCCCTGAACTGTCCTGTGATCGGGTCGAATGTAAACCAAATAACACAGGAAGCGCAATTCTGTAAAAGTGGTTGATGAGCGATAAAACAAGCAAACCATTTACTGTTTAGGTAAAAATTAGTGTTCGTGTGCAGAATTACTTAGAAAAGCTTTAGAAAACAATATTCAAAACGAAAATAGAAAAAAAACTTAGTAGTTTTCTGACCCACAGATTGATTCTATTTGTGTTGTACATGAGCACTCATATATTTACAGTACGTGTCTTCTTGCAGATATATCAATTTCTTAAATGAACTAGCATCATAAATATTTTATTTTAGAAATAATTTTACATAAGGGATATAAAGTCTCATTCTTCCTATTAGCGGTTTCAAGTAAATTGTTGTGGTATCAGATGCCAAATGTGGAAAATTGACACCAAATGTAGTGGTTGGGTGCCAGAAGGTGCTGTATTAAAACTCGTCCAAGCTTTTCAAATGATTTATTTTTTTCCACTACAGAGCTTCGTTGACCTCGGTCCATGTCACAGGCCCGGCATAGCCGAGGTAGTACACCAGCTGCAGAGTTCCAATTACTTCAGGATGGCTGCGCTAGCAGCCGACTCAGCGGCTACCAAACCCATCGACTCTGTGCTGCTCTGCCGGGAACCATAGGTCGGCCCCACAGCTGCTTCTTCCTTGCTAGTGTAGCTGAGGATGTGGCGGCAACGACCTCCCGGTATCTGAATCTGTGACCCCTTGCCTCGGAAGTCTCCGGCATGTGTCGGGAGCCATGACGACTGCCCACGGTAGTGAGCTGAAGAATGGCCCACCCTGGGTGGCTGCAGACCCCACGTTGGCCTCGGAGGGTCAAACCAATGACTCGCCGTGCATTGGGACACTGTCGCCCCATCTGCTGCTGTGTGTCGCCGGTAGTATGACACGCCCCGCCGTCCAGGAGAGCTGCCACACTTGAATGAATCTCATTGGAAAACGGCAACTATTTATACTCAGCTGTGCCCCTCAGTTTTGCTAACGTATTGCTCCAAGTCACGTACGCCCCACACCCCACTTGTGCCAGTGGGGCCATTCTGCCTATAGCTTACGACATGCGAACCGCTGCGTTTACGCTTTTCAGCCGTTCGATGGCCCCTGTGACCTCCATTACACTTCGCAACTGCTGGTCAGGGTAACTTACTGCAATCCCGGCCACATCTGGCTGTAACTTGTGTGCTCCAAAATACTGCACCAAGTCTAACTTCCCAACTTTAAACTGTGGTGCCACTACAAAATATTTTTTTGTTGTACTTTGTGCTACTGCTTTTTGTATCCCTTTTCAAAGTTTAGGCATTGGATCCTTAGTTTTCTGTTTTGTACACAATAATTTTAATTGATCAAGTTTGAAAACCTATTAAAAGTAGAATTAAGGTTTTAAAGACCGTTAATCATTACAGTCAACATTGTTAAAGAAGACAAAATATTTTATGCATTTTTCTTTTTTGAGGAATTGATTTTGTCTAGGTTTGGTAAAATATTCCGGTAGACTGCTAACCTCAAAGAATTAGTCAAATTTTTATCAATAAGTAGTGAACGGTTCTTAGTCTTAGCAAACTTTAAAAGGGAGAAAAAGCGCTCACAAATATACATGGAACCAAACATTGAGAGAACTTTGGCTCTGTGCTGGTGCAGAAGAAGATACTTCTCTAGTGGAAAAAAGCTGTAAAAGTCATCCAAAGTTTTACCCATAACAAAGCGGTCCTTCGGGCAGATATCACACTGCAGGCCAATCAGCTCTAGTTAAAATACTTGTGAGACATCCTCTGCTCGAAGGGAAAACGGGCAAACAAATATATCTAAGGTCTGTTGAAACTCACATATCTCCAAATATCTGTTTTCAAACTCTTCTTGTAATTCACAAAAAATTTGAACATAATCTTAAAACGCCACATCCTTTTTAATGCTATCTAATGCAGGGAAGTGTCCACAATTCTCCTTGCACAACTGTTTTCCCCACAAAACAAGTTTTTTTAAAATGCTTGAATTGTCTGCACTAAATCAACAGAGTGAAATGTTCAAAGTATTTAAATGACCAGTTAGGTCACTCAAAAAAATGTAGTTTTATTTATCACCTTAGTAAATAATAAAGAGTCATACAGTAAGAAACACTTATTTCCATGTAACGCTGCTTGAATTTTTTTTACTTCTTCAAGCTTTGACTGGTATTCCTCTTGTGACAAATTTTTGAAGTGATCTTTGTGACAGGTATTAAAGTGTCACTCAGTCGAGTACTTTTTTGAATATGTGAGCTTCTGATGACATACTAAACATTTAGCTTGATTTTCGACAGCAGTATAAAAAACTTAATTTCCTACTCAGGTTTAAATAGTGTGGGCATGCTGCTCCTTCATTTATTGTCTGCTGCTATTGACCATTCATCTCAATGCACTGTGGCCTTATGTCTGTTGACTAACTTCTTTGTGCCATGTCAGTGCTGGTGTGGCAGTCAGTCTCCCATAGAAGCTTGCATACAGCAGCATGGTGAGGTGCAGCAGAAATACCACACGGTCAGCTGAGTGGCACTACTTAACCACTGCAACATCACATGAATTCACCTGGGGTGCTGGCCTCGGGCGATTGTGGATGCTAGTGATGCAGGGGCACAGTTTGGATGAGCTTCATCTAGGATGTTGAAAAACATGTGCATAGGTCATCTGTGACAGCCAAACTTGACAGTGTACAGATGAGACATCTGGTCTGAAATATCAGCTCCAAATTTAGTGAACTTGTAGAGGCTTGTAGTTTCAGGAAGTTTCTTCTGTGTTTGTTTGTCCACTGCAACAGACTGGTGCATTATGCTCAATATAACAACATTTCTCTTGGTCTTCCCCTGATAGGATGTAATTGTTTTGTCAGAGATTTGTATAAAATAATATTGTACAAAGACCTGACAGTAGACTTTGCTGATTGAGGAACTTCTCTTTGGGTTTTCTTCATTGTGCCCACCATGCTTGTGTTCCCCCACTTCAGTTGCTCTACAAGATGTTTGGCTATGAAGAAATTGTTATGTTACATATTTTACTTTCAAAGTGTAAGGTTGCATAAGATGTGTAACAACATGCTCTGCAACATGTATGTTAGTGGGCCTTTCGCTTTATTTATCCAAGTAAGGAAATCTATTCATCTGGCATCTGCTGCAAACCAGAACTTCAAACCAAATTTGTCTGGTTTATTACTCCCTTGTTGGATATAGCTTCACCAAACTTTGCATGAATAGAGCTATAAATGCACCCGATTTATCATTCTGGATACATTCAGTTACAAATGAATTCCAAACTGGGGTAGCTGCTGCGAAGCCATTGGGCTTGAGTCTTTCGGAACGAGTGTGCTTGTCATGAGATCTTAAAAACTGCAAGACATCTCTAAACTTATTTCTTTCCATACCATGTGGAAAAAACTGCCGGCCCCCACACTTGGTGCTACAGAAGTGTCAGGGGGAAATTCTTTCCTCCAAACACTTCATGTGCATACATTATAGCTAAGGCAGCTTCTAATTGGGCAATGTCAAGTACCCATTTGTCATCCTGGAGAAGTTCCAGCCTCTAATTTATGTAAAGGTTTTTATGTTCTGTAGAATATTATTGTCTATCAACATTTGCCATGCAAAGTAACTGCCTGTGACTGTAAGTTTCTTAGCGTTAGAAGTTGGCCCAAGAGTTTCTACCAACATGTTCTGTTGCCCTGATCTTCCAGGTACATGCCCTGGTGCAGTTTGGCTGCAGTCGTGCTCTTGTGAGATGGGTGTGATTTTTTGGTTTTTTTTTTTTTTTTTTGTTTCTCTCTCTCTCTCTCTCCTCCTACTATGACTAGGAATTTGTGGTATCACTGGAATTAATCATGTAAGCACTGGTTTATTCATAAGTTGTTGTACAGGATCTGAATATTCATCTTCCGACTGATGATTTGTCTTGTTCTGTTTCATGGTGCTAATATTCTGTGTCATCTTTATAAGCTTCATCATCTGTATCATCCAACTCACCACATTCAAAAATATCTTCTCCTTCAAAATCTTCTTCTGGTAAATTATTCACGTAATCCAGATGAAAACACAGGCGCACCATAATAATGAGGAGAAATCTAAACTTTGCAGAGCGAAACAGCATATTGACAGAGAACAGTAACTAAAGGATGTCCAATCTTCTATTAAATAAAGTTAAAATGTAAATAGCGAGAATGAACGAGATCACAACAATGAAATAAAATAAGGTAAGTGAGTGATAAAGTCCACTGTTGTACCATTACAGTCATGAAACATAAAAATATCTCATCTGTCAGAACGACTAGCTGTGACCCTTTAAGGTAAAAATGTTTACCGGTATTAGTCATTAAGGTTTTGTAATATACATTTGTCTTTTGTAGAAATTATAAACCACCAAGATACATTAAATGTTATGAAAAATATGGCCCTTAAATTAAAATTTACACTATTTATTAATTGTTAAACTATGCCTACCAGTCAGATTGACTGGTATGGTTCTTCTAGTGTTAAACCCTAATACTTTTGCCTTTTCCTTTTTTGTAAATGGGAAGAATTTTAACATTATGTACGCTAAAACTGCTTCTTCATCTCCACCCTAACCGTTCAGTGATTTTCTGTGTATAGTTGTAATCTGTGATTTATATGACACGCTAGCCTCAACCATCTATTCATCTGAGTGCCCACAAACCCACATATGTAATGTGGTAATGGTGCAATTTGTCTTGTCGTAGTGGCCCCTTATCAGTTAGAGGGCCTGCACAACAGACAAGCAAGTTGGGCTGCTGACCTCCCTTCAAGAGCTCAGATCGAAACATTACCAATGGACGTAAACAAAAACAGGTTTTGCACGTAAACACCGAACTACTTCACAAAAAGACATGTGACAGGGATCCACTAATTGGAACTCATGTGACTACATTTAGCACTCTGCTGAATTGGTGTTATAAGTATGCCAGGAGAGTCAGATCAGCAGTGAGTACCTACAACTAAGACAGCTCCAACCAATACTTACGGTGGCTCTAGAATAGTAGACACTCACCGTAGCATTCAGTAGCATGTTGTATCTTTGTAATTGGTAGAGTAGTATTTTGGTCATGATTTTCTTTCATTGTCTTGTACTCTTATCTGGTTTTGCCACCACAAGAATTGTTGTGTTTCTTGTTGTTCTTTTATTTGAAAATTAGTGCATGCCAAGAAGGCATTTTTTTATTATAATAAACTGTATTCAAAATTGACTGTTAGTTCTTTTCTGCCGACTGCAGGACACCACAGTTATTGGCAACGAGGATGGGATTTTCATTTTCAAACGAAATGGCCTCCTTGGAGGAACCTCTTCAGTCCTTGGTAGAAACTCTACAACAGATTGAGGCAGCGGTCACAAGGTCAGAAGTTCATCCTCAATCCCCAGCGTTACAAGAAGTAGCTCATAGAGTTAATTCTATTGTGGGTAAATTGAACACTTTGCACGTGGCTCCACTGATGTTTCCATGTCTGTCAAACCATGGTCAAATTATGTTGAACATTTGGGTCAAAATTTACTGGCACATGGGATCCATGACAAAAATTGAAGTCGGGTTTTGTTTTTAGCAACAGTCAGTCCACAGTTGTATTGTTTAATTCAACAATTAAATCCTGAGCAGTCCCCTCATGATCTCTCATTTACCCGTATTAAGGGCTGCCTTTTTGAGTACTTTGACACACAAATACATGTCATCTCTGGCGATTAGACTTTCTTTTCTTGTCAAAAGTCCCCAGGTTAGACATATCGGGAATGGATTATGATGCTCCAGGGTTTCTCTCACGATTTAAATTTTGGTTCACCAACGTTGCCTGCAAGTAGTCTTATGCCTCTTTGTTGATTTGTGATGTGGTGGTGTTTCACGCACCGGACAAGGGTCTTCGGGCTGATATTTTGAAGTTACAAGACCCATTGCTCAACACCTGTCTGCCAAACATTTGTGTGTTTGAACAGTCTCACCGGCTATAATTGACATTTCTTGATCTGGCTGTTTTCATGGCTCACCAGTGGCCTGGCACAGAGCGAGAGTCTCGTCGATCCGTTGGTCCATCCTGTGACAGAAAGTTACTCACCAATGGTCGGAGTGCCCCCAGTGGCGAGCAAGGTGCACAGCTTGCAGCCAAGCAGGCCATATCACCGTGGTGTGTCAGGCTTCACAGAAACATCACGTAGATGCCATACTTCCTGCAGGTGCACAGGCTCATCACAAATCATTACCTCTGGACCTGAAAGCCTCTCATTAAATTGATGGACAAGTATTCTCCATCATTCCCCAGTCATGAACCTGTTTTCTCCTTACCTTGGAGGTCGCGCATGTTCCAGTGATCTTCCAAATTGACATGGCATCATCCGTTTCTATTGTGGATGGTGCCACATACCAACACTTGGGCTTACTGGCTTTACCCCCATACAGTCGCACCTTGCATAGTTTCAGTAATCATTCAATATCAGTCGATGGTGTTTTTCCACACATATGTCTTACAATGATCATAACTTCACTGCTCAGTTTTTGGTGGTCGGTTATCCCGGTACTACTAACATTCTGGGTGTGGACATTTTTGCTTGTCTGCATTTGTCAGTGCAGGACAAGGTACAGACAGTTTCGATCTTCTCCTTGGATACCCTCCTCACCATGTTCCTCAGCAAATACAAAATGTAGTTCTCATCCTCCACACCAGTGCTGAAGAGTTCCACCACGTATGTTCAACTTCTTCCCTCTGCTGCCCCTCAGTCTCCTTTCCTCTAGAGACAGGCTCCAGGTGGAACTTCGCTGCTTACAAGATAAAGGCACCCTCTCTTCTGTTGAGCATAGTCACTGGGCAATGCCTGTAATGATAGTCAAGAAGCCGAATGGTGGTTTACGCATCTGTGGCAGTTTTAAGATCATGGTCTATTCTCAGTCCGTCATTGATGCATATCCTGTCCCATTGGTGGATGACACACTCAAATGCCTTGCGGACTCAACTGTTTTTGCCAAAATTGATTTGCGTGATGCTTATTTGCAGCTGCCGTTGGATGAGGAATCGCAGCAGATCCTAGTCATCAATACCCTGTGTGGCCTTTTCTGGTCCAACTGCCTCCTGTTTGGCTTTGCGAGTGGCCCCACCATTTTCCAACACTTTTTAGAAGCCTCACAAGCCAGGTGCACGGTGTAGCAAATTATCTGTATGATGTTATCATCATTATCGTCCACAGTGGACATTGCGAACAAGCTGGATAGGCTGTTTCAAGTTTTTTTCAAGGCTAGCCTGTGTTGCCAGAAAGAAAAGTGTGACTTTTTTTTACACAAGATGTCAGTTATCTCGGGTCATGATTGATGCCTGCGGCCTACATGCCTCTAAGGTGTATGTTGAAGTGATTCAAAACCTGCCTCCTCCCACCAATGTGAAGCAATTGCAATCCATCTTCAATCAAATCAACTACTATTGGCATTTTATACCCCACGCCTTCAAGATTTCAGCAGCCCTGACCGGGTTATCATGCAAGTGTTCGGGACACAGCATGTGAGCAGGCTGAAGTCAGCTCTCTCCCACCCTCCTTACCTGGCCGCTTATGATCCTTCACTGCCCCTAATTGTCACCGCTGATGCATCAGATTATGGCCTGGGGTCCTCGCAGAATTGGTCAACGGCATTGAGAGGCCAGTGGCTTTCACATCCAAAAAATTGACCGACACTCAGACCAAGTATAGTCAAATTGCAAACAAAGCTTTGGCACTGGTTTTCTCCCTGATGAAATTCTACAATTTTGTGTATGATCATCATTTCACTCTGCAGACTGACCACAAATCTTTGGTTTCTTTGTTTCACTCGGGTGTTGCAGTGCCCACCCAGACAATGCACCGCCTCCAGCATTGGGCGCTCTTCCTGGTGTCGTACAACTTTGATATTGTCTATTGCACCTCTCAACAGCATGCAAATGCCAATTATATGTCCTGGCTGCCTGCCACGACAGACCGTGAGTTGTACGCCTCCCCCTTGGTTTGTTTCCATGTGGAATCAGATGTGGACACAGCTATGGATACACTTCTGTTGGATGCCAATGAAGTCTGGTGGGCCACTGCTCAGGATCAGATGCTGCAAGCTGTCTGCTGCCAAATCACTGTGGGTTGGATGATCAGCCACCGTAGTGTCTGTGATGCAGAGGTCCATCATTTTTGGAATCATCAGCAGTGTCTCTTTTTCTGCAGTGCCATCATCCTTTTGCATAGTGATTCAAACGTTCCCCAGGTGGTCATACCACATACATTGTACTGCTACGTCCTCAACCTCCTTCACAGTGGGCATTGGGGCATTGTCCTCACCAAACAGCTGGCCCGCCAACACCAAACATATCAGGTAGCACCCCTGCACCAGTATTTTTCGTGGTCAGATGTAGCTCCTCTGTGGGAACATCTCCATTTGTATTTTGCAGGGTTATTTCATGGTTCCCAGTGGCTCATTCTGATTGACTCTGGGCTGGGATATCCTTATGGCTCCTGCATGATGAACACCACTTCTGCTGAGACTATCAAAATTCTCCAGTGCCTCTTTGCTGTTGAAAGCCCAAAATGATAGTTACAGATAATGGTCTACAGTTTACTTCAACTGAGTTTAAGCAGTTCTGTACTTCCAATGGAATTTCTCTCATCTGTACTTCCCCATTTCACCTTGTGTCAAATGGCTGGCCAGAACGGTTTGTGTGGACATTCAATACCCATCTCGATAAGCTGCTGAGCTATCACCCACTGGAGGAGTCTGTGCTTTTTTTGGCTACATACTGTTCTGCTCCCCATGCCGGTAAAAAGTCTAGCAGAGATACTTCACAGTCGACCATTCCACTCTCCCTTATCTATCCTTGTTCCTGAGGCATCTCACATTCCTGCCCGCACTGTGGTGCACTCCTTCAATGTCAGTCAGGAGGTGTGGGTGCTCATCTTCTCTCATCCACGGGCACACTGGGTGCCTGCAGTCATCACATCACCAAGCTCTGTGACTGGACACGGACACACACGCGCGCGCGCGCACACACACACACACACACACACACACACACACACTCTCTCTCTCTCTCTCTCTCTCTCTCTCTCTCTCTCTCTCTCTCTCTCTCTGTGGCCACGATGACAGACTGCAAGAAGCAACTGTATATGGTGGGAGAAGCAATCTAGGTGATGGAGGTAAGGAGGAGGCTGGGGCAGGGAAATGGAAAGACAGCAGAGCAGAGGTGAGGGACAGTAATGTGCTGCTTGTGGGAGTGTACAAGGACATGGTGGGGTCAGGATCGGGCAGTTAGGTGCAGTCAGGATATTGGACAGGACCATGAAAGGGGAGAGGGGGGGGGGGAGGGAGGGGTGCATTGGTGGAATAGAGGGCTGTTGGGGCCAGGGTAGGTGATAGGTGTGTGAAGGACAGTGACTAATGAAGGTTGAGGGCAAGGGGTTTATGGGGTGTAGGGTATATTGCAGGGAGAGTTGCCACCTGCACAGTTCAGAAAAGCTAGTGTTGGTAGGAAGGATATATATAGTTGCTACAGTCCTGGGTGGTACTGACTCATAAGGGAAACAGATCCCCTGGGCCTTATCTCTCCAGTCACATGCTCCCTCCCAAAGTCCCATCATCTGACCACAGGGGAGCAATTCCCTTACGAGTCAATACCACCCAGGACTGTAGCAACTGAATCACTTCTCCGCTATAGTTTTAACTACTTTAAATGATCCAGCTGACAGGTGCACATTTGTGTTTTACAGTTCTTTACTTTACTATTAACAACCCCTCAATATTACACAGTTGTATGGTCAGTGCACTATTGTTTAACTTTCAATAAGCCTCATTAATAGGTTGCAGGCAAACATCCACATACTGCGACAATAGTTTACTGTTGAACATTTACAAGCAGTAAAAGCCTAACCACACAATTTGCAATTCTTGTAGAATAATAAGGTATGTATGTAACAGACACTGTCATTGTTTTAACACATGTTCTAATTGTGTTACACTTATTTCACAGATTCATTGTTGTTGATGTAACCAATACAGGTTCCTCGTCTGAAACTCGGCCGTGTACTGACTGTCCTGGGATCAAAAATGAGGCCCTTACATAATCTCACAATAATAGGCAATGAAACTATACATTGTTCAATATTTAATTTACAGAAATTACCATTAAAACTTTACTAATTTGATTGACTGAATACATCGAAAAATTGGTCCTTTTTTAACAGTTTCTTATATTACAAGAGTTAGGCTGAATTATTTGTTTAAATGATGAAATGAACAGATATCATTAGGCAAACAATACTTTTGACAAAACAGTTAATTACTTTAAAATTAATTAAGAACTGGCTTTGGTGATATGTTTTCTAATTGGGGTAAAAAGATTCCTTAAGAATACTATTAGTTGTTCCTCCAAATGTTTACAATTAGTACAGAATTTATATTTGTTTGTAATTCAACAATAGAATTTAAGTTACGAAACTATTACTAACTTCACCGTATAATGAAAGATACTAACCAGGAATAGTCAAAATAATCTAGAAAATCAATTACACACATAAAACTAAGCACAAAATTAGATCAGGTCTATTTAAAACTGAGGGCCAACATTTCTCTTTTATGAAAATGCAGATTACACTCACATATGTGAGCGGTAATTAATAAAAAAAAAAAAAAAAAAAATAGCTAACTGGGCGTTCAATGACTACAAGTGACCCCAGTCAGTGGGTTAAAAATCTACGAAAAAATATTACATAAGAAATCTTATCAAAACTACAGAATGTATATTTTTTCAAATTTAATCTTATATGAACTGGCCATATGAAAATCCCCATACAAACTACACTCCTGGAAATTGAAATAAGAACACCGTGAATTCATTGTCCATGGAAGGGGAAACTTCATTGACACATTCCTGGGGTCAGATACATCACATGATCACACTGACAGAACCACAGGCACATAGACACAGGCAACAGAGCATGCACAATGTCGGCACTAGTACAGTGTATATCCACCTTTCGCAGCAATGCAGGCTGCTATTCTCCCATGGAGACGATCGTAGAGATGCTGGATGTAGTCCTGTGGAACGGCTTGCCATGCCATTTCCACCTGGCGCCTCAGTTGGACCAGCGTTCTTGCTGGACGTGCAGACCGCGTGAGACGACGCTTCATCCAGTCCCAAACATGCTCAATGGGGGACAGATCCGGAGATCTTGCTAGCCAGGGTAGTTGACTTACACCTTCTAGAGCATGTTGGGTGGCACGGGATACATGCGGACGTGCATTGTCCTGTTGGAACAGCAAGTTCCCTTGCCGGTCTAGGAATGGTAGAACGATGGGTTCGATGACGGTTTGGATGTACCGTGCACTATTCCGTGTCCCCTCGACGATCACCAGAGGTGTACGGCCAGTGTAGGAGATCGCTCCCCACACCATGATGCCGGGTGTTGGCCCTGTGTGCCTCGGTCGTATGCAGTCCTGATTGTGGCGCTCACCTGCACGGCGCCAAACACGCATACGACCATCATTGGCACCAAGGCAGAAGCGACTCTCATCGCTGAAGACGACACGTCTCCATTCGTCCCTCCATTCACGCCTGTCGCGACACCACTGAAGGTGGGCTGCACGATGTTGGGGCGTGAGCGGAAGACGGCCTAACGGTGTGCGGGACCGTAGCCCAGCTTCATGGGGACGGTTGCGAATGGTCCTCGCTGATACCCTAGGAGCAACAGTGTCCCTAATTTGCTGGGAAGTGGCGGTGCGGTCCCCTACGGCACTGTGTAGGATCCTACAGTCTTGGCGTGCATCCGTGCGTCGCTGCGGTCCGGTCCCAGGTCGACGGGCACGTGCACCTTCCGCCGACCACTGGCGACAACATCGATGTACTGTGGAGACCTCATGCCCCACGTGTTGAGCAATTCGGCGGTACGTCCACCTGGCCTCCCGCGTGCCCACAATACGCCCTCGCTCAAAGTCTGTCAACTGCACATACGGTTCACGTCCACGCTGTCGCGGCATGCTACCAGTGTTAAAGACTGCGATGGAGCTCCGTATGCCACAGCAAACTGGCTGACACTGACGGCAGCGGTGCACAAATGCTGCGCAGCTAGCGCCATTCGACGGCCAACACCGCAGTTCCTAGTGTGTCCGCTGTGCCGTGCGTGTGATCATTGCTTGTACAGCCCTCTCGCAGTGTCCGGAGCAAGTATGGTGGGTCTGACACACCGGTGTCAATGTGTTCTTTTTTCCATTTCCAGGAGTGTATTTACATAGAATGTATTGTCAAATGTCACAAAATCTCCCCAAGTTATACTTTTAACAAAAATTATGCATCTTCATCATAAGTGATGTTCTTTTTTGGGTAAACAAGGATTACATTCAAAGATCTGTATCACTTAATACAAGTCCTGTCTTGCTTAAAAGAATAAATCCTCATTGGCTGCAAAAAGTTAAATTACACTGCACACTGCAGTTCACTTTTTAGACAAAATTTTTCTTGCTCATAGGTTTGACCTGTTGCCTCAGTCAGAAACTGATGAGCCTCTCACAGAAGTAGATGTAGACAGGGCTCAACAAGCTTTCAGCAGCAAATTGATTAAGAATGTAGGGAAGTCTGCAAAGAGAAAGAAAGTCTTGTTGCTAGGTAGTTCGCATGCTAGGGGTGTGGGCCAACTTCTGCAGGATGAATTAGGGTTGGATTACTAGGTCACAAGTTTTTTCAAACCTAGTGCTGAACTTGGGCAGGTTACAGAGGATTTAGGTTCACTATGTAAAGGTTTTACTAAGGAAGACACCGTGGTTATTGTGGGTGGGCCGGGCAACAGTATTGACAGAGATCCGGGGTACAGCATAAAGTGTGACCTGGCAAAGATTGCATTGGCATCGAATCATACCAGTGTTGGGTTTGTGTCGGTTCTGGAGCGCCACGACCGACCTCATTTGACCTCTTCTGTCAGGAGAGTTAATTTGGAGTTGGAACGGCTACTTGGATCTGGTGCAGGGTCACACTTTGGTGTGGTTCCTGTTGATTCACTCTGTAGGTGGGACTATACTAGACATGGCCTACACCTCAACAGGAAAGGGAAGGGTAAACTGGCTGGGCTGATAGCAGGAAATTTAAAGGGGGGAGGAACTACACCTCATGGTGGAAACTCTTTTTTAGTGTAAGATCAGTGTCCAGTGGGAAACTCAGCCAGGCAAGTACTAAAGATGTTAAAAAAGTTCAAGATACTCACAAAAGTAAAGTGAAAAATAATGTTAGTATATTTCATCAAAATATTGGGGGATTGAAGAATAAAAGTACTAAAGATGTTAAAAAAGTTCAAGATACTCACAAAGTAAAGTGAAAAATACTGTTAGTATATTTCATCAAAATATTGGGGGATTGAAGAATAAAATTGATGAGCTTCTGCTTTGTTTAGAAGATATAGAAACCAAGAATGTAATACGAGGGTCAGTCAAAAGGTAATGCCTCCTATTTTTTTTTCTACGTTTAATTGTCAGGAAATTTAAATGCAATTACATAGGTTGAAAACCACAACATTGAGGATCATTTTGTCATTTTTCAATGTAATCTCCGCCCATCTCTACAGTTTTGGTCCATCTTTAACAAGGGCATGTATCCCAGCACGGTAAAAATCACAGCTCTGCTTCCTAAGCCATTGACGCACGAATGTTTTGACGGTCTCCTCATCTTCAAAATGAATCCCACGATGAGCTTCTTTTAGTGGCCCAAACAGATGGAAGTCTGATGGTGCCAGGTCAGGGCTGTATGGGGGATGAGGCAAAACTTCCCATCCAATTTTGACAATCTCGTCAGAGGTGTGACGACTGGTGTGTGGTCTTGCATTGTCATGCAAAAGAAGAACATCTGCCATTGATTTTGTTGGGCGAACTCGCTGAAGACGTGCTTTAGTTTTTTGAGGGTTGTGACGTATTGAACAGAATTTATTGTACATCCCTGCTCCAAAAAATCAACCAGAATCACACCCTCTGTATCCCAGAAAACTGTTGCCATAACTTTCCCTGCCGATCGCACAGTTTTGAATTTTTTCTTCCTCGGCGAGCTTGTGTGACGCCACTCCATTGACTGCCTCTTTGATTCGGGTTCAAAAAAATGCACCCATGTTTCGTCCCCGGTCACAATTTTTTTCAGAAACTCATCTCCCTCCAAACGGAAGCGCTGCAAGTGTTGGGAGGCTATTGTTTTCCTTGCCTCTTTATTCTGATCGGTTAACATTCTTGGAACCCACCGTGCACAAACTTTTGAGTACCCCAATTGTTTAATAATCGTGATCACACTGCCTTTACTAAGAGAAATAATGTGACACACTTCATCTGCAGTCACCTGACGGTCACCACGAATGATGTCATCAACTTGCTGAATGTTGTGTGGAGTCACTGCACTCACCGGCCTGCCGCTCCGCTTTTCGTCAGTCAACGGTGTTTGCCCTTCAGCTTCCTTACAACGACGAACCCATCGTCTAACAGTGCTGACATCCACTGTCACAACACCATACACCTTCTTCAGTCTTTCATGAATGCGTATGGGGGTTTCACCTTCTGCATTCAAGAATTCAATCACACAACGCTGTCTCAAACGAACATCAATGTCGACCATCTTACAAACTTCTGCTGTGCTGCCACCTGTTGACACAGAAAGTTACTACTGCAGTGGATTGCAGAAGAAGGTTTGAGGAATGGCGCCAAATTCAAATTTTTCACTTAACTTAATTTTTTTAAGTAGAAAAAAAATGGGAGGCATTACTTTTTGACCGACCCTCGTAGATATACTATGCCTGTCTGAGCATCACATTGTCACTGATATGCAAAATGTTAGCATCAATGGGTACAAATTAGCTGCACATGTAAGTAGAGATAATATGGTGAGAGGAGGAGTTGCCATATATGTCAAAAGCTTCCACAGTGCAAAAAATTTAGAAACTAAAAAATGTTGTGTAGAGCAACATATGGAAGCATGTGCCACTGAACTTAAACTAAATGATGGCACTTTCATAATTGTAACAGTGTATAGGTCCCCCTCAGGGAATTTCCAGCTATTTCTAGAAAACTTGGATGCTTTGTTGTGCTATCTGTCAGACAGGGGGAAGCAAATTATCATTTGTGGGGATTTCAATGTTGATTCCCTGAAAGAGTGTAATAGGAAGAATGACCTTTTAGTATTACTCAGTTCTTTCAATTTGAGCTCCGTCATTGATTTTCCTACTCGGATAACAAAGAACAGCAGTACATTGATAGATAACTTTTTTATAGACCAAGATAAGTTTAAGGACATAAATGCTTATCCTGTTGAGAATGGTCTTTCAGATCATAGTGCACAGCTTGTTACAGTACATGACATAGCTCCATGCAGTATAATAAATCAGACTTTCAAAGCAGTGCGTTCAATTAACAATATAAATATTGCAAACTTTAGGGAAAGCCTACAGCAGCTAGACTGGGATGAAGTGTATAAGGAACCCGATGCAAACTTGAAATATAACTTATTTCACAATACATTTTTAAGGGTATTTGAAAATTGTTTTCCCAAGAAAATAGTTAAACATAATTCCAAGAAAACATATAAAAAACCTTGGCTAACTAAAGGAATAAGAATATCTTGCAACCGTAAAAGAGAACTGTATCTAACTGCAAGAGGGAGTACTGACCCTGAAATTGTTCAATATTATAAAAACTATTGTGCGGTACTAAGAAAAGTTATTAAAAAGTCCAGAAGCATGTGTATCATGTCTGAGATCAGTAACTCTGATAATAAAATTAAAGCAATTTGGAATATTATTGAAAGGGAAACAGGGAAACCAAGAGCACAGGAAGACTTTAGTGCAATAAAACTGAATGACAAGTGCACTAACAAACAATCAGAAATTGAAAATATTTTGAATAATCATTTTTTAAATGTTGTGGAGAAAATAGGATCTAGATCTTCACTAGAAGAGGCAAGGCTATAATATAGAAGAGGCCATACCTGCGCAGTTTGAAACAACTGTAATTCCACCAACCTCTCCCTCTGAAATCAGTAAAATAATAAACTCACTGAAAAGTAAAAGCTCTTACGGAATTGATGGCATTTCCAGCAAGATACTTAAAGCTTTTTCCCCACAGATAAGTAGGATTCTCAGCCACGTATGTAATAGCTCTTTGGAGCAGGGTGTTTTCCCTGATAGACTGAAATATGCCATTGTAAAACCATTGCATTAAAAGGGGGATACGTCGGATGTCAACAACTACCGCCCAATCTCTCTTCTGACAGCTCTATCAAAAATTTTTGAGAAAGTAATGTATTCAAGAGTAGCCTCCCATATTTGTAAAAATAAAGTACTAACAAAATGTCAGTTTGGTTTTCAGAAAGGCTTTTCAACAGAAAATGCTATATATGCTTTCACTGATCAAATATTAAATGCTCTGAATAACCGGACATCACCCATTGGTATTTTTTGTGATCTCTCAAAGGCCTTTGATTGTGTAAATCATGGAATTCTTTTAGATAAGCTAAATCATTATGGTTTGAGTGGGGCAGTGCACAAATGGTTTAATTCATACTTAACTGGAAGAATGCAGAAAGTTGAAATAAGTGGTTCGTGTAATGTTAAAACAACAGCTGATTCCTCAAACTGGGGTGCTATCAAGCACGGGGTCCCACAGGGTTCGGTCTTAGGTCCTTTACTGTTCTTGATATACATTAATGACTTACCATTCCACATTGATGAAGATGCAAAGTTAGTTCTTTTTGCTGATGATACAAGTATAGTAATAACATCCAAAAACCAAGAACTAAGTGATGTAATTGTAAATGATGTTTTTCACAAAATTATTAAGTGGTTCTCAGCAAATGGACTCTCTTTAAATTTTGATAAAACACAGTATATACAGTTCCGTACAGTAAATGGCACAACTCCAGTAATAAATATAGAATTTGAACAGAAGTCTGTAGCTAAGGTAGAATTTTCAAAATTTTTAGGTGTGTCCATTGATGAGAGGTTAAACTGGAAGCAACACATTGATGGTCTGCTGAAACGCCTTAGTTCAGCTACGTATGCTATTAGGGTTATTGCAAATTTTGGTGATAAGAATCTCAGTAAATTAGCTTACTATGCCTACTTTCATTCACTGCTTTCGTATGGCATCATATTCTGGGGTAATTCATCGTTGAGTAGAAAAGTATTCATTGCACAAAAACGTGTAATCAGAATAATTGCTGGAGCCCACCCACGGTCATCCTGCAGACATCTATTTAAGGATCTAGGGATCCTCACAGTAACCTCACAGTATATATATTCCCTTATGAAATTTGTTGATAATAATCCAACCCAATTCAAAAGTAATAGCAGTGTGCATACCTATAACACCAGGAGAAAGGATGATCTTCAGTATGCAGGGTTAAATCTGACTTTGGCACAGAAAGGGGTAAATTATGCTGCCACAAAAGTCTTTGGGCACCTACCAAACAGCTTCAAAAGCCTGACAGATAGCCAACTAACATTTAAAAATAAATTAAAAGAATTTCTAGATGACAACTCCTTCTACTCATTGGCTGAATTTTTAGATATAAACTAAGTAAAAAAAAAAAATAAATAAATAAATAAATAAATAAAAATAAAAAATAAAACTTAATCATTAGTGTCATGCAATATTTTGTGTAATGTAATTTCTCGTACAGACATCTTTTATTAACCTGACACGTTCCACATCATTACGAAGTGTCGTATTCATGATCTATGGAACAAGTATTAATCTAATCTAATCACAAACCCTTTCACACTTTTAATGAACTTTAACACACTTTCTCACTACGTTGTCCATGCCTTCAACAGGTCCAAGTCGCAGTTAGCAAGGAAATGCCCTGCTATTAGTTCCCATGGAGGTGGTTCTCCTCCACCACAGTACATGAAAAAATTAGATAAAATATCCTACTTTCGTACACTCACTTTTACTTCTGAATAAAAGGAACAATTTTTTTTAACACTTACGGCAAATACCTCCCCCCATAAACCATGGACCTTGTGGTGGGGAGGCTTGCGTGCCTCAGCGATACAGATAGCCGTACCGTAGGTGCAACCACAACGGAGGGGTATCTGTTGAGAGGCCAGACAAACGTGTGGGTCCTGAAGAGGGGCAGCGGCCTTTTCAGTAGTTGCAGGGGCAACAGTCTGGATGACTGCCTGATCTGGCCTTGTAACACTAACCAAAATGGCCTTGCTGTTCTGGTACTGTGAACGGCTGAAAGCAAGGGGAAACTACAGCTGTAATTTTTCCCGAGGGCATGCAGCTTTACTGTATGATTAAATGATGATGGCGTCCTCTTGCATAACATATTTCCCCATTCGGATCTCCGGGTGGGGACTACTCAAGAGGATGTCATTATCAGGAGAAAGAAAACTGGTGTTCTACGGATCGGAGAGTGGAATGTCACATCCCTTAATCGGGCAGGTAGGTTAGAAAATTTAAAAAGGGAAATGGATAGGTTAAAGTTAAATATAGTGGGAATTAGTGAAGTTCGATGGCAGGAGGAACAAGACTTCTGGTCAGGTGACTACAGGATTATAAACACAAAATCAAATAGGGGTAATGCAGGAGTAGGTTTAATAATGAATAGGAAAATAGCGGGTAAGCTACTACAAACAGCATAGTGAACGCACCTACTACGGTAGTACAAGTTTATATGACAATTAGCTCTGCAGATGACGAAGAAATTGAAGAAATGTATGATCAAATAAAAGAAATTATTCAGATAGTGAAGGGTGACGAAAATTTAATAGTCATTGGTGACTGGAATTCGGTAGGAGGAAAAAGGAGAGAAGGAAATGTAGAAGGTGAATATGGACTGGGGCAAAGAAATGAAAGAGGAAGCCGCCTGGTAGAATTTTGCACAGAGCACAACTTAATCATAGCTAACACTTGGTTCAAGAATCATAAAAGAAGGCTGTATACATGGAAGAAGCCTGGAGATACTGACAGGTTTCAGACAGATTATATAATGGTAAGACAGAGATTTAGGAACCAGGTTTTAAATTGTAAGACATTTTCAGGGGCAGATGTGGACTCAATCTATTGGTTATGACCTGTAGATTAAAACTAAAGAAACTGCAAAAATGTGGGAATTTAAGGAGATGGGAACTGGATAAACTAAAAGAACTGGAGGTTGTACATAGTTTCAGGGAAAGCATAAGGGAGCAATTGACAGGAATGGGGGAAAGAAATACAGTAGAAGAAGAATGGGTTGCTTTGAGGGATGAAATAGTGAAGGCTGCAGAGGATCAAGAAGGTAAAAAGACGAGGGCTATTAGATATCCTTGGGTAACAGAAGAAATATTGAATTTAATTGATGAAAGGAGAAAATATAAAAATGCAGTAAATGAAGCAGACAAAAAGGAATACAGATGTCTCAAAAATGAGATTGACAGGAAGTGCAAAATGGCTAAGCAGGCATGGCTAGAGGACAAATGTAAGGATGTAGAGGCTAATCTCACTAGGGGTAAGATAAATACTGCCTACATGAAAATTAAAGATACCTTTGGAGAAAAGAGAACCACTTATATGAACATCAAGAGCTCAGATGGAAACCCAGTTCTAAGCAAAGAAGGGAAAGCAGAAAGGTGGAAGGAGTATATAGAGGGTCTATACAAGGGCTACGTACTTGACGACAGTATTATGGAAATGGAAGATGATGTAGATGAAGATGAAATGGGAGATACGATACTGCCTGAAGAGTTTAAAAGAGCACTGAAAGACCTGAGTCGAAACAAGGCCCCAGGAGTAGACAACATTCCATTGGAACTACTGATGGCCTTGGTAGAGCCAGTCCTGACAAAACTCTACCATCTGGTGAGCAAGATGTATGAGACAGGCGAAATACCCTCAGACTTCAAGAAGAATTTAATAATTCCAATCCCAAGGAAAGCAGCTGTTGAGAGATGTGAAAATTACTGAACTATCAGTTTAATAAGTCACAGCAGCAAAATACTAATGTGAATTCTTTACAGACGAAAGGAAAAACTAGTAGAAGCTGACCTTGGGGAAGATCAGTTTGGATTCCGTAGAAATGTTGGAACACGTGAGGCAATACTGACCCTATGACTTAACTTACAAGCTAGATTAAGGAAGGGCAAACCTACGTTTCTAGCATTTGTAGACTTAGAGAAAGTGTTTGACAATGTTGACTGGAATACTCTCTCTCAAATTCTGAAGGTGGCAGGGGTAAAATACAGGGAGCGAAAGGCTATTCACAATTTGTACAGAAACCAGATGGCAGTTATAAGAGTCGAGGGACATGAAAGGGAAGCAGTGGTTGGGAAGGGAGTGAGACAGGGTTGTAGTCTCTCCCTGATGTTATTCAATCTGTATATTGAGCAAGCAGTGAAGAAAACAAAAGAAAAATTCAGAGTAGATATTAAAATCCATGGAGAAGAAATAAAAACTTTGAGGTTCGCCGATGACATCGCAATTCTGTCAGAGACAGCAAAGGACTTGGAAGAGTAGTTGAATGGAATGGATAGTGTCTTGAGAGGAGGATATAAGATGAACATCAACAAAAGCAAAACAAGGATAATGGAATGTAGTCGAATTAAGTCGGGTGATGCTGAGGGAATTAGATTAGGAAATGAGACACTTAAAGTAGTAAAGGAGTTTTGCTATTTGGGTAGCAAAATAACTGATGATGGTTGAAGTAGATAGGATAAAAAGTGTAGACTGGCAATGGCAACGAAAGCATTTATGAAGAAGAGAAATTTGTTAACATTGAGTATAGATTTAAGTGTCAGGAAGTCATTTCTGAAAGTATTTGTACTGAGTGTTGCCATGTATGGAAGTGAAATGTGGACAATAAATAGTTTGGACAAGAAGAGAATAGAAGCTTTTGAAATGTGGTGCTACAGAAGAATGCTGAAGATTAGATGGGTAGATCACATAACTAATGAGGAAGTATTGAACAGGATTGGGGAGAAGAGAAGTTTGTGGCACAACTTGACCAGGAGAAGGGATCCGTTGGTAGGACATGTTCCAAGACATCAAGGGATCACCAATTTAGTATTGGAGGGCAGCGTGGAGGGTAAAAATCGTAGAGGGAGTCCAAGAGATGACTACACTAAGCAGATTCAGAAGGATGTAGGTTGCAGTAGGTACTGGGAGATGAAGAAGCTTGCACAGGATAGGGTAGCATGGAGAGCTGCATCAAACCAGTCTCAGGACTGAAGACAACACAACAACACATGGCAAATAATGGGCATTACTTCATAAATAGAAACATTACACAGTCCTCATGACGTCACAATAATTAGCAATAACGTTGACTGTAATAGGGAAGGTGGTAACTAAAAAAATTTGAAATCAAGTGCACATAGCACTACAAAACATTACTCTAAGTCATAAATGTATCTGAAAATGGTTAAAATTGAAAGATTTGGGTCTCTTTCCCATTTGAAAAATAGCAAAAACTTAAGTACAGTAGCTTAAATTTAATAATCATTGCATTATGAAAAAAGAATAGAGTCACCATCACTTAGCTTAATTACTATTCAAATCAAAATTAAGGGGATGGAAGTTGTATGTACCAAATCATAGCCGCACTTGTCTAATCAACTCTGATCCCTACTCTCATTCAGTCAGAAAATTACACCCTCACAAAATCACAAAATGTTACCAAATAGTTGGCCTGTCAGTATATTCACATCAGGCTAGCACCACAGTTATTAGTTAATCAGCAAAATTACTTTTGTTCATCCCAGTATTACCATATTAAGCTCATAATTCCTCATAACACAAACAGAAGTTTTCAGATAACCTATAGATCCAATGATGTATGATTATATAACGTGTGCCTCACTAAAATATTTTGCTCTTCCTTTTAAGCTCTCATTCACAGCTGCAGTGTCATGAATTGCACAATATACACAGTACCCAATGTTGCCTAGTTCAAAATTTAGATCCTCAGTAGAGTTACACCACATTTGTTTGTATATAGTTAACTTTTTCATTACTCAGTCATGTCTGTCAGCTCCACTAATAAATACACAGCTGCTCTGCTTATCCAATGCAAAATTGGTTCCTCTGAAAAACACTCCATAGTAACAGATCCTTATGCTAAGCGAACTTAACCCTCATTACCGATCAGACAAAATTATCTCTTAGAAAAACTATTAGTGCACTGTATTCCATCAAATTGCTTAAGATTATAGCCTGAAGGGCAATCTACTTACAAATCTTGCTTATTCTTTCCACACATTACTCCAGGCAACTATGTTTAAAGTTGTAATTCCTTAATTGCCATATATGTCAAAAGCTTCCACAGTGCAAAAAATTTAGAAACTAAAAATTTTTGTGTAGAACAACATATGGAAGCATGTGCCATTGAACTAAAACTAAATGATGGCACTTTCATAATTGTAACAGTGTATAGGTCCCCCTCAGGGAATTTCCAGCTATTTCTAGAAACTTGGATGCTTTGTTGCGCTATCTGTCAGACAGGGGGAAGCAAATTATCATTTGTGGGGATTTCAGTGTTGAGTCCCTGAAAGAGTGTAATAGGAAGAATGACCTTGTAGTATTACTCAGTTCTTTCAATTTGAGCTCCGTCATTGATTTTCCTACTTGGATAACAAAGAACAGCAGGACATTGATAGATAACTTTTTTATAGACCAAGATAAGTTTAAGGACATAAATGCTTATCCTGTTGAGAATGGTCTTTCAGATCATGGTGCACAGCTAGTTACAGTACATGACATAGCTCCATGCAGTGTATCAAATCAGAATTTCAAAGCAGTACATTCAATTAACAATATAAATACTGCAAACTGTAGGGAAAGCCTAAAGCAGCTAGACTGGGATGAAGTGTGTATGGAACCCGATGCAAACTTCAAATATAACCTATTTCACGATACATTGTTTTCCAAAGAAAATACTTAAACATAATTCTAAGTAAACATATAAAAAACCTTGGCTAACTAAAGGAATAAGAATATCTTGCAACCGTAAAAGATAACTGTATCTAACAGCAAGAGGGAGTACTGACCCTGAAATTGTTCACTATTATAAAAACTATTGTGCGGTACTAAGAAAAGTTATTAAAAAGTCCAGAAGCATGTGTATCATGTCTGAGATCAGTAACTCTGATAATAAAATTAAAGCAATTTGGAATATTATTGAAAGGGAAACAGAGCAACCAAGAGCACAGGAAGACTTTAGTGCCATAAAACTGAATAACAAGTGTACTAACAAACAATCAGTAATTGGAAATATTTTCAATAATCATTTTTTAAATGTTGTGGAGAAAATAGGATCTAGATCTTCACTAGAAGAGGCAAGGCTTCTAATAGAAGAGGCCATACCTGTGCAGTTTGAAACAACTGTATTTCTACCAACCTCTCCCTCTCAAATCAGTAAAATAATAAACTCACTGAAAAGTAAAAGCTCTTACGGAATTGATGGCATGTCCAGCAAGATACTTAAAGCTTTTTCCCCACAGATAAGTAGGATTCTCAGCCACGTATGTAATAGCTCTTTGGAGCAGGGTGTTAGCCCCGATAGACTGAAATATGCCATTGTAAAAAAATTGCGTAAAAAGAGGGATACGTCGGATGTCAACAACTATCACCCAATCTCTCTTCTGACAGCTCTTTCAAAAATTTTTGAGACAGTAATGTATTCAAGAGTAGCCTCCCATATTTGTAAAAATAAAGTACTAACAAAATATCAGTTTGGTTTTCAGAAAGGCTTTTCAACAGAAAATGCTATATACGCTTTCACTGATCAAATATTAAATGCTCTGAATAACCGGACATCACCAATTGGTATTTTTTGTGATCTCTCAAAGGCCTTTGATTGTGTAAATCATCGAATTCTTTTAGATAAGCTAAATCATTATGGTTTGAGGGGGACAGTGCTCAAATGGTTTAATTCATACTTAACTGGTAGAACACAGAAATTTGAAATAAGTGGTTCATGTTATGTTAAAACAATAGCTGATTCCTCAAACTGGGGAGGGGGGGGGGGGGGGGGGGGGCTAATCAAGTATGGGGTCCCACAGGTTTTGGTCTTAGGTCCTTTACTGTTCTTGATATACATTAATGACTTACCATTCCATATTGATGAAGATGCAAAGTTAGTTCTTTTTGCTGATGATACAAGTATAGTAATAACATCCAAAAACCAAGAACTAAGTGATGTAATTGTAAATGATGTTTTTCACAAAATTATTAAGTGGTTCTCAGCAAACGGACTCTCTTTAAATTTTGATAAAACACAGTATATACAGTTCCGTACAGTACATGGCACAACTCCAGTAATAAATATAGACTTTGAACAGAAGTCTGTAGCTAAGGTAGAATTTTCAAAATTTTTAGGTGCGTCCATTGATGAGAGGTTAAACTGGAAGCAACACATTGATGGTCTGCTGAAACGTCTGATTTCAACTACGTATGCTATTAGGGTTATTGCAAATTTTGGTGATAAGAATCTCAGTAAATTAGCTTACTATGCCTACTTTCATTCACTGCTTTTGTATGGCATCATATTCTGGGGTAATTCATCGTTGAGTAGAAAAGTATTCATTGCTCAAAAACGTGTAATCAGAATAATTGCTGGAGCCCACCCACGGTCATCCTGCAGACATCTATTTAAGGATCTAGGGATCTCCACAGTAAATATATTCACTTATGAAATTTGTTGTTAATAATCCAACCCAGTTCAAAAGTAATAGTAGTGTGCATAGCTATAACACCAGGAGAAAGGATGATCTTCACTATGCAGGGTTAAATCTGACTTTGGCACAGAAAGGGGTAAATTATGCTGCCACAAAAGTCTTTGGTCACCTACCAAACAGCATCAAAAGCCTGACAGATAGTCAACCAACATTTAAAAATAAATTAAAAGAATTTCTAGACGACAACTCCTTCTACTCATTGGCTGAATTTTTAGATATAAATTAAGGGAGGGAAAAAAAAAAAAAACTAACTTAAACATTAGTGTCATGCAATATTTTGTGTAATGTAATATCGTGTACAGACATTTTTCATTAACCTGACACGTTCCACATCATTACGAAGTGTCGTATTCATGATCTATGGAACAAGTATTAATCTAATCTAATCTAATCTGTTAGACAATGACACATTTCTATAGGTAGATATTTATCTCCATATACTGAATGCACTGAACACAAAGAACTTCTATTGTACCACAATTAATATTAAGATCTAGTATTTAAAATGGGTTTTAATGCATATTGTCTCTGATGCTGCTTCAAATTCTACTGATTTCACACATGAGCTGATTACTTCAGATGTTAATTATAGTTTTCAGGTAATCTGCACCTTTTCTTCCTCATATACTGACACCTTTTATTTTCTGTTCACCTTACCTCTTTGTTTGACAGAAATTCTTTAATCATGGTACCAATTTACTTTCTTCCCTCTTCCCACTCCATTACTTCTTACTAACACAACACACACAGCACTGGAAAACTTTTTCTAACATATCCCTATACTAAAGTAACCTATTGTACAAAATCACATGAAAGTAGAAGATAGAATGTTTCTGATTCACTTGTAAACTACAGATAGGAAAGTAGAAGAGTTTGACTGCCTCAGGAAATATGAAAAATGAGACAGACAGCTGGGGTAAGCATTATAGCCATGTAATGAATCCAACACAGAACGTTGAAGTCCCTACTTGATACTTACTCAAGAAATTAGTCCCAAATATTACATCAATGCAGAGATTTTGAATCATCAATAAATTGCACTCAAATGGCTGTCCTGCCAATTCCACAGTTGTTTCCAGAGTTGTTTCACACTCCTTGATAGCTTACCAGTAGCACAAATAATTTTTATTCCAGAAACATGCATAACTACTGTACCCTCTGTGTTCTTAATAGATTCAAAAAATGCTTGTGAAATACCATTCAAATTACTACCACTGTCTAGAAAACACTTAACATCTATGCCTTGTGCACTTGCTATTATTACAGGGTACCACACTTCCTTTTTACTCAGCATGTAATCTTCTTCATACAACAAATCCTCATTAAGGGGAGACAGAAGGCAAGTGGGCTTCAAAAATTCAATTTTTAGATTTTAGCATATTTGAAATGCCTGGTCTTTCCTGCGTCAAACAGCTTTTGTTTTATACAAATATGACAATTTTGTCGTGGGGATGATGGTTTTCCTGACACTCTGTGCAATCTGGCATTTAAATGCCACACCTTCCATTTTGTGCCTTGCAGAGATAAAGCACAGCATTTAATTAAATGAAATGAAATTAAATTAAATCCATATTTAGAGACCTTAGTAAAGATACCTTGTTGAAGAAATGACTTCATGGGAAAACCCAAAATTTAAATTAATGTGTGAATTCTGTTGTTTGGAACCGGTTACCAAAAACTGTATTTGTCCAGCTTACAAACCTCAAATTTGGTGTTTATGATGCTATTTTATGCTTCAATGATGATGTAATTAGAAACTGGATGTTTTAGAATTATTAGGCATAAAATCTAGTGGAAATACTGCAAATCCTTGGTGCAAATAGATAAAGAGAGAATCTACAAAGCAGATATTGCTAATTTAAAATGCACAAAAGAAGCTGTCTGTACATACATAGATTTCAGCACCAAGAAAGATACATGTGTACACTAATAGGTACAAAGGCTGACTGGAACATTAACGCGGCAGCTCGTCAGAGCAATTAGAGTTCAAAGATCATGCTTTACATGGTCGATGCGACCTATCGATGCCACAACTATACTAGAATCGCAATATCAAATTTAAAATGGATTTTTCACAAAACTACATTTTTTAACTCTCATGTACCATTATTTGATAAACTAATGGGTTTAGAAACATGAAAATTGGTCAATCTGTACTGCAGATAGTAATAAGTTATTACAAGTAAATTGAGAACCACAAAACAATCAGAAACTGTTTTATAATAATTAATGTACAAAGAAGTTAAATTTTACTAGCGAAAGAATAAAAATTTTTTCTTCATTTTACTTGTCAATTGAGGCATATATGTTATATACATGCAGCATAAATTTCATTGTTTTATCAATTACAGTTCTTTTAAAAGTGTACATATTCAAAGGGTGAAATAGCATTGGCAGAATAGGGATACAAATTGCCTTCCATCTCCCCTTAATCTCTTCCCTGGAAAAGCTATCATCCTGCTTACCAAAATGATTATCAGACCCACTATCACTTTCTCTATACTTTAGATTTTGTACCACTTCCATCTTTTTCTCTATTTCAGTCAATTTTGCATCTACATTTTTATTTACTTTTACCAGTTTCTCCTCTACAGCCACTGCACACTTGGTTTCTACCTCTGCTTCAAAATCATTTTTAACCTGATCAATTTGGTTCTCAAGTTTAACCCTACTTTCAGCACATTGTTTCTCGAAAACTTCCACCTTCCTACTATTGTCATCACAAAGTTTCTCTCTCTCTTCTACACATGTAATACTCACTAATATTAATTTCTCTTTAGTATTCTGCTCTACTCTCTTTATCTTTTCATCAGAATCTTTAACTACCTCTTCAACATTCTTATTATTTCTGAAAGATTAGAGCTGACTACCTTAATCTCCTTTTTAATTTCTTTCTTCAGTTCATCCTTTAAGTTAACCATGTCAGTTCTCTTTGCTATCAGTTTTCAGTTTTCTTTTCCACCATGCTAATGTCTTTTTTTAGTACACATACTATTCAAACCACTTATAATTTGCATTAGCATTACTTCCACTTTTCCATCTGCCATAAACTTTTGCTCTTGCTGACTTTCGCTACTAGATTCTTCCTCCTTAACCTTAACTATCTCATCCACTACAGTACTGTTTTCATCCATTTCACTCTTTACAATAGCACTGTCATCCCCATCATTCAAAGTTACATTCATGTTTGGTTTATAATCACTACCGTCTACAGAACCAGTCCCACTCTGATCTTTCTGTTTATTTAACAACTTAACCTCTACAGCTTTGTTCTCAGTCACACTGTCTTATTTGTTAAGACTCATTGTGTATCACTTATAATAAATAAACTTTTGCTATGAAATTACCTTATTCTCATTCACTCTCCTCCTTCTGCTGCTCTGCTGCTGCTGCTGCTGCTGTGGTTGTCACCTCAGTCTGCACAGCTGCGGCAAGTTGTAATTCTCTTGGTGAGGCTTCTTGTTTATCTTCAGTTGGCTGTGTCCATCTGCATGCTGATTGGCTGCTCCTGTACTCAATTCCTGCTTCCGAACCCACTTGCTGATCGACTGCTGTCACAATGTGAACATGAAACCCAAGCACACATTGGTTGTAGCATCTCCTCCATTTAAATCACTGTAAACTGCTCAAGTTCACACTTCACTGCCAATGTTCATGAGTCCTTGTTTATTGTGCCATACAACAGCCTTCACCTGGGACACCACATTTGACATTTGCCTGCTTTATTTCCTCGTTAATTATCCTTGGTGTTGATGTCCTGCATTGCTACACTGGCTGAAAAATGGAGTGTGGAAGTACAACATTGAGTATTTTAAATGGTGAAGCCAACAGGTGCACATTTACGTTTCACAGTTCTTTACTTTCTCTGTTCACAACCCCCCAATATTACACAGTTATATGGTCAGTGCACTATTGTTTAACTTTTGTGAGCCTAATTAATAGGTTGCAGGAAAACATCCACATACTGCTACAATAGTTTACTGTTGAACATCTGCAAGCAGTAAAAGCCTAATCACACCATTTACAGTTCTTGTAGAATAATAAGGTACGTATGAAAATGACACTGTCATTGTTTTAACACACAGCCTAATTGTGTTACACTTATTTCACGAATGCCTTGTTGTTGATCTAACCAATACAGGTTACTCGTCTGAAACTTGGCTGTGGACTGACTTGTCTTGGGACCAAAAATCGGGCCCTCCTATACATCCTCACAATAATAGGCAATGAAACTATACATTGTTTGATGTTTAATTTACAGAAATTACAATTAAAACTCATTTGATTAGCTGAATATATCAAAAAATTGGTTCTTTTTAACAGTTTGTTGTATTACAAGAGCTAGGCTGAATTATTTGTTTAAATGATGAAATTAACAGATATTGTTAGGCAAACATTACTTTTGACAAAACAGTTAATTACTTTGGAATTAATTAAGACCTGGCTTTGCTAACATGTTTTTAAATAGAGCCAAATAGATTCTTTAAGAATACTATTAATTGTTACTCCATATGTTTCCTATTAGTACAGAATTTCACCCTATAGCAAAAGATTCCAACTAGTAACAGTCAAAATTAATTAGAAAAGCAATTATATAAATAAAACTAAAATTAGATCTAATGTTATTAGGCATAAAATCTAGTGGAAATACTGCAAAATCCTTGGTGCAAATAGATAAAGAGAGAATCTGCAAAGCAGATACTGCTAATTTAAAATGCACAAAAGAAGCTGTCTATACATACATCGATTTCAGCACCAAGAAAGATACATGTGTACACTAAAAGGTACAAAGGCTGACTGGAACATTAACATGGCAGCTCGTCAGAGCAGTTAGAATTCAAAGATCATGCTTTACGTGGTCAATGTGACCTATCGATGCCACAACTATACTAGAATTGCAATATTAAACTTTAAATGGATTTTTCACAAAACTACATTGTTTAAAATGAGGGCCAACCTTTCTATTTTATGAAAATGCAAATTATACTCATGTATGTGAATGGTAATTAGTTAAAAGTGAAAAACGAATTTAAGCAGGCAGACGGCAAAACAAGAGGGAAAGTAAAAGTATCCTAGCTTCCTTCATCACAAGCAGAAACTGTCACTAAACATCACAGACAAGTGGTGCCCTCACTACATTTGTCTCTAGGGCACATACTATTGTGGACAACGGCTATACAGATGAGTAATTTAAATATCTCAAAAAAGTATTTGAAGATAATTGCTGCCTGCCACACAAAATGGGTCTGCAGATCAAACCAAAAGCGAGCATCCAGGACAAAGAGGCTGAAAAAGAAATATTCAAATCCATGGCCTATAGTATGGAGTCAGCCTTCTAAAAGAGGCCAGATCATGTGTAAGCATAAATTAAAAGATATCTCTTGCCCTTTATCAAAGACAACTGTTCTCTTTGGTTCTATGAAGGATGAGCAGTTTCTACCCAAGGTAGGTGCATAAAGAATCCTCTGTCAGTGTTTACTTTTTCATGTCAGGAAAACAACATGAACGATTACAGAATGTGGCATGGGTCATGCGTGCTACACCCACATGATATTGCCTCACAAATTTGTTGCGGCAGGGCACTGCAATGAGATAAGCTCCTCCACAGTATATGAAAATATCAAGAGTTTATCATGTATTTGAAACAGTCAGCTCTTATAAATAATAGTACAGCACTGCTGTCTTTAGTGCGAGTATGTATGTGACATGGTGGCCATTACAGAATGCATGCCAGTTATATACATAATCGTTTCATGAGTGACATTTATGTGGCTCTAGTGGTATATGTAC
The DNA here is from genome assembly GCF_023897955.1 of Schistocerca gregaria. NCBI lineage: Eukaryota > Metazoa > Arthropoda > Insecta > Orthoptera > Acrididae > Schistocerca > Schistocerca gregaria. The sequence goes on from NC_064920.1 coordinate 942,546,811, forward strand.
ACATCCAATATGTGATATGTTCATTCTGCATTTAGGTCTACATATGAGGCATTTGAAAAGTCCATGCAAAAATAAAAACTACTTACATCTTTGGGCTAAGCCTTTTTCATTTTTTGACATAGTCTTCTTTTAGACTTATACACTTCATCCAGCACTGTTCTAATATGTTCATCCCTTCCAAATAATAGGAATTGTTCAAGTCTGCAAAATAGCTATTAGTTGCTACAATCACCTCCTCAATTGAATAAAATCTTTGTCCCACCAGCCATTTCTTCAAACTGGGGAGAAAATAGTAGTCCAAGGGAGCCAAGTCTGGAGAATAGGGGGGACGTGAAATGAGTTGGAATCCTTTTTCCATTAATTTTACGACTGCAACTGCTGAGGTGTATGCTGGTGCAATGTCGTGATGAAAAAGGACATTTTTGCGGTCCAATCGCCAGTGTTTTTCTTGCAGTTTGGTATTCAAATAGTTAAAAAACGATGAATAATATTCACCTATAATAGTGATAGATAGTCGATGAGGATTATCCATTGCAAATCCCAAAAGACAGTCCCCATAACCTTTCTGGCTGAAGGAATGTTCTTCGCCTTTTTTGGTGCAGATTCTCCCTTGGTAACCTGTTGTTTAGATTGTTGTTTGGTCTGAGGAGTATAGTAATGTATCCATGTTTTATCCACAGTGACAAAACAATGCTTAAAGTCCTGCAGATTCTTCCTGAACAGCTGCAAACCATCCTTGCAACAGTTCACTTGATTCTGTTTTTGGTCAAGCAAGAGCAATCGTGGAACCCATCTTGCGGATAATTATCTCATGTGCAAATGTTTCTGCAAAATATTATGTACCCATACATTCAAGATGCCCATAGCAGTAGCAATCTCACACACCTGAACTCTTCTGTCTTCCATCACCATATCACCAATTTTATCAATGATTTCTGGAGTAGTAACCTCCACAGGGCATCCAGAATGTTCAGCATCACTTGTGCCCATATGGCCACTCAAAAACTTTGATACCACTAACAGAGTCACTGTAATGTTTATCAAGCTTCTCTTTAGCCCCCTGAAGCGTTTTGCTATTCATAAAGTTTCCCTGAACCATGGACCTTGCCGTTGGTGGGGAGGCTTGCATGCCTCAGTGATACAGATAGCCGTACCGTAGTTGCAACCACAACGGAGGGGTATCTGTTGAGAGGCCAGACAAACATGTGGTTCCTGAAGAGGGGCAGCAGCCTTTTCAGTAGTTGCAGGGGCAACAGTCTGGATGATTGACTGATCTGGCCTTGTAACACTAACCAAAATGGCCTTGCTGTTCTGGTACTGCGAACAGCTAAAAGCAAGGGGAAACTACGGCCGTAATTTTTCCGGAGGACATGCAGCTTTACTGTATGATTCAATGATGATGGCATCCTCTTGGGTAAAATATTCCGGAGGTAAAATAGTCCCCCATACGGATCTCCGGGTGGGGTCTACTCAAGAGGACTTCGTTATAAGGAGATAGAAAACTGGCATTCTACAGATCCGAGTGTGGAATGTCCGATCCCTTAATTGGGCAGGTAGGTTAGAAAATTTAAAAAGGGAAATGGAGAGGTTGAAGTTAGATATAGTGGGAATTAGTGAAGTTCGATGGCAGGAGGAACAAGACTTTTGGTCAGGTGAATACAGGGTTATAAATACAAAATCAAATGTAGGTAATGCAAGAGCTAGTTTAATAATGAATAAAAAAAATAGGAGTGCAGGTAAGCTACTACAAACAGCATAATGAATGTATTATAGTGGCCAAGATAGACACAAAGCCCATGCCTACTACAGTAGCACAAGTTTATATGCCAGCTAGATCTGCAGATGACAAAGAAATTGATGAAATGTATGATGAGGTAAAAGAAATTATTCAGGTACTGAAGGGAGATGAAAATTTAATAGTCATGGGTGACTGGAATTCGAGAGTAAGAAAAGGGAGAGAAGGAGACATAGTAGGTGAATATGAATTGGCGCTAAGAAATGAAAGAGGAAGCCGCCAAGTAGAATTTTGCACAGAGCATAACTTAATCATAGCTAATACTTGGTTCAAGAATCATGAAAGAAGGTTGTATACATGGAAGAACCCTGGAGATACTTAAAGGTATCAGATAGATGGTAAGACACAGATTTAGGAATCAGGTTTAAAATTGTAAGACATTTCCAGTGGCAGATGTGGACTGTGACCACAATCTATTGGTTATGAACTGTAGATTAAAACTGAAGAAACTGCAAAAAGGTGGGAATTTAAGGAGATGGGACCTGGATAAACTGAAAGAACCAGAGGTTGTACAGTGTTTCAGGGAGAGCATAAGGGAAGAATTGACTGAAATGGAGGAAAGAAATACAGTAGAAGAATGGGTAGCTTTGAGGAATGAAATAGTGAAGGCAGCAGAGGATCAAATAGGTAAAAAGACGAGGGCTAATAGAAACCCTTGGGTAACAGAAGAAATATTGAATTTAATTGATGAAAGAAGAAAATATAAAAACGCAGTAAATGAAGCAGGCAAAAAGGAAAACAAATGTCTCAAAAAGGAGATCGACAGGAAGTGTAAAATGGTTAAGCAGGCATGGCTAGAGGACAGATGTAAGGATGTAGAGGCTTATCTCACTAGGGGTAAGATAGATACTGCCTACAGGAAAATTAAAGAGACCATTGGAGAAAAGAAAACCACTTGCATGAATATCAAGAGCTCAGATGGAAAACCAGTTCTAAGCAAAGACGGGAAAGCAGAAAGTTGGACAGTGTATATAGAGGGTCTATACAAGGGCGATGTACTTGAGGAGAATATTATGGAAATGGAAGAGGATGTAGATGAAGATGAAATGGGAGATATGGTACTGTGTGAAGAGTTTGACAGAGCACTGAAAGTCCTGAGTCGAACAAGGCCCCGGGAGTAGACAACATTCCATTAGAAGTACTGACGGCGCTGGGAGAGCCAGTCCTGACAAAACTCTACCCTCTGGTAAGCAAGATGTATGAGACAGGCGAAATACCCTCAGACTTCAAGAAGAATATAATAATTCCAATCCCAAAGAAAGCAGGTGTTAACAGATGGGAAAATTACCGAACTATCAGTTTAATAAGTCACAGCTGCAAAATACTAACGCAAATTCTTTGCAGACAAATGGAAAAGCTGATAGAAGCCGCCCTTGGGGAAGATCAGTTTGGATTCCGTAGAAATGTTGGAACACATGAGGCAATACTGTCTTTATGACTTATCTTAGAAGAAAGATTAAGGAAAGGCAAACCTACGTTTCTAGCATTTGTAGACTTAGAGAAAGTGTTTGACAATGTTGACTGGAATACTCTCTTTCAAATTCTAAAGGTGGCAGGGGTAAAATACAAGGAGCGAAAGGCTATTTACAATTTGTACAGAAACCAGATGGTAGTTATAAGAGTCGAGGGGTATGAAAGGGAAGCAGTGGTTGGGAAGGGAGTGAGACAGGGTTGTAGCCTCTCCCCGATGCTATTCAATGTGTATATTGAGTTGAGCAAGCAATAAAGGAAACAAAAGAAAAGTTTGGTGTAGGTATTAAAATCCATGGAGAAGAAATAAAAACTTTGTGGTTCACCGATGACATTGTAATTCTGTCAGAGACAGCAAAGGACTTGGAAGAGCAGTTGAATGGAATGGACAGTGTCTTGAAAGGAGGGTATAAGATGAACATCAACAAAAGCAAAACGAGGATAATGGAATGTAGTCGAATTAAGTCAGGTGATGCTGAGGGAATTAGATTAGGAAATGAGACACTTAAAGTAGTAAAGGAGTTTTGCTATTTGGGTAGCAATATAACTGATGATGATCGAAGTAGAGAGGATATAAAATGTAGACTGGCAATGGGAAGGAAAGCGTTTCTGAAGAAGAAAAATTTGTTAACATTGAGTATAGATTTAAATGTCAGGAAGTCATTTCTGAAAGTATTTGTATGGAGTGTAGCCATGTATGGAAGTGAAATGTGGACAATAAATAGTTTAGACAAGAAGAGAATGGAATCTTTCAAACTGTGGTGCTACAGAAGAATGCTGAAGATTAGATGGGTAGATCACATAACTAATGAGGAGGTATTGAATAGAATTTGGGAGAAGAGGAGCTTGTGGCACAACTTGACTAGAAGAAGGGATCGGTTGGTAGGACATGTCCTGAGACATCGAGGGATCACCAATTTAGTATTGGAGGACAGTGTGGAGGGTAAAAATCATAGAGGGAGACCAAGAGATGAATACACGAAGCAGATTCAGAAGGATGTAGGCTGCAGTAGGTACTGGGAGATGAAGAATCTTGCACAGGATAGAGTAGCATGGAGTGCTGCATCAAACTAGTCTCAGGACTGAAGACCACAACAACAAAGTAATGTTTAATCACTAAATGAAATTCATTTTTGGCCATTTTTTGACAATCACTTTTCTTCCTTGATTCACATGAATACCAAACACAAAGAAATAGACCAATATGGCTGAAACTTAGTGTGTGTTCTGTCCAAAGATACTGCTAACTAAACATGACGTAAATATGCGCTGGAGGTGCCATCCCTCAGACTTTGCATGGACTTTTCAAATGCCCATCATACATATTTCACCAGCCACTGTATGGTACATGGTGGAGGGTACTGTGCACCTCTACTAGTCACTGTTCCATCTTTAAATCAAGCAAGGGGAAAATGATAGGGTATATGCCTCCATATAAGCTCTAACGTCTGTTATCATGTCTTTGTGGTCCTTATGCAAAATGTAGATTGGCAGCAGTACTTCTGCAGACAGATGCAAATGCCTATTCCAACTTTTTCAGCAGTGTTTTGTGAAAAGCATATTGTCTTCCTCCAGTGATTCCCTTTTGCTTCACGAAGCCTCTCCATGACATTCATGTGTTGTTGGAACCTACTGACAGCAAATCTGGTAGCAAGCTTTTGAATTCCTTCAATGTCTTCCTTTAATCTGGCCTGGAGGGAACCTCAAACACTCAAGCAGTACTCAACAATGGGTTGCACAAGTGTCTTTTAGGTATGTGGGACAATTACAGCATCAGTCTTAAGGCATCCCATCATGGGATGTGAAAACATTTGTGAATAAGTAGCTGGCAAGATCACAGTATGGAATTCCATGTTCCACTACATTGCAAAACATGAAGGAAGAATCTGTCATGGCAGCATTCCCCCCTCCCCCGAAAGAGGAACGTAGCCAATGTAATGCAGCATCAGTTTTACATCACAAGCAGAACTTAGGAGACTCCACATTGTATTAAGCCATATGGAGCTGAACTCCATATTCAGTTGTTTTTGTATCACAGCATACATGATATGAAAATAAGCTGTTTTAAATCACCAGCACATTGAGAATCGTTTGAAAATATATCATTTTTGGTATTTTTTTTTAATAAAAAGACAGAAAACTACATGTCAGCAGTTAAAGGCTTATTGTATTTGATGCTTTACATATAATAACTTGCACACTATTAAAATATTTCATTTCAGTGCTTCATCACCATGATAATTTATCAAAAGCACATCATTTTTGGTACAATTTGTCATAGTTAAATATCAAATAATAACATATGTGATTACAGCCTTTAGACATTTATAAAACTTGTATACAACACAACTTAGTCTTCACTATTATATCCAGATGATAGTATTATTGATAGCGTCCTGTAATGTGAACAGGTTCACTTAAGTGTACCACTAATTTTTTATTTTCCATCTTATGTTTTCTAAAAGATTCTGAGATTTTCTCATTAATTGAATAGAACTATAATGTGCAATACTCAATTTTATTTATTACTAGCAGTGCTCCATGATGTTACCTATGGTTCAACAGTTATTTACATAGAAATGTCGATGCCTCTCATTATTGATGTGTATGCACCATCACAAAAGTTATCTCATGGAGGTACTGAAGCATGAACTACTTGCAGCCCAACAAACCATGTGAAATCAAAGAAAATAAAAATAAAAAAATAAACGATTGAGGTGACAGGAAATGCTGACATGTCAGTCACAATTCATGTCTAGTTAACCCCTTAATGCTGGCTGTAACAAATTCTCATTATACCAGAGTGGCTCTAATAAGTATAAAGTTAACTGTTTTCAAGCATCAGTGCCAGTAGGTGCAGAGTCTACACAAAGCTAGCAACACTACTGACGTGTGTTGCCATGTCATGAGTGTTTTGGGTAGTTCTAGGGCAATATAATTTTTTTTTCCTTCCATGAAGAAATTTATTCAGTTACTCCTTACTGCAGAAAAAAATTTTTGTGTTTCTGAGTAGCAAATCATGAAATATGCCAAGATAGTGAGTAAATAATTCTATGACTGTTTGCAACATGCCTAGCATGGGAAAGATCATAATTGTCTTGGTGATTATGGAGAGCCTGAAATCTTCTGTAATAAATCTCTGTGAACAATATTCTGAGACTTTCTGTTCTGTGCTTATATGGTGAGATTTGTGGCTCTTGACACACATGGGCAGCCAACATAGGGTTGTCTGTGTGAGAAACATGGTGTGCCCAGATGAATACCGGCCAATTTTAACATTTGTCCTTTATTCTAATTTATAGTGATCAAGAAGGCCACTCACAAAGGGAATTGTGAGTGTCTGAACTGGAAAGGCAAGTTCATTGGGGTGATAGGTATTTGTGGTATCAATACCGTCTCTCCTTTGGCTCTGCCTATAATGAGGATGGCCTGCACAATATCCATTCTCAGCTTCATGATGTGTAACCTGATGCCATTGCACAGTCTTGGTGCATCCAGGTTAGGCATCAGTTGTATTGGTATGGAGTGTAACGATGACTTTATACTATAGGAATATTTCTGCTGTCCTAGATTTATGTACATACTTATTTCAATTGTCAAAATAGTTAAAAACTAATCTCTGAGCTAAACTTAATGCATTTATTTGATAGTTAACTTTTGTCAAAGAGTAATAAACACACTAAAATGACAAAGAAAGAAAATGAGCAATTTTTAGTTCAGTGCTATGAAAATTTTATGATATTTGTATGTGTAACAATGTCGGTTGCCCTCAACCTGTGTGCCTATTATGAGCATATATGCTTGCATATTGTAATTAAATCCAGCATCTCTAAAAGCCTGCCACATTCTGTATGTAAAGACACAACATCCCTGTCATACAGAATTTAAATGACACTGTCAGTGTGAATCTTCCACTGTCTCAGCAGTAATAAAATATGCCTGATACTCAGTGTCTAAAATGCAGTGGGCTTGTGTGGATGTCTGTGGATTGTATAAGCACTGTACTCATTAAATTGAATCATATTGTCTACGACAAATTAATCAATAAAAGAATTTTCACAAATACGATACAGTTCAAAAGCCAAAGAGTAAAAATGTTTTTCTAAGAATAATTATAGTTCCACATTTTGTGTTGCAGTTCTTCAGATTAATACATATATTTATATACTTTTAAAAGTTGCCTGTGTGTTGTTTTAGGGTATAACCCAATTTCATTCCAAATTTCTTCCAAATCAGTCCAGCTGTTTCAGCATGAGGGAATAACAAACATACTCACACAAAAACTTTAGCATTTATGATATATGTGGGATAAATAACATATTCTTATTTTATAGACCACAAGTTGAATGTTTCCCTAGTAGCTGGAAATCTTAGTGTTACTGCTGTCTATGTTAGAAAGTAAACACAAGTTATACACTGGAAGTTTTCGTTATTATGCAGTTTTATATAAAACATTACATAACAATCTCTTGGTTTTTGAAGTGCTCATGTTTGTACCTTACTGGTAAATATATCTTTCCCAATGGCAGTGAATAGCTTCAAAAAGAAAATCTGTTCCATTCAAATGAAATTATGAAACGAATGTCATTCTTGAAAGCTGTGAAGAAGTATGTTACTTCATATGACTTCAGAATATTTCTCATATCATGTACTCTTTATACAGAAATTATAATCAAATTCTTTTATGTTCCCAGGAAATCGATACAAAAACAGTCATTAGTGAAACAACACTGCTCTGATGGTGAAGAAATTATTTCTTTTTACAGCATTTTTGGTCCTAAGTAGTGTGTTGCTATGGTCACAGTTATTTGTGAAGCAAGACTCATTTGTGCTTGACCAGAAGAATGTTATTACAGAGGTAAGTAATTCTAAAATAATTTTCAGAATCTAACGTATCCCAAAATGAAGTAAAAAAATACTGTTAATGACATTTATGGTGGAAGATGAATATTGGCATAACAGCCACCAAAACAGGAATAACTGAAGGAAATCCAGCCGATTTATAAATTAATGACTGAAATCAGAACTCAGAATCCCAAAATTTTTAAAAATACTTTCATCAGGAAAAGGGGAAAATGACAAAGCAGGAAAGATGAAGAATAAGTTTTGCAGGACTGAAGAGAAACCTTGGAAATGGAGAACTATAATACACCATGCTGAGAACTGGTAAGTACTGCCAGCCCCTTCAAACAGATTATATGGATGCTTCACCAAGAATCACAAAATTTGGGGATGGAGCATTGTGTATATTAGAGAGTGACTCAATTGCATAGATTGCAAGAAGCATTTGAACTCAGTTCATTTTGCTTTCTTTTTATTGTTTTCTTTAAGAAAAGATAGATCTAAGCTCATGGTCAGTCACTTCTAGCATTTATGGCCTTGTTGTGATGTTCATAATACACTCTGAACAAACTGTGATGTGTGAAAGCACCCATGTGATTTACCAACTGACCTGCCTACATTGTAAAGCTTTCTATGTGGGAATGACCAGCAACAAACTGTCCATTCGCATGAATGGACACAGGCAGACAGTGTTTGTTGGTAATGAGGATCACCCTGTGGCTAAACATGCCATTATCTGCCAGCCCTCAACCTCCGTTAATTTCAAGTTGCTGTCGCTTTACCTCGCCTGTCTTTCAACAACATCTTTGCCCCTGTACTTCCGCCTCGACTGACATCTATGCCCAAACTCTTTGTGTTTACAAATGTCTGCTTATGACTGTGTATGTGCAGATGGATATGTGTGTGTATGTGTGCGAGTGTATACCTGTCCTTTTTCCCCCCAAGGTAAGTCTTTCCACTCCCGGGATTGGAATGACTCCTTACCCTCTCCCTTAAAACTCACATCCTTTCGTCTTTCTCTCTCCTTCCCTCTTTCCTGATGAAGCAACCATTGGTTGCGAAAGCTTGAATTTTGTGTGTATGTTTGTGTTTGTTTGTGTGTCTATCAACCTGCCAGCACTTTCGTTTGGTAAGTCCCATCATCTTTGTTTTTAAATGTATTATTTAGATTTTATTTTGAACACTTTTCAAATGCAAGTGTGTAAAAAATTATTCTCGTGTTTTATTTCTACACACATATAGTGAGACATTGTTTGCATGTGAAAGTAATGTCTTTTAGCTTTATACATGATCATTCATAAATACTTTGTATTTTCATAAGTCTAGTTGTAGGTATATCTGCCTTTAATGCTCAACTAGTATCATCGTGGTGCACAGACTGCCACATGTATAGTTTTCTCTTTTATATGCAAAATGCAACTTCATTTTACCTTTAGAGACTTCAGCCATGCACTTGAAAGCCTTCTGCTGCCAAATAAACATTTATCTGGCTCCAGGAGAATTTTTTATGTGTTAAGATATTTTTTTGCAGTAGTTCATATCTTTCGGAATATTTGTAGAAGATGTTCATCTGCATAAAGCACAGATTCCCAAAAAACTTTATGGATAACTCTACAGTTTCTGCATTCCAGAGTAAGAATTGTTAATGGAATTGTACTGGTGACATCAGAAAGAGAGAGACTGATTTTTATTGTTAATGACTTTAAAAAAGGAGCTAATTCTTGAATAGGAGTGGCTGAAAAATTATATAAGAGTTATAAATAAGCTGAAGAATATCGGAATGTGTTGAACTGTGCTTTTGAATCTAGAGTAGTATTTTCAGAAGTTTTGTTACAATGAATTATGACTTCTGCAGAAACGCATATGAAACAAATACACATTTGTCTCACAAACTGAAATAAATTCTATAAACATTTATTACATTATAGATTTTCTACTGTTGATATGAAATAACTCATGTACTTCTACGAGAGAAAGTACTAAATGCATAAAAATTTCAATATGTCCTATAGAAACATAATGCCAATTGTTAACCATCAGAAACTGCTCTAGTGGTGAAGTGTGTTCCTCAAGACTGAGAGGTCACAGGTTCAAATTATGGTTGAACCATGGACATTTTTCATTCTATCATCTCTTAATGATGTGAAGATTTTCCAGGAACAACACTTGGTTTGGATTCCACGTTAAACTGTAGGTCTTATTTCCCTGGTAGGATTGCTGTGGTTAGGGATGCACAAGTCACTGAAGTGGTGTCCAGGCCACTGAGACATTTAAAATTGTTATATCATCAGAAAATATCTGCACTGCTCTACACCTGTAGTCTTGAAGCCCCTATGGATTGTATGGCAGGGGTACTCAGTATTGTGCACTTGTCTGGGTTTCTTTTTGTTCCATTTAGATACAGATTGCATTAGGAATGACTGCTAAAATGCCTCTGTGTGCACTCTAAGAGCAAATAGTAGGGGGCTGAACTATATTCCTAGATTCTTCACTTCATACTGCTTGCTGAAAATTAATATGTATGTTTTCATGGGATAATTTACATCTCTCTGCCAGTTCAGGTTTTCCAGCATTGGTACAATGCTCTCCTATGAGTCAAACAATCTGTGACAATTTTCCTTCCCTTCCTTGAATACACTCAGTATCCCCTGTTAGTCCTATTTGGTATTGGCACCACACACTTGAGCAATATTCTAAAATGGAATATGCTAGTGTTTTGTATGCTGTCTTCTTTCCAGTCTTGCAATGAACCAAAGTCTGCAACCTTCTTTTGGCCTCTTTGTTGTCAGCAGTTTAAAAGTACAGTGAGTAATTGTGTCTCTTGGGAAATTGTCAGAAAAGGATGGGAAGGATCACCTTATGCTCTCTGTATATGGGCCTGGTGGATTTGTTGAAGAGGCTGTTCTAGATAGTCATTCAGGGAACAGGATGTGACCAGCTGTGGATTGTGGTCCACAATGGTATGAAAAATGCTTGTTGTTTGAGCTCTGAGGTCAAACTTGATTCTTTTCAGTAAATGACAGAGAAGATTGGGATATCCAGTCTTGCTCAAGGAGTTTCATCAAAGACCACAATCTGGTTTCATCAAAGACCACAATCTGCAGCATTTCCCCCAAAATTGTTTAAGATCATCTGGCTTAAGCTGACTAGAAGGTATAAATTAAAAGCTTTGAAGGTTCTGCAACAAGCCAGGCTTAGGCTTGTTGGATTTGCACATAGGAATGCAAATTGGTGGTGTTGTTGTTGTGGTCTTCAGTCCTGAGACTGGTTTGATGCAGCTCCCGTGCTACTCTACCCTGTGCAAGCTTCTTCATCTCCCAGTAACTACTGCAACCTACATCCTTCTGAATCTGCTTAGTGTATTCATCTCTTGGTCTCCCTCTATGCTTTTTACCCTCTACATTGCCCTCCAATACTAAATTGGTGATCCCTTGATGCCTTACGACATGTCCTACCAACTGATCCCTTCTTCTAGTCAGGTTGTGCCACAAACTTCTCTTCTCCCCAATCCTATTCAATACCTCCTCATTAGTTACATGATCTACCCACCTAATCTTCAACATTCTTCTGTAGCACCACAATTCAAAAGCTTCTATTCGCTTCTTGTCCAAACTATTTATTGTCCATGTTTCACTTCCATACATGGCTACACTCTACACAAATACTTTCAGGAACGACTTCCTGACACTTAAATCTATACTCAATGTTAACAAATTTCTCTTCTTCAGAAACACTTTCCTTGCCATCACCAGTCTACATTTTATATCCTATCTACTTCGACCATCATAAGTTATTTTGCTCCCCAAATAGCAAAACTCCTTTACTACTTTAAGTGTCATATTTGCTAATCTAATTCCCTCAGCATCACCCGACTTAATTCGACTACATTCCATTATCCTCGTTTTGCTTTTGTTGATGTTCACCTTATATCCTACTTTCAAGACACTGTCCATTCCGTTCAACTGTCCTTTACTGTCTCTGACAGAATTACAATGTCATCGGCAAACCTCAAAGTTTTTATTTCTTCTCCCTGGATTTTAATACCTACTCCAAATTTTTCTTTTATTTCCTTTACTGCTTGCTCGATATACAGATTGAATAACATCGGGGGCTACAACCCTGTCTCACTCCCTTCCCAAGCACTGCTTCCCTTTCATATCTCTCGACTCATAACTGCCATCTGGTTTCTGTACAAATTGTAAATAGCCTTTCGCTCCCTGTATTTTACCCCTGCCACCTTCAGAATTTGAAAGAGATTATTCCAGTCAACATTGTCAAAAGCTTTCTCTAAGTCTACAAATGCTAGAAACTTAGGTTTGCCCTTCCTTAATCTAGCTTGTAAGATAAGTCGTAGGGTTAGTTTTGCCTTACATGTTTCAACATTTCTACGGAATCCAAACTGATCTTCCCTGAGGTCGGCTTGTACTAGTTTTTCCATTCGTCTGTAAAGAATTCGCGTTAGTATTTTGCAGATTGTGACTTATTAAACTGATAGTTCGGTAATTTTCACATTTGTCAACACCTGCTTTCTTTGGGATTGGAATTATTATATTCTTTTTGAAGTCTGAGGGTATTTCGCCTGTCTCATACATCTTGCTCACCAGATGGTAGAGTTTTCTCAGGACTGGCTCTCCCACCGCCATCAGTAGTTCTAATGGAATGTTGTCTACTCCCGGGGCCTAGTTCGACTCAGGTCTTTCAGTGCTCTGTCAAACTCTTCATGCAGTATCATATCTCCCATTTCATCTTCATCTACATCCACTTCCATTTCCATAATATTGTCCTCAAGTACATCGCCCTTGTAAAGACCCTCTATATACTCTTTCCACCTTTATGCTTTCCCCTCTTTGCTTAGAACTGGGTTTCCATCTGAGCTCTTGATATGCATGCAAGTGGTTTTCTTTTCTCCAAAGATCTCTTTAATTTTCCTGTAGGCAGTATCTATCTTACCCGTAGTGAGATAAGCCTCTACATCCTTACATTTGATTTGTCCTCTAGCCATGCCTGCTTAGCCATTTTGCACTTGCTGTCGATCTCATTTTTGAGACGTTTGTATTCCTTCTTGTCTGCTTCATTTATTACATTTTTATATTTTCTCCTTTCATCAATTAAATTCAATATTTCTTCTGTTACCCAAGGATATCTAATAGCCCTCATCTTTTTACCTAATTGATCCTCTGTTGCCTTCACTACTTCATTCCTCAGAGCTACCCATTCGTCTTCTACTGTATTTCTTTCCCCCATTCCTGTCAATATATGATATATATGCTGTCCCTGAAACTCTGTACAACCTCTGGTTCTTTCAGTTTATCCAGGTCCCATGTCCTTAAATTCCCATCTTTTTGCAATTTCTTCAGTTTTAATCTACAGTTCATAACCAATAGATTGTGGTCACAGTCCAAATCTGCCACTGGAAATGTCCTACAATTTAAAACCTGGTTCCTAAATGTCTGTCTTACCATTATATAATCTATCTGATATCTTTTAGTATCTCCAGGATTCTCCCATGTATACAACGTTCTTTTATGTTTCTTGAACCAAGTGTTAGCTATGATTAAGTTATGCTCTGTGCAAAATTCTAACAGACGGCTTCCTCTTTCATTTCTTTGCCCCAATCCATGTTCACCTACTATGTTTCCCTCTCGCCCTTTTCCTACTGTCGAATTACAGTCACCCATGCCTATTAAATTTTTGTCTCCCTTCACTACCTGAATAATTTCTTTTATTTCATCATACGTTTGTTCAATTTCTTCATCATCTGCAGAGCTAGTTGGCATATACACTTGTACTATGTAGTAGGCATGGGCTTTGTGTCTATCTTGGCCACTATAATACGTTCATTATGCTGTTTGTAGTAGCTTACCTGCACTCCTATTTTTTTATTCATTATTAAACTAGCTCTTGCATTACCTACATTTGATTTTGTATTTATAACCCTGTATTCACCTGACCAAAAGTCTTGTTCCTCCTGCCACGGAACTTCACTAATTCCCACTAAATCTAAGTTTAACCTATCCATTCCCCTTTTTAAATTTTCTAACCTACCTGCCCGATTAAGGGATCTGACATTGCACGCTCCGATCCGTAGAACGCCAGTTTTCTTTCTCCTGATAATGACGTCCTCTTGAGTAGTCCCCACCCGGAGATCTGAATGGGGGACTATTTTACCTCCAGAATATTTTACCCAAGAGGACGCCATCATCATTTAACCATACAGTAAAGCTGCATGTCCTCGGGAAAAATTACGGCTGTATTTTCCGCTTGCTTTCAACCGTTCGCAGTACCACAACATCAAGAGCGTTTTGGTTAATGCTACAAGGCCAGATCAGTCAATCATCCAGACTGTTGCCCCTGCAACTACTGAAAAGGCTGCTGCCCCTCTTCAGGAACCACACATTTGTCTGGCCTCTCAACAGATACCCCTCCATTATGGTTGCACCTACAGTACGGCTATCTGTATCGTTGAGGCAAGCAAGCCTCCCCACCAACTGCAAGGTCCATGGTTCATGGGGGAGGGCAAATTGGTGGGTCACCCTAAATGGTTCAGAGCTGCACTACACATTAGAGGGTGCTACTTAGATGACAGATTGTTTGTGGAATGAACACTAAGTTTTTTCAGCTTGGGCAACTCTCTTTCCAATCCAGATAACTGTAGGAGGCTTGAAAGCACTACGATAATACCCAAAGAAATGCACCCCACAAATGAACTGATTCAAATTTTAGTGATCATGTGCCACAGCATTCCAAACAAAGTTACAGTACTTGAAACAGTCCTGCAAAGCAGAAGAGAATGTATAATCCTAGGTACAGAAAGCTAGTGAAAATCTGTAATTGACAGCACTGAGATTTTTGGAGTAAACATAAGTGTATGTTGAAAGAATGAGAAATGGTGTTGACATAAAGGGTTGGACAAAAATATAAAAACACCATTAGAAATGCAAGCTTTCACATAAATGCAAACCTTTCACATAAATGCATTGGTACCCAAGCCTGCAGGTATTTGACCACAAACAGCACCTGCACTATGTTCTCAATATATTTCAATTGTCAGTCATGATCAGAACAGTGTTCTGTTTAGCTTTGAATGCATTATATCAG
This sequence comes from Schistocerca gregaria, assembly GCF_023897955.1. Classification (NCBI taxonomy): domain Eukaryota; kingdom Metazoa; phylum Arthropoda; class Insecta; order Orthoptera; family Acrididae; genus Schistocerca; species Schistocerca gregaria. Next base: position 942,562,016 of record NC_064920.1, read on the forward strand.
AGCTAACTTAATATGAATATGGGCAAATTGTTGGTGCACATATGGTGGGTGCTTCTTAACACAGATAAAAATGTGTGTTGAATGATCATGATGAATGGCCATTGAAGAGGACTGCAATGAAAAATAAGAAGACAACATTTGCAAAAGTCACTGCGACACCCTATAAGAGCTCCAGAAGCAAGGAATTGCAAGATGAGCTGTAATTCTGAAACCACTCATCAGTGATGCCATTGGTCATAACAGGAAAATGTGGTGCTGCAGCTATAAGATCTGGATGGAAGAATTTCATTTGGCTGGATGAGTCTTGTTTCACACTGTTTTCAGTTCAGGCTGAGATTATGTCCCAAGAGTGACACATGATGAGGATTTGGTGATGATTTGGGCAGCCATATCATGATGTACTATGGGGCCATGGCAACAATTCAAGGCTACATTACTGCTATGAATTATGTAACTGATTTGACTGATCATGTCCATCCCATGGTATAATCTTTGTTTCCCAATGGTGATGCAGTGTTCCAAGATGATGGGACCCTTTTTCACACAGCTCAAATGTTCCAAGAGACATTTGTGTGAGAACAAGGATGAATTTTTGCATCTTCTCTTGCCATCATAGTGACCAAATTGCAACATTATTGAGCCTTTGTGGTCTTTGGAGAGAAGGACATGTGATTGCTATCCAACTCCATCATTGTTACCTGAACTTTTACAAGAATGGTATAAGATTTTCTTGAAAACTGTGCAGGTCCTAAATTTATCCATTCCAAGATGACCGCAAGCTATTTTGAATGCCACCACCTTCCTTACACTATATCTGCTATGGTAATGTGTTGTGTTTGTGACGTTTCCCCCCCCCCCCTTTTTTCCCCCACCTCTTTTATGTCTCAGTGGACAAGATACAAACTGAAGCTCCATGCAGGACTCTTTGCGAAAATCTGAGTATCAAGGGCAGCCATAAACTTATAATTAGTTCCTTGTATCTAACAACAGACTCACCTCCAGATGTAACCATAAATTTTAAAGAAACTTCTACTAACAAAATTTCAATTCATATGATATTTGTAAGTGTCTGGACTAACCTTGTTGTTTCTATAGAAGTTTCCTTACAATGCTGTAGACCATGGAGGGTCCTCCACCATGTGCTGTGCTACCTGCTACATATGTATCCAGTGCTTAGCCAACTGCTCTTCAGTACCAGTGTGTAAAGGTTCTGAGTTCCTCTTTAGGATATGACGTGGCTGCCTCTTTATCTAGGTTTCTGTCCTTGTAACTGTTTCTACTTGTTTTAAGTGGTCTTTTTACTTTGGTAATCATTGTTGCAACTGCCTCATGGTCACTGATATAGGTTTCAGAATGGACATCCTCAAAGAGATCAAGTCTATTTGTACCTCATCAAAATTCTGTCTTGGATTGCTGTGTCCTTGAATGCCACATTCTGGTTATTTCCACCTCTAGCCTGGTTGCTGACATTTTTAAATCATATGCCTGCATTTTGAGAGTTGTTTTATTTTGGAAAACTTGTCTCTTGTGTTTCTAAAATTTTAAGCTCCTCAAATTCTTATGTTATTCATAAATTCATGACTTCCTATCAATAAGTGTATAACCAAGTGCAGCAAAATACTGTGTATGCGTGTGTATAACCTGAAAATGTTCATTATGAGAATTGATTTGCCATGGATGTCATGAGGCAATCCACTGACCATTAATACATTGCCTAGCTGCACATGGCCCAGATAATGTTCCTCTAACACTTCCACCTGATGATGAGCCTGTAGTGGATCCAAAGGTAGTTAATAGTACAATAAAATAATTGTATCAAAAATCCCAAAAAGTGACTGGTTGGATATTTATACCCAAAGAAATAAATTGCTGATTCATAGATCATCTCAAAAACTTTCTTACAGCTGATTCAAAATTCTTGCACTTTTGACAGATTTACACCTAAGCTCATTCCATCTTCCTCCTGTGTATTACTCTTAAAATATTTAAGTATAATCTATTGCAGTTGTGCATAAAATAGGAAAATTATAAATTTTCATACTGTGCAGGCTTCCTTGGCTGATATTTCCATCCTCAGTGACTTTTGATTAATTTCAGAGAAATATACTTTGGACCTTAACGTAATGCCCATAAAACAAAAATCACAAATTTTCTTTTGTCTTCTTACATTCTTACTTGGTGCATAAATCTACATGATGTAGACTTTTACCATTACTGTAGTTAAGTCTTTTGACTCTTTCTGGAAGAAATGGAATCTTCTATTGTTCCCTTTTAACTTTTGGTTTATTATTATCAGTATTTTTCTTAATGTTTATGTTCTCTACTTCTGTAGCTTCTGTTTCTTCTTTAATTATCCACTTTATTCAAAACACATTCCTATCTCTTGATTAGTGCTTCTCTCTGTATTCAAATCTACCACTGCCTCATGACTTGCATTCTTTGAGAGACCATCTCTGAAGTATCGTACATGAACAGAAAATTCATTCTATTGGAAACAAAGAAAAATTTAAGAAATGCTACCAGTGCAAAGGCACTCACGTGTGCCTTATGTCCATTCTCATTCACCTGCAGTTGAATGGTTTGTTTCTTGGTGTTTTGTACATTGGTTTCATCCTGAATTTTCATTTTTATATAATTCTGCTGGAAGATAGAGATGTATTTTGTGTATGAGGTGTGGTAATAAAGTAATGTGACTGATGCTGTCATAGAGTAACTATTCATGGACAAAACATGAACAACCAATAGCTGTGAATCATGAAGTCATCTCAGTTGAATGTGGTATCTCTGCTGTCTGTAGACAAATCACTGTGGCCATGGCCTTGTTTGTGTAAGAGCTGTTTTTAGCTTTGCCAGAAAAAGGTAAGTTTAATAATAGAGCAACAAAATGTCATGAAGATTCACATGAAATTTGAAAAAAAAAAAAATGCTGCTGGAACCTATCTTTTCCTTACAAAAGTGTATGGCAAAGACTTCATCACATTTGCAAGTTTGTGAGTGTTTCAAGCATGTCTGAGATGGCCAAGAAGGTGTCAAAGATAATTCACTCCCAGCACACCCTTCAACATCAAAAACTGGTGGAAATATCAGAAAAGTAGGTAATCTGATTCAGTTGAGTATCTGATCGATTGCTAGAACTATAGGAATTGACAAAGAATATGTACAGCAAATTTTACATAACCAAACTAACATGAGAAATGTGTGTGCGAAACTGGTGCCAAAAATTCCCCAAATCAAATAAAAAGAAGCTTGTGAAAATGTTTATACAGACACTTTAAAAACATTGAAAATGAGTGTAATTTCTTGGAAAGAGAGATAACATGTGATGAATCTTGGTTTTTCACTTATGATCCAGAATGTAAGCACCATTCCATGCACTGAAAGGGCCTAACATCACTGAGAGTGAAAATGGCTCAAATGAGAAGTCGAGATTCAAAGCGATGATGATTTTTTCCCCTTGATATTCATGGAACTGTGTCTCTTCACTGGGTCCCTGAAGGTCAGACTATTAATCAACATTGAGGTTCTGCTCAACTCCAAGAGAAAACAAGAAAAAAAACCAAATTGAGGAAGGACAAGGCACAGATTCTGTATCAAGGCAATGCACTGGTTTATACCGTATTGTCTGTTAAGAGGTTTATAATAAAGTACAGCATTCCAGTGTTAGACAAACCTTATTTGCCTCACCTAGCACCATTCAACTTTTATCTATTCCCCAAGGTCAAATATGCATTAAAAGGAACAAGATTTCACTCTGCTGAAGCAATGAAATAAAAAATGGCATGCATCATCGAGGGGATCACAGAGCAAGACTTCCAGCACTGTTTCCATCAATGGATGATTCACATGGAGCATTGCAGGGATGGAGGAGGGAATTATATTGAGGACAACAATAACTAAATATCTATGATAATAATAGTAATAACAACAATAGTAATTTTGTTGTCATTCGGCCATTACAGCAATAGACAATGTCAGACATATAATACAATATAACTGTTAATTCAAAGAAAACAAGAGGCATGTCATTAACATTACAAAATTATATTGCATTTGAAATATATCATTTATGCCATAGAATCTGAAAAACAAAGTTATGGTGTTGCACATTATACACAAAAATCTGAAGACCGACCATGTTCAATGTAGGAATAAGTACAAAAAAACCATTGTGGGAGCCAAAAGAACACACAACTTCAGCAGTATTGAGAATTCAATGAATAAATGCAAAGCTACATGGAAACTAGTAAGTAGTGTTACTAAAGATGAAAGAAATTTTAAAAAAAATCAGTACATGCCCTCAGAAAATCAATGATTTCTTTATTAAATCAGTACAACAAGTAGGAGATGCTATCACCAAACCTGTTGTTAGCTCATCTGAGATTCTTTCAAACAATGTCTGTAAACCATTAGTAAATACATGTATATTAACCTTCTCTGAGGTCCCACCTAGTCTCATTGTAAACATAGTTAAACATCTGAAATCGTCTGGAGTGTAGACATATATGACATTTCGTGTAACATTCTAAAAAAGTAATAGATTATATTGTGTATCCTTTAACATACTGCATAAATAAGTGTATATATAAGGGATATTTTCCTAATGAGCTAGAAGTGTCTAGGGTAGTCCCAATATATAAAAAAGGAGATATTGACTCACCTTCATGTTACAGAACAATTTCCATGGTCCCAGCTCTCTCTAAACTGTTTGAATGTGTAATATACCATATCCATGTACTTCGAAAATGCAGGAATAATCAGCGAATCACAGTATGGTTTTAGGAAAAACTTGTCAACTGTTGATGCTATAGACGCAGTAGTCATACATATACATCAAGTGTTTGAGAATAAAGGATTTGCTCAAGTCACCTTTTGTGATCTAAGTACAGCTTTTGACTGTGTAGAGAATAAAATACTCCTTGAAAAAATGGAGTACTGTGGCATTCAAAGTAACAGTCTTAAATTATTAAAATCATACCTACAGGAGCGCAAGCAACCTCTTTGTGTAGGTAAACAAAAGTCCAGTAGAGTAAAGTAGAGCATTATTGGTCCTGGTAATCATACAGTATTAATATAGTATTAAATTTGCATTAATGTCATTATTTCTCCATTTAACTGATCACTGAGTTACAATATACAGAGCAAATATTGGACAAAAATAAAGAGTAGATATTTTAAAGCAGAAAGAGCATGTACTGTACTGTCAGATTAATATTTGTATTACAGTAACATTTACATGGGCAATCATTAAAGTTCTAGAAACATTTATGTGATACATCACCAAGGCAAAGACATAAATCGTTAGTGAATTTTATGAATGAACTCGTGGAGGCTGTAGAAGCGGTGATGAGTCAAATATGCCTTATCAGTTGACTTGAAATTTGCCAGGTCATTTACTGACTGATTTAATTTGTAGGGGAAGTTTATTATAAATAACTTTCCCAAAATACAGTGTTCCTTTTTTATTCCAGGTGGTGTTGTGGGCTCTAGATGAAAGTTGCCTTTTTGTCTGGTGTTATAGGAGTGGATATTTTCATTTTTCTGGGAGAGAGAGGGATTTTCCATTGAATATTTTTTCACAAACACAGTTATCTCATACACATATATACATGGAAGTGGGAGGATTTCTAGCCTTTTAAAGAGTGGTCTACAGGTTTTGTTCCATTTTACACCTTCCATTATTCTTATAATTCTTTTTTGTTGCCTAAAGAGCTTTTGGCTAAGAGAAGATTTACCTCAGAAAATAATTCCATGTTTCAGTTGTGAGTATATATAGACATAATACACAGTTTTCAGAGAATCTTTGTTGCACCATCCCTCTAATATTCTCATTTAGTAGCATGTAGTGCTTAATTTCTTACAAACTTTCTCAATATGCATCTTCCATTTATGATTATCTTGGAGCCATACTCCTAAGCACTTAATGTTGTCTACATTCTGATGGTCTTTGTCAGATATGTGAATATGAACAGTGTGCTCGCCTTTTTTCACATTAAAGCAATTTAGTGCCACTGTCTTATTTGCATTTATTACAAATTTGTTGTGATTGAACCAGTTTTTAGTATTGTTCAGTGTCTCTGTTGTAGACTTATGAAGCATTGCCATTTCTTTCCTACTCACTAGCACACTTGTATTGTCAGCAAACTGGATGACGTTCCCACAGAATGTGTTTAGGTCATTCACCTATAACAGAAATAGAAGAGGTCCCAGAACTGAGCCTTATGGCACCCCATATTTAATGGTTTCATAATTTGAATAGTGTTGAGTGAGTCTGATGAAATTTTGAAATTGCATTTCAACCACGTGTTTTCAACCCCTTAGGTATGACTTTATCCATTTGTTAGATGTTCCTCTAGTCCCCATGTTGTCAAGCTTAGGCAATACTTTTGTGTGATCTATGATATCAAAAGCCTTAGAGAGATCTAGAGATATTCCAATGAAATAAATAAATAAAACATTTTTGCCACTATCTAGTCTCTGAAGTACATCACTTAATAGTTCAAAAATTACTGTATCGGTTGATTGACCTTTCCTGAAACCATGTTGTGCTGTGGATAGTATTTTGTGCTCTTCAAGAAAATCTGCTACTCTTCTTTGAAAACATTTTTTCTATAATTTTTGAGAATACAGACAGTAGAGCAATGGGGCCTGTAGTTAGTAACTTCATTCTTTTTACCTTTTTTGGATAGTGGTTTGAGCTTAGTTGTTTTAGGCACGATGGGAGAATTCCAGTTTGAAAGGAACTATTATAAAGGTGAGCTAATGGTTCACTAATGAGATCTCCACATTTTTTTAATAAGGCTGTCTGGGATGCCATCTATTCCAGTGGAATGATTCACTTTTAAAGTTCTGATAACTGACAGGACTTCTTTCTGGTTTGTTCAAAAGAGAAACAGTGAAGTAGGATTTATGTTGGTATTTACAGATGATACTGGGCAGTTTGTATTGCAAGGTTTAATATCAGTGATTAATTGCTCAATTATATTGCTAAAATAAGTAGTGAACACATTTGCTATTTCTTTAGGATCATTAATTTTTTTGCCATTGCATTTCAATTTAATATTGGAATTTTGAGGTGAAACATTGTCAGTTTGCTGTTTCATTCTACTCCACACACCTTTCATTTTGTTATTGGCATTATTTATATAGTAGTCATTTGCCATTACTATAGCTTCTTTGATCACTTTTTTAAGTATCATTTTATAATTCTTGAAATATGCAAGGAATTCACTGGATACTACGGAAGACTTGGAGATCCCATATAATCTTCGTTTTTCAGCACATGAATTTTTTATACCTGTTGTCAACCATCAGTCTTTTCTGTTAACCCTACTACACTTGATTTTCTGATATTTAGCTGGAAATGACATGTTAAGTTGGAAATGACATGTTAAAATAATGTGTAAATATATCCATAAATATGTTTAACTTCTCATCTTTGTTTTCATACCTGTACTTTTCAGTCCATGTTTCCTTCTTTAGTAAATTCCTAAAGTATTCAATGTTTTGATGGCTGAATGTTCTTCCTATTTTATTGTTTCTGTTTGTTTAATTAATTTCAGCATTGAAGGTATTTCAAGAAGCTGTGCATATTGCTCACTGAAACCTGTGTTGAAGTTTCTAGCTGCATATTCGTGGCTTTCCTTGTTTATCAATATCATATCAATAATGGTGCTTGATATACTTGTAACTCTGGTAGGGGAATTTATTATTTGGTGCGGGTTGTAAGTTGCACAATTAACTATAAGATCATCTGTATCTTTTGAAACTTTGTTAAAGTCAATGTTAAGGTCTCCACCTATTATAACTGTTTTGTATAGGTCCCTGATACTGTCAGGTTACTTACAGAATATTTTTATGCTTGAGTTTGGACTTCTGTACAGGCAAATGATGATTGTTTTTATTTAGGTTAATTCTACAGCAGAGATTTCAAAAAGGCAGCAATAGCTGCTAGTGTCTTTCACAAATATACATGTTCCTCCAGGTGTAGATATTTTTCTACAGAAACGAGATGTCATGACATAATCCTGTATACTTGTGATTGCTACCATCTCATCAGTTAGCCAATGTTCACTAAAAAACATTACAGATACTTAGATTAGATTAGTTTTTCATTCCATATATCCATGCTGAGGAAATACTCATGGATGTGGAACATGTCAATTTTTTTATTTTTATTTTTTTTAAAGCTGGAATAACAGTACTAATAGTATGAATATATACAATACATCATTTGTTTCTGTTAAAAAATTCATCAATGAAATAGAAGGAGTTGGCCACTAGTAAGTCTTTCAGGCTCCTTTTAAACTGATCTTTATTTGTAACTAAATTTTTTATGTTTGCTGGCAAATTATTGAAGATGTGTGTTCCTGAGTTGTGTACCCCTTTTTGAACTAAAGTAAGTGCTTTTAAGTTCTTGTGCAGATCATTTTTGTTCCTGGTATTGTATGTATGAACTGAGCTGTTTGTTGGAAAAAGATATATATTATTTAGGACAAATTTCATCAAGAAGTAAATATACTGAGAGGCAGTAGTTAGTATACCCAGTTCTTTGAAGAGGTTTCTACAGGACATCTGTGTATTTACTCCACAAATAATACATATTACACACTTTTGGACTTTGAAAACTTTTGTTTGTCTTGAAGAGTTACCCTAAAATATTTTACCATATGACATTATGGAATGAAATTAGGCAAAGTATGCAACCTTTTTCATTTTTATGTTGCCTATGTCAGCTAACACTTGAATTGCAAATACAGATTTGTTAAGGTGTTTCTGCAGTTTTGTGGTGTGCTCCTCTCAACTGAATTAATTATCAAATTGTAATCCCAGGAATTTAAGACTGTCAACCTCTTCTATCTGCTCTTCTTCATACTTTATGCATATGCTGGGTGGAAACCTCTTACAGCTTCTGAATTACATATAGTGAGTCTTTTCAAAGTTTAATGTCAGTGAGTTGGCTTTAAACCATTTATTAATATCCATGAAAATATCATTAGCAGATCTTTCTAGAACTACACTCGACATACTACTTATTGCAATACTTGTGTCATCTGCAAACAAAATGAACTCTGCTTCTGGCAGTGTAACTGATGAGAGATCATTAAATGTACACAAGAAGAAGCAATGGTCCTAAGATGGATTCACTAGTCCCTTGCACTGACACTGTTTGTTTCCTGTTAGCGAGGTATGCCTTGAACCATTTTGCAGCACTGCCCATGACACCATAGAATTCTAATTTATTTAGGATGATGATGTGGTTCACACAATCAAATACCTTTGACAAATCACAGAAAATACTTGCTGCTTGTAATTTGTTATTTAATGAATTAAGTACATTTTCACTGTAGGTGTAAATAGCCTTCTTGATATCAGAACCCTTCAGAAATCCATAGTGTTTTCTTGATAATATGTTATTTTTGGTCAGATGGTTGAGAAGCTGCCTGTATCTTACTTATTCTAAAATTTTTGAGAATGCTGGAAAAACTGAAATTGGTCTGTAGTTTGATGGTGTCTCTTTATCCCCTTTCTTGAATAGAGGCTTAACATCTGCATATTTTAGCCAGTCAGGAAATGTCCCAGTTATAATTGACTGGTTGCACAAGTAACTTAGAATTGTACTAAACTCACAACAACATGCCTTAATTGACTTTGTTGATATTTCATCATAACCACTAGAATGCACTGTTTTTAAAGATTTTGTTATGGAAGTTATTTCTTTTGGTGAAGTAAGTGACATATTCATGTACCTGAAGCTATTTGTAATGGCTAGTTTCAGATATTCAAGGGCATTATTTACTGATCCTGACAATCCCATTCTATCAGTAATGGATATAAAGTACTTTTTAAATAGATTTGCCACACTATGCCCATCGGTTACTAATGTGTCATCTACCCTTAATGCTATTTGCTCCTGCTCCTTTCTGGTTTCTGGTCTCCTCTTTCACTATATCCCATATTGTTTTTATTTTGTTCCCTGGCGTTGCTGTCTTCTTCTCGTAGTGCATTTGTTTAGATGTCTGAATTACTTTTTTTAATATTTTACAGTATTCCTTGTATTTAGCTAAATCATCAGCATTGGAGCTATTCTTGCTCGACAGATACATTTTCCTTTTTGTCTTACGGGAAATCTCTTTTTCTTGTGTAATCTATGGTTTTATTATAGACTTCTGTTTAATTCGAGTAACTTTTAGAGGAAAACAAATTTCAAACGTAATACTGACATTGTTCATGAATGTGTTATATTTTTCATTCATGTCATGAGCACTATAAACATTTTTCCGGTTCATATCTTTGAGCATTTTTCTAAAACACTCAATTTTTGGTTGATTGACTACTCTCCTGTACTCAGATTTAGCAGTCATGATAATCTGCTTAGAATTTACATCTAAAACAAGGAGCTGCATGTCATGATCTGATAGTCAATTTATTACATGTTTTATGATATGATTTTGTTCCTTTGGTTTGTCTATAAAATACCATCATTGGCTGTCCTTGAGAATTTTGTGATCCTAGTTGGAAAGTTTACAGTGTGAGTTAGATTGAAAGACAACATTACTAACTGCAGTAAATGTTTACTCAAAGATTGCATTATAAAATCTGTATTAAAGTCACCAGCAATCAAAAGTTCTTTGTTTCTTTCTGTTAAATAACCAGTAGAGCTTCTAGATGATTTATGAATATATTATAATTTCCTGCAGGTGCTCGGTAAATAGTTACTATTATATAGGATCTGTTATGGACCTCTACTTCTGTTGCACATGCTTCTAGATGCTGCTCTAAACATAATTTATTAATGTCAATGTTCTTGAATTTATAGCAGTTTTTAATAAATGTGGCAACTCTTCCTCCATCCATATCTACTCTGCAGAAGTAGGAAGCTAGCTTAAATCCTGAAATGTCTACACTATCTATACCAGTGGCCACTTGTTATTTTAACTGATCAGATAGTAATACTTCTAGCTCATTAATTTTGTTTCACAATGACTGCACATTTTGATGGACAGTTACAAGCTTGGAGTTTCTGCTTGGCATATCTGATTCATCTCTTACCTTTATTTGTCTCTGCCTCCCTTTTGTTTTAATCTGAAGAACACTTCTGGGATGAACTAATAATGAACTAATAATGATTAATGATCTGCCATCATTCATCGAGTCCACGATAGTACTATATGCACATGATACAACTTTCCTTCATTGTAGTAATGATTTTAGTAGCCTCAAAGTTTGTGTTGCAGAGAAAATGGCTCAAGCATCCTACTGGTTTAAAGCAAATGGCTTCCTACTGAATGATAACAAAATTCAGCAGATGTTTTTAGTTTAAAAGACAAGCCTCTGTCACTTGTTGTGTTAAGTTTTTAGGCGTACATATGGATGAAAAATTATCCTGGGGTCAACACGTACAATATACTAGTGGTAAATGGTCTAGAGTGATGTATTTTCTATGGTGACTTATGGACTGTGCACTCAAAATTATGTCAGAATGTTGTATTTTGCATTTTTTCAAAGCATCCTAACATATGGCTTTACTCCACACAAAAAAGAAGTTATTGAAAGCAAAACCTAGAGAAAATATACATTTCTACAACACGAGAAGGAGCAGATGCATTTATACTTCTTACCATAGACTGTCAAATCCACTTAACAGCTATGAACTGATGGGGTACAAATTATTTAGTAAGCTTCCACAATATGTACAAGAACTACCTGAACAAGCATTCAAACAAAAATTGTATGAATGGCTAGTTTTCTTGTTTTTGAAAGAAAATGTTTTACAGCAACAGTCCCGTTGTTTTATAGCTGCATCTCATAGATAAGATAAAAGCGAGGAGGAAGATTATGAGAAGATTTTGTTAAGAAACACAATTGAGAAAGGAAATATATTTTTTCAAGTTGTTAAGAATTGAAGAAAGACTGAAGAAGACAGAAAAGGAATATTTTAAAATTGTAAAATAAGTGAATGATAAGAAGTAATAGCATAATACAACTGCAGGGAACAAGCATTTTCTATCATGCAATAAAATTGTATAATAAATTGCCCAGAGAGACGAAAAATGTTACTAAAATACCTACGTACAAAGGTAGCTAATACATACAATACTTCATAAGTAAAGCATACTACACAGTTAATGATTACTTAAAGGACTCAGAGCAGGGGTTAGTGATAAAAAGGGACAACTGCAACACCCTACCAAATTACAGAAGATGGTCACAATATAATGGTTTTACAAGATATCTGTGTGCTAATACCTGTAGTGCATAATAACAATGTCTTGTCATCCTCCTGCGTAGTTAAAGATTATTCATGTAATAGTTCTATTTAGTGCTTGTTCACCAGTCACAGTTTCTCTATCTTGAATTCATTTTTTCATTACATCCTTTCATGAATGGTTCAAGATATCAAAACCTATAGTAAGCTAACACATAATTTTGTAGAAGCCTCATGCTGCACATTTCTTGATTTTATTTTACACTGGCAAGGCAGAAAAACCATACTCGCTGCAAATGATCATTATTCCTAACTGGCAAATACAGGCCTGCAGTGCTCCAGTACTTTGCTTGATCCTACCAGCTTTTTTGTAGCAATAAGATGTCCTTGCAACCAGTAAAAGTCACTCCATAACAGCAGACTATGAAATACTGTATAATACACTGTTATGTGGTACTGATCACACTTAATACATCCTTAGTCTCCCCAGAAGGTATATTACACAGAAGAACTTGGAGCACATGTATGCTGTGTGCCAATTCATTGCTTTACTGCCAGTCATGAAGTTCAGCAGTTTGATACCCTCCCTATTATCCTGACATCCAACATCACTGAGGTTACATTTCGGTTGATGTGTTTTTTCTTCATTCATTTTTATTTTATTTTTGACAAACCAATCCTTGATATTATCAAAGAGCACATCTCTACATCTACATCTGCATGATTACTCTGCAATTCACAGTTAAGTGTCTGCCAGAGTGCTTTGTTCAAATGTGTGTGAAATCTTATGGGACTTAACTGCTAAGGTCATCAGTCCCTAATCTTACACACTACTTAACCTAAATTATCCTAAGGACAAACACACACACCCATGCCCGAGGGAGGACTTGAACATCCGCCGGGACCAGCCGCACTGTCCATGAGTGCAGCGCCTTAGACTGCTTGGCTAATCCTGCGCGGCCAGAGTGCTTTTATGATGATCATTCCTCCATATGTAGTTGGATGCCAACAAAATATGTCCACACTCTGAGGAGAATGTTAGTGATGCAATTTCATGAGGAGACCCTGCGACAATACAAACATCTTTGTTTTAATTACTGCCACCCCAACTTGTGTTTCATATCTGTGGCACTGTCTCTCCTATTTCATAATAATACAAAATGAGCTGCCTTTCTTTGGACTTTTTCAATGTCCTCCCTCAATTCTAACTGATGTACCTAACTGCACAGTAATACTCAAGAAGAGGGTGACAAATCTAGTGTAAGCAGTCTCTTTAGCAGTCCTGTTCCAGTTTCTAAGAGTTCTTCCAATTAATCACAACCTGGTTTCTTGTCCCACAACATTACCTTTGAGATCATTCAAGTTTAAGTTATTTTTAATTGTAATCCCTAAGTATTTAGTTGACAGTCTTTAGATTTGTGTGATATATCATGTAACCGAAATTTAGCGGATTCCTTCTGGTACTCACATGGATGACTTCACACTTTTCATTATTTAGAGTCAATTGCCAGTTTTTACATCATACAGATATCTTGTCTAAATCACTTTGCAGTTCATTTTGATCATCTGATAACTTTATAAGATGGTAAATGACAGCATCCCCTGCATACAATCTAAGTGGGCTGCTCAGATTGTCTCCTATGCTGTTTGTGTGGATCAGAAACAGCAGAAGGCATATAACACTTCTTGGGGAATGCCACATATTTATTATCTCCATTTTATTGATGACTTTCCATCAGTTACTACAAGCTATGGCCTGGCTGATAGGAAATCATGAATCCAGTCACACAAGTAGGACAGTACTCCATAGACACACGGTCTGATTAGAAGTCACTTAGAGAATAACGGTGTCAGTAACCTTTTGAAAATCTAAGAATATGGAGTCAATTTGACATCCCCTGTCAACAGCACTCATTACTTCATGACAATAAAGAGCTAGTTGTCTTCACAAAGATATTTTCTAAATCCATGTTGGCTGTCTGTCGATAAATCATTTTCTTTGAGGTAACTCATAATGTTTATGTTCACTATATGTTTCAAAATCCTACCACACATCAACATAAGTGATATGGGTCTGTAATTCAGTGAATTACTCCTATTTCCTTCCCTGATTATTAATGTGATTTGCTTGTTTGCCAGTCAAAACTTCTCTGTCATTAAGCGGCTTTAATTACAACTTGATTTCTGGGAACTGAGATTTAAGTCCTTCCATCTCTTAAGAGTGGTACAACTTCTGCTATATAATCAATTAAACATATATAAAAGGTGAATAATGTAAGCTGTAACACCCCTTTTATTTCATGAAGGGTTAAAGTGTCAATACCTGATACTATTCAGAGGAGCACATCATTTTTTTATATATATTTCATCCTCTTAACTTTTGTACCACCCAAGATATTGAAACAAGAGTGCTTTTCTTTTTTTTCATGGAATGATAATTTTTTAATGGATTAAAAAGCTCTTGGAAAAATGAGTACAATTATATACCAATTATTAATATTGGTGTTGAAACCTTTCACAAACATATCAGAGAAACATGCTAAATTGAAAGGTTAAGTGTATTGAAAGAGGCAATTGTGATGTTATCACCATCTTCTTTTACAGTTTTCCAACATCCAATGATTCAATTCCATACAATGTTGCACTACAAATAAACATTCTCTGAAATATATTCTGCAAATTAAGGCATATGTTTGATACCAGTGGACTTCTTTTGGCTTGTAATGCCCAGTTTGCTTGTACTAGTCTTTTTATGTCCACCTTGCTTCATCTCTTGTGTTATTTTGCTTCCAAATTAGAAGAGTTTCTTCACTTCATCTACTTTATGGTTGCCATTCCTGATGTTAAGTTTATCACTAATCCCACTTCTGCTACTCCTTATTACTTTTGTCTTTCTTTGGTTTATCCTCAGTCCATATTATTTACTCATTACACCATTCTGCCATTACTGTGATTCTTCTTCACTTTCACTTTCACTTTGGACAGCAATGCCATCTATGAATCTCACCATATGCATCCTTTCAACATGAAATTTATTCCCACTGCTGACCTTTTCTTTTGTTTCTGCCATTGCTTTTTTATCTATATGCTGAACAATAGAGGTGAAAGACTGCATCTCTGTTATAAACCATTTTTAATCGGAGCACTTGATTCTTGGGCTTTTATTCTTATTGTTCCATCCTGATTTTAGCATACATGGTGAACATAGAAAGAAGGATCCTGTATTGTATGACTATATGATAGCGGAACAAACACTGATAGCAGTCACTTCTGTAAAATATCTGTGAGTATGCATGTGGAACGATTTGAAGTGGAATGATCATATAAAATTAATTGTTGGTAAGGCCAGTACCAGGTTGAGATTCACTGGGAGAGTCCTTCAAAAATGTAGTCCATCAACAAAGGAGGTAGCTTACAAAACACTCGTTCGACCTATACTTGAGTATTGCTCATCAGTGTGGGATCTGTACCAGATTGGGTTGACGGAGGAGGTATAGAAGATCCAAAGAAGAGTGGCGTGTTTCATCACAGGGTTATTTGGTAACCGTGATAGCATTATGGAGATGTTTAGCAACTCAAGTGACAGACCCTGCAAGAGAGGCGCTCTGCATCGTGGTGAAGCTTGCTCGCCAGATTTCGAGAGGATGTATTTTTGGATGAGGTATCGAATATATTGCTTCCCCCTACTTATACCTCCCGAGGAGATCATGAATGGAAAATTAGAGAGATTCGAGCTCGCACGGAGGCTTTCAGACAGTTGTTCTTCCCCGCAAACCATACGCGACTGGAACAGAAAAGGGAGGTAATGACAGTGGCACGTAAAGTGCCCTCTGCCACACACTGTTGGGTGGCTTGCGGAGTAATGTAGAACATTAATAAAACCAACAAGCTGCAAGGGTGGATTCCCGACTGACAATTGAGGAAGAAAGATCCTATGAACATGTGTCCAGAAATGAATCATTGTCACGATAGATGGCACTGGCAAATGAAAGATGCTCTTGCCATGTGTCATGTGTTCCTTGTGTGTTTCAGACTTGTGATTAACGCAGCACACTATATGCAGCAGAATGGTCCAGTATTTGGGTCAGTAGCAAGCTGAGATGGTGTTTATGTACAACCAAGCAGATGGAAACGGTCGAGAGGCAGTATGGCTCTGCCAAAACATATAGCCTAACATATACCAACCATGGGTGTACCAAAACAAGTACCCTCACAGACATCACACAACATTTCAAGCCCTTCTTGGATGTTTGTGTTATTACGAGTTACACCATGTAGGCAGGCCACTTGCCTGGAGCTTGGACTAGGGTTTGTCTCAATATCCTGTAAAACCCGGTCCTCCAAATTTGTTGTATGCACAGTCCACCATCTTTCTGCATTTTTATCTGTCTGAAAGGACTCATGATCACACAAATGCCTAAAAGGAGCTTAACATGATGTGTGATTTGGTCAGTGTCTGTGAGGGTACTGGTTTTGATATAGCCAGGCTGCATCTCAACCTTTCCATCTGCTTGGTCATACACAGACACTATCTCAACTTGCTTCCAACATGAATACTGGACCATTTAGCCACTTACAGTATGCTGTGTCAATCACACAGCCTGCAACACACAAGGAACACATGACACATGCTCAGAGAAACTTTTATTCATGAGTACCACCCACTGTGGCAACAATGCATTTCTGGACATGTGTTCACAGAACCTTACTTCCTCAATTTCCAGTCAGGAATCTGTCCCTGCAGTTAGTCAGTTTTATTAATGTTAACCCTGTATTTTGTTCTGTATCCTACTCTTAGAACACAGTTTATGGTAACTCGCACTGGTGGTAATGTAGAGACCGGAGGAACAAAGCATGTGGTTACAGAGATAAGTTACAGCTGAAATTATGAAGTTAATGAATAACCAAGACCAGTACAGTGCATAGCAAAGTAATCTTCAGCGTATACAACAATCCAGAGACCAATCAAATTACAAACACAAATCTGGCAAGGTCAAAATGGCACTTAACTAAGGCTTCAGATACTAGTGAGAGACTGGTTAGCAATGGTCAGGTTGTGGTATTTCATGGTAACCTCTTGTCAGAGAGTGGTGCTACCTCATTTGCTTCCCAAAGCTGCTGCATCTCATGCAGGTGCAAGCTGCAGCTGTTGCCTGGAGCCCAAGTATTTGTTATGTATTCTGCTTAGTAATACTCAGGCTTGATGGGAAATTTGAATCACTGTTGGATAATAAATACTTTATATTACCTGTATTTCCCTACATAAATGCTAAATATTTCTTAAGCTGCTTCTGTTAGCCTAGAAATTATCATATATTTCCATTTACAACAGTTATATCTGATTCTGTGTCTATCCCATATAAATTAGGGTCATGAGGAAATATGTTTTATCTTAGTTGTGCAGGCCTACCATTTTTCTAGATATAACAATGGAGCCTGGCATAAAAATGACCACTCAGCACTGTTTACACTACATCAGCTGATGCCAGCTTGTATACCTTTCAATTTTAGCACAGTTCTGGGATAATTTTGCAAAATGTTTCAATACCAACACTGTACTTGCCTTTTCAAGAGCTTTCAAGTGCCAGTAAAAGTAAAATAGTTTATTGATCCCTCAGTATCTTCATTGATACAAGAGTTATGAAAATTAAACATACAACAAAATTACATGCCCCTCAATGCACAATCAATTGCTGAAAACTTTATTTCAGTATCTTGAGTCACACAAAATAAAAGGGGTTTCATGTTTTACGTGACTGACCTTGTATACATACTTTGTTTGTAACAATCATTTACCTTCTTTGATACTAAATTTTGACAAACAGATGTTACTGTTAGTTATAAGAGAAGGGGCAAAGACACTGGCAACTTTGCTTGATCACTAACTGAGAAATGGTTATGACTAACTGTTAATAATAGACAGATATTAACTTCATTCAAAGTTTTGTATGCTGTATGAAGTTAAAAAAATCAACCAGCAGTTAGCCTTGTTGTAATAGTCCATTTGGTCAATGAATTTGTTGACTATGGTCTGTAGTGATTACTTGGTCCATCATCGGAATCTCTGGTTACTCAGTTCAGTTAAATTATTACTGAAATATTTGATCATATTTTTCAGTTATTAGTGTTTTAATTTATTATTACACATTTCACAGGTGACTGCCTACAATATGACAAAGGAAGAAAATGATAGTGGTCAGAAGGATGAATATTACACATTTATTTTTACTCCGTGGCTAGGACAGAGAGATGCCTCGCAAAAATACCAAGTTCATACATTTGCTATGATTGCAAGTAATTGGCAAAATATGACAGGGCAACCTCTCTGCCTTGCAACACAGACATCCGTGGAACATTTACATTGGCTTGCTGATGTAGTTACCCACTGGTGTGGTCCCATATCTGTGAGCATATTTGCCCCTGACTTAGATTACCAGATAGCAGAAGCATACATTTCCTATTTAAGAAAATGTTTCTCAGATATTAACAGCCAGGTATGTTAAAGTAATTTTTATTATAGTTATTGCTGTTCAGTAATGTACAGAAACTCTCATGGAATATCAGTTGTGATTTTATTTACTTATTTATAGGTCCTGTGAAGCTAGGACTGTACAGTGTACAAAAGATATTGGACCATTCATTAATTGCAATACACATTCCTTGTTTTTTTTTTCTTTTTTCAGACATCATTTTAACAAAAGATAAAATTATGCAATATTTTCTTACTCTACACATTTTACAAAAACAATCTTAATTGATGAAGAAGTTTTGTTTTTCTAGGTATTCCCTTACAGTATAGAAACAGTGCTCAACCAAATAACCCTTCACAGTTGATTTGGTTTGTTTAAGTCCATTATTATTTTGTGGATTTGGGTAGTGTATTATACACTTTTATGCCAGGGTGGAGTATACAAGTACATGGAAGTGGCAGTATTTTATTTTTCCTAAATAATGGCTTCCATTAACCTAATAATCTTTTTCTGCAATCTAAATGATGTCTGACTTGCTCCACAATTTCCCCAAAGCACTACACCATATTTCAATATTGTATGAAAATAAGCAAAATTTATGATCCTGGGATTATCATGTGATATACAGTTTTTTATTACTCCCATTACAAAGCATGTTTTGTTCAGTTTTTTGTTCACATAGTCCATGTGTGTATCCCACTTCATGTTTTGCTGAATCCATATAATGAGAAATTTTGCACTCCCTGTTATTTCAATTTTTTGTCCACTTCTTTCTACAGAAGTATTAGCTGGTGTCCTAGTGAAAATATTTATTGCAACAGTTTTTCCAGATTTATAATGAAACTGTTTGCACCAAAGTACTTCGTTTCTTTGCTACTTCCCATAATTAAGATGCTGGTGTCATCTGCAAACTGATATAGCTTACTGTTTTTACAGTTTATATATACTCATTTACATTTAGTAAGAACAGAATTGGACCCAATTTGGAACCTTGGGGAACTCCATGTTTGATCACTAATAAATCTGACTGATGAGTTTTGACTGTCTCGTTTTCTTCGTGTGTTATCTCTATGAGCTGTTTTCTTTCATGGAGGTATGATTTAATCCAGTTATTCACTACTCTCCTAATACTCCAGTTCTGACTATTACCTAGTAATTTATCATGATTGATGTTATCAAACACTTATGACAAGTCTAGGAATATACTTGATGTATGTTCCTGCCTATCTGGGGCCTATAGAGTTTCATACAGAAAAGAAAAGATTGCTGTTTTCAGTAGAGTGATTTATCCTAAAACTATGTTGGGATGCCATTAGTACATTATATTTATTTATGAAATTTGACAGTCTTTTATAAAAGAGTTTCTCTAGATTTATAGAAAACACAGACAGTAGAGAAACTGGTCTATAGTTTGACAATATGTTGGAAAGCTGCCAGTTGAGAAGAATAGGTTTACAAGATACATCAGTGGTTCAGAAATTAAGTCTACACATTTTTTACAACAAAATCTGGTATGTTATCTATACCAGATGATTGTTTTGATTTTAGAAACTTGATTTCTTGCTGTGATTCTTGTGTATTAGTTGTTATGAGAAATATTCTGTTTTCTACCTGTTCAATTTTTGATGTTATTTGTGATGGATGTTTATAAAAACCATTCAGTCTGCATGCTGCTCACATTTTGTTTGCATTGCAGTAATACATAAAATTTGTTTTATTTCTTTTTAGTACCCCAGAAGTAGACAAAATTCTGTCAGGATTATTAAGATCTTTGCAAGAACCAGCTATGAAAAAACTTTTCCACCTGGTATATAGGATATGTGAGACAGCCAAATACTCTTAAGACTTGAAGACCAGTGTAATAGTTTAAATAATTTAGATGTAAGAGAGATCACTGACCAAATAGCAGAAGCAATGAACTGTTCGCAGACACGCAATAAAGTGGGCAGTGGCGAGAGGTTGAGTCAGGTGGAATGATTAGAGAGAAAAAGTAGTGAGAAGCTGAAGAAGAGGTTGGTGAGGGGTAGCCAGTAGCTCAGAAGGATAGGAGGCAAGGAGCACATATGTGGGATAAGGGATGCAGGATAGGATGATGGGAGAGGCAGTAGGTGCACTGACTGGGAACACTACCTCTCCCAATATCCTTCCAACTCCAAATTCACTACCTCATTCCTTAAAACCATTCCAATTATACCTTCACACACATTTACTTCTCCTTTGAGGGGGAGATATATAAACAAATTCCTGGCAAACTCACAGGCACCCACATGGCATTCTTCTATGACGACCTGCATATGACCCATCTAGAGGAAATATTCCTAGCACCTCAAAGCTCTAGTCTGATGCAGGATCACAAATTGTATCTTCATGATACCCTATTCTCATTCCTCAACGGCTTCAGCACCTTCTCTCCCACTAATTTCATCTGGTCCTCTTCAGCCTAATGGATCACCTCCCTTGACATTAACCTCCACCTTTCTGGATGATCCATCCAATTCTCTGTCTATATTGAGTTGACTAAACACCATTATTACCTGCATTCTGAAAGCTGTCAGCCCTTCAATACCAAAAAATTGCTCCCATTTAGTCTGGCCAACTGTGGATGGCACATCTGCAGTGATAAGAATTCCCTTTCCCAGTATGCTGAAGGTCTCACAAAGGCCTTAACAGACAGGCATTACCTGCAAAACCTGGCCCATAAACAGATTTTCCACACTTTATCCTCACACACCCATAATCCTCTCACCAACCCCAAGAAGTAGCTGCAAAGAAGCATCCCTGTCATCATTCAGTATTATTCCAAACTGGAGCAACTGAAGTATGCCAGGGCTTTGACTAGATGACATCATGCCCAAAAATGAGGTGCATCATATGCCACCTAATGTGGTATACCATCACCCACCCAACCTACCAGACATCATGGGCCATCCCTATGCCACTATGACTCCCAGTTCCTTACCAGAGATATCATATCCTGCAACACATCCAGGTGAAAGACCTGCCCCTTTCACAACCCAGCATTTCCTTCTCTAGATTTTTTGCTGTCTTTTTATCCTAACCCATCAGAGGAAGAGACATCTGTGAAATTACCCATGTTTTACCACTCCTGTTGCAATTTCTGTACAGCAGTTAGTGGTCATGACCACTAAACAGCCATCCATCTGAGTGGAGGCCACCACCAAATGGTGGCCAAGAACAGAACTGACAACCCAGTGGCAGTTGACAACTAATGGCAGTATATGCCGTTGATCACAATGTGCTTGAGTTCAATGGCTCCCTTAAGAACTTGTGTGATATTGATCCTTTCACCAGCACCAGATTTTCTGAACCAAACTATCCTTGCATCGTATGCTTCACTCCCATAATCCTCCTGGCCTCAGTCTCTGCTAATCCACTGCACTCAAACCTCATACCAAACAGTCTCCTCTTATTCTGCCCTGTCACTCTCTCCCAATCCATACCTCCACATCATCATTGTGTGCTGCATGAAATCACCATCTCCGAGGCCTGTGTGTCACTTTCCTGTTCCATGTACCTGCTACATCTCCCCCTGCTACAATGGCATGGCAAGCCGTTCCACAGGACTACATCCAGCATCTCTACGATCGTCTCCATGGGAGAATAGCAGCCTGCATTGCTGCGAAAGGTGGATATACACTGTACTAGTGCCGACATTGTGCATGCTCTGTTGCCTGTGTCTATGTGCCTGTGGTTCTGTCAGTGTGATCATGTGATGTATCTGACCCCAGGAATGTGTCAATAAAGTTTCCCATTCCTGGGACAATGAATTCACGGTGTTCTTATTTCAATTTCCAGGAGTGTATATGTTGCTAAACTTATAGACACTATCTTTCATCAGAATTGACTACTATAGAAAACACACACACACACAAACACACACACACATGAGCGTGGTTGCATTGGCCCTACCAACTGCATTGGTACTGCATCTCAACTCGGATGTGGGTAGTTTTGGATGGAGCGCATGAGAGGAGAAAGCAGAAGAGAGAGGAGGGAGGGGTGAAAGGAAGAGTGGCTAAATATTTTTTTGTTTGGGGGAGGGGGGGGGGGGAGAGGCAACAAATGGATGGGATAGAAATATGGTATTGTTAGGCTCACTCTGGCATAAGCAGGGGAGTTGCTTGTGGCATACAATGAAGCATAAGTGTGGATTTTGAGGAGGAAACATGGGGACAGGGACATGGATGGTGATACGATTGAGACAGGAACTAAGGAGATTGAGAGCAGGAGGGTTGTGGAACAAAAGGATGTGGTGTGAAGACAATTATCATTTGCATAGTTCATTTGGATGAGCAGTTAGCTGGTAGTCATGCCTAAAAAATAGTCCGTGCAAAAGTTTTAGCATAGTTGGTACCTGACATGACTGCTTTTAGAGGTGGTCCTACCTCTGGTAAAGTACAACATCTCTGGTAAAGGAATGTACTGTAATATGATGTGCTGGAAGAGTGCATAAGACTAGCCTTGCACCTACGTTTTCTACATGAATATAACTCAAGTGGCAAGGAGTTGGAAGTAAATGTGATATAAGGATGACTCAGGATATTTCACGAATTGGGTAGCATTAAAGCATTTTCATTTTAGGACAGGTGGATGGATTATAGGTAGACAGTTTCTCATTTCTGTGAATGTTGCTAAGAAACTCATTAAGTTTATAAAACACAGTTAGATAGACAATATGAGTCCAATGTCAGCCATGTTCTGCACATTTGCACTTGCCACTACTAAGACATTATGTAAACATGATGGGACATTCTCAGTGATGTGCTGTTGTAAAGATTTCACCAAAGTCACACACATTTCAGGTGTCAATTAGAATGTGTCCATATTTCATTAAGTTGTTGTTAGTTCTCTCAAATTCCCAACCTGATTTAATACATAGATGTAGATGTAAATGTAGATAGATCTCCACACCATTCATCCATTTTTTGCGTCATATGATAGCTTTTCTTGAGGTTGGATCCATCCCTGCGGATTGTCCAAATGCACTGCCAATATTTGGAGCCTTACTGTTTTGAGTGTGCTAGTGATTTTGCTGGTGGTTTGTACAAAGCTCCTTCTAGATTTAAGCCATTATCTTGCTTGTTATTTCCCAAAGAGCAAATAGTTTGAGTTGTGGAGCTCTCCCCACCCCCCTCCCCCATATCTATCATAACCTCTCTCCTGATACCTGGCAGCACTATTCCAGGCAGAATTATAAGATGGCTATTGTTGGCAGCCTGCCACAGTGCAGTAGGTTGGGTTTGCATATTCTGCTGCCATGTAGCATAGTGACAGGGTGGTCAAACATAGCAAGGAGTGATGTGCACCACATGTTATGGTTTAGAAGGTTCTTGCATATGATAACTTTTCGTCTTTTGGGTGTCACTTTAGTTTTCAAGATGAAACGTTCATGCTTGTGTTTTGGCTGGATTTGGTCATAATTGGTTTGACTTTCCATGAGTATCCAAGATATCTAGAGAAGTGAGAAGTTTATTTTCAATCAATTCAAAAGTTGTTGCTTGAGTAGGAAGTACTACATCAGGCACATAAAGAAAAGTGTTGCTTACTATTACAGTGGGCTGAACATCTTTGTATTTATTAAAAGTAATATATTTTATATTTCTGAATTTTACCAGGATGCCCCAAACTTTAAATGTTAAAATTATTGGAAGAGGGTCTTGAACTTTTTTTTAGATGTTACAACCAGTACACACACAGGATACATTTGTATATTTCTATATTTCATAACAGACAAGTACCTGCTGCTTTGAAATTGGCTGCACTTCCTTGAAAAATAATGTACAAATACCTGTCAAACATCCTCGGGGGAGTTAACTACTGTTTACAGTTCATGATTGTTTGTCAAAGATGAAACATTACTCATTACAGGAACTTGCAGACATACATGTAATTATGGTACAGTAGGATGACATGACTGGGAAGCAAAATAAGTAAGCAAAAGAAAAAATTTCAAACAAGCATCATCATAATTTGAAGAAATTTATCACACTGGACAGAAGTTTATTACCATAAATAGAAACTTGGTCATTCAAGCCACAGAAAGCCACCGAAGGTTCTTGATAAAGAACTGTTTGCTCAGTATAATTTGAAGAGCTGATATTGGATTATATAAGAGAACCATCAATAAACAACCATCAATTTGCCCATGATATGCATTTGAAACCCCATTGTGGACAGTTCTGAAGGAGCAACAACTACATCCCTGTCATGAAGATACTAAGCAATTGGGCTAAATGATTTTGAATCCAAAGACCAGCTATGACAGTGTTCTGTCATACATATTTTCAATTTGAACAGTGGGTTCTGTAAGCTTAAG
Source organism: Schistocerca gregaria (assembly GCF_023897955.1). Classification (NCBI taxonomy): domain Eukaryota; kingdom Metazoa; phylum Arthropoda; class Insecta; order Orthoptera; family Acrididae; genus Schistocerca; species Schistocerca gregaria. Next base: position 942,587,028 of record NC_064920.1, read on the forward strand.
TTATCGATGGGAGATATAAGTAGTTTATGTCAATAAAAAACAACCATCATTTTCAACCATTAGTTCCTCATCTAAAAGTACTCAATTTGGGATCCACTACATTGTGTATAATTTTGAAAAAGGGAATAGGGTTTTCTGATTCTAGACTAAAAGGAATCCTGCCTTCTGTCAGGGTGGCAATGTTGACGTACTGTGACATTTTGACATCAGTCATGTCTGTTAATGTGGGCTTTCCTGGTGTATACTATTGATGGAAAGCTCTTCGATTTCCAACTGTATGGCAGCATTAAGACACCATGGTGTTTGAACGAGTATCATATTCATTATCCTCTGGTGAAGTATGTGCTGTCACACCAACCACTACTTGTTATAGCCTGTCAGTCTGTCAGGCTGACCACTACCTCCCACTCCCCACAATTATCTGAGGCAATGTCTTTTGTAATGGTGGATTATGTTCTCATCTACACCTTCATAGATAATCACAAGCATTGTATAGTGCAAGGTGGAGGACACCTTGTACCACTACCATTCATTTCCTTTCCTGTTCCACTCACAATAAAGCAAGGGAAAATGACTGTCTATATGCCTCTATATTAGCCCTAAAATCTCTTATCTTTGTGGTCCTTATGTGAAATCTACATGTGTGTCAGTAGAATCATTCAACAGTCAGCTTCAAATGCTGATTCTCTAAATTTTCTCAATAGTGTTTATGAAAATAACATTGTCTTTCCTTCAGTGATTCCCATTTGAGTTCATGAAGCATCTCTGTAATAGTTGCATGTTGATCTAATCTCCCTGTACAAATCTAGCGGTACACCTCTGGACTGCTTTGATGTCTTCCTATAATCGCACCTGTTGGGGAATCACAAATTCTTGAGCAGTACTCACAAAAGGGGTTGTTCTAGTGTTCTTATGCAGTCTTCTTTACAGACGAACCAATTGTTCTTACAACTCTCACAATAAACAGAAGTCAGTCATTCACCTTCTCTATTACAATCCTTACATATAAATTGCACTAAATTTAGATATTTAATCAATGTTGCTTGTCAAGCAGCACACTGCTAATGCTGTATTTGAATATTATGGGATTGCTTTCCAACTCTTCTGCATTAATGTACATTTTCCTGCATTTAGAGCAACTGCCATTCATCTCAACATCTAGATATTTTGTCTAACTCATCTTTTACCTTCCTACTTTCAGTCAACAACTACACCTTCCCGTTCATCACAGTATCATCAGTAAACACCTGCAGATTGCTTCTCTCCCTGTTTGTCTGATCATTAACGTATGTAGGGAATGTCCTCCTGAGGGATATTGTGTCAAATTCTGTCCAACTGATACATTAGATTGCCAAAATCCAAAGCTTGTTAGAGGGCTCTAAATATTCTCAGTTGGTGAGAGATCTGGCAACCTTGCTGGCCAAGGCAGGGTTTGAAAGGTGTGGAGACAAACAATAGAAACTTTCACCATGTACAGATGGACATTATCTTGGTGAAACATAAGAACAAGATGGATTGCCATGGAGAGCAACAAAGGTGTGCAGAAATTCACTGCCTTATCACTGTACTGTAAGGGTGGCACTGATCAGAACCAAAGGAGTCTTGCTATGAAAAGAAATGGCATCCCGCACCATCACTCTTGGCTGACAGGCCATATGGTAGGCAACAGCTGCAGTGGGATACCACCTCTCTGGCCTGGAATCTCGTTGATTGGAATATAATTGTCTTTATTGATGATTCCCAGTTTGAATTGAGCCTCAGATAACAGTGGGCTACCAAACTGACTGTCACCCATCATATAGCCTGACAGCTGTAAATGATGCTCTGGGATGCCATTTCTTTTCATAGCAGCACCCTTAAAGTCCAGCGGTATGTCTACAATATTCTATGCCCCATTTTGTTGCTCTTTGTGGCAAGCGATTCTGAGTTTACATTTCAGCAACATAATGCCTGCTCGCACACAGCGAGAGTTTCTAATGTTTGTCTTCATTCTTCCAAACCCTATTGTGGCCTGCAAAGTCACCAGATCTCATCCCAATTGAGACTCTTTGGGACATTATAGGCAGGGCCCCCCAAAAAGCTCAGTATTTTGACATTCTAAAGCCAATTGGACAGAACTTGGCACAATATCCCTCAGGTTTTTGGAAAATATGTTCAAAACTATTTCACAAAACTGTCTGTCCATACCAATTGCAATAAATCCATAGCCATCCCTGTTGCTAAAAATTAGTATAGTCAAAGGGCTTCATACCTCTGATTTAGTAATGCTTATTTCAATGATGGCTTGTTATGAATTCGTTTGTTATATATGTTCTGTGACTTGTAATAAAGAGCTGTTTTACACTGCAAATTGATACCTACTACTATCATACACAACATAAAAATTGGTGCCAAAACCCAGCAAATTTTCCATGAGTGCTGGAGGATTTTTTGAAAGTACTTCACACAGAAATACCATGAGAGCTCACGGCAGTGAGTATCATGCCAGGCAACAAACTCTTCTGACAGCACCCACCTGCATACACAAATATGCTTAACTGGATTGTCAAACTACACATTTTGCAGTACTCAGACAACTGCAGCCACTTCTTGGTGTCTGACACAGAAAACATTGATATCAACAGTCATTTACAACACTTGGAAAGAGTATGGGCAAGAGCAAGAGCTATTTGAACAAAGTACACAACTTCAATGATACACCCCCCCCCCCCCCACCCCAATTGAGGAATTTTCTTAAGATCATTTACAGGAACTGTTGTGTATTGTATATACTAACAGGCTATGATAACAAAATACACCATCATCTTGATGACATTGATTATGCTGCTGATGCATCCAAATGTGACAAATATATAGACACAGCCAAGCTTGCTGTTTGAAGCACATTACAGGGAGTAGAAGGGAAACTGATGAATTTCATGGTTGTAGTCTTTCATGTCCACGCTAACCAAAAACAAATTTTACCCAAGATCAATAAAAATTGTGGTCCATTTTGCATCTGCCGTGAAGAATGTGGCTACTGGGGCCAAGAAAATAATAAAATTACCGATGTCACTCAATAAAACAGAAACTGACAAATACTAACAAATATATGAAGATGGTATCTGTTCTTTCAGACATATCCTAAAGAACGGACACCATCTTCATATAGTTAAGGCTAACCAGCCATTGACCTTCTTCTTTTGTGCTGGATGCACATGCATTGCCTGAACTCTTATGGGACTTGGTAAGATTGTCTGCTGCGAGTAATCAGTGTAGTGGGCAGGGGCACTGTGAATGTTGTGTGTGGACATTAAGCTGGAAATGTGGATCTCACAGAGAGCATGCAAGGGATACATCCCTGTGTCCTTGGTGGCTTAGATGGATAGAGCATTTGTCACGTATGCAAGTGATCTTGGGTTCGATTCCCGGTCGGTGCACACATTTTCAACTGTGCCCATTGATGTATATCAATGTCTGTTGACAGCTTAGGGTCTTGATTTAATTATCATTTAATACTAACAAATGTTTTCTGCACCTAAACAGGGGGCGTAAAGTGTGAAATTATAGGAAAAAGGGTAGGGTACTTTATTTAACTGTAAAAATCCACATCACAAATCAATATGTTTTGAAGATATGACATGTGAGATGTCAGCAGCACAGAGCAGTGTCACTTCAGCTAGTAAAATAGATACAACCATCACATTCTTGCAAACAGGTCATTTACACATCATAGAACCAACAAGACTAAGTAAACTTATTCAATGTGTGCTAGACAATGTTAAGCCAAACATCCTTCATTGTCATTGTTGTGGTCTTCAGTCGAGAGACTCATTTGATGCAGCTCTCCATGCTACTCTATCCTGTGCAAGCTTCTTCATCTCTGAGTAACTATTGCAACCTACATCCTTGGTCTCCCTTTACGCTTTTTACCATTCGCACTCCCCTCCAACACTAAATTGGTGATCCCTTGATGCCTCAGAACATGTCCTACCAACCAATCCCTTCTTCTAGTCAAGTTGTGCCACAAATTCCTCTTCTCCTTAATTCTATTCAGTACTGCCATACCCAGTCTTTTAATTTCTTTTATTTTTATTTTCATTTCTCTCCTTTCGGCTACTTCTCTCCTTCCCCCTCCGCACCTTCTCTCCTACGCTCCGTCTAAACTGCAACACTCCCACCATACTACCCTGGAGGTGGTGGTGGTGGTGGTGGTGGTGGCGGTGGTGGTGGTGGTGGGGATGGTGGTGGGATGTGTGGGATGGGTCTTGTATCGAGGCTTGTTGCAGGGATATGAGCCATGAGACAAGGGGTTGGGAACAGGACTGTAGTAGGGACAATGATAATGTGTAAGTTGGGTGGTTGTTGGGATACCACTGTGGAAGATGTGGGGAGGATAGTGCAGATAATATTTCTTATTTCAGTGTAGGATGAGAGATAGTCAAAACGCTGGCAGAAAATGTGATTCATCTTCAGTTTTTATTGTTGTGTTATTCTCAGTTGCATATAATAATATGGTATGCAGTTGCTTCAGTTCAAGGTGGTACTGAGTTGAGATTAATGCTTCTTCGTAATCAGGTTGTGGGTATGTGGGGTATGGCAGGTGAATGGTGAAACAAGGCATGGGAGATCTGTTTCTGGACAAGGTGACCTCAGTGAGGCCCTTGATATATTTGGAGAGGGGCTGCTCATCACTACATATGCAGTGACCACTGGCTGCTAGGCACTATGGGAGGGATTTCTCATCAGGGTTTAATGGATGGCAGCTCTCGAAGTGAAGGAATTGTTGCTGGTTGGCAGGGTTGTTGTGGACAGAGGTACTGATGTTGCCATCCTTGAGGTGGAGGCCGACATTAAGGAAGATGGTGTGTTGGGCTGAGGAGGACCAGCATGTGCAATTAGTCTAATCTTGTCTTAGCAATCCTTATGGGAGCGATACATAGAGGGATGGAGAATAGCTCTAGATTCTTCACTTAATACCGCTTCTTGAAACTTTGCAAGTAGGCTTTCGCAGGATAATTGGTGTATATCTTCATGAGCTTGCCAATTCAGGTTTTTCAACATTTCTGTGGTGTTCTCCTGTTAGTGAAACAAACCTGTGACCACTTGTACTGCCCTTCATTACATACATTTAACAACCTTTGTAAGTCCTATTTGGTATGGATCCAACATAATTGAGCAATAATCTAAGATGTTATTTGTAACCAGTCTCTTTTTTTTTTAGACTGATACATATTCTCAGTATCCTGCCAATGAAGCAATGTCTGCCGCATGCCTTATCCTACAACTGAAACTATGTAATAATTCCATTACACATACCTTCATGTTTTTATACTGAGGCATTTGTGTGATTTAACTAATACTGACTATTATTTAAACTAAACTACAGTACCTAGCTTTGTTGTACCCGGGACTCCTATTATTAACACTGTTTGACACTTAATTACTGTGATCACACATATGCTAACATTTCTACAGCTGCAGATGCACTACAACTAAACTTCTATAGCAGCTTTTTAATCACCAAGATATAAAATTTAGGTATGCTTGCAAGCTTACGCAATCATTAGCATATTAACCTAAGTGAGCACCTTCTGTAATCGAGTGTGAAAATTCCTGAAACTGGCATAAGATAACAAATTAAATTTGATGACATAAGAAGTGGTTAGTTACTACAGTTCCAAAATATTAGTCACAACTGTGAATAATGTACACATCCGTTGCATAAGGTATTGAACCATTACCTTTTGCTGAAACAAGAAAATTTGTGCCCTAATGGGTCTCAAACTTGGATTTATCATGTGTCGCCAGTGGTTGCCTTAACCATCTCAGCTACCTGTGTACATTTCCAGACCAATCCATACCTCCATATGCCACAGTTTGGATCAGTCTTGGAAGTGAGCATGAATAGCTGATAGTTCAGGTGACTGCTTGCAATAAGAAGGAAATCCAGTTTTGAGTTCTGGTCTGCCACAATTTCCATGTGTCTCCAAAAGGTATTGTTCCAATTCCTAAAGCAGCCAATGTCAAAGTTACCTGCAATTGTGAGTAACATTTTGGAATTTAACACATTGTCAACAATGTCTCTTTCTTGAGACATGCAATCACTGTAAAAATAAAAAAAATAAAATTTAAAAAAAATTGCTACGGTTCCTCCCTCAGTAATATATGATGCAGTCTTGATGTTCCTTCATCCATTATTGAAAAAATGATATTCATTTTACATCCCTAAAGGTTTTCCTTCGTGGTGACTGTAATTATGGAACCCAACGAAGGAAAATAAACAGAAATCTGAAACACTTTTTGTCCTATATGAGGAGGCTTTTGTTCACCACTGGAAAAAGTGCATAACAAAGGAAAGTAAAAAATAATGTTACCATTTTTCAACAAAATATTCCGGGAATGAAGAATAAAGTAGATGAGCTCCTGGTTTGTTTAGATGACATTGGATCTGATAATGTAATAGGTATACAATGCCTGTCTGAGCATCACATTGTGTCTGATATGGAAGAGGTAAATGTCAGTGGTTATTAACTATCTGCACATATGAGTAGAGAGAATAAGGTGAGAAGAGGAGTTGTCATATATGTCAAAAGTTATCACTGTGTAAAAAGTGTAGATACAAAAAAGTTTTGTCTAGAGCAACATATAGAAGCATCTTCCTGTCTACTTCAACTGAATGAGGGCTCTTTTATAATTGTAACAGTATATAGGTCCCCTTTAGGAAATTTTTATTTATTGCTGGAAAACTTGGATGCCTTGTTGTCAGATAAGGGAAAGCAAATTATTATTTGTGGGAACTTCAATGTTGATTCACTGAAAGAGGGTAATAGGAAGAATGACCTGGAAGTCTTGCTCGGTTCTTTCAATTTGACATCTGTCATTAATTTTCCTACTCGGGTAGTAAAGGACAGCAGCACATTGATAGATAACACTTTTATAGACCAAAATAAGTTTAAAAACATAAATTCTTGTCCTGTTGAGAATGACCTTTCTGATCATGGTGCTCAGCTAGTTACAGTATATGAAATAGCTCCATTCAGTAATTCAAAACTACCCTCCAAAGTTGTGCATTCAATTAATGACTCAACAATTATAAATTTCAGAGAAAATCTTCAACAGTTAGACTGGGATGAGGTTTACAAGGAACCTGATGCCTATTTAAAATAACTTATTTCATGATACACTTGTAAGAGAAGTTGGAAACTGTTTCCCCAAGAAAGTAGTTAAATATAATTTTAAGAAACCAGATCTGACAGTCTGACAGATAGCCATATAGCATTTAAAAGGAAATTAAAAGAATTTCTGAATGGCAACTCCTTCTACTCATTAAATGAATTTTTGGATATAGTAAGTGGGTAATTTACCCAACCCCCCCTCCCCTCCCCCCCCCCCCCCCCCCCCACACACACACACAAAAAAATATATTTGTAATGTAATATCTTGTATAGACACCTTTTATTAACCTGACACGTTCCACGTCATTATGAAGTGTCGTATTGATGATCTATGGAACAAGTACTAATCTAATCTAATCTAATCTTGTTCTGACTATGCACTAAAGTTTTATTGTGCACCATAACTCTAATTTTATGTACAGTGATAATCACCATCTCTATCATTTATATCTTCTGACAAAACTAATGGGAGAAACAATAAAAATAAAAGTGCAGAAATAATATTAACAAAAATTAATAGTAAATGAAGAAATAACAGAAAAATATAAGAAATACTGCCCTGGATCAGCACATGTGTCAGTTAAATATTGAAATTTGTATGATGCCACTGCTTTGCAAATGTAAATGGAATGAAATAGGAAAGTACCCTCCTTTATATAGACTGAATGTGGAAATTTTCCCAAACATAAAATGTGCCCTCGCCCATATCAATGAAATGAAAGAAAATGGACAACACCAGTAATTTCTGCAAGGAAATTTTTATTTTTAATATGTTGCCATCTGTACCAATGTAACACACTAGTGCAGTGTAAGACTGTTATTCATGAGACCAATAAAGGTCAAAATTCATGTCGTTCTCACAAACTTTTTTCTTTTTTTCCAGGTCAGCCTCCACATCATATATCCAATAGATTTTCCACCTATCAATTCATCAGATTTTAATGAAGGGCTTAGAAAACTTATTCCAAAAACTTGCAGTTTTAATCATCACCAAGTACTTGACAAAATGCTACAGAAGCGACCTCAGAATATGTTTTTATGGCGTGAAAAGCTGCCATACCCTCAAAATATATTGCGAAATATTGCTAGAAAAACTTGTCCAAACCAGTATTTTGTGTGCCCTGATATAGATATGATACCAACATCAAAAGTTGTATGTGATAAACTGAACAAGTTTCTTGAAAATCCACAACAAAAAAGTTGTCTCAAATGTGCTTATGTAATTCCTGTATATGAGATATCTTCAAATGTTACAAGAATTCCCTATAACAAAACAGAATTGACTAAGATGGTAAAACAAAGAAATGCAAGAGTCTTCCACTCAAATGTCTTCTGGCGAAACCAGTGGTTATCGAACTTATCTTACTGGGAAAATCAAAAGGAAAGTTCAAAAATGTCAGTATCATATGATGCTGGTAAATATTCCTTTTGGTATGAACCTATTTATGTTGCACAAACATCAGCACCTCTCTATGATGAAAGATTTATAGGTTATGGCCTTACAAGAAATACACAGGTATGTAACTGCAACATGGTTGGTTCTTTACTATTCTGTCATATTGGCTCTCCACATTAAATCTGATTTCATTCCTTTTCCTGCAGATTTATGAAATGTATTTGGATGGATGGAGTTTTAAGATTTTAAATAACATCTTTTTAGTACATTGGGGATTCCAAAATCGGAGCAGTCAGAGTGCATTGAGAAAGAAACAAGCATTCGATAATTTTGCTGTTTTCAAGGACTTCCTTAGAGAAAAGTCAGTGAAATATGACAAGGATCCATTGAACCTATTGCAGATGTACGAGAAAATGAATGTAAGAATAAAACTACAAAATCTGAATGTAACAGAATCTGAAAATATTATTCTTACTTAAATTTCTGGTCATATTTAGTAACTTTCTGTGGCAAAATAATTTATCTTAATAATAAACTGTGATAATTTACATTACTCTTGATCTTCTTATTGTAATGGAAGAAGAAAATGTGCCAATTCATAAGAAAAAATATCAGTGCTAATGAGTGCATGTGACAAAAGAGAGAGCGATAGTTAAGTGGATTTAAACATATTCTGCAATTGGAATGTACATAATGTAAAACAGTCTGTTCATAGTAATCCAGAATGAAAGCTCATGTATAGTTTGTGATACTGTACAAGCAATGTCCACAATAGTAATACCAATTGTAGCAGGCACTACGCATACTGGCCGACATCAGATGATTTTGAATTCTCCACTTCAATCTTGTAACTTCTTTGTAATGAGAGGTATGTAACACATGTGAGGCTGCCAACCATGTGATCTGCACAATAACACTATCAGTCCTGCTGTCTCCATTATTTAACAATTGCTGCTCTGCTATCTATCAATATAGCATCAGGTTTTTCCCAAAATGGTAACATACAGTGTGACATTCGCCTACTTTATTTCTTCATTTGTTGTCATTGGTGTCAAAGTACTGCATTGCTACACTGGCTTTGGAAGTTCTACACTGACTACTTTAAATGATGTAGCTGACAGGTGCACATTTGCGTTTCACAGTTCTTTACTTCCCCCCCCCCCCCCCCCCCCATTAAGACACAATTATATGGTCAGTGCACACTATTGTTTAACTTTATATATGCCTCATCAATAGTTTGCAGGCAAATATCAACTTACTGTTAGACTACTGTACAGTCAGTTGTACATCTGGTAGAAACCTAACCACACGTTTCACAATCTTTCAAGTAAATTGAACAGACTTTGTCATTGCTTTAACAAGTGGCCTATTGGTGTAACACTTATTTCACAGTTAAGCTGATGCATTGTTGTTGTTCTAACCAACACAGGCTTCTTGTTTGAAACTCGGCTGCGACTGACTGTCTCGGGACCAAAAATTGGGCCCTTGATATATATCATCACAATAACAGGCCCTGAAACTACACATTGTTCAATGTTTAATTTACAGAAATTACAATTAAAATTTAACTCATTAAATTAACTAAATACATTGAAAAATTGCATCTTTTTACCAATTTCTTCTACTACAAGAGTTAGGCTAAATTATTCGTTTAACTGATGAAATTAACAGATATTGTTACGCAATACTTTTGACAGAACTGTTAACTACTTTGGAATTAATTAAGGGCTGGCTTTGCTAACATATTTTGAATAGAGCCAAATAGATGCTTTAAGACTTCTAGTGGTGGTTCTTCCACATGTTATGTTTATAAGTCAACAATAGAATTTAAGTTACGAAACAATTACTGATTTCACCCTATAACAAAAGATACTAACTAGGAATAGTGGAAATAAATTAGAAAATCTAGTACATACCTAAAGCTGAGCACAAAGTTATATCTTGTGCTATATTCTTTAAAACTGTGGGCCAACCTTTCATGATTATGAAAATGCAGATTATACTCACATATGTTAATGGTAATTAGTTAAAACTGAAGAAAAAGAAACAAATGTAAGGAAGTAGATGGCAAAGCAAGGGGGGAAGTAAAAATATCCCAGCTTGCTTCATCACATCACCCCCTCATTGGCTTCACCAGACAGATATTGAAAATAGCTAACTGGGCAGTTCAGTTACTACAAGTGACCCCGGGAAGTGGGTTAAACAATCTGCACAAAAAAATTACATATGAAATCTTATCAAAACTACAGTACATATGTTTTTTTTTAATTTATACCTATATGGACTGGCAATATGAAAATCTCCATACAAAATATTTATACACACTGTATTCTACAATGTCACAAAAAATCCACAAGTTATACTTTTATCATAATATTAGGCATCTTTATTGTAAGTGATGAGCTTTTTGGGTAAGTGAAGATTACAGTCTAAAATACATATCACTTGATACAAGTCCTGTCTTGCTTCAAATAATAAATCCTCATGGTTGCAATAATTTAAATTACACTGTGCATTCCAGTTTACTTTTTTAGACAGAAAATTGCACTTGTTCAGTGTTAAGAATTTTTCACAAGCACTTTTACACTTTTAATGAGCTTTTATACATTTGCTCACCTAGTTGTCCACACCTTCAAGATGTTCAAGTGGCAGTTAGCAAGAAAATGCACTGCTATCAGTTCCCTTGGAGGTGGTTCTCCTCTGCCACAGTACATGAAAAATTAAACAAAATACTCTACTTTAGTACACTTAGTTTTACTTGTAACTTAAGGGTAAGAAAAAATTTTTTAACAGTAATGGCAAATAATGGTCATTACTTCATGAATAAATGCATTACCAGACAGTTCTCATAACATTACAATAATTAGCACTAAAATTGGCTATAGTACGAAAGGTGGGGAGCAATAAAAATCTAAAATCAAGTACACATTACACTACAAAACATTACTCTAAGTCATAACTCTGTCTGCAACAGGTTAAACTTGAAAGATTAGGTCTCTTTCCCATTTGCAAGATAGCAAACACTCAAGATGTGCAATAGCATGGGAAAAAGGTCATGGGTTCTAGAATAAATTAGATGGCTGAGATGATGTACACAAATAACAACATCACACCTATTATTGTATCAACACAAAATGGAGAAGCCATCTCATCACAGATAATACCAGCAACAAGAAAAGCAGCAGAACAACCACAACCAACAGCTGTTACACAAAATGCAGCAGTACAAATAATAATCGGAGCAGAAATGCCAACAACAGCATCACCATCAGCAGCAGCATCACAGACAACAGTAACAGCAAAAATCCCAGCAATAGCAAGAGCAGCAGCAGACATGGAAACAGCCATCCACAGGGCAGCAAGTTGATGGAAAAGGATACCTCCTTCCCATGTGAAGGATTTTTTAATTGCAGATATGGGAAAAAAGAAGCCACCAAGATAAGTAACATTAAATGTCCAACACTACTCCACCAAAATACTCAGTGTGTAAAAAACAAATTGTAACAGCTGGAAGTTGAGTTAAAAATCTTAGAAAGCACTGTTATCTGTGTTACAGAGCACTGGTGTAAAGACAGTGAAATCTTATATATTAATTTACTCTCATATGTCCAAGCATGTTCTTATTGCAGAAACACAATGAAAGGTGGAGGATCGTGTACTTATATTAAGAATGGTATTGAATTTAAAGTCAGAAATGATATTATCATGCTAATTATAGAAAAAGACTCTAAAGTGTCAGCACTAGAGATAGTTGCTATAAATATGCCCACGAAACAAACTATATTATGTTCTACTGTTCTCCAAGTGGTAATTTTGGGATATTCTTTTCAAAACTTATACAAAGCCTAGAACTAGCATTGACTCTGAAGCATAATATCCTTTTTTGCGTGGACTTTTACGTAAATACAACTAAAACAGATGACACCAGTAACACATTTATGAATATCCTACTTAGTTTTGGCATGTCATCACTAGTCAACTGTGCAACAAGAATAACCACACATTCATCATCTACCACTCACCATGTAGCTACAGATGTAAGCAGAGAAAACTGTGATGTACTTGTCAAAAATCTGGGCGTGTCTGACCATCTATGTCAGATTATAAAAGTAAAAGCTTGTGTAAAAAAAGAATCAAAACTGCATGTATGTAATAGAGTCTACTCTCCATCAGCTTTGCAAGAGTTTTCCTTAAAGTTAACACATGAAAGTTGGGAAGGAGTATATACAGAAACTAAAGTGAATAGCAAATTCTCCAATTTTATGTCTGAGTTTAAATTAAAATTTGAAGAAACGTTCCCCAAAGCATTAATTCCTATTGGAACACCCACCAACAATAAATGGAGTACTAAAGGAATTAGAAAATGTGCTCAAACTTGTAAAAACCTAAACTCTATTAAAAAGACAATAGTGATCCAGCTTTTTTGCACTATTACAAAAAGATCTACAGGAAGGTACTCAACACTGCAAAAAAATCAACCAACGATAGGGTCATAAATTTAGCCAGTAATCTGCATGGGCTATAGTCAAACAAGAAACAGGAACTGTGAAGCATAGAGGTACAAACACACAAATCAAGAGCAAGGAAAACTTAGAAAGTAACCCAAAAGAATTAGCAAATTATGTGAATATCTACTTTAGCAGTATTGCAATGAAGCTACAAAAAAATGCTCCAAAACGTGCTAATCAACCAATACAGAAGTATATAGTAGACTCAATGGTATTGCTTCCAACTACTGAGGAGGAAGTATGCAATGTTGTAAGGTGATTAAAGAACAAAAACTTGCCAGGGTTAGATGAAATCCCAATGTGTGTGCTGAAAAAATGCATAAATGGTATCAAAGCTCCACTGACAGAAATTGTAAATGTTGTTGTTGTTGTTGTTGTTGTGGTCTTCAGTCCTGAAACTGGTTTGATGCAGCTCTCCATGTTACTCTATCCTGTGCAAGCTTCTTCATCTCCCAGTACCTACTGCAACCTACATCCTTCTGAATCTGCTTAGTATAGTCATCTCTTGGTCTCCCTCTTTGATTTTTACCCTCCACGCTGCCCTCCAATACTAAATTGGTGATCCCTTGATGCCTCAGAACATGTCCTACCAACCGATCCCTTCTTCTGGTCAAGTTGTGCCACAAACTTCTCTTCTCCCCAATCCGATTCAATACTTCCTCATTAGTTATGTGATCTACCCATCTAATCTTCAGCATTCTTCTGTAGCACCACATTTCGAAAGCTTCTATTCTCTTCTTGTCCAAACTATTTATCGTCCACGATTCACTTCCATATTGGCTACACTCCATACAAATACTTTCAGAAATGACTTCCTGACACTTAAATCTATACTCAATGTTAACAAACTTTTCTTCTTCAGAAACGCTTTTCTTGCCATTGCCAGTCTACATTTTATATCCTCTCTACTTCGACCATCATCAGTTATTTTGCTCCCCAAATAGCAAAACTCCTTTACTACTTTAAGTGTCTCACTTCCTAATCTAATTCCCTCAGCATCACCTGACTTAATTTGATTATATTCCATTATCCTCGTTTTTCTTTTGTTGATGGTCATCTTATATCCTCCTTTCAAGGCACTATCCATTCCGTTCAACTGCTCTTCCAAGTCCCTTGCTGTCTCTGACAGAATTACGATGTCATCGGCGAACCTCAAAGTTTTTATTTCTTCTCCATGGACTTTAATACCTATTCCGAATTTTTCTTTTGTTTTCTTCACTGCTTGCTCAATATACAGATTGAATAACATCAGGGAGAGACTACAACCCTGTCTCACTCCCTTCCCAACCACTGCTTCCCTTTCATGTCCCTCGACTCTTATAACTGCCATCTGGTTTCTGTACAAATTGTAAATAGCCTTTCGCTCCCTGTATTTTACCCCTGCCACCTTCAGAATTTGAAAGAGATTATTCCAGTCAACATTGTCAAAAGCTTTCTCTAAGTCTACAAATGCTAGAAACGTAGGTTTGCCTTTCCTTGACCTGGCTTCTAAGATAAGTCGTAGGGTCAGTATTGCCACACGTGTTCCAACATTTCTACGGAATCCAAACTGCTCTTCCCCGAGGTCGGCTTCTACTAGTTTTTCCATTCGTCTGTAAAGAACTCACATTAGTATTTTGCAGCTGTGACTTATTAAACTGATAGTTCGGTAATTTTCACATCTGTCAACACCTGCTTCCTTTGGGATTGGAATTATTATATTCTTTTTGAAGTCTGAGGGTATTTCACCTGTCTCATACATCTTGCTCACCAGATGGTAGAGTTTTGTCAGGACTGGTTCTCCCAAGGCCGTCAGTAGTTCCAATGGAATGTTGTCTACTCCAGGGGCCTTGTTTCGACTCAGGTCTTTCAGTGCTCTGTCAAATTCTTCACGCAGTATCGTATCTCCCATTTCATCTTCATCTACATCCTCTTCCATTTCCATAATATTGTCCTCAAGTACGTCGCCCTTGTATAGACCCTCTATATACTCCTTCTACCATTCTGCTTTCCCTTCTTTGGTTAGAACTGGGTTTCCATCTGAGCTCTTAATATTCATACAAGTGGTCCTCTTTTCTCCTAAGGTCTCTTTAATTTCCAGTAGGCAGTATCTATCTTACCCCTAGTGAGGTAAGCCTCTACATCCTTACATTTGTCCTCTAGCCATCCCTGCTTAGCCATTTTGCACTTCCTGTCGATCTCATTTTTGAGACGTTTGTATTCCTTTTTGCCTGCTTCATTTACTCCATTTTTATATGTTCTCTTTTCATCAATTAAATTCAATATTTCTTCTGTTACCCAAGGATTTCTAGCAGCCCTCGACTTTTTACCTACTTTATCCTCTGCTGCCTTCATTGCTTCATCCCTCAGAGCTACCCATTCTTCTTCTACTGTGTTATTTCCCCCATTCCTGTCAATTGTTCCCTTATGCTCTCCTTGAAACTCTGTACAACCTCTGGTTCTTTCAGCTTATCCAGATCCCATGTCGTAAAATTCCCACCTTTTTACAGTTTCTTCAGTTTTAACCTACAGGTCATTACCAATACATTGTGGTCAGAGTCCACATCTGCCCCTGAAAATGTCCTACAATTTAAAACCTGATTCCTAAATCTCTGTCTTACCATTATATAATCTATCTGATACCTTTTAGTATTTCCAGGCTTCTTCCATGTATACAGCCTTCTTTTATGATTCTTGAACCAAGTGTTACCTATGATTAAGTTGTGCTCTGTGCAAAATTCTACCAGGCGGCTTCCTCTTTCATTTCTTTGCCCCAGTCCACATTCACCTACTACGTTTCCTTCTCTCCCTTTTCCTACTACCGAATTCCAGTCACCCATGACTATTAAATTTTCGTCACCCTTCACTATCTGAATAATTTCTTTTATTTGATCATACATTTCTTCAATTTCTTCGTCATCTGCAGAGCTAGTTGGCATATAAACTTGTACTACTGTAGTAGGTGTGCGCTTCGTATCTATCTTGGCCACAATAATGTGTTCACTATGTTGTTTGTAGTAGCTTACCCGCATTTCTATTTTCCTATTCATTATTAAACCTACTCCTGCATTACCCCTATTTGATTTTGTGTTTATAACCCTGTTATAAACCCTGACCAGAAGTCTTGTTCCTCCTGCCACCGAACTTCACTAATTCCCACTATATCTAACTTTAACCTATCCATTTCCCTTTTCAAATTTTCTAACCTACCTGCCCGATTAAGGGATCTGACATTGCACGCTCCGACCCATAGAACACCAGTTTTCTTTCTCCTGATAACGACATCCTCTTGAGTAGTCCCCGCCCGGAGATCCGAATGGGGGCTATTTTACCTCCGGAATATTTTACCCAAGAGGATGCCATCATCATTTAATCATACAGTGAAGAAGCATGCCCTCGGGAAAAATTACGGCTGTAGTTTCCCCTTGCTTTCAGCCGTTCGCAGTACCAGCACAGCAAGGCTGTTTTGGTTATTGTTACAATGCCAGATCAGTCAATCATCCAGACTGTTGCCCCTGCAACTACTGAAAAGGCTGCTGCCCCTCTTCAGGAACCACACGTTTGTCTGGCCTCTCAACAGATACCCCTCCGTTGTGGTTGCACCTATGTTACAGCTATCTGTATCGCTGAGGCACCATGGTTCATGCTTCATCCTTCAAAACTGGTTGCTTCCCTGTCTATCTGAGGCATGCTAAAATTTTATCAGTTCACAAGAATGGTGATGTAGAAAATATTGAGAACTACAGACCAATAGCCCTATTGTTATGTTTTTCCAAAGTGATAGAAACAATAATGAAAAATAGGCTTATGAGCTATCTAAGTAAATTCAACCTCCTCTGCAATGACCAGCATGGTTTCAGGCATGGTAGAGGTACAGAATCTGCAATAGCACAATTCACAAAAACAGTTTTAGAAGCACTAGATATGAACAGCTATGTAACTGGGCCTTTTCCTAGACCTGTCTAGAGCATTTAATAAAGTTGACAACCAGAAGCTGTTGCATAAGTTAGAGGCACCAGGAGTAAGGGGAATGGTTCTCAAATGGTTTCATTCATATCTAGAAAACAGAGTACATTCAGTAGAGATCACACATGTCTCCATTGGATCTAAGTACACTGAGAAACATGTATCTGATCAACTATATATCAATATTGGGGTCCCTCAAAGAAGTGTACTGGGCCCAGTATTGTTTCTGGTATATATAAATGATTTCAATTACTAACAAAGAGATAGAGGGGCTGGCCAGTACTTACCTCAGCTCAGTACAGCCGATAGAAACACAAAAAACAACCAAAAATTTAAGTTTCTAGCTTTCGGAATAAATGTTCCTTCATCAGGGAGGAGAGAGGGGAAAGAAAGGGAAGAAGGGAAAGTGGATTTAGTTACTCACAACCCAGGTTATGAAGCAACAGGGAAAGGAAAAGAGGGAAGGTAGCAAGGATGGAGGCGTGGTTGTCAGAGGGAAGCCAAAGATATTCTACTGCAGGTACTGTGCCAGCTTCAAACCAAAGAGGATGCATACAGAAGTAAACAGGTGTATAGTATAAAGATGTAGGATGAAAAGATGCATGAATGGCTAAAGAGGAAAGGGAAAGAGGAGAAGACTGAAAAGTAAATGGGAGTGAGGTTGTTTAACGTAGGTTCAGTCCAGGGGGATGGCGGGATGAAAGGATGTGCTGGAGTGCAAGTTCCCATCTCTGCAGTTCAGAGGGACTGGTGTTGGGTGGGAGAAGCCAAATGGCACATACGGTGTAGCAGGTTCCTAGGTCCCTAGAATTATGCTGGAGGGCATGCTCCGCTACTGGGTATTGGACATCTCCTAGGCGGACAGTTCGTCTGTGTCCGTTCATGCGCTCAGCCAGTTTAGTTGTTGTCATACCAATGTAAAAGGCTGTGCAGTGCAGGCATGTCAGCTGATAAATGACATGTGTAGTCTCACACGTGGCCCTGCCTTGAATTGTGTATGTTTTCCCAACATATCAGCCATGGAGAGAAGATACTGTTTGTTGATGACAGTAACATAGTAATCACCAGTAAGACACCAGCACAAATGCTGGTAAATTCTACTGAAGTGCTGAGGGATGTTCACAAGGGGTCTCAGGAAAACAAAATAATCCTCCACATAAATAAAACAAATACAATATGCTTTAGAATGAAGAGAAAACAGAATCCCTTAAATTTAAAACTAGATAACATCTTCATACATGATGTACATACAACAAAATACTTAAGGTTGCATATTGAGTCAAATGAAATGGAATAAATATGCTATGAAATTCTCAAAAAATATATCTACAACATGTTATGCACTCAGAGTCCTTGTATCCGCATGCAGTAATGAATGTCTGAGAACTGTATACTTTAGTTATGTTCATTCAGTAATCAGTTACGATATTGTTTACTGGGGAAACAGTGCTCAGAATTTACAAACAGTATTTAAAGCGCAAAAGAGAGTAGTAAGAATAACAAAAAAACAGTAAGCGGGCCCACTTGTAACGCCGGAAATGCATATCCTCCTATTTCCATCTATTGTACTATAACTTTGTTTCCTTGTTTTGTTACCTCAAGATATGACATTTCTGTGTCTTTACATATTGTAATTGTAAAACAAAGATTCCAAGACTTACCAAGCGGGAAAGCGCCGGCAGACAGGCACATGAACAAAACACACAAACACACACACAGAATTATGAGCTTTCGCAACTGGCAGTTGCTTCGTCAGGAAGGAAGGAAGGAGACCTTCAGTTGCCACAGTTTTAGTGGTAATTATATGTGCATTAATCTTTCATTTTTCATTTCATTTCATTTTTCCCTCTCCTTCCTTCCTTCTTGACGAAGCAACTGCCAGTTGCGAAAGCTCATAATTCTGTGTGTGTGTTTGTGTGTTTTGTTCATGTGCCTGTCTGCCGGCGCTTTCCCGCTTGGTAAGTCTTGGAATCTTTGTTTTTAATATATTTTTCCCATGTGGAAGTTTCTTTCTGTTATATATATATATATATATATATATATATATATATATATATATATATATATATAAAACAAAGATTCCAAAACTTACCAAGCGGGAAAGCGCCGGCAGACAGGCACATGAACAAAACACACAAACACACACACAGAATTACTAGCTTTCGCAACCGATGGTTGCTTCTTCAGGAAGGAGAGGGAAAGACGAAAGGATGTGGGTTATGTGGGTTTTAAGGGAGAGGGTAAGGAGTCATTCCAATCCCGGGAGCGGAAAGACTTCCCTTAGGGGAAAAAAAGGACAGGTGTACACTCGCACACACACACATATCCATCTGCACATACACAGACACAACCACACACACACACACACACACACACACATCCATCCGCGGATGGATATGTGTGTGTGTGTGTGTGTGTGTGTGTGTGTGTGTGTGTGTGTGTGCGAGTGTACACCTGTCCGTTCGGGGTTGGGCAGCATGTAATTGCGCTCGACTTGCTATGATAGTTTCTGACACGGTGTCGCGGACAGGAAGCATTAGCTGGCACACATCAAGAGCCCGTTTCACCTGGTGACCGTGTCGAGAAGAAAGCGCGCCAACATCCAGCTTCTGCAACAGCGACGGCCGACAATGAGTGACTGTCGCCACCTCCTCGATCGACGGCTTCAAACCTCCAATGAACCAACAAGGAAGACTGGAAGAACGTAAAGTTTTAGAACTGTATGGCAGACCTCAGCTTTTCAAACTGTTCCATTTTCGTAACTATAATTACAGCAACTTAGCATGAACATTTGTTGCTCATTGTCCCAATTGCGTTACCAAGCAGGATCCCTTCCTTTTCCGGAATGAACCCGAGTGTCATTGGAATTCAAACACCAGCATTAAAGTAATATTATTCCATTTCACTTCTTTAATTTCAAAGTTCAGTTAAAGTGTTCAATATTTAGATTACACAAGCACAAATTATGAGTGCGAGTTTTGTTACCATATTTTATCTTACCTGTGACTACAGCTCAGCTTGGTACATACTAAATTTTACTATTGTCAATTGTTCAGAATCATTTAATTCAAGTTCAAAGTTAAATCTCTTATTTCTAAATTGCGTAGATTCAAGTAGCTTTTTAAATGATTGTTGAGGTAGCCCAAGACTAACCTTATTTTATTGAATTTTGTAGTGCTTCAGAAACAAAGTTCACTATTAATTTCAGTCCCTAAATTAACTTTCAATTTTCCGGTTTTATTAATTGTTTTGCTAAATTAAGTCAGAGTGTAGCGAAATTTATTAGTTCTGACAAACATTCAGTTTTCACACAGCACATGTCAACCTTCAGTTGCCACACTTTTAGTGGTAATTATATGTGCATTAATCTTTCATTTTCAGTTATTATAGTAGTTGTCCATAGGACTGGCGACCATAATTTTCCCCAAATCTCAAATACCTAATTAAGGCCAATTAATTGTTAACGTAACGACTGCACATTTACTTTCTTTATTAACTTTACCTCTTTTCAAAATTAATTTCCATCAGTTTCATTTGCATTTTTCCTTTCATTTAGATGTAACCCTTTCCTCCCTCTTTAACTTAGGTAACGATTGCTTTTTCCCAAATTTCCATTAGGTACACGCGGTTTAATTTTTCACTGTCATTAAGGACGATAAGTGAGGGGGAGGTTACACACTGTGGAGAACTTTTCAAAATGTTAGAAATTCTAACTGTTACTTGTGAATTTATATTCCAAACCATAGTGTACCTCAAGAAAAATATAGAAAATTATAGCATACATAACACTTTTCATAACTATAGTACAAGAACAAGTCACTGTCTTCCCCTAGACAGGAAGAATAAAAATAAGACTCAAAATAGCTTCTTGTATAAAAGTATAAAACTGTATAATAAACTGCCACAGAAAAGAAAAGAAACAAATAATAAGGACCGCTTTAGGAAAAAATCTTAAATTGTTTTTGCAGGAACACTGCTTTTACACTATAAGTGAATTCCTTGGTACAAAAAGATCATAAATAACATTTGTTTCACAATATTTAACTATATGTATTATTTTGATAAGGAGCAAAAATGATTATAAATAACATATGTCACAAGGTTTAACTACATGTAACAACAAACTGTATAAATATGAGGTGGATGCTCAAGTCAATTACACCAAACAACACCTTATAATCAGGAGTTCATTTATCCACCTCTTTACACAAGTAAGGCTTACAAAGAACTGGATGGCGGAACTGCACGAAGATAATGTTTAGCTTAGTTCAAAGACAATGCTCAGATCGATACTGGTGTCGACCTGATTGGCGCCACATAGCCCCCCCCCCCCCCCCCCCCCCCCAGTATGGAGTACTCTTGAGATTGAGATGCCGGGGGGGGGGGGGGGGGGGGGGGGAGTGACTATGTCGTGAAGGAAGGTCCAGCCCCCGAACCTGAAAGTCCCTGAAGTGCGCCAGGCGTCATACTGGGCATGCTGGTCATGTGGCGGCAGGTGACAGGTAGGCCGGCGGTTTGCGGGAGGAACCGAGCAACGACAACGATGTCCCCGGTGGGCGTGGTGAACACACAAAGCATGTCCAGGTTGACATCTGGCGAGAGGGGAACACATTTCACCAGGCGGCAGGGAATGGTGGATGTTGTGTCATGAGCACCGGATGAAGGGAAACTCACGTCAAACAGTGTGTCATCGCGTAGTATTATAGAGATGTCGTGGATTATGTCCAGGAGACAGGTACAAACACCTCGAGTGAGGGCATGTTAAAGATGGGGGTGTGTGAGAAATCTTGACAGGGCAAGGCAGACGATGGGGAGAGGTCGAAGGGACCGGAGAAGGGCCCGGCGGCAAGGGCGTGATCGTAGGTAAGCTCGACGTGGGGAGCATGTGATCACTCGACGGAGTGCGAGAGACCAGAGTAGAGGGCGAGGTCAGAGAAGAGCTTGACGATTGGAGCTGGAAGTCACTCGACCAAGTGTGTAAGTCCGATGTAGAGGGAGTGGTCGGTGCGTCGTGAACCACGACAGTGAGTGGCGTGGTTGTGGCCTAAGCGGGGGTAGAAGCGAGCTCGACATGAATAGGCTTAAGTCTGTTGAGAGAGACTGTAACAGCTGAATCTTTTATCTGGATGTCATAGGTGTTGGCTGAGCGCCAGAGAACTCGGTATGGGCCGGTATATGGAGGTTGGAGGGGAGCACGGACAGTGTCATCTTAGAGCATGATGTATTGGCAATTGTTCAGAGATTTTGGGACATGAACCTTAGGGTGGAAATGGCTGGCAGGTGGAGGGATGTGGAGGTTGATGAAGTGGGGTGTGATGCAGTCCACAAAGGAAGGTAAGTCAGACTGAGGAGAGGAGTGGAAGGGCTCACAAGTTTGCCAGGGAGAAAAATGTTTTGGCCGTATACGAACTCGGCAATTGTGCCGTTAAGTCTTCTTTATTGATCGCACGATTGCTGAGTAGCACAAGAGGAAGGGCCTCTGTCCATAGAGAGTCATGGCATTGAAGAGCCGCCTTGAAAGTGCGGTGCCAGCGCTCAACTAGCCTAATACTTTGTGGGTGATATGCTGTGGTATGGATGTGCCGGATGCTGCAAATGTTACAAATCTCATTGAACAGCTCCGACTCAAAATGTGTGCCCTGGTCAGTCGTGACGATAGCTGGACATCCAAAACACAATACCCATGACTTGACGAAAGCTCGAGCAACAGTTTCTGCCATGATATTGGGGAGGGGGACAGCCTCAACCCAGCGAGTTGTTCGGTCGATAGATGAGAGAAATTAATGAAAGCCATTAGAGGGGGGGTGGGGGGAGGAGAGGGCTGACAATGTCAATATGAATATGCTGGATATGCCCAGGAGGGATCAAAAAGGCACCGAGGAGGGGGGTGAAGTGTGCTTGTGTACTTTGCAGCGTTGGCATGCAATGGAGTGCAGGAGTGTGCCCATTGCTGGCAGTCCTTGTTGACGTTTCTCCACACAAAGTGCTCTGCTACGAGGTGGGTGGATGCACGAACACCAGGGTGGGCTAAATTATGCAGTGCGTTGAAGACAGCTCGATGGAGCATGGTTGGGATGAGGGGGCGTAATGTGCCTGTACTGTCGTTGCACCAGATCTCACCAGAAATGCCAGGGAAGCTGGTGCGGACAAAGTGTAGAGAAGAGGTAGAATCTGAAATCAGGTTTTGCGTGTCCTTGTCAGAAATTTGGAGATTAGGCAGTCCAGAGAGGCCTAACAGCGAGTGAACAGCATCAACTCGTGAAAGGAAATCAGCAACTATATGTCAGCACCCTTTATATGTCTGACATTGGTAGTGAACTGAAATATTAAGTCCATGTATCTGAAGCGGCGAGGAGGCGGGTCAGCTGGCAGGTTTGAAATGGCCGCAGCCAGGGGTTTGTGGTCTGTTAAAACATAGAAATAGAATCCCTCAACGTCAGTCTTAAAATGCTTGATCACTCCGTAGACCACGAGCAAC
The DNA here is from genome assembly GCF_023897955.1 of Schistocerca gregaria. Classification (NCBI taxonomy): domain Eukaryota; kingdom Metazoa; phylum Arthropoda; class Insecta; order Orthoptera; family Acrididae; genus Schistocerca; species Schistocerca gregaria. The sequence goes on from NC_064920.1 coordinate 942,610,512, forward strand.
TCCCTGTCAAACACGGAATATTTCCGCTGTGCATTGGTGAGCTTGCACGAGAAGAACTACAGAGGCGTAGTTTGGCCGTCAACTGTCTGGCTAAGGACAGCGCCAATGGTGGTATCACTCGCATCTGTGGTGATGAAGAGCTGCGCGTTGGGATGAGGATGCGTGATGGTGCAAGCCTCAGCAAGAAGATTTTTGAGGGCAGTGAAAGAGGCAGTCATAGCAAGGGTCCATGGCACGGGCCAAGATCCAGAAGTCTTGCTGCCTGCCAAGGCATCCACCAGTGGAGCCTGAATCTCCGCAGCCCGAGGTAGATGACAGTGATAATAATTGACCATCCCCAGAAAGTACCAGAGCTCTTTGAATAACGAAGGTCTGGGTAGGTTTAGTATTGTTTGTACTTTCTCAGGGGGCAGTGAAATGCCGTCGGCAGAGACCCAAAAACCAAGAAGAGTGACAGCGGGTTGATGTAGCTGAAATTTGTCCTGGTTGGTCTCAATGCCTGCTGTCGCGAGAGTGTTCAAAACAGTTTGCACATGTCGAATGTTGTCCTCAACTGAGGAGCTGAACACAAGAATGTCATCAAGATAAGCAAAGCAGAATTTTAGTTCGAATAGCACTTCATTGATGAAGTGTTTCCAGGTCTGGGTTGCATTTTTCAGACCGCAGGGCATGAATCGAAACGGAAATAACCCAATTGGGGTGCTGATTGCTGTCTTCTCGATGTCTTCAGGAGCCATGGGGATCTAGTGGTAGGGCCATTTGCAATCAATGACAGAGAACATGGTCGCACCTGTGAGGGAACTGGTAAAGTCGGCTGTGTTGGGTATGGCGTAGGTGTCCATAGTTGTTCATGTATTTAGTCCACGGTAGTCTCCGCACATACACCAGGACCCGTCTTTCTTGGGTGTCATATGAATGGGCGTAGGCCAGCTGCTGGCAGAGGGTTCAATGACGCCGGAGCTTAGAAGTTCAGAAATCTGCTTTCTAAGGTCGGAGAGGCACTCGGGACAAAGTTGATGTGGTTTACCGGAGATTGAGGGGCCTGGCGTGAGGTGAAGCTTGTGAACCATGCCGTTGGTGATGAAGGAAATGTTGCCGGCGGCACGGGAGGCACTTTGTGTACAATGTGTTGTGGGCAGGGCAAGCGAGGCAAGGTCGTGGGGTTCGGAGCCACTCGGCGGATCCAACGGGAGCCTAGGCGGCGAAGTGTCGCAGGAGTCAACGTGACAAGATGGCCGCCGGCCCGAAGCAGTGGCACCATGGTTGGGCGAGCTCGATAGAGCTCGTGAAGATCCATTGTCCGAGGGCGCGGCTGTGGCAGCACAGTCGCGGACGAAATGTTTGGCGCGAGTGCACTGTTTGTGTTGTCAGTGGTAGTCGCATGGTGGCGCGCAGGAGCCAAAGTTGCATTGTTTGAGGGGCTGTCCGTGAGGGGCGGGGTAGGAGCCATCAGTTCAGGAACACGTGACACTTGTCGTGCATTCACACTTGTGTACAGCTGAGTGTCAAACACTGCCATGTTAGGAGGGTGTGGCACTGCGGAACTGTCAGTACACATTATGGCAGTCTTGATAGCACAGTTGCAAGGGGTAGCGCGAGGTAAACACATGGAAGCTCGATTGCTGGGATTGCAAGAAGATTCAGCGCACTTACTGACCTTGCTTTGTCCTTGCTGTAGTGTCTGTAATTTCTTTGCTGCATCGGAGAGCTGGAGCTGGAGCCAGAGGGAGAGCTCAAAGTTTTCCTTGCATAGGCGAGCGACATGTTCAAGCTCGACAAGGCACTTATGTGTGGTTTCTTGGAATGTCGTCGACAGAGACAAGCATGTACAGATGAGATGAGCCTTGACCGATGTTTCACAGGGTAGGCTGCTCGACGGAGCATAGGGGAAGTGAGTCTTGGACGGGTGGTGAATCACAGTGTTTCGCACTAGGTCACGTGAAAGTTTGTGGTGTCACAAGAAGTCAGTGCCTAGTATAGGTTCATCAATTTCACACACTGAAAAAACCCACTCAAGTTTGCAGTTTGCGGAGAGTGAGATGACGTGTGAGGTTGAACCCGAGCATTGTAGTTTAGTTGAATTCACGGCTTGGCGTGAAGTATGATGAGGACGGATGTTCGACAATGCTAATGACGTGGGCAGCAGTGAAACATCGGTGCCTGTATCCACTAGAAAAAGGTATCCTGACGAAATGTCTTTAATGCAAAGTCGTCCACAATTATCCAGTCATTCCCTGACAGAATGGAGCACTGGGGGGTGCCTGTCATGTTGAGCGCAGGAGCGGCACCCGGACCTACCTGTGATTGGCATTTGGGAAGCAGCAGGGTGGTCTGCAGTTCCGTGCCGCCTCACCAAATAGTGTCTGGAAGTAAGAGTATGGGTAGTGCAGGTGCATTTCCTGCGGAAAGTTCATTGCCAGAGGTGGTGGTTGAGGTGTGGTGGCCGCAGCCGGTTCGATTGCAGGATGGGGCGTGACAGAGGTCAGAGCTGGTAACGTCACAGCTGCTTGTTTACTGTGTCCTGGAGCGAGCAGAACAGTCGGTACAATGTGGCCCCAGTCGGGTCCGACCACGGGACAAGGAGCCTGAACCTGAGACTTGCCAGGTAGGCAGTGGCTGGCAAAATAGAGCAGTGATGCATCATGTAGTTTGTCAGAAATTGTCATCCATTGCTCGACAGGTTCGGGAGACCTCTGAGCCAGAGCAAAGCGAATGTGAGGAGGTAGTTTATCTAACCAGATGGCAAGGAGAGCTGTGTCAGAGAGTAGATCATCGCTGACCAGGGCCCATAGCCATCTCCAGAGTTGTGAAGGTTTGTCATTGCCTAGTTGCTCGACGTGGAGCACTTGCTGTATTGCTGTCTCAGTTGAGCGCGCAAGCTGACATAGAACTGTCTTTTTGGCTAGAGTGTACCGGGTGGCTGAGTTCGGGGCATCGACCAGGTCAGCAATCAAGTCCTCCTGGTCGTGCAGGTGGGTGATAAGGCACAGAAATCTGATTGATTCGTTGAGTTTGAAATGGTCGAACACTTTGTCCACAATTTTGAACCAGTTTGTTGCCCTGTTGGGATTGAACGGCAGCAGCGTCGGTAAGTGTTGTAGAACGTTCGGAAGAACTGGTTGAGTTGAATTCGTTATGGCACTGCCTGAAAAGAGTTGCTGTCGCTGCAGTATTCCAGGAGAGTGTGTCTCCAGGGTATGTGGTAACGATGGCTGATCAGGTGGCAGCGTGAAGGTGACGCATTGTGGTTGAGCGCAATCCATCGTGACGGGGAAGTCCGGCGCGGGTGAGACACCATAATGTGTCAATTGCGGTTGCAGAAGTTCGACACATTGCAGATGTGTACGGATTGACGTGTCGCGGAAGACCAACAAGGATGAGGCACCAAGATGTGCCAAGAATGGTAGTGGAAGCTTGACTGGAGCTGGCATGGGGGTGACAGGTGAGAAAAAGTTCAAAGTTTGAAAACGCGTGCCAGTCCACGCAAAACTCAACTTACGATCAGAGTCGGAGAAACCTGGTTGCAGGGAGGCTGTGGAGGTGCGGGCTGTCCAGAAGCGCAGTGAGGAAATGATGTCGAATTTCGAGCAGAATGTGTGAATGTTCACTGTTGAAAGTCACTCCACGCAAAACAGTGTGTGGATAAGATGAATGTCATGGCACAAAACACTGAGGCATAGCAGTAGGACGGAGATAGAGGTCAATCACAGATAACAAGCTATTGTTCCTGTTGCAGGCTGAGGTATTGAAGCAGGAAGGCATGTGCTGGTGCTGAACCGAGGCAGGCATGGGTGTGGTCAGATGTTGAGGAGGTTGACCTGTGAACAAAGCAGTTCTGGCCACATGGCAGGAATCCGTGTGGTACTGCATGGATTGCGGCGTGGCAAACCGTTGTCCTGTCAGTGGTAGGTTATCCAACGAAGCATTTGCAGAAATCGGCATTGATCCCACACTGCACAGAGATCCGTAAGAGGTAACTGCACCGTTGATGAGGGAGGGCACGTGTTGGGAATAAAAGCATCTGATAGCCAGAGTCATGCACACTCCTAACCTCACTTATTGTTGTAGGCACGAAAACGTCCGGCAAAATTGGCGTAATCGTCGAGTGAGAGGCATTGTGTTGCAGTCCTGGCAGGTGTACATCACCTGCAACAAGATGCATGTCGATCACAAAATCCGGCATTAGGCGTTGGGTCAAAGCCATTGTTTGAATGTTGTGTTGATGTAATACATGCAAAAATAACTGACACGGAGGCCGCAGACACAGTAAAATGGCGAAAACGGAAGACTTTACAAATCGGGGTCACCAGTGAGGTGGATGACTGGGTCGGTTACACCAAACAACACCTTATAATCAAGAGTTCATTTATTCACCTCTTTACACAAGTAAGGCTTACAAAGAACTGGATGGCGGAACTGCCTAAAGATAATGTTTAGCTTAGTTCAAAGACGATACTCAGATCGATACTGGTGTCAACCTCATCGGCACCACAAATATATTAATGTATACAAACTTACAACATCCATACATTTTAAAATGTCCATGGATGGATAAATAAATAAATAAATAAATAAATAAAAGCATAGATTTACTAAATATTATGTTATGAAAAAAAAAATTAGTCACCATCACATAACTTAGTAACTCCTCAAATCAAAATTAAGGGGACGGAAGTTGCACCAAATCATTATCCTATTTCTCCAGTCAACTCTGAGCACTACTATCATTCAGCCAGAAGATTAAATCCTCACAAAATGTTACCAAATAGTTGACCTGTCAGAATATTCACATCAATATAGCACCACAGTTATCAGAAAATAAGAAAAACTGTTGTTCTTTGTCCCAGTATTACCACTTTAAGCTCATAATTTCTCAGAACACAAACAGAAGTTTTCAGATAACCTACAGATCTAATAATGCAGCATTATATGACTTGTACCTCACTAAAATATTGTTCTTTCTGTTAAGGTCTCATCCCCAGCTGCAGTGTCATGAATTGTACAATATACACAGTACCCACTGTTACTCATTTCAAAATTTAGATCATCAATACAGTTACACCGCATTTGTTTGTGTACAGTTATCGTCAGATCCATTATTTTGCTTACCTATCTTACCTTGTTAGATAGTGGAGTGCATTCTCAAAAAATACCCCTACTGCAGAGACAGGCTCCCTAAACATTATTTTATTATTTCATTATTTCTTCATTAACTAATAAATAAACACCTGCTCTGCTTATACAATGCAAAATTGATTATACTGACAAACAGTCCACAGTAACAGACCCTTATGCTATGGCAAACTTAACTTTCATTAATGATCAGACAAAATTATCACTTAGAAAAATTATTATTTCATTGTATTCCGTCAAACTCCCCCTTTTTGGATCTCTGGGCAAGAACTACCCTGGACGACGTCATCATCAGGAAAAACAAAACTGGCATTCTACAGATCGTACGATGGGATGTTAGATCCCTTAATTGGGCAGGCAGGTAAGAACCCCCCCATGAATCATGGACCATGCCATTGGTGAGGGCGCTTTTGTGCTTCAGCGATACAGATAGCTGTACGGTAGGTACAACCGCAATCGAGGGGTATCTGTTGAGAGGCCAGACAAACATGTGGTTCCTGAAGAGGGGCAGCAGCCTTTTCAGTAGTTGCAGGAAAACAGTCTGAATGAATGACTGATGCAGGGAAACAGTCTGGATGATTGACTGATCTGGCCTTGTAACATTAATCAAAACAGCCTTGCTAAGCTGATACTGTGAACAGCTGAAAGCAAGGGTAAACTACAGCTGTAATTTTTCCCAAGGACATGCAGATCCACTGTATGGTTAAATGATGATGGTGTCCTCTTGGGTAAAATATTTTGGAGGTAAAGTAGTTCCCCATTCGGATCTCTGGGCAGGGACTACACAGGAGAACATCTTTATCAGGAGAAAGAAAATTGGCGTTCTAAGATCGGGGCATGGAATGTCAAATCCCTTAATCAGGCAGGTAGGTTAGAAAATTTAAAAAGGGAAATGGATAGGTTAAAGTTAGATATGGTGAGAATTAGTGAAGTTTGGTGGCTGTAGGAATAAGACTTCTGGTCAGGTGAATACAGGGTTATAAATACAAAATCAAATAGGGATAATGCAGGAGTAGGTTTAATAATGAATAAAAAAATAGGAGCATGGGTAAGCTACCATAAACAGCATAATGAACGCATTAATGTAGCCAAGACAGCCATGAGGCCCATGCCTACCACAGTAGTACAAGTTTATATGCCAACTAGCTCTGCAGATGATGAAGAAATTGATGGAATGTATGATGAGATAAAAGAAATTATTCAGGTAGTGAAGGGAGACGAACATTTAATAATCCTGGGTGACTGGAATTCGAGAGTAGGAAAAGGAAGAGAAGGAAAAGTAGTAGGTGAATATGGAATGGGGCTAAGGAATGAAAGAGGAAGCTGCCAGCTAGAATTTTGCACAGAGCACAACTTAATCATAGCTAACAATTGGTTTAAGAATCATAAAAGAAGGTTGTGATGTGGAAGAGGCTTGGAGAGACTGTAAGGTATCAGATAGATTACATAATGGTAAGAAAGAGCTTTAGGAATCAGATTTTAAATTGTAAGACATTTCCAGGGCCTGATGTGGACTCTGACCTCAATCTATTTGTTATGAAGTGTAGACCTGGAGGCACGCTGAAGGTTTCAAATTAATTATATAATGGTTAGACAGAGATTCAGGAAGTAGATTTTAAATTGTAAGACATTTCCAGAGGGAGATGTGGACTCTGAACACAGTCATTGGTTATGAATTGTAGGTTAAAACTGAAGAAGTTGCAAATAGGTAGGAAATTAAGAAGATGGGATCTGGACAAGTTGAAAGAACCAGAGGGTGTTGAGAGTTTTAGAGGGGGCATTAGGCAATGGTTGACTAGATCAGGGGAAAGGAATACATTAGAAGACAAATGAGTCACTTTAAGAGATGAAATTGTGAAGGCATCAGAGCATCAAATAAGAAAAGGCCTAATAGAAATCCTTGGATAGTACAAGAGGAGAAAATTTAAAAATGCAGCAAATGAAGAAGGTGGAAGGAAACACAAACGTTTAAAAAAGGGATTGACAGGAAGTGGAAAATTGCTAAGCAGGAATGACTAGAGGACAAATGTAAAGATTCAGAATCATATATCACTATGTAAAAGACAGATACTACCTACAGGAATATTAAACAGGCCTTTGGGTAAAAGAGAAGCAGTTGTATGAACATCAAGGGCTCAGATAGTAAACCAGTTGCAAACAAAGAAGGGAAAGCTAAAAGGTGGAATTAGTATATAGAGTGGCTGTACAAGGAAGGTGAACTTGAAAGCAATATTATACAAAGTGAAGTAGACATACCGGTAGATGAAGATGAGATGGCAGGTATGGTACTGCAAGAAAAATTTTACAGAGCTCTGAAAGATCTAAATTGAAACTAGACCCCGGTAGTATTTTAGACAATATTATGTCAGAACTACTGATAGCCTTGGAAGAGACAGCCATGACAAAACTCTTCCATCTGGTGTACAAAATGTATACCCTCAGGTAAAATACCCTCAGACTTCAAGAAGAATGTAGTAATTCCAATTCCAAAGAAAGCAGTTGTTGACAGGTGTGAAAATTATTGACCTGTACTCTCATTCTTCAAGAAATACCCTCAGACTTCAAGAAGAATGTAGTAATTACAAATCCAAAGAAACCAGTTGCTGAGAGGTCTGAAAATTACTGAACTATCACTTTAATAAGTCATGGTTGCAAAATACTAACACGAATTCCTTACAGATAAATGGAAAAACTGGTAGAAGCAGACCTTGGGGAATATCAGTGTGTATTCCAGAGAAATGTAGGCACACGTGAGGCAATATTGATACGAAGACTTGTCTTAGAAGATAGGTTAAGGGATGGCAAACCTATAGTTACAGCATTTTTAGATGTAGAGAAAGCTTTAGACCTTGTTGACTGGAATACTCTCTTTGAAATTATGGAGTTAACAGGGGTAAAATACAGGGATCAAAAGTCTATTTATGACTTGTACAGAAACCAGACAGCACTTACAAGATTTGAGTGGCATAAAAGGGAGGCAATGGTTGAAAAGGGTGTGAGGGAGGATTGTAGCCTACCCCCAATGTTATTCAATACATACACTGAACAAACAGTAAAGAAACACAGAGAAAAATTTTGAGTAGGAATTACAGTTCAGGGAGATGAAATAAAAATACTGAGGTTTGCTGGTGTCATTTTAATTCTGTCAGAGACAGCAAAGGACTTGGAAGAGCAGTTGAATGGAAGGATATAAGTTGAACATCAACAAAAGCAAAACAAGGATAATGGAATGTAGTTGAATTAAATCATGTGGTGCTGAAGGATCAGATTAGGAAACAAGTCACTTAAAGTACTAGATGAGGTTTGCTATTTGGGCAGCAAAATAACTGATGACGGCCAAAATAGAGAAGATATATTGATGTAAAATATAGATTTAAGTATTAGGAAATCTTTTCTGAAGGCGTTTGTCTGGAGTGTAGCCATGTATGGAAGTGAAACATGGATGATAAACAGTTTAGATAAAAAGAAAATATCTGCTTGCAAAATGTGGTGCTACAGATGAATGCTGAATATTGGATGGTTTGGTCATGTAACTAATGAGGAAGTAGTGAATAGAATTGGGAAAACAAGAAATTTGTGGCACAACTTGACCAAAAAAGGGATCAATTGATAGGACATGTGCTGAGACATCAAGAGATCACCAATTGAGTACTGGAGGAAGGTGTTGGGGGTAAAAATCGTGGAGTGAGACCAAAAGATGAATATCTTTTTAGTAAGCAGATTCAGAAAGATATAGGTTGCAGTAGTTATTCAGAGACAAGGAGGCTTGCACAGGATGGGGTAGAATGGAGAGCTGAATATAACTAGTCTTCAGACTGGAGACCACCACAACAACAACAACTACATGCACTAGGATATTTGCTACCATCTGTATTTTTGTATGATAGTACTGAACCTTGTACTACTGTAGTAGGCATGGCTTCGTGTCTGTCTTGGCCACAATAATGCATACACTATGCTGTTTGTAGTAGCTTACCCCCACTCCTATTTTTTATTCATTATTAAACCTACTCCTGCATTACCCCTATTTGATTTTGTATTTATAACCCTGTATTCACCTGACCAAAAGTCTTGTTCCTCCTGCCACTGAACGTCACTAATTCCCACTATATCTTACTTCAACCTATCCATTTTCCTTTTAAAATTTTCTAACCTACCTGCCAAATTATGGGATTTGACATTCCACGCTCTGATCCGTAGAATGCCAGTTTTCTTTCTCCTGATAACAACGTCCTCTTGAGTAGTCCCTGCCCGGAGATCCGAATGGGGGACTATTTTACCTCCGGAATATTTTACCCAAGTGGACACCATCATCATTTAACCATACCATAAAGCTTATTATACTGATAAAACCCTAAATGATTATTTGTTGCAGTAGTTCTCCACAGTGTCTCATCTAAGGGAAACTGTAAGTAGGCACCTCTGAGGTCAATTTTAGAAAAATGTTTTCTGTCCACTAATTTAACTAAAAATTCAACCAGGCACACAGTGACGTAAGTGTTCATTTTATTTTATTTTATTTATTGTTATTATTGGTGCACTTGGACCCTATCAGGTGATCCAAAGTTATTATGTTTCAATCACTGGAGTTTCTAAGCAGCTTTCATTTTTTCCTTCATGGATCCTCTTTCTTCCTCCACTCCACTTTTGTCCCTGGTCTGGTGGTGACTTCATTCTCTGACAGTATTGTCCATTTGTTAATTTTTCAATTGTATAACATTCTGTTGAAAATTTCTGCTGGACTTATATAGGCCTTTTCTAAATACTTTTTGACCTGCTGGATCCAGGGTATGGTTTTGAGTTATTTTGTGTATGTAGCAATTTTGTGAGATGTTGATGTCTGCCATCAAATTCAGTAGTTTTTGTCTGTTTTTCAGGATTGTAGTATGTATCCATTTTCTGTTCTTTAGGGGCTTATTATCTTTCTTAGAATTTTGCATTCTTCTTTTGAGATATCTTCCAGATCACCTTCTGTTTGGAGTATAAGCATTTTGCTAGCATACAAGACTTCAGTCTTGATAACTGTGTTATAGTGGCTTACTTTTGTGCAAGATTCTTTGATTTTGCCTAGGTACTTGAAGTATGGAAATCTGTTGATCCACCCATCTTTTTTGATCAGTTTTTTAATAGGATGTTTTGACCAGATGTACTTGGTTTTTTGGAGGGATGTTTCAAAGTCAACTCTTTCAGTGCTTTACTTGAGAGTTTCTATCTATTTCATAGCTGTTGTCTCATCAATTGGTGTTACTGCCAGATCAGCTTTGAAAGCTAGGCTATAAATTTTGGTGTTATTTGTAGGTATTCCAAGTTGTACGAGTTTCCAATAGTTTTGGTAATTAACTTCTTTTTCCCACTTCTAAATGACTTTGTCCAAAACTGGTTTAAAGGGGATAAGAGACAGACTTCCATCTTACTAAACTCTGGCTGTGATCAGAAATGGTCCTGACACCTCACCCATGAATTTTACTTTGATTGTTGTGTTGGTGAGTGTTTGTTTCATGAGATTTAGTGTTTTTAGGTTGACTCTTTGTTTTTTGAAAATGATAAAAGAGATTGACATTCTAATGGACTATATGAATGCTTGAAGTCCACAAAGGAGCATAACTATGATAGGGCTGCTTTGTATTTTAACTTTCTTAAATTATTTTTTCTATACTGTTTTGACCACTGCAGAAGCCTGCTTGATATTTAGTAATTTTTAAACTGAGTTGGACCTGTCCTCTTATCAGGAGGCATGGTGATAAAATTATGTATGTAACTTGGAGACTGGAGATTGCTTGATAGTGGTTTAAATCTATTCAGTTGAATTTTTTGTGCTGTGGCTTGATTAAGGCATTTTCCCAGTCTGCAGGAAGTCTGCCAAATTTCTGGCATGATTTGTTTGACTTATTTGAGGACACTTTGTCCAGGATGTTTTAGTCATTCAGTGTTGTTTCCATCTTCTCCTGAAGCTCTGTTATTTTTCAGTTTTAGGAAATACATGTGAATCTCCAATAATGAGAATGTTAGGGATTCAATTTGGTTGTAAGTGGAGATTTCCTTAGGGACTGTTGAGAGAGGTTCAGGGCAATTGATAAGTTCAGAAAAATGTCGTTAATCATAATTTTGTTAAGTCCATAAATTCTTAATAAGTCATTTGATTTATTTATGTCTGGTCTTGTTATGGTCCGGTGTCTAGTAAAAACGCATTTGATGACTCCCATTTCAAGTAATCTGTCCAGTCCTTGTTTAAGTAACTATTTGAGAAAGAATGGCCATTGAAATGAAGCAAGCTGGAATTATTCTGTCTGCTCTTATTGCATCCCTAGTAATAATTTTTTTTCCATTTTGAAGTTAATTGTACACATTGAGTTCAACCAGTAGGTGCTCAAATTTTCCCAAACATTATTCACACTATATTTCTTGCTAATTCATGATTCCTGTTATAACTGTTGAGCTGCAGTATAGTTAATGTTACTAGAAACTTTGTTAATTAAAAGTAATTAATAATTGAACTTACCATGTCAATATGCAAGAATAGATTTTGTATGAGCTAATCAGTCACATTAAAGATGTTAACACCATTCATTAGACAGACCAGCACCCAGACCTTATTGTAACATATTTTGATTTTCCTGAAATTAATTAACTTGCCAGATAATTAATGTTAATGTCTGTAAGTACATAGATTTTTCAAGTGTAAATTTAGCACTTGTACTTGCTAGATTCCAGCTTTTACCATTATGCTTCTGTTGTCCTAATTTTTTTGAACTGATTGACATGCTTCTCTAAATAATTAGGCTGGTAATTAAGAATGTGCATAAATTGTCATAAATGCTTGTAAGTCTAAAAATGGTGCCTTTACTCTTAAATGGTTTATTCCCAATGCAGGCATACAAAGTCTAACCTTCTGAAATACTAAAATATGCATACACCAGTCTTTATGAAGCCAACCCTATTCCAAAATCTTCAGTCTTTGCCTGGAAATATCAGAGTCAACTTCTATGGGAAAGTCATTAAAATTCTTCTGAATATGTCACCTCATTATCAGTGTGTAAATTTTACTCACTAACAACATATTCATATATCCAGAAGTATTTTATTGACTGTAACAAAAGCCGTGGAACCCTATACTCACATATATGAGAATGTTTGGGAACTTGTGGCTATTCAGTATTATGTTAAAGTCTTTGCCTGTTAAGCACATGATCATCATTTTGGTTAGTATCTGCACTAATGTACATAATTAATATTTCTGTGGAAGTCTGACATCAGTATTCATACATTCAGTATACCCACATGACTCTATTAATTTGTTAACCTCAACTAGTGGCCAGTATTAAGTGTTATGAATTTTACTTTGAGCCAGTATGTGAATAATTTGGGAGTCCAATTATGCACTGTGACATAGGGATTTTTTTTTACTTGTGTCACCTATAAAAAGACATGATGTACTGATAGGCCGTATTAACTGAAGCCACTGCTGTCATGTGTTTGTTGTGTCAGATTTCAACTGTGACTGTGTTCTGTGAATATTCTGTCACTGTGTGATGTTCACCTGATTTATTTCTTTGTTGATAGTCCTTGGTGTTGATGTACTGCTTTGTTATGTGGCTGAAAAAGGGGGGGGGGGGGGGTGGTGGAGAGGAGGTTGGAAGTTTAACACTGACTACTGTAAATGATGTAGCCAGCAGTTGCATAGTTGTGTTTCACAGTTCTTTACTTTCACTGTTCACAAACCCCCTATATTACGCAGATATATGGCCAATTCACTATTTTTAAATGTTGATAACGCTCATTAATAGGTTGCAGGCAAACATCAGCATACTGCTTCAATAGTTTGCTGTTGAACATCTATGAACAGTAAAAACCTAACCATACAGTTCACAGTTCTTGCAGAATAATAATGTACGTGTGTCACTACTTCTCACATAAATTGAACAGACATTGTCATTACTTGATCTAACAGAGAGCCTATTTGTGTTACACTTATTCCACTGCTGAGTTGATGCATTGTCATTATTTCAAGCAGTACATCTTCCCTGTCAGAAAATTGGCCATGGACTGACTGTCTCAGGACCAAAAATCAGTCCTTTAAATATCCTCACATTAATAGGCACTGAAACTGTACATTGTTCAATGTTTAAGTTACAGAAATTACTATTAAAACATAACTCATTCAATTAAGTGAATACATTGAATAATTCTTCCTTTTTAACAGTTCCTTCTATCATAAAGGTTAGGCCAAACTATTTGCTCTAATAATGAAATTAACAGATATAGTTATACAAGTAATACTTCTGACAAACCTGGTCCAAATAAATACTTTAAGAATCCTAGTAGTTCTTCTTCCAAATGCTTATAATTAGTCCACAATTTATATTTGTTTATAGGAAACAATATAACCTAAGTCATGAAACAATTACTGATTTCACCCTATAACAAAAGGTATATCTCGGAATGGTCAAAGTGAATTAGGAGATTAATTACATACAAAAAACTAAGCACAAAATTATACCTGGTGCTATATTCCTTAAGACTGAGGACCAGCATTTCTCTTTAATATAAATGCAGACTATACTCATGCATGTTAATGGTAATTACGAAAAAATTAAAATAAAATGAATTTAAGGTGGCAGATGGCAAAATAAGAGAAGAAGTAAAGAGATCCCAGCTTGCTTCATCACAACTGCCATACTGATTAATTAGTACAGTGAAGATGCCTACTTGCAAAAGCTATTTCTTTGTGAGAACTGGAGCTGATCTTTGTATTATCTGTATTGATAACACATGAGGGAAAAATCACAGTAGTTAAAAATTGCCAAGTGTACGGCGTTGAAATATTTACCACAAGATCAGTGCTACAATAATTCAACAAACTTTTTTTCAGTGGAACTCCACGTGCAGAAAAAGATTTTGTGGGTAGGTCACATCATAACCTGGTGAAGACTAAATAGGCCTGTGGTAGCCAAGAGTAATATGTGTTTCGAACTGAGTTGCACACTTCAGTCTGAGCTGAAATACACTCTTGACAAAGATTCTTCATTTCAGTCCCAGTAACGGTAGTTAGATTTAAATTTACTGAATCCTGCATTTGGGAAACCAAAAATGCTGATAGCATCTAAACCAAAGATGTTTTCCATATCCAGTAAGTTCACTACCATGATGTCTATCATTCATATTACTTTTTTGTATCAACACCTGATTGAAAATTTCACTTTTATTGGACTCTTTTTCCTGCAACAATGGAGTTCTTAATTGCTAGTACAGCTGCATATTTATCAAAGTGGCTGCCACACCCACATCAGCTTGAAATGTTATATCCTTGTAAAATAACAAGTTTTCATGTAAATTTTGTACTAAGAGTGTATTGCAGTAAAATCAAGCCCATGTTTGTGGATTTGTATACAGCTCCTGCTGTTGATTAAATGAATATAACTTAAGTTGCTTTGTCTACTGTTATAATCCCGCCACACCCCACAGTCCAGACATGAAGAACCAGGATGAAACACTTAAACTTTTCACATGATTGATATTCACTATGATGCTGATGTCTATGCTTCTGTACTGAGGAGACGATATATCATGCACTGCTGTTTGCTGGAATAAACTGTTGTGTCATTTTCTTCTTGCACTGCATGAAATGTCCCACTGGCCAACATCATGTTTGTCCTGATTCTTTCAAACCAGAAAAATCCAGGAAAATGCTATACACTTCTGATACAAAACCTTCTTCTTATCAGTCTTTGTCATCTTAAAGCCTGAACTCTGTGCAACATTTCCTCTAAAGACAAAACTGATACTTGAAATAACTGAGTCCTTGGCCTCATCACCAGGTGTAAATGTGTGGTTGTTGTAGACAGTGTTGTGAATTGCTGTAGTAATTGTTGGAGAATCCAGTTAAACAGGAGCTGCTGCTGCTCTTCAGATTGGAATAGAATAGAATATTTTTATTAGCCTTTTAGTATTTTTCATACAATTGGCTTCGTCAAAGTTCACAGAGGGTTTTACTTTCAGCATGATATTCAAATAGTTACAGAAAGGAAAGAAAAGGAACTAAAGACCTTTTCTTCAGCATTATGTAAAACAATGTTTTATACAGTAATTAAATACACACATAAGAAAAGAATCACACTAAATAACTAGCTTATATAATATCAAAACATTTTCTTCACAACTTAGGTAAAACATATATTTTGATGATTAGTTTCTAAGAATTCTTCAGTTGTATAGAATTCGTTGTTTTTTAGCCAGGTTTGCAATGTATTCTTATATTTATTTAGTGGTACTGTACAAGCTGAGCATGGTAACTTATTGAAAAATTTTATGCTTAAATACTTATAGTTATTATGAACTACAGCAAGTCTTGTGGAAGGCAAGTCAAGCAGGTGACTGTTTCTTGTACTGCGTGCATGCACATCACACCTCATGTTCAATTTTTTCAGATATTCTCTGGCATATATTAGACAGTTATATATGTACATGCTTGGCACTGTCATTACACCAAGAGATTTAAAATAATTTCTGCAGGACTCTCTGGGTGCTAACCCCTCCATTCACCTGATTGCTTTCTTCTGCCATCTGAAAATACATTCAGCCCCTGGGGAGTTACCCCAAAGCAATATTCCATATTGCAGTTGGGAATGAAAAAATGCATAGTACGAGTGGAGTAGCAATTGCTTGCTCACACTGCTTCTTAATTTATACAATAAGAAAAGTACTCGTGCTAGTTTACTACATAGATAATTGGTGTGACCTTCCCATGAGAGCTTTTGGTCTATGATTAGCCCAAGTAATTTCACTGTTTTGTTTTCATTTTTAGTCACTTTGAGATTAAATATTATTTCTTCTGTTTTTGTTTGATTTATGCACAGCTGGTTAGCCTGACACCAGTAATTAGCCATTTGCATCATTTCTCTATTTTTGTCCAGTACACTCTGTAAGTTATCTCCTGTACTTATTAATGTCATATCGTCAGCATATAGTATGTTCTTACATGGTATGTATTTCGAGAAGTCATTGACATAGACAGTGAACAGAAAAGGTCCAAGAACAGAGCCTTGGGGTATTCCTCTTTCTATAGGGAGTATTTCTGACCTCTGCCTATTTGATATACAAGTTGTAACCTATTGCTTGGATAAGACCTGAATAGTCGGGAGTGTGTCATCTTCAATGCCATAGTATTTTAATTTTTTTATGAGTATGTCATGTGACACCAAGTCAAAAGCTTTACTTAGGTAAATAAGTGTTCCAGACATTGATACCCTTTTTTCATACCCTTCATAAACATTGCTTACCAAAGCTTCTACTGCTTTTACAGTTAATAGGTGTGATCTGAAGCCAAACTGTTGTTCATTTAAAATATTGTTGGTTTCAAAATACCTGTATATCTGCTTATGCACACAATTTTCTACTAACTTGTATATGATTGGTACTATTTATATGGGTCTGTAGTTATTTGGGAGGTTTCTTTCACCTTTTTTATACACAGGCAATGTAACTGTGAGCTTAAGAGAGTCGGGGAATATTCCTTCATCAAGTACTCTGTTTGATAGTGAGAGAAGTGGCATTTCAATTTCTTTTGCTAGACATTTAATGATGAGATTACTGAGTCCATAATAATCTTCTGTTTTCGAATTACTTAATTTGTTTATTGACTTGTGAATATCATTTAATGTGATTCGGGTCCAAGTGAACTTCTCACTTTTTGTCTGTTTTGCACAAGTGAGCAATGCTTCTGCATCAGAGGCAGAATTGATGGGTGGGGTGATGATGCTATTTACAAAATATTCATTGAGAATATTGCAGTCAATAGGGATACTCTTTTCTTTATTGGTATTATTTATTTCCCTTTTAATGACAGTCCAGGAAGCTTTACATTTATTTTTAGAGTTTAAAACATATTCGTCATTTGCACAGCACTTAGCATTTTTTATTTCTAATCTGTAAAGGTTTCTCATTTTAGTGTAATTTTCCTTGTCCCTATCACTGTTATGAGATTTGTCTTTCATAATCATCAGTAGTATTTTGAGTTTGTTCAGTTGTGGGGTGTACCATTTGTTGGTATTTTGTTGCTTATGAGTATTATTACTCTGGTACCTTTTGGTTACCAAGGGGCATGTCATTTCTACTATATGCTTGATCTCTGTCAGAAAAATGGAAAAACATTTATTAATCGCTTTCTTGTTATCCATTACATGAGTCCAATCCATTTCTTTTAACTGGTTTATCATTTTGTTTACATTGGATTCACCTAGAATTCTATATGTCACTTTTCTCTCTGTAGAACTGAAGGCTATCTTTTCTATTTGAAGCCATAGCTCTGCATGATCTGATATTCCTAATTCTATTACATCACATTGTATGGAGTCTCTTTGTACATTGCTAATTATGTTATCAAGTCATGCTTTCAGTCTAGTGGGTTTTTCATTGAGACAATAATAGTTTAATGACTTCAGAGTGTTAATCATATGAATTACATTTTTTCTCTTTGCCCTTGTATCTACGTTAATATCACCTACAATTACAATTCTATGCTGTTTATATTTTGACAACAACAATATTAAAGTATTAATTTTTTCTATAAATACTATCTCATCAGAGCCTGGGATTCGATAGATTGAGACAATTACAGTTTTCTGTTCATGCATTACCACACCAGCTACTTCTATTGTAGCTTCAAGGCATATTCTACTAAGGTCTATAACTGAGTAATGCAATTCAAGGTCACTTTTGACATATATTGAGACCCCACCATGTGTAATACTTTTTTCTACAGTAGCTTGTAACTAACGAATATCCAAGAGGAACACACACGTCTATTTCAGTGTCTTTCATCCAGTGTTCATTGATGCATAGAACACTGCAGTTGATTTTATCGAGCCAGTATTGTAATTCATTGATTTTACACCTAAGAGATTGTACATTTATATGAAGGAGGAGGAAACTGTCACTGCTATACAATGGTATTCTACTTTCACAGAACCTTCTGTATTCATTTATTTTCGCAACATGATCTGGGATTTCACAATTATCCGAAGGTTTTAGACTGCTGCAGTTTCCACTTAATAAGTCTGCTGCGTGCTCGTATTTCATTTACAACTTTGTTTATCTCCTGACACCAAAATGTTTTCCCACGGTAATTTAAATGCTCACCATGTTCAGTGTGCAAATTTCTTTCAAGTCTACTAATATCCACTACATTACATTTAGCATAAATGGAACATAGTTGTTTGATTTTAATAGTTGTTTTACGAATCTCTTTGTTAACACATGAATTATAGATCAAGTCATGTCTATGAGGTATCGTCACAATAATAGTGTTTTCCACATTACTTACATCTAAAAAAAAATTCAAACCTGTTATACACTTTTTGGCTTCATTATGTGCTACATCATTTGCACCAGTCACACAAACAACAAAGTCACTGTCCCTTATTGTATTCTTGTGTTCTGAGATGCCTTCAACAATATTTTCTGTCCTTGCGCCAGGTTTTACGATGCCAGTTGCACGAAGATCCGTATTCACATCCTGTAGAATATTTGCTAGCTTTCTTCCGTGGCTGTCCGCTAGAAAAAGCACACTGTGTTTCTTTGTTCGCTGTTTCTGACTGTTGGCGATGTTTCTGCAGCTCCTTACAATGTTTTTATCTTCACGCTGAGTGAGTTGTTCACTTTCAATGTTTATGGGGTTGCTGCTGTTTTCTGGTAGCACACTGAACTTGTTTGTGCACACGAGATTAGATTTATTCCATGTATTTCGTTGTGAGCAAGGCACTTTGTTTGTCATTACACGAGAAGTAGTTTTTGAATTGTTTACACACTTTAGGCCACTGTTTTCACTTTGAAGGGCATTTGAGTTAGGCCTATTTACGCAGTTTTGACCGTTACTTTCACCGGCATTTGAGTTCGGCCTCTTTACGCAATTTTGACCATTACTTTCACTGGAATGCGTGTTTAAGTTGTTTATGCTCTTTTGGCATTTACTGCTCGCAACCAATGTTTTTAACTCACGGTTTTCGTTCTCAAGTTTAGTGATATCCCGTCTAATTATATCAGCAACTAGCTGAAGACTTTTTAATCATTCATTTAACTTTTCGATTTCTCCTTTACCCTTATTACAAACACTGTTTTTTTACAACGTGGCTGTAGCTTTTTGTCCCGTTAATATTACTCACTTCTGCACCTGACGCGCTTTCCCTTAAATATTGTACAACTTCCCAATCCGTTGTAGTTCCTACCTCTTTCGTCAGCTGGAGGTGATAACACTTTTCTATTATTGTAGCTGCTGCTTCTTGTGCATGTCTTGCTACATTTATTGTTCCTGTGGAACTGCCAGCTGTTATTGATGTTGCCATTCTAAGATTTTTGTTAACACTGAATCTATAATGATGCACACTTTGAGTTCTAATAGCCACATCTTCAATATGTTATCCATGATCTGGATGATTTTATGATCATAATATGGATACCGCAGGAAGGTCACTATTGTAATTTATGTAAATTGCTTGTTGGAACAGAATATTTTAGAGCATTTTTAATCAGCCATGCATTTGCATACCAAGGCTGATTATGTGCTAATTAAAAAAACAGTATACATTCCTCATTATTTAGTGCCATTTCTTAACGTGCATCTTACTTCTATATCACTGGAAGCATGGCTATAGTTGGGTCATAAAATAAATAATTTTTTTCAGGAAGGAAAAAAACTGTAAGTGCAAACAAGGCCATTATTTTTGAAGATTAATGTGGTGATATCAAATTATGTGAGAAATTAAATTTCATATTGCAAGATTAGTTTTGAACTGTTAGTGTGAGTAGTAGTGTTATTAGATTAGATGTATCTTTTGTTCTATAAATACAAAATAAGGAGATTTTCAAGGATGTAGAATATATAATGAAAAAAAGAATACATTAAATGTACTTATAAAAACACTGGAAAACAAGAAAAATGATTTCACATCTCCAAGAAGTATCTTGAAGAAGAAAGAAAATACTAAACACTTACGAAATCTTTTGCCAAGTGACATAATAAGAAAGGTGATATTTGCACATTTCCAACTAGCCCTGGAAGAGGTTTAACAGGTATTATGACCACTATGCAAACTAAACTAAAAGTAACTAGTTTTACCCATCCTGGTGCACCTCTAAATGAAGTGCTGAAAGACTGTAAAAAAAAAAAAAAAAAAAAAAAAACAGTAACAAAAGGTTCCAAATGTGTTCTTATTGGTGGAGGAAATGACATATATAAGAACAAAAGTGTAAATGCAAGAATTTTTAGGAAAGCTTACCCAGTCTGATATATATGTCGTAAGCATCCCACACAGTCATGACCTGATAGAAGCTTCATGTGTAAATGGAGAAATCATCAACACAAACAGAACATTCAGGGAGATATGAAGCATTTTATCTAATGTTACATTTATTGAAGCTACAAGACCAATGAGAAAACATTTCACAAAATGTGGCCTACGCAGAGGCAACTATGGTAAACAAATTCTGTGCAAAGAAATATTAGACAAAATTAGCAGCACACAAGAACAGGTACATAGACCTATACCAGCATTAATGAGGGAAGAAACAGAAGATTCAATTCTGTATCCAGTAACGAACTCAAAATAGTCACAAAACGAAAGAACAGAAGAGGTAACATCACTCTGCTCTGCAAAGGGAGGGAAAACAGTGTCATCACCAGCAGAAGAAGAATCGGTATCATCACTGGCAGAAGAAGCTGTGTCACCACCTGCAGAAGAAGAAGCTGTGGCAGTTATCCTGCAGGCAAGATACTAGAGAGGTGAAAAACAAGGAAGCAAAAGCATTTCAAGGAGCAGAATTTTTTGTAGCATCAGAAAACCAAAATATTAACACAAATATTTATAATATAAGAATCTTGGAGCAGAATCTACAGTATGCATCCAGTAAACTAAAATGGATAAAAGTATTGGTAGCTGCAGAGTTACCATGTATATTTCTTATGTCAGAACAAGTGCTAACAGGAAATGAAAATTAATGTTTACAACATACAGGAATGTAAAAAAGTTGCTAAATTCTGCAGATCTTAACATAGGGGTGGCAGGGTGGCCGTCTATGTACACAGTAAAATGGAGAGTACCATTCCCTGGTCAACAGACAACCGTACAAAAATGCTGTTTGAAGCTGCAGCAGTACAGACAACCCATAATGGTGAAAAGTGTGTGAGACAAGAGAGCTCTACAGATTACCAATCAATCAGATAAATGGGTTTCTTAAAGAGTTAGAAGTCCTGTTAGATAAGGCTAGCAGGGAATTCCCTTATATAATTGTAGCTGGTGACCTAAATATTAACACACTAAAAGACAACTGTTATATAAGAAGTTTTCAAGATCTGATTAAAATTTGTGGAATTAATTTAGCGGTAGACAGTTCCTCGAGATACTGTAAAAATACAGAAACATTAATAGATCATTTAATCACTAATGCACCACAGAGCAGGCAGACAGTACAGGTCATATGCACAACCTTTGCAGACCACTATGGGTATAGTTGAATTAGCAGGCAGTCCATTAAAAATATTCACAGCATTTAGAGAAACTAAGCAAACAAACATAGGTAGGCTACAAAGGCTATTGGAAACTGAAAACTTTAGTGAAGTATACTTAACAGAAAACCTAGGTAAAGGATGGGAATCATTCTGCAATACATTAGGCCATTAGATAGATGTTGCATGTCTATTAGTATGAAGGGAAATAAATGAGAAGTATGATAAAAATTGGGTCACAGTAGAGGTAAGAAGGAAGGGGGAAAAGGTGAAAAGTATGTATAAAAATTGTTGACTGAGGCCAACACAAAAAAATTGGGATGCATATAGGGAAAAGAAGAAATCATACACCAAACTGATAAAAGAAACTAAATCGACATATTATGAAAACGATATACCAACCTCAACAAATATCACTAAGATCATATGGTCTCTTGAACATGAAGAGGGGAAAAGTGTAGATGTGGAAAAGACTGAAAACATAAGACTTGAGGTAAATGGGAGGGAACTCAGGGATGCACAAAATGTCAGCAATACTTTAAATAAACAAATACTATATTGAAGTTGTGCACAAATTAAAATTATATTTCCAAAATAAACACAATAAACAGTCCACATGAGACAAAATACTTATTCCTGGCTCCAACAAATGAATCAGAAATTAGAAAAAAAGGAAAAAAGTTTAAAAACAAAAAACACTGAGGGACTAGATGATATATCCACTAAAATAATTAAATGCCATTTAATATGGGTAGTAAAGCCATTACCCTGTCTGATAAACTTATCTACAGACGTGTAATAGAGGCTGTAAAAAAGACCCAGTAAATTGCAGACCTATAACTATTATATCTGCACTCTCTAAAATAGTAGAAAACATAATAAAAGACAGAATATTAAATTTTATACTAACATGCAATATTCTTACAATGAACAACATGGGTTCAGATTAGATTAGATTAGTACTTGCTCCATAGATCCTGAATACGACTCTATGTAATGATGTAGAACATGTCAGGTTAATAAAAGATGTCAATACAAGATTTTAAATTACACAAAATAATACATTACATAAAATATTACATGACACTTAACTTTTTTTTGTTTTTGGGTGGGGGGTGGGGAAATTACCCACTTACTATATCCAAAAATTCATCTAATCAGTAGAAGGAGTTTCCATTAAAAAATTCTTTTAATTTCCTTTTAAATGCTATATGGCTATCTGTCAGACTTTTGATGCTATAAGGTAAGTGACCAAAGACTTTTATGGCAGCATAATTTACCCCCTTCTGAACCAAAGTTAGATTTAACCTTGAGTAGTGAAGATCATCCTTTCTCCTACTGTTGTAGCCATGTAGACTGCTATTACTTTTGAATTCGTTCGAATTGTCAATAACAAATTTCATATGTGAATATATATATTGTGAGGCTACAGTGAAGATCCCTAGCTCTTTAAATAAGAATCTGCAGGAAGATCTTGGGTGGCTCCAGCAATTATTCTGATTACACACTTTTGTGCAATGAACACTCTTTTACTCAATGATGAGTTACCCCGGAATATGATGCCATACGAAAGCTGAAAATGAAAATAGGCATGGTAAGCTAATTTAGTGAGATGTATATCGCCAAAATTTGCAATGACTCTAATAGCATAAGTAGTTGAACTCAAACATTTCAGAACATCTTCAGTGTGTTTTTTCCAGTTCAACCCCTCATCAATGCATACACCTAGAAGTTTTGAATATTCTAGATTAGCTATCGATTGCTGATCGAAGTCTATATTTATTAATGGTGTCATTCCATTTACTGTGCGGAACTGTATATACTGTGTTTTGTCCAAGTTTAATGAGAGCCCATTTGCAGAGAACCATTTAATGATTTTCTGAAAAACATCGTTTACAATTTCATCAGTTAATTCTTGTCTGTTGGGTGTGATAGCTATACTTGTATCATTAGCAAAAAGTACCAGCTTTGCATCTTCGTGAATATAGAATGGCAAGTCATTAATATATATTAAGAACAGCAGAGGGCCCAAGACCGAACCTTGCAGCACCCCATTCTTGATTGTTCCACAGTTTGAGAAATCACCAGTTTTTTGCATATTATGTGAACTGCTTATTTCAACTTTCTGAATTCTTCCAGTTAGGTATGATTTAAATCATTTGGACACTGTTATACCACAGTACTTGAGCTTATCTAGAATTATTCCATGATTTACACAATCAAAAGTATTTGAGATATCGCAAAAAATCCCAACAGGCGACTTCCAGTTACTCAGAGCATTTAATATTTCATTAGTGAAAGTATATATAGCATTGTCCATTGAAAAACCTTTCTGGAAACCAAACTGACATTTTGTTAAAACTTCATTTTTACAAAGCTGTGAAGCTATTGTACAATACATTACTTTTTCAATAATTTTGGATAAGGCAGTGAGTAGAGAGATTATTGACATCAGACATATCCTCTTTTTTATGCAGTGGTTTAACAGTGGCATGCTTCAGTCCATCTGGGAAAATACCCTGCTTCAGAGAGCTATTACATATGTGGCTAAGGATCCCACTTATGTCTTGGAAACAAGCTTTTATTATCGTGCTGGAAATGCCATCAATTCCATGTGAGCTTTTATTCTTGAGAGAGTTTATCTTCCTAATTTCAGAAGGAGAGGTGGGTGGAATTTCAATTGTATCAAATTGTGTGGGTAAGGCCCCTTCCATTAACTGCCTTGCTTCTTCTAATGAAGATGTAGATCCTATTTTCTCTACAACATTTAAAAAATGATTATTCAAAATGTTTTCGACTTCCGGCTTGTTGTTTGCCAAGTTTCCATTTGCTTTGATGGTAATGCCATCATCCTGTACTCTTGGTTTCCCTGTCTCCCTAGTAATAATATTCCAAATTGTTTTGATTTTGTTAAGAGAGGTATCAATCTCAGACATGATGCACATGCTTCTGGTCTTTTTAATAACCTCTCTTAATGTAGCACAGTAGTTTTATAATATTTGGCTGTTTCTGGGTCATTACTCATCCTTATTGTTACAGCATCAAAAACCAACCAACCAGAATCATTAGCAGTCACAGCAACATCAGAAGTAGTAGTTCTAACATCAATAATCAAGCAACCAGTATCACTGGCATTCACTGCAACAGCACACTGCAGCAGCAGTGGTAATAGGAGCAGTCATCACACCAGAAGAAGGCAGCCACCCTTGAGAAGCCAGGATTTTTGCTGGGGCAAATCAGTGAACAACAGCACATAACAGGGAACAGGTAAATGTTTGCAAGCAGAGGAATCTACAACAAGGTATGAAATCCAGTAACAGTGTAAGAGAAATGCATCAACAGAGTGTAAAGTCGCAGGTCAGTCGGATTGTTCAAATCAGCTAAGAATTATGAGTCTGAACATTCAGTGTCTTATAAACAAGTACTTTGAACTTGAGGTAGCAGCAAATAGTGACCATATTGATTGTTTATGTGTTATGGAACATTGGTGTAGGGTCAATGAACTAAACAGCATAAAATTAAGCCAATATAAACTTGCCTGTCAGTACTGTATGCAAAATGCCAAAGGTGGTGGTGTACCCATTTCTCTAAATCCCCAGCTTAAACTTAAGTTAAGATATGAGGCTAAATGACTAATCATAGAAAAGGATTTTGAAGCAGTAGTCATTCAGTTATATAGTTTAAAGAAGAAAATAATTGTTGCAGCAATTTACAGATCACCATCTGGAGATACTGAAGTCTTTCTTAAGAATTTGGAAGGAAAATGAGAACTCTAACATAATTCTTTGTGGTGAGTTTAATATTAATGTATTGGTCCAGAGTTCAGAAAAAAACGAGTTTTTAGACATACTAAAAAGCTTCAACATGTTCCCCCACATATCAGCTCCCCCTAGAACAACAGATTCCAGTGAAAGCCTAATAGATAACATCTTCTCAAATGTGGTCACACATAAAGTTGCAGTTACAAATGTGAATTTAGGATTATCAGATCATAATGCACTAACCTTTAATCTCACTGCAACTCCCAAGGACGAGGAAAATAAAAAGGAGTACAAACAATTTTTCTCTACTGAAAATTGTAATCAGTTCAAAAATAATTTAAAAAATGTAGTTTGGTCAGAGGTCTTGGGACAAACAAACACAAATGATGCTTACAATATATTTGCTTCCACTTTTATGACATACTTTGAAATGTGTTTCCCAAATAAGCTTTTGAGTAATAGATCATCTGGATCCAAAGGGACCTGGATTACACCCGGAATTAAAAATTTAAGTGAAACCATGAAATTATTAATCTTAAAGTTAAAAACATGTCAGGATCAGCAGTTTGTTGAATATATGAGGACATACAAAAAGACTTACCACAAAGCAATAGCAAAAGCAAAATTATTAAGTAATGATAGATTAATAAGGCAGGGTAGTAGCAAGTACAGAATGATGTGGAAAATGGAAAAAAAGAAATTGGGAGTCAAACTAAAGAACAGGAAATCAATCTTAAAAATAATGAAAATATCCCCATAGAAAAATATGTCATGGCAAACTATGTAAACAATTATTTTGTAAATATTCCCTTACTTTAAGTAGTAAATTTAAGCAACAACCTACAGTGACGACTCCAATGGTAAATACCAGCATGAGGGCAGTCTCAGCAGATGTGCATGAAGTTCTAAAAGTCATTAAATGCTTGAAATCCAAAATTTCCTCTGGGTTGGATGATGTACCTGTATCAATAATTAAGAAAATTGCTCCATGTGTTGTCTAACCTATAGTGCACATAGCAAACTTGTCCCTTAGTGAAGGAAGATTTCCGGATAAACTTAAAATCTCTAAAGTGATACCTCTATACAGAAATGGTGACAGACATAAAATCGAAAATTACTGACCTATAGCTCTCCTCCCAGCCTTCTCCAAAATACTTGAGGAATTAATGAAAATCAGGGTTACAAAATATCTAGAAAAACATAAACTAATAAATAACAGTCAACATGGTTTTCGAGCAGGACACAGTACAGAAACAGCCATATTGGACTACACAACAGAGCTAGTAAGAAATTTGGAGTCAAATAAACAGGTTGTTGGAATTAATCTAGATTTATCCAAAGCCTTCGATACTGTGAACCATGTAATATTACTAGGGAACTTGAAGCAATAAGCATTAGGGGTACTGTTAAAAAATGGTTTGAATCTTATCTGCAAAACAGGTCACAAGTTGTTGAGCTGAGGTCATCCAACAATCTTAAACTCATATCTGAACCAAAACAAATTGAAATAGGTGTTCCACAGGGCAGCATTCTGGGCCCATTGTTATTTCTAATTTATATCAATGATATACAGGCTCCAGACACCTCAGCCAAAATTCTACTACTTGCAGATGACACGAGTATCATAATTAGTGATATAAAAGAATCATTGTGTACTACAGCACAAAAAATGCTCTCATACATACAGTCATGGTTTTATTCATGTTGACATTAAGTACAAAGAAAACAAACTTTATACAGTATGGAAGCAAGTGTCAAGGGGAAAATATGTGCATTGTGCTGGATAAGAAAACAAATAGAAAAAGTGTGCACCACAAAGTTTCTGGGAATGCGAATTGACCAAGATTTAATCTGGAGAGAACACAGTGTATATCTTACTCAGAAACTTAGCTCAGCATGTTTTGCCTTAAGAATAATATCCAAAGTATTTCCAGTCAGCTGCAAGCTATGGCATAAGTTTTTGGGGAAAAACCAGGTCAAGACTAAATGACATTTTTATTATGCACAAAAGAGCTATTGGTATCATGACACACAGCCCACCACAAACTCACTGTAGACCCTTATTCAGACAACTAAAAATACTGACAATACCATCAATATATATTTTTAAATGCCTGGAAATGATCAGTAAAAATAACTGCGATCTCCAAACCAACTCAAGCAACCATGATCACAATCCAAGGCATTGTAAAGACTTCCCCATTACCTATGTAGCAAAAACTAGAAGTCAGAAACATGTTAGCCACTTAGGAATAAAGCTTTTAAATGCACTTACATCTCAAATTAAAGAATTGAAAGGCAAAAGTAATTTCAAACATGAAGTAAAAAAATACTTGATGGAAAAATGCTTCTACGGTGTAAATGAATACCTGTCTCAGACTGTGGATTGAAACCTGTACTTAATTTTTAAAAATTCAAACGAATTTAATTATGTTTTCAAGTTTGTAATTATGGTACTTATGAAAAATCTGTTAAATATCTGTAATACGTTTTGTGTATAAGGCGTAGTTCATGATCTGTAATTGTTTATCATGAGCATGTACTCTTGTTTTTATGTAATAAGTTATTGTACACTACTTATGTACTATGTTTATGTAATCTGTTTTGCTGTTTGTATATGTTTGTCCAGTTATTATGTGTATGTATTGTTACGTGTTACGAGTAATCAAATGACAAATCTTATATCACATGTGTGACCTATTGGATGCTATATAAATAAATAAATAAAAGATACAGTTCCCTTTTGTGGTTACAAGATATTTTTATTCCTGTAGGTTTTCTGCATGGTTTCTTATAATTAGATTTAACTACTTTCTTGGGGAAACAGTTTTCAAATTCTCTTATAATTATATCATGAAATAAATTATATTTTAAATTAGCATCGGGTTCCTTGTACACCTCATCCCAGTCTAATCGCAGAAGCTTTTCCCTGAAATTTCTAATTGTTGAGTCATTAATTGAATGCACAACTTTGGAGGGTAGTTTTGATTTACTGAATGGAACTATGTCATATACTGTAACTAGCTGAGCACCATGATCAGAAAGACCATTCTCAACAGGACAAGAATTTATGTTTTTAAACTTATCTTGGTCTATAAAAGTGTTTCTTATCTATCAGTGTGCTGCTGTCCTTTACTGCCCAAATAGGAAAATTAATGACAGATGCCAAATTGAAAGAACCGAGCAAGACTTCCATGTCATTCTTTCTATTACACTCTTTCAGTGAATCAATACTGAAGTCCCCACAAATAATAATTTGCTTTCCCCTATCTAACAGATAGCACAACAAGGCATCCAGGTTTTCCAGGAATAAATGAAAGTTTCCTGAAGGGGACCTATATACTGTTACAATTATAAAGGAGCCCTCCTTCAGTTTAAGTTGACAGGGACATACTTCTATATGTTGCTCTAGACAAAACTTTTTTGTATCTAAACGTTTTACACAGTGATAACTTTTGACATGCATGGCAACTCCTCCTCTCACCTTATTCTCTCTACTCATATGTGCAGCTAGTTTATAACCACTGATATTTTCCTTTTCCACATCAGACACAATGTGATGCTCAGACAGGCATAGTATATCTATTACGTTATCAGATTCAGTGTCATCTAAACAAACCAGTTGCTCATCTACTTTATTCTTCAATCCCAGAATATTATGGTAAAAAATGGTAACATTATTTTTTACTTTACTTTTGTAAGAATCTACTTTTCTCTTTAATCCAGCAATATTTTGGTTAAATATGGTAACATTATTATTTACTTTACTGTTGTGAGAGTCTTGTGAGTTTTGGACCTCTTTAGTACCAGCCTGCCTGAACTTCTCACTGGGCACTGATATTAGTCTAAAAAAGAGGTACATCCATGAGTACAACCCTGCCAGTTTACCCCTCCATTTCCTATTGAGGTGCAGGCCATGCCTTGTGAAATCCCCCCTATCAATAGCCTTGACAGGAGCCAATCCAATGTCTGACAGAGTGGCTGCCCTAAACAACTGATCCACCTTCATATTTACCCTCCTGACAGAGAGGTTCAACTGGAGCTGATCATGCTGCACGAAAACAGGCACCAGCCCAACATTGGTTTGGGTCGTTGCAGAGGCTATTTTCACCAGGTCACGCTCAATACTGAAGTCCTGATCCCTATCAATACTGTTTCCCATTCCACCCACTATCATCACATGTTCCTACTTTGAGAAACCCTTGCACAAGGAACCTATATCCTCTACCAGCTGGCTAAGACAGAAATGGAAAATCTATCAAAACTGCAATAGCTGATTTCATAACACTTGTAACTAAAGCACTTGATGAGCAGATGAAAGGCTGTTCCAGGACCTATCTAAAGCATTTGATTGTGTACTCCATGATGTCCTATTAGAAATCTTCATTGTTATGATGTAAGGGGGAAAACTGTAGACATCACTAAATCATTTTTGAAAAATAGAAAGCATTGTATAGAAACAAAGCAAAAAGTGAAAAATTATATAGCAAGTGTCTTTCCAATTTTGAAATTGTGAAATTCGGGGGTTCCTCAAGGATCCATCCTTAGTCCACTACTTTTCTTTCTGTGTGTCAATGATATGGCCAAAAGAGTACATGATAATGTGGTCATGTATGCAGATGACACATTATTTGTTGTTACTAGTTCTACAAAAGATGACCTTCAAGAGAAGGCTTCACTAAATATGAAAAGTGGAAACAATTATTTCAGGGAAAACAATCTCTTTATAAGTGGAAACAAAACAACATATATGCAGATACATGCAAACAAAAAACTTCTACATCTACATTTATACTCTGCAAGCCACCCAACGGTGCATGACGGAAGGCACTTTATGTGCCACTGTCATTACCTCCCTTTCCTGTTCCACTCAATATAGTTCGCAGGTAGAACGAGTGCTGGAAAGCCTCCGTGCACCCTCGAATCTCTCTCATTTTACATTCGTGATCTCCTCGGGAGGTATAAGTAGGAGGAAGCAATACATTCGATACCTCATCCAGAAACGCACCCTCTCGAAACCTGAACAGTAAGCTACACCGCGATGCAGAGCGCCTCTCTTGAAGAGTCTGCCAGTTGAGTTTGTTAAACATCTCCGTAATGCTATCACGCTTACCAAATAACCCTGTGACAAAACACGCTGCTCTTCTTTGGATCTTCTCTATCTCCTCTGTCAACCCGACCTGGTATGGATACCACACTGATGAGCAATACTAAAGTATAGGCCGAACGAGTGTTTTGTAAGCCACCTCCTTTGTTGATGGACTACATTTTCTAAGGACTCTCCCAATGAATCTCAACCTGGCACCTGCATTACCAACAATTAATTTTATATGATCATTCCACTTCAAATCGTTCCGTATCCATACTCCCAGATATTTTACAGAAGTAACTGCTAGCAGTGTTTGTTCTATTATCATATAATTAGACAATAAAGAATCCTAATTTCTATGTATTCGCAATACATTACATTTGTCTATGTTAAGGGTCAGTTGCTACTCCCTGTGCCAAGTGCCTATCCACTGCAGATCTTCCTGCATTTCGCTGCAATTTTCTAATGCAGCAACTTCTCTGTATACTACAGCATCATCCGCAAAAAGCCGCATGGAACTTCCGACACTATCTACTTGGTCATTTATATATATTGTGAAAAGTAATAGTCCCATAACACTCCCCTGTGGTATGCCAGAGGTTACTTTAACGTCTGTAGACATCTCTCCATTGGGAACAACATGCTGTGTTCTGTTTGCTAAAAACTCTTCAATTCAACCACACAGCTGGTGTGATATTCCGTAGGCTCTTACTTTGTTTATGAGGCGACAGTGCGGAACTGTATCGAACGCCTTCCGGAAGTCAAGGAAAATGGAATCTACCTGGGAGCCTGTGTCTAATATTTTCTGGGTCTCATGAACAAATAAAGCGAGTTGGGTCTCACATGATTGCTGTTTCCGGAATCCTTGCTGATTCCTACAGAGTAGATTCTGGGTTTCCAGAAATGCCATGATACGCAAGCAAAAACATGTTCTAAAATTCTACAACAGATTGATGTCAGAGATATAGGGCTATAGTTTTGCACATCTGCTCGACAACCCTTCTTGAAGACTGGGACTACCTGTGCTCTTTTCCAATCATTTGGAACCTTCCGTTCCTCTAGAGACTTGAGGTACACGGCTGTTAGAAGGGGGCCAGGTTCTTTCGCATACTCTGTGTAGAATCAAATTGGTATCCCGTCAGGTCCAGTGGACTTTCCTCCATTGAGTGATTTCAGTTGCTTTTCTATTTCTTGGACACTTATTTCGATGTCAGCCATTTTTTCGTTTGTGCGAGTATTTAGAGAAGGAACGGCAGTGCGGTCTTCCTCTGTGAAACAGCTTTGGAAAAAGGTGTTTAGTATTTCAGCTTATGCATGTCATCCTCTGTTTCAATGCCATCATCATCCCAGAGTGTCTGGATATGCTGTTTCGATCCACTTACTGATTTAACATAAGACCAGAACTTCCTAGGATTTTCTGTCAAGTCGGTACATAGAATTTTACTTTTGAATTCACTGAATGCTTCACGCATAACCCTTCTTATGCTAACTTTGACATCGTTTAGCTTCTGTTTGAGAGGTTTTGACTAAGTTTAAATTTGCAGTGAAGCTCTCTTTGCTTTAGTAGTAGTTTCCTAACTTTGTTGTTGAACCACGGTGGGTTTTTCCTGCACCTCACAGTTTTACTCAGCACATACCTGTCTAAAACGCATTTTACGATAGCCTTGAACTTGTTCCATAAACACTCAACATTGTCAGTGTTGGAACAGAAATTTTCACTTTGATCTGTTAGGTAGTCTGAAATCTGCCTGCTACTACTCTTGCTAAACAGATAACCCTTCCTCCCTTTTTTTACATTCCTACTTACTTCCATATTCAGGGATGCTGCAATGGCCTTATGATCACTGATTCCCTGTTCTGCGCTTACAGAGTCAAAAAGTTCTGGTCTGTTTGTTATCAGTAGGTCCAAGATGTTATCTCCACGAGTCGGTTCTCTGTTTAATTGCTCGAGGTAATTTTCGGATAGTGCACTCAGTATAATGTCACTCGATGCACTGTCCCTACCACTACCACTTGTCCTAAACATCTGAGTGTCCTAGTCTACATGCTTTGGACAACATTACTGTTAAGCTTGGAGACCTAGAACTAAAGGAGACAGACAGCTATAAATTTGTAGGTGCAACAGTGGATAGGTATATGACATGGGAGAATCACATACATAACATTTGCAGCAAAATGGGTTCAAGCATATTTCTGATGAGAAAAACGTCAACAGTGTATTTTGGACTAGTCCATTCCCACCTCTCATATGGCATCCTGGTTTGAGGAAATTCTACAGATGTGCACACACGAGGGGTGTTAACATTGCGAAAGAGAGCTGTATGACACATCGCAAAAGTATCACCTAGAGAATCCTGCAGAAATAAATTTAGGGAGCTAAATATTTTAACATATATTAATGTGAAGAAAAAATGACTATCATATAGAAAGAAGTAGGCTAAAGTGAACAGACAAGGAACCTGTAAATGCGGGATGCATACCGTACAACACTTTCCATAGTGTATAAAGAGTACATCTGTTTTTAAAAGAAAATTAAAAAGACATCTTATCAATATTAGCCCCTAGAATGTTAAAGAATGTCTTGAAATAAAAATTACATAGTGTATCAGTATACATTGGAAAGGGAAACTCCAACAAACCTAAAACTGTGTCTAGAATCACTTCCAGTATGGAAGATGTGCGAAATAATATTTCGTGTGAAACGGCGATGCTGCTGTCCTCTACTTTTTCTCTGGTTTTCTTGTCAATGCTGAGTGAACACACACACACACACATAAACCATGGACCTTGCCGTTGGTGGGGAGGCTTGCGTGCCTCAGCGATACAGATCGCCGTACCGTAGGTGCAACCACAACGGAGGGGTATCTGTTGAGAGGCCAGACAAACGTGTGGTTCCTGAAGAGGGGCAGCAGCCTTTTCAGTAGTTGCAAGGGCAACAGTCTGGATGATTGACTGATCTGGCCACGTAACAATAACCAAAACGGACTTGCTGTGCTGGTACTGCGAACAGCTGAAAGCAAGGGGAAACTACGGCCATAATTTTTCCAGGCATGGAGCTTTACTGTATGATTCAATGATGATGGCGTCCTCTTGGGTAAAATATTCCGGAGGTAAAATAGTCCCCCATTCGGATCTCCGGGCGGGGACTACTCAGGGGGACGTCGTTAACAGGAGAAAGAAAACTGTTGTTCTACGGATTGGAGCGTGGAATGTCAGACCCCTTAATCGGGCAGGTAGGTTAGAAAATTTAAAAAGGGAAATGGATAGGTTAAAGTTAGATATAGTGGGAATTAGTGAAGTTCCGTGGCAGGAGGAACAAGACTTCTGGTCAAGTGAATACAGGGTTATAAATACAAAATCAAATAGGGGTAATGCAGGAGTAGGTTTAATAATGAATAAAAAAAATAGGAGTGCGGGTAAGCTACTACAAACAGCATAGTGAATGCATTATTGTGACCAAGATAGACACAAAGCCCATGCCTACTACAGTAGTACAAGTTTATATGCCAACTAGCTCTGCAGATGATGAAGAAATTGATGAAATGTATGATGAGATAAAAGAAATTATTCAGGTAGTGAAGGGAGACAAAAATTTAATAGTCATGGGTGACTGGAATTCGTCAGTAGGAAAAGGGAGAGAAGGATACATAGTGAGTGAATATGGTTTGGAGCTAAGAAATGAAAAGAGGAAGCCGTCTGGTTGAATTTTGCACAGACAATAACTTAATCATAGCTAACACTTAGTTCAAGAATCATAAAAGAAGATTGTATACATGGAAGAATCCTGGAGATACTAAAAGTTACCAGATAGATTATATTATGGTAAGACAGAGATTTAGGAATCAGGTTTTAAATTGTAAGACATTTCCAGGGACAGATGTGAACTCTGACCACAATCTATTAGTTATGAACTGTAGAAACTGCAAAAAGGTGGGAATTTAAGGAGATGGGATCTGGATAAACTGACTAAACCAGAGGTTGTACAGAGTTCCAGGGAGAGCATAAGGGAACAATTGACAGGATTGGGGGATAGAAACACAGTAGAAGAAGAATGGGTAGCTCTGAGGGATGAATTAGTGAAGGCATCAGAGGATCAAGTAGGTAAAAAGATGAGGGCTGCTAGAAATCCTTGGGTAACAGAAGAAGTATTGAATTTAATTGATGAAAGGAGAAAATATAAAAATGCAGTAAATGAAGCAGGCAAAAAGGAATACAAACGTCTCAAAAATGAGATCGACAGGAAGTGCAAAATGGCTAAGCAGGGATGGCTAGAGGACAAATGTAAGGATGTAGAAGCTTATCTCACTAGGGGTAAGATAGATACTGCCTACAGGAAAATTAGAGAGACCTTTGGAGATAAGAGAACCACTTGTATGAATATCAAGAACTCAGATGGCAACCTAGTTCTAAACAAAGAAGGGAAGGCAGAAAGGTGGAAGGAGTAGATAGAGGGTTTATACAAGGGCGATGTACTTGAGGACAATATTATGGAAATGGAAGAGGATGTAGATGAAGACAAAATGGGAGATAAGATACTGCGTGAAGAGTTTGACAGAGCACTGAAAGACCTGAGTCAAAACAAGGCCCCAGGAGTAGACAATATTCCATTAGAACTACTCTCCTTAGGAGAGCCAGTCATGAAAAAATTCTACCAGCTGGTGAGCAAGATGTATGAGACAGGCGAAATACCCTCAGATTTCAGGAAGAATATAATAATTCCAATCCGAAAGAAAGCAGGTGCTGACAGATGTGAAAATTATCAAACTATCAGTTTAATAAGTCACAGCTGCAAAATACTAACGTGAATTCTTTACAGATGAATGGAAAAACTGGTAGATGCGGAACTCAAGGAGGATCAGTTTGGATTCCGTAGAAATGTTGGAACCCGTGAGGCAATACTGACCTTACGACTTATCTTAGAAGAAAGATTAAGAAAAGGCAAACCTACGTTTCTAGCATTTGTAGACTTGGAAAAAGCTTTTGACAATGTTGACTGGAATACTCTCTTACAAATTCTTCTGAAGATGGCAGGGGTAAACCACAGGGAACGAAAGGCTATTTACAATTTGTACAGAAACCAGATGGCAGTTATAAGAGTAGAGAGGCATGAAAGGGAAGCAGTGGTTGGGAAAGTAGTGAGACAGGGTTGTAGCCTCTCCCTGATGTTATTCAATCTGTATATTGAGCAAGCAGTAAAGGAAACAAAAGAAAAATTCGGAGTAGGCATAAAAATTCATGGAGAAGAAGTAAAAACTTTGAGGTTCACCGATGACATTGTAATTCTGTCACAGACAGCAAAGGACTTGGAAGAGCAGTTGAACGGAATGGACATTGTCTTGAAAGGAGGATATAAGATGAACATCAACAAAAGCAAAACGAGGATAATGGAATGTAGTCAAATTACATCGGGTGATGCTGAGGGAATTAGATCAGGAAATGAGACACTTAAAGTAGTAAAGGAGTTTTGCTATTTAGGAAGTAAAATAACTGATGATGGTCGAAGTAGAGAGGATATAAAATGTAGACTGGCAATGGCAAGGAAAGCGTTTCTGAAGAAGAGAAATTTGTTAACATTGAGTATAGATTTAAATGCCAGGAAGTCATTTCTGAAAGTATTTGTATGGAGTGTAGCCATGTATGGAAGTGAAACATGGACTACAACTAGTTTGGACAAGAAGAGAAGAGAAGCTTTTGAAATGTGGTGCTACAGAAGAATGCTAAAGATAAGGTGGATAGATCATGTAACTAATGAGGAGGTATTGAATAGGATTGGGGAGGAGAGAAGTTTGTGGTACAACTTGACTAGAAGAAGGGATCGGTTGGTAGGACATGTCCTGAGGCATCAAGGGATCACAAATTTAACATTGGAGGGCAGTGTGGAGGGTAAAAATCGTAGAGGGAGACCAAGAGATGAATACACTTAGCAGATTCAGAAGGATGTAGGTTGCAGTAGGTACTGGGAGATGAAGAAGCTAGCACAGGGCAGAGTAGCATGGAGAGCTGCATCAAACCAGTCTCAGGACTTAAGACAACAACAACAACATATATTAACTAGCAAATACATGTAACAGTCAGACTGTAAATACAATTATACATTAACTGATATATATATATATAACTGTATTTTTGCTATGTAAACGTAAGCTTTATATAAACATGATGTGCCCAATATCATTGTAAGAAATTATCCATGGACAAATAAAGAACAAGATATGCTAATGTCCTTTCTATAGATGCTTAGTGAAGCACTGCTCCTAACGGATGTGGAATAAGACAAAAAATTTAAAACATATTTTAATTTAAGAGGTAATAATAAACTGGCACAGACAGGTAAGTGTATGAAAAATACTGGCCGAATTATGTGAATGTATATAGAGCAAGATAATAAGATAATTCTTAAATAATCATATCCAAGAAACAGAAACCTGTTTACGGCAGTTATTTACTTTGATCCCATTATTGCACTGGAGATGTGCAGAGATCATATTTGAATTAATACTCACATTATTTGACATTGTTAATGGCACATACATTAACTGATTTTACTGAGAAATTTCTCAGTGGCGTAACAGGAATTGCCGCCAATGTATCCTTAATGCTCCTCTTAAACTGAACTTTATTAATAGCTAAATTTTACATTGCTTGTGACAGATCCTTGCTCCCTTACTCATGGATAATCGTAAATTGCTCACTCAGGTTGAAGGTAGATAAAGAATCGATTGTGAAGCACTGAGACTGTCGAGTGAGTAAGTGAATTGCTGTCAGTTGAGTTGCAGAGTACTTGCTGTGATGACATAGCAGAAGATGGTTTAAAAGTATCATATCAGCTGAGTATATCCCCATCAGCTTGGTTTGACCCTAAGCAAGTTGTTAAATTTTAAGGCTAGCAACAAACAGCATCTATTTTTGCCAAAAAGTGAATGCAAAAATATGAGTGCTGATCATATGTGTTTGTGTCTACTGTGTTGGCTAACGGATTAGAGTGAGGACCACATGTGCAGATTACTGTAACAACATCTGACAATATGTCAATGTATTGTACCTGTGTTTAGATGTGTCTGACAAAGGTAGTGACCACTTTTCACAATGTTTAATGAGAATATATCAGTTTACAAAGTGCAGCTTACACTGACCTTGATTACTGCACGATCTATGTCACTTGAGTCTGATATTATTGAGCAGCCAGAACTTGTCATAACATTCCTCATGCCCAGACTGATCAGCTTTTATCCAATAGGTAATTGTCACCAAAATCAGATATCAGGCTACTAGGTTATTTGATCAGTAACAATCAAAATTTAAATGTGGATGTTCCAGGCTGATGACAATGTGTTTTGAATAACATACACCCTTCTGCACCATGCTACATGCTATTACCTCTTTATCAATATAATAGAGGGAAACATTCTACGTGGGAAAAATATATCTACAAACAAAGATGATGTAACTTACCAAACGAAAGTGATGCTATGTTGATAGACAAACAAACACAACCACACACACAAAATTCAAGCTTTCGCAACCCATGGTTGCTTCATCAGGAACGAGGGAAGGAGAGGAAAAGACGAAAGGATGTGGTTTTTAAGGGAGAGGGTAAGGAGTCATTCCAATCCCGGGAGTGGAAAGACTTACCTTAGGGGGAAAAAAGGACAGGTATACACACGCGCGCGCGCACACACACACACACACACACACACACACACACACACACACACACAAAGCAGATATGCAGATACATCTGCTTGTGTCTGGTTATGTGCAGATGGATGTGTGTGTGTGTGTGTGCGCGCGTGTGTATACCTGTCCTTTTTTCCCCCTAAGGTAAGTCTTTCCGCTCCCAGGATTGGAATGACTCCTTACCCTCTCCCTTAAAACCCACATCCTTTCGTCTTTCCCTCTCCTTCCCTCTTTCCTGATGAAGCAACCGTGGGTTGTGAAAGCTTGAATTTTGTGTGTGTGTTTGTGTTTGTTTGTTTGTCTATCAACATACCAAAGCTTTCATTTGGTAAGTTACATCATCTTTGCTATTACCTCTTTAAGTAGATTATTCTTATCTCAACTATCCTTCATAGTACATCACGGCAATGCAGTCATATATGACGGGACATAATAAATGAAGTAGCCTCTGGCTGCAGGATGGTTCTATAACTTTTTTTTTAAAATTACATTCCCTTCTTCAGATTCACCTCAACTTCACATCTAATTGATGTTAGTTACCGTTTTCGCAATCACACTGAATGCAAGCATCCAAGCCCCTCGTCCGCAACACCACACCAAGTGAGGCGTCATTTTGGTGTGGTATCATGGACAGGGGGACTTGAATGGTTGCATCACCTATATCTGACAGCACTCACACTATAAATAAAGATTTGTTTAAGTGCTTCGGCAGTTCAGTGGTCTGCTCCTTCCAATAAAATTTATTATCAAATTGTAGTCCCAAGAATTTTACTCAATCAAACTTTTTAATTTGCTTATCATATTTTAGACTTATACTGGGAGAAAATCTGTTCCAAGGTCTGACAGCATATGATGTGGCTTTTCAAAGTTTACTAACAAAGATCTGGCTATGAACAAATCATTAATATTCACAAAAATTTCATTAATGACTTTTTCTAAAACTATACTAGATTTGAACAATGGAAAATCTAGAATGGAATAATGAAAATACATAAAAAGGACAGATTGCTACTCACCTTATAGTGGAAATGTCGAGTTGCAGACAGTCATGTTTTCATAATCCTCCTGGCCTCAACCTTTGTCAGTCATTGTCCTTCACCCACCTATCCTCTCCGTTGTTCTCACTCCAACATTCAACAGTCTTCCATCCCTGTCTTCCATTCAACCTTCCATCTGCACCTAGCTGCCCTACACTTTTTCTACTTCGTCCCTATATGCTCCCAAAAGCAGCACTTTACTGTCCCCCCATCTCTACCCTGCAATCCGTCCCCCTCTCTGTCCTAGCCTTCTCTTTACCCCCACCACTCAGATTGCTCCACTCATCACAAGCAATTGCTTGCACTCTGGCCTCAGCTGCCAGAGACAGTGTCATGTAGATGTTGGTGTCTGTATGATTGTGTGTGTGAAGGTTTTTTCTCTAATTCAGAAGAAGGCTTTTGGTCAAAAACTACTAGTTAGCAGCCTTTTTGTTGTACCTGTCTGCAACTCAACATCTCTGCTGTCCTTTTCACAGTATTGTCACTACACTATATTCATCATTTATTGAAATTTTTTATTATCTGCAAATAAAACAAACTTGAAATTTAGTAATGTTACTTGTGAAAGATCATTAATAGGCATAACAAAAGGTAAGATCTCTATAAGACAGAAACTAGAGGTAAAACATGTAATAGGTTGGCAACCTGATGCCTTAATACAAGACTTTTTCCTATTGATATTCCATGTCTCCTGTCAAAAGGATATGATTTGTACCATCTTGCAGCATTTCTGTTACACCATAACAGTCCAGTTCACTTAAAAGAGTTTTGTGTTTGACACAGTCAAATACCTATGATAGATCACAGAGTCTTCCAGTAGTATGTAATTTATGATCTAAGGACTTCATCACATTTTCTTTTCAAATGTAAATGGCCTTCTCAATGTTGGAATCATTTACCTGTATAATTAAAAATTGTGACTTTGGAAATATATTATACTATTGGCCATTAAAGCTGAAACATGATGAAGGCAGCATGGAACAACATCAAACTGGGATAAAGAGCACTGTATGCTTGGCTATGGAAATGACTGACATGTCTGTGCAGCTCATAAAGTAGTTAGGGCTAACATGATTTACATATCATAAGTAAGGAAAGATTATTCAGTAGGTTTCTTGTTCAGGAATCATGTTAAAATGTTGCTTGTTGGTAAGAAGACCATGTTAGACCTCATGAGAAATTTCTACCAGTACATGTCAGAATTCAACAGTGGCAGGATAGCGGCCTATCCAGACAGTGATTTATCATTCTGCAATATCACTGTTCCTGTTGGTTAGGGTCCAATTACTGTCATTCAGATATGGAATTGATTTGTTTAGGAAGGCCTTACTGAATGCCACAAAGGATCTCAATTGTCTTATGTCATTAGCCCCTGAGATAACAGACATATTGTCTGTTTGGTCATGCAGGATCATACAGCTATGCCTTGTATTTTGTCAGGAAGTGGACTTGTTTGCAGGCAAAACAAGTATCTATATAAACAGTGTGAAGGCATCTGCACCATTGACTGTCAGTATGCTGACCACTGTTGCAATTTCCCTTGATAT
The DNA here is from genome assembly GCF_023897955.1 of Schistocerca gregaria. Taxonomy (NCBI): domain Eukaryota; kingdom Metazoa; phylum Arthropoda; class Insecta; order Orthoptera; family Acrididae; genus Schistocerca; species Schistocerca gregaria. The sequence goes on from NC_064920.1 coordinate 942,651,251, forward strand.
GACAGCAGAGACAGACATGCTGACAATGGTGCGCACAATGATAACACTGGAAACAGAATTGGCACCATGACTCCTATCATTTACTGTTTACTGATGAAACTAATTGCTGGATCATTCTTTTTTATCACTGGCATCCAAAATGGTGACTTCCAAAATGGGCACCATGTTAGTAACATAGTCTCACATTTTACCCCCTGCCCATCACATACTACTTGACATTAAATTTCTGTTTATCCATCTGTGTTTGTTTTAGAAGGCTGGTTCTACACCTACTGATCACCCTGCATAAACAAATATTACACATACAAACAACATTGATAGATGGTCTACTTGCACATTTTGATCCTTCTTGATTAGACAATAGAATCAACTTACAAGTTTTAGACAGCTAGGGTACAGAAAGTTTTGAACATTTTATGGATATAGATAACTACCCAAAATTTAATTCTGCAGAATTCTGACCCTCTCATGTGGATCAAACAATGGATCTATAAAAACAAGAAAACTGATTTGAATCACGTTCTTACCTTACAGTGTGAGCACATGTACTCAAATATCATGCAATCCACATGCCTCCATGGCTGTCCCAGAGAGAGTGCCTTACTACATGAACGGGTGACACAGCAAGTGCTGTGGCATGTGACAACAGCCCAATTTAAGGCCGACACATAAGGTGCTCGGCCTTACTTATCTTTACTTGCTTATTGTATTCTCATTTATGAGACTGCACATTGTTGTGTTCTACAATTAAGAGACTTTGTACTGTCTTATACTTCACTCAGTGTTATTGTGAATCTCTTCATGTGCAGAATAAAATTGTTATTTCTCATATTGTATCTGTACTGAATAACAGCAAATTGGATAGAATATTATTTGATCCTGTAGGATTACATTGTGTACAGGAAGTGGATGTGTACTATGTGACATGCCAAAAACAATAAACATTGACTATCACTTAAGACACTCTTGATCTGTTCCCATGTCACTGTTGCCAGTACAGTACATTTTAAGATATTCAGAGCATTTCAGTACATTGCTTTCAGGTGTCTCCTGTGTAGCTTATATTATTTTAATAAATGCAGCAGCCAGCCACTTTGTTATGTATTTTTATTTAAGCATTATGCATTTTGGACTTGCACCCCTCTTCAATTAGTGTAATACATATTTGAGTCTTCAGTCAGTACCTAGTTACAGCAAAGTGGATGCTACAGCTGCTGACCCAACCCATTTACAGGTTCCAGAGGGTGTATAACAGCAACTGTTTATGAAATTCATATGCAATCACAGTTCGAAAACTGTGGTATGTCACATTATCACCTATAAAATGAGTACCTGAGTTGGAAAATGTATATGATGAACACATCACATGAACGTGATGAACAAATGTTGTATTTTCTGTGACCTGTTGAAAGCCTTTGATTACGTGAACGACAGCATTCTCTTAAGTAAATTAGAATATTATGGTGTCACTGGCAATTCTGTGAAATGCTTTGAGTCTTATTTAACTAACAGGAAACAAAGGGTGTCACTGTGAAATACCTGTGCAGTAAGCAGTCAGTCTTCATCTGATTGGGAATTAATTACATGTGGTGTTCCTCAAGGTCCCATCTTTGGTCTGTTGCTTTTCCTTGTGTACGTTAATGACCTCTAGTCTGTTACGTTAGCAGATGCTAAGTTTGTTTTGTTTCCAGATGATACAAGCATTGCAATATGTAGCAAGTCAAGTACAGACTTGGAAATAGCTGCTAATCAAATTTTCACTGACATTAATAAATGGTTTAAAGCTAAATCACTGTCATTAAACTTTGGAAAGACCCACTATATGCAGTTCAGAACCTATAAGAGGTGTCCTTCCAGCGTGTGTATAACATATGAAGACAGGCAGATCAAAAAGGTTAACAGTGTTAAATTTCTGGGATTACAACTCAATAATAAATTCAGTTGGGAAGGGCGTACCACACAACTGCATCTAAACAAGTACGTATTTGTAGTGAGAAAGATGTCAGATGTAGGAGATATAAATATAAAAAAACTTGCATACTTTGCTTACTTCCCCCACATTCTGTTATGTGATACAGGATCATATTCTGAGGTAACTCATCAAACCAAGAAAAAGCTTTTAGCCTGCAAAAGCTTATTATAAGAATAATGTGTAGTGTATATTCAAGAACATCATGTAGAAACCTGTTCAAGGAACTTTCTATTCTAAGCACTGCCTCTCAGTATATTTATTTCTTAACGAAATTTGTTGCAAGTAATATATCTCTATTTCCAACCAATAGTTCAATACATAGTATCAATACTAGGAATAAGAGCAATCTACATAAAGACCTAAAATCATTTACCTTGGTCCAAAAAGGGGTCCAATATTCAGGGACACACATTTCCAATAAATTGCCAGCATCCATAAAGGAATTTGGTTTCAGATAAAGCATGGTTTAAACAGACTTTGAAAGATTTTTTGATCGGCAGCTCCTCCTGCTCCATAAACGAATATCTTAACAAGGCACTGTTAAACCAGCTTAAGTAAAAATGTCTGTTAGATGTCAGTTTTGACAGCACTTGGTCACAACAGTCAAGATTAGGTATTTTGTGTATGATAAATTCATTAAAAGTGCATAACAATGTTTCATTCTGACAGCATATTAATTCTGTAAACATTAGCTGTTCTGGTTTACTGCAATGTAAATACCTATTTTGACAATATCCTAACAAATGACCAGGGTAGTAAGCATTATACTCAAATGTTTTCCATTTTTTATGTTTTACTTTTTGACGTACTACATGATAACCATCTCAATTTTTGATCTAAGGAAAAAAACCAGCTATGCAATTTTGTCATATGGTGACATGATGGAGACCATGGCTGTTGTTTGAAGACAAATGTTGATGGTGTTAGAACAGCAACCAGCCACAGTGGCTGGTTGCTGTCCTAACACCATCAACATTTGTCTAAAAACAGCTACGTCTTATTAGATTAGCTTCAGTTTTCATTCCATAGACCCAAAAATGAGATGACTGCTGTGGGCATGAAACATGTCAGAAAGTGTAACAAAAAAACATAGGACAGCTGAAGGTAATACTCACTTTCCTGATCATTTATTATGAGAATTTCAAGACTGTGAATACATTACAGTAGACAGGAATTGCTAATATTTACAAAATTAATATACTGTGAGAATGAAACATCGTTATGCACTTATCAAACCTAAAATATCTAATTTATCATACATAATAGACTTATCACACATAAAATACCTGACTATTGTGACCAAGAGCAGTCAAAACAGAAATTCAGCAGAGATTTTTAATTGAACTGATCTAACAGTCCCTGTTATAGTCTATAGAGCAGATGGAATTGAAACTCTGTTTAAACTGTGCTTTACCTGAAACCAAATTTTTAATGGTTGAGTGTAACTTATTGAAAATGTGTGTTCCTGAATATTACACCCCTTTTTGGACCAAGATAAGTGATTTAAAGACTTTATGTAGATTGTTCTCATTCTTAGTATTGATACTTTTGTTGAGCCATTGATTAGAAATAGAGATACATTATTTGCAACAAATTTCATTAAGGAATAAATATACTGAGAAGCAGTGGTTAGAATAACCAGTACCCCAAACAGGTTCTACATGATGTTCTTGAATTTACATCACAAATGAGACTTTTACATCCTTTGGACTATAAAACTTTTACCTGGTTTGAGGAGTTACCCCACAATATGAACCCACATTACATAATAAAATGACAGTAAGTAAAGTATGCAAGTTTTTTTGTATATTTATAGAGTAATAGTCCATCCCTTCTCATCCATGAAATTTAAACGCAAAAAACACTCACTAGTGTTAGACCACATCACATATCAACACAAAAACAGTCTGCAGAACAGATGGGTATGTATTTAACACCAACCAGATATCAGGAATGGTGACATTGTGTTCCAGAAAATACTAGACAATATAATCAAAGAGATCTTTTAAGACATGTCCACCACAAACTGAATCTATCCATATTTATTGTATTGCAGAGTACAAATCACTTAGGTTCACTGCAATTGAATGCTTAAACTTAATTGATAGAAGCACATTTTCATTCTCCCACTGCTCCATAGGCATGTGGATCAGCAGAAGGGGTCAAACCACTCAAATCTCTCTTTCTCTCTCCCTCTCTCAATAAGTGTGTCAAAAAAATCAAGAGATGCACATTCATCCCTCTGATGGTCGGCTGTTTCCTTCTTATACACCACATTTCAGCATGAAAAACAGTGACCAGACCATAGTACACCAAGTATTTAACACCAACCAGAAGTCAGGAAGACTAACTTCCTGTTTAAAAAAAAAAAAAAAAATACAACAACCATTTAACATGTGTCCATCATAGATAGTCTCTGTGGCAATCCATACTGCAAAGCACAAGCCGCAAAGGTACACTGCGGCTGAATGCTTAAATTTAATTGGCACAGACACATATTCATTCTCAAATTGCTACATACATAGGTGGAATAGCAAAAGGGTTTGACTAGCAGCAGGAATTGAAGCCTTGGAATTCTGGCACTGGCTCTGTGACGTCACAATCCTACTCAGACCTGTCAGCCTATTTATAACAGTGTAGAATTCTGGTGTAGTGGCCCAGATTTGAGACACTGGGTCAGGTTCTAGGACATCATAATCCAAGTCCTGGAATACTGGCACTGTACAGAAAAAGTGTTACAATAATTCATAAGACAACATAATGGAATGACACTTTCATATGTCCACCATAGGCAGTCTCTTGATGGTGATCCGTACTGGAGAGTACGAGTCCCACAGGTTCACCATAACTGAAGGCTTAAAGCTACGTGTCATAGGCACATATTCAATCTCCCATTGGTTCATGTGTAATTGAGCAGAAAATATGTCTGACTACCAGTGATATAAGACATTCTCCACAATGTGTTGTATGCAGGCTTATTACCCATCAATAAGATACTGAAGCCAGAGAGCATCAAAGTCTTTACAAAATACATCAGAAACCACAAGTCACACCTCTCATATATGAGGTACTGTAAGAGTGCTTGTAATGGAAATTATACTATAATAGTTCATACAGGTGTGTGGATCACTTTGACTCAGTTGCTACAGTACCATACCAGCAATTGTAACAACAGACCTGACAGTGATTTCATATAGCAATAGGTTCCCAACTAACTGTGGGATTCTCAGCCAGCTGTACCATAGTGACTAACACACAAATTTGATGGGTGGCAGCATAATTTTTTAACTAACATTGAGTTCCACTGTGGACATGCCTTGCTGTGATGAAAATTTGATATCAATGTTGATGAAATGTTTAACTCCAGCCATCCTTCCTATAAACAGAATGTGACCTAATGTTCAGGCTAACACTGCATTTTTATGTCTCATATAAATTATGATTCACATAGGACATCTAGGATTTCCAGGAGTTTTCCATTCACTACTCACCTGTAGTCTCTCTATAACATCAACCTGCAGGTCTAACCTGCATGGTTCTATGTTTAGAATCCAAGATGGTGATCGATGAGGGTATTCGATGACATCAGAATCCATTATGGCTGACCTGTGGATATGAATGCAGTCCAAAATAGTTGTTCCAATTCCAATAGCTCAGCAGTACGCTACCCCCACCACTCATCCTCAGGGCAGGCTTACTAACTTATGTACCTTCGCTCATGACACATGCAATGTCAGAGATTGTGTGTCCATACAGTTCACAGAAACACTAATCGAGTCCACCTGGTCAGCTGTCTGGCATACTCTGGCGAGAAGCCAAAGGAACACTATTACTTAAACAATCACAAATGAATGCTCGGCCTAGTTGGTAACCTGTATTACTGTTGTCCAGTCAATGTGTTCAGTACTATACATCTCCTGTACTTCACTGTATTCTAAGTGTTGCTCTATAAAGCACTGTGTCCCAAAATCATGTTTGTTCCTGCTCTTGCAAACCTGATGACGAGTGAGAGTTAAGTTTTCCCCACATGTTAGTGGTCCGTGCTAAGTCACACGACAAACATTTCAGTGGAAGAAATACTCAAAAGTACCATTGCCCAGCAGCAAGCTTTTATGGAATAACAGCAGGCTCTTTTTGCCACTCTCAGTGAAGTGGCATCTGCATGCTTGCAGCAGGTTACTCTCCTTTTTGGAACATGATGAATTGGCTGTAGATTGGGACTACCACAAGACATGGTTACACCAAAATTTCCAGGTTTTTCATGTGGACAGTGCAAGTTTGTGTAGGGCTTTCTTGCTTTCCTGGTTTTTGCCAAGCATTTATCAGTTGTTGAGCCAACTTGCACCTTTGCAAGAGCTGGTCAACTTATCATTTGATGAAATATGCAAGCTTCTCTCAACCTATTACTGTGACAGAACACATCTCATAGTGATGCATGTAGAATTTAACCGTTCTCGGAAGCACCCAAACCAGTCTTACAAAACCTTAGCTACTGAATTACATGGATTGTGAATTCTATGCTGATCACATTGGGCTTCATGTTATTATTCATTTGACCCCAAATAGTGAAGTCCGTGAAAAAGCACTTCAGTGTGAGAATCTGACACTTATGGATGTGCTCCATATAGCACAGACCTTGGAAGTGTCACAGGATGCAGGCTATCAGATTGCTGTGTGAGGGAAGGCGCTGGAAGTTGCTCAGTCAACCACTGTTAGGCTTGCTGCAAGTGTTCAGGATGATGTGGAAGCCGCTGGAGCAGTACAAGATTCGACTCAGCATCTCATGGGGCAGCATCAGTTACGAGCAACAGGACCCATTACAGCAGCGGCCAGGTTCCCCCCTTCCGTCTTGCCTGTACTGCTTCATCCAACATTAGCATGCTGAATGGCCTACACATTAGGTGGATTTCAACAAGTATCAAAAGAAAGGTCACATTGCATCATTGTCTAACTCCTCTTCAAACATGGCACACACAGTAGTACTGATGGACATAAACTGTATCTCTACAATGACTGTCTCCCTGAACAAATTGTTTATTGACTTGCATGTTTTTAATAAACTGCTAAAAATGCAAGTGAACAGAGGAGCTGCAGTGACTTTAGTAAACACACACATGTATATGGACTTGGGCTCTCCTCACTTCACACAGGTCTCACAGAACTTGATTAGCTACAATAAGCAGCAGGTCCATTCTCCACTCCTGTCTGTTACAGATCTGTTGTTCACACTCTCGCCTTACTTGTTGTGGATCATTGCCATACCGCTAATCTGTTCATGCTAGATGCATTTAACACTTTCAGTTTCTCCACTGCCGGTGAGCTAAATTTAGTATCATATCAAGGTCCATATTACCAACTGGAGTCCCTCTGCTCTGAGTTTTCATCTCTGTTTTGCCCTGGGCTCAGATGTGCTACTAGTGTGGCGTGCAGCGCCGTAAATATCGATATTTGTAAAGAGTGTAAGTGTGCTATCTTTGAGATGGAGAGTTTTGGGAGGATGTTTTCCGCTAACGGGAGTTAGCCTCATGGACTTGTATCTGTGTAGACGTGAAGTGCTAATAAATTGTCATATGAGAGAATACTAGTTGTTTACCTACAACTGTCACCCAATTCCCTCACTGGTGACCCAGTTTTGTGTAATACGCGTTCAAGTTACGGCACGAAGTGTTATTTACGCGCCTACCGCGTCGGTTTTCTTTTCGCGATCGCGAGAGCCGGTGTTTTAGCTTCAGACAATGGCCTTTCAGCACTCACCGCCGCCCGGATCTCAGCAACATCTCTCCAGCATCCATGCCGTCGTAGTGGATATGCCGCGAGATCCTTCGGAATCTTTCAGCCCGAACATACAGTGGAATTCATCGAGTGCAGCCAGTTTCTGCCAACCGCCAACAGTCGCGGACTCTGGCTTTGTTAGCCTAGACTTTTCCACGTGTTCTCCACAGAGTGTTGTTCGGAACATTCCTACTCCTGTGTTGAACGCACAATTCAATACAGTTCGTGGTGTCGAGCGGAATCTTGCCACTTTGGAAAATCCAGCAGTAAATTCAATCCCGAGCCAGTTCCCGCCACGTGTGTATCCTTCCGCGCCGGTTAGTCAACATGTGCTCAATGCTCGCCAAACAGACAATATCACATCGAGTGTGCATCCTTGTGGACATGTGTGGGATCCTTGTGTTGCTCATAATCAAGTCAACAATTCTGTGCTGGACAGTAATTACCCGGACATTTACAAACACCCCCACCATTCATGGCCGAATGAATACAGAGTGCATAACGGACATTCACCGGCGTACGTAAGTACTAGCGGCTTCTCTCCGAGCTATCTAGTCAATGAGAATGCACATTGTGACTACGATTCTCACACTGTTCGTGCGTCCGTCGCTTCTCAGCCACCCCCCCGGCGTCAAGTGAACTTTGCGATACCCGCATTACAGGACGCCAATAATTCGGACACTCTATCCTCTTCGTGCTCTACTCCCATCCAAAGAAATAGGTGCACCTCCACAGTGACTGCTGTGCCGAATCTGCCGAAACTACCAGACTTCAAACCCGCTCACCCGGAATTTTGGTTCAACCTGGTTGAGCAAACATTCAATGTCTGTGCTTTGGACGACGACGCGCGCTTCGTGTGCCTCATGAACCACCTTCACGACCGCGTCGATTTAATTTACGATCTGGTCAAAGCACCGCCCCTAGCACAGAAGTATGCTATGACGAAACAGACGATACTGGAGCGCGTCTCAAAAACCAGGAGAGAAAACGTGCGACAGCTAATTTACGAAGAGCGTCTTGGCGACAGGTCTCCGTCCCAGCTGTGGCGGTGAATCCGTCTTCTCGTCGACGAGCAAGTTATGCCTGATGACACACTCGCAGAAATCTGGACAGAAAAGCTGCCTCTGCCTGTCCAGACTGCAATCTCTGCGTATGAGGATAGGCCAGTAAATGAACGTTTACATGCCGCCGATAGAGCTTACTCCGCCAGGCAGCATGAGCTCCACGCACTGCATTCTGGACGTGACCGCACTAAGAAGCTGTCCAACACCATGCCCTTGTCTGGTGCTGCTAATAACAAGTTTGTTAAACTAGCCGCCCTACCTGCACCTCCAGCTCCGCCCAACGACAGCGCACCGGCCTCGGTGGAAGATTCTGGGTCGCATACTCCGTCACCTAGTTACTACCCACAGGAGCACAGGCCCGCTCAACCTTACTGTTTCTTCCACGCGAGATTCGGGGAGCAAGCACGCAAATGCCAGTCGCCATGCTCTTACCCAAACTCCAACCGCAGGTAGGCAGCGGTGCCACCTCCTGCGACATAAACAACGTGCACCATCCAACGTTGCATTCCGTTTTGGACAACAACAGTAAGTGTGGTCGAGTCTATGTCTGAGATTTACAATCGGGTGTACGGTTTCTGGTAGACACTGGCGCAGATGTCTCTTTGCTACCGGCTCGCCTAGCGACCAATAAAGTGCAACCACACAAAACAGTACTTCGTGCAGTGAACTTGTCTATCTTACAGTGTTCGGGTTCTACACTGTATACAGTGAAACTTTCGCCCGAGTGCAAGCTGAAGTGGACGTTTTTAGAGTCAACAGTTGAAGAACCTATTCTCGGAATTGATTTCCTCAGGCACTATCAGTTGTCACTAGATTTTGTGAAAAATACTGTGTTTTACCCCCCACTGAACAAACATATTCCTTTCGCTCCGCCGAGTGACAGTTCGGCTAACACCAAACATGTGCGCTGGGCTAAGAAGTGCCCAAACCTATCTTGGACAAACGAGTGGCTAGCGGAGCGCGCCGAGTCTTCGAACTTGCGGATGGAACGTAGGGAAATGCTGTTGCATCCCCGCGACATACATCACGAGTTGACCTCCACACAACAACGCCTCGCGTCACTACAAGCGGACGACTCGTCGGCTACAGACAAGGTTAGTCTGTGCCAATCTGGTGTTCCCGTGCCCGCACACATTAATGACAATGTTGTGAACTCTGCAAACTGTGTCAGCATTCCTCCTTGTAATGACAGTGTATGCCTGTGTGCTCATGTTCCATGCGTTTCGAATGAACAATTAACCTCCCAAGCCCGTGGCAATGAAATACAGCCGTCTGCTGTTAGGCCACACCCACTCGGGCCTACAGCGCGTGTAGCGGCACGGCCCGCTACCAAAAACCAGTGTACCAACCTCGCCCAGGTTAACATGCCTGCGTTCGCTACGCAGCCTTCGAGCGATTGGCACGCCTCAGCGCCACAGCTTTGATTGCCTGCCACCGCCTGCTCCGCTTCACGGACATCTGACTGTTTTGCCGCGCCACGTATTGCAGTAGTCACTAATGGCACAGTTCACCGGTTACGTCTAACCGCTGGGCCGCCCATATCGCAACGCCTCAAGCCGGAATTTATGAAAATTGCAAAAGAAAAATTAGATTATTTATTACAAAAGGGAATAATTGAACCTTCTTCCGGTTGCTGGGCTAGTCCTATCTTGTTTGATCAAAAGAAAGACGGTACTTGGCGTATGGTCGGAGACTATAGGCGTTTAAATGCCCGCACCACCATTGATAAATACCCGGTTCCACACATTGCGGACTTCAATCATCCGCTCGCAGGTGCAGAGTACTTCTCTGTTTTGGACTGCAAGCACGCATTTCACCAGATCCCCATGGCTCCGGAGGATATTGAAAAGACTGCCATAACCACTCCCTTCGGGTTGTTTCAATACAAATTTATGCCGTTTGGGTTGAAAAACGCCCCCCAAACGTGGCAGCGTTTCATCAATCAAACCTTATCCAATTTAGACTTTTGTTTCGTATACATGGACGACATATTGGTTTTTGCTCATACTTTGGAACAGAGTAAGGAGCGTGTTCAAGTCGTGACAGACACGTTAGCAGCTGCTGGTATAGAACTGAACAATAAAAAGACTCAATTGCACCAGTCATCCGTCACATTCCTAAGTTATGTTGTGTCGTTGGACAGTCTGACACCACCGCAGGACAAGATCAAGCCTGTTCTTGAGATGCCACGCCCCCAGACCTATAGGGAATTACGCAGGTTCATCGGAACAGTTAATTATTACCGTAAACATTTGCCAGCTGCTTCTGCGGTGCAGGCACCTCTCACAGATGCACTCGCAGGCTCACAAACTTCCGGCACCCGCCAGGTCCCATGGACACCAGACATGGACAAGGCATTTAATGAACTCAAACAGCTGTTGGCCTCCGCTGTCACTATTGCTCACCCACGTGCGGACGCGACAATGTTTATCACTACTGACGCTAGTGACAGTGCTGTCGGCGCAGTACTGAGTCAGACATACAATGATGTTACGACACCCCTGCAGTTTTTCTCAAAAAAGTTAAACACTGCACAGAAGAAATACTCAGCATTCGACAGAGAATTACTTGCAGTGTACGAGGCCATAAAACACTTCAGAACTGATGTTGAGGGACGAGATTTCTATGTGCTCACTGATCACAAGCCGTTGGTTCCTGCGATAAAAAATCCTTCGTCTGATCCGCCCCCACGACGCTTTTGTCACATCGACTACATCTTGCAATTTACAAATGACATTCGCTACATCCGAGGAGCGGACAATGTGGTTGCTGATTTTCTCTCGCGTGTAGGTGCTGTCACAACCTTAATTGACTTAACAGACCTACCTTGGTTGCAATCGGCGGACCCTGATACCATGCAGTTGATTTCGGACCACAGCTCCTCTCTCAAACCGGTACGCTCTACTTTCCCCGGCATACCGGAATTAGTGTGGTGTGATGAATCGACTGGTACGTTGCGGCCGTTCATTCCTAAGCCCCTTCAGCGCCAGGTCTTTGACAAATTACACACATTAGCACACCCCAGTGTCAAAGCTTCCACCCGTCTGGTATCTGAACGGTTTGTTTGGAGAGACATGCGCCGCAACTGTCAGTCTTGGGCCCGGACATGCTTGTTGTGTCAACAGAACAAAGTTTCCAGGCACACTTCCCCATCCCTTGGCTGTTTTGCCCAACCACCAGGCCGGTTTCATCATGTTCATGTGGACCTCGTAGGACCTTTGCCCCCCTCCGAGGGTTTCCGTTACTTGTTTACAGCCATTGACAGGATGACTCGGTGGGCTGAGGCAGTGCCTATTCCAAACATTACCTCTGAGACAATAAGCCGAGCATTCTTAGATTCGTGGATCTCTAGATTTGGCTCACCTGTTTACCTCACTACTGACCAGGGACGGCATTTTGAGTCTTCAGTTTTCTCCGATTTATGTAAAATGTGTGGTATTGTCAAAATTCATACTTCTGCATACCACCCCCAAAGCAATGGGCTTGTCGAGCGATGGCATCGTACCTTAAAGTCTGCCTTGCGTTGTCATGACTCACTATGGACAGAAGCACTGCCCTTGGTGCTTCTTGGCCTTCGTGCGACTTTCAAGGAAGATCTCAAGGGTTCCGTAGCCGAGTTTGTGTATGGCCAACCGGTGGTTTTGCCTGGAGAATTAGTCGCTCCCACCCCACTTCCTCGGCTCTCCGAACTCCCTTCACTTCTCGAGCGAGTGCGCTTGCACTGCAGCAAACTTCAGCCGCCACTTCCGGCTAGTCATACACCTCCGCGCGTGTACATACCGCGCACTCTAGACTCTTGTGGGTATGTGTTTCTCAGAGATGACTCAATCAAAGCCCCACTTCAGTCACCCTACACAGGTCCTTACAAGGTTGTCAAACGCTCCGGGAATAACATGGACCTCCTCATAAAAGACTCTGTAACCACGGTCTCACTCAACCGAGTGAAACCAGCTTTCATTGAGCCTCAGGTGGACCCCCCTGATTCGGCCCCTATCTCTTCCAGTCCTACTTCAAGTGGCCACTCATCTTCTAATACCATACATTCGGGTACTGATTCTCCACAGCGGGCTTCTTTGCCGAGCACTGCTTCTTCTCCGCTCTCATCTAATTCGAGTGGCCAAACTTTTCGAGGCTTCACTCCTCCCAGCCCTCGCAGTCGAGCTGCCAATCACTTGGATTCTACCATTGTGTCACCATCTTCGTGTGACAGCTCTTGGTCACGCCGTTCAATCCATGTGGGCTCCTCGTTGCCTTCGGCCACACTCCCTCGGCCGTCAGTTGATCACCCGAGGTTGTCACCTGCGCAGTCCAGTGCACCTGCCACACCCCTCTCCGCAAACGCTTCTCCCTGCCATGGCTTCCCCACACCTCCCTGCCGCCCCCCCCCTGGCTCGTACAGGTGCCACCCAAGAATTCACAACACATGTACATCCTGATGACATACATAAATTATCTGTTGTTGTTGATGGTGATAAGGCGTGTGTGTTACTCTCGTGTGACAAAATTGAGGGAGGAAGTGCAGAAACTCGTGTGGTGCGTCGCTTTAAATTAAGCACAAGTGCTGCGTGTGGCAATTTGCGTGCCTTTGTTAGGCCTTCTGGCAAGGTGATTCTCCGCCTGCCTGCAGACGAAGTGCTACACCTCCACTCCAGGACAGGACGTCGTCTTCGGCCGCCGGCTTCGCTTGCTGATTTTGCCGTCGACGTACCGGGTTTCACCCCCCGGTCTCCTACCAGTCGACCGCTTCCGCCTGACGTTGAAGAACTGTATGTTCCCTTCCTAACATCTCACCCCCCCTCCCCCCATTCACAGGGACGTACTCCATACTGCGCGGGGTGGGGGGCTATGTGGCGTGCAGCGCCGTAAATATCGATATTTGTAAAGAGTATAAGTGTGCTATCTTTGAGATGGAGAGTTTTGGGAGGATGTTTTCCGCTAACGGGAGTTAGCCTCATGGACTTGTATCGGTGTAGACGTGAAGTGCTAATAAATTGTCATATGAGAGAATACTAGTTGTTTACCTACAACTATCACCCAATTCCCTCACTAGTTTCCAGGGCCACATTACCATGAAAGAGTCTGCCCATCCTTGTTTTTCTCTAGCACAGCTGCCCATTCTTGTTTCTCTCAAGCACAGCAGGTGCCTGACATTTTGTGCATCTTTGTCAACGCCAAATTAGAATCTTTGATATCACGTAATGTCATTTGGTTGTTTCTTCCAGTGAATGAGCTGCACAACTGGCCCTCGGTAAGGAGCTGACAGGTAAGCTTTGTCTCTGCAATGACTTCAGTGTCATGATTAATGCACATTACATGATAGATGCATACCCTTTGCCCCACCCTGATGAGTTGCTCACAAAATTATCAGGCAGCCACTACTTTTCCAAGACTGATTTGTCAGAATCATACCGCCAGCTCCCTTTGGATAAGGCCACTAGGTGCCATCTCATAATCAATACATCTTTTGGCTTATACCAGTATCAATGCTTGCCTTTTGGCACTGCTAACATGCCTGCAATTTTGTAGAATGTTTTAGAATAGCTGACAGCCTCTATGCCCAGCTGCATAAATTACTTCAACGAGATTGTTGTTTTGGCTTCTTTCACTGAAGACCACCTTAGAACACTCCAATCACAATTTTCACTTTCCAGTCTGTGGATCTCAAGTGCAAATCTCACAGTCGTCAATTGAGTACCTAGGTTCTGAGGTTCCTCACACAGGGGTCAAGCTGTTGCATCACCATTTTGACCTCTTTTAAGGACATGCAGACGTTTCAAGATAAAGTTGCATATTACCATAAGTATTCACCTGATGCATCCATTGTTGCCCACCCCCTACACACACTTTTGCACAAAAATGTGCCCTTCTTCTGATCCCCACCTTACGGCTGGGCGTTCGCTTTTCTTAAATCTGCCCCATGTCTGACCACTTTCCAGCCTGGTCAGTATCCCCTGTTGGCTACAGTTACCTCTCAGCATGGTCTTGGCACAGTGTTGGTGCACAAAAAAAGTGGATGGGTCTTACGACACACTGCTTATGCTTCTCATACTTTTAACTCTTGCTCAACAGTGTGGTATTTACAGATTCAAAAGAAGGCTTTAGCAATTGTGTGCACACTCGAGAAATTTCATGTCTTGTTGTATTGTTCTAACTTCCGTTTAATCACAGATCACAAACCATTGGTTGCTCATTTTAACCCTGTGGCTTCCATTCAGGTCGATCTCTCTTCTTCTCCTGTTACCATTATCAGATTCATTAATGGCTGATGATGCAACATGCCAATGCCTTATTTTACCTTACAACCAGGCAGAACACCGTTTTCAATCAGGTCAAGTTGCTTTGTTTCCATTTAGATAGTGAGAACCAGAACATGGTTGATGGTTTTCCTGTCACTAATGCTACAGTAGCATTGACCGTCATTCCAGATCCTGTACTTAGTCAGGTCCACTCTTTTGTGTAGCATGATTGGTGGGAAAACCTCCGACCTAAGCCTTGGATTCCCTGCATAATTATTTATCCCTCAAGCACCGTTTTTCTGTGTTTGATGGGGTTCTTTTGTTAGCCATGGAGATCACTGTTCCCCAGGTTGTGATTCCCACTTCCTTACGCTGTAATGTGCTGTGGCTTCTGCATGTTGGTCAGTGGGGGACCTCTTGCAACAAAGCTTTGGCCCACCAGCTTGGGTATGGCTGGGCATGGAGGGGGACATTACATGGCTCATTGCCACTTGCGCTCATTTTATTCAGCAACAGGCAGCCCTGCAAGCATCTTTTTCCCCCTGACCGATGCTGCAGTTCCCATTAGAGGGCCCACATGTCAAGTTTGCCAGGCCCTTCCTAAATCAGTATTGGCTCATTGTAGTGGACACCTAATCCAAGTTCCCCTATGTGGCATGTTGTCCGTTCACATCCTTGGTAGCCACTATTTTGGCCCTTTCTAAGTTTTTTGCAATTGAGTGTCTTCCACATGACATGGTTACCAATAACAGTCCCCAGTTTGTCTCTTGAGTGTGTGCATCTTTCTATCAGGTTAGTGGTGTTTACCATCTCACAGCTCCTCCATTACATCCTAAGTTAATGGTGAGGCCAAACTCATGGATGGATGTTTACCCGGAAGTTGGTATGGACCATTTTTTGAGTTTGTACAGTTTCACTCCGGCAAGAGCCTAGTTGACCTGCTACATGGAGACCAACCACAGACCTTCACCTGCAACATCTGACGCTAGCTCCACAATGGTTCTGGCTGGGTGTGCCTGTCTGGGCTTGTGTTTTCGCCCGCCGGTCAAACTAGGTTCCTGCAGTCATCAAGCATTGATGGGGCTGATGCCTACGTGTCATCCGCACTCCCAAGTGGTGGACATCCCATAACTTCAACCAGCTGCAATCATGCATGGTGGGTTCTATCCCAGAGGGCTCACTAACTCCCCCCCCCCCCTCCACCACCACCACCACCACTGCCAATGCGTCTCCCTGTGTCGCAGATGGTCTGGTTTGTGCTACAGAGGGGTCATTGCATGGTATATCATTATTTGGGTTCCCTGCCCATGGAGAACTATTTCCAGACTTTTGAGTTTCCACTTCATCTGTCACCTCCATGACAAAGCCAACATGCAGACAAGCTCTCTGATGCAGCACCAGATATATCAGAGCAGGATACAGAATTGTTTCCAGTTTTGAGCTCCTACTATGTCCAATGCCTGCACCACACATAAAGGCTTAGCTAAGGCATTATAGAGTGTTGTTGTTCAACAACAGTTATCAGTTGACTGCCAACAGATTGGCACATGTTAATGTTGGTTTGGCACTTGACATAGGCTCTGAAGCTATTGTGGAAATAGACAATGTCTAGCAGGGTAAAAGGTGCAGTTCAGTGATATGGTGTGAGATCAACTGTACAGCAACCTACATGACCCTGTTCCATCAAAGTGTCTTATACAGATAATTCCCATCATAATAATGATATAAATCAGTCACCGACTGAGAAACACATACATACACACATGCACAGGCACACACATGACGAATAATAAACTTTGAGAGAGAAGAATGGTTTAATACTTACAACCCAGTTTGCCTGTCAGTTTCTCCTGCCTGGAACAACTATTTTGGACTGTGTTCCTATCCCCAGGTCAACCATCATGGATTCTGATGTCACTGAAGACGTCATGAATTGCTATAGTGGATTCTAAACTTAGAATCTTGCAGATTAGAATCTGTGAGATGACATCATAGAAATAGCATTACATTGTTAAGTAGTTTACTATGTTGGAATCACTCTAGAAATTTGTAGCAGAGACTTCACTTTTGATGGGTGCTACAGGTGAGTAGTGAGTAGAAATCTAACTGAAATCAGGGATATTCTATGTACAATGTAAATTTATGTTATGAATCACTTAAAAATGCGATGCTAGACCAGACATTATATCACATTCTGTTTATAGGAAGAACGGTTAGAGTTCAATATTTTGTCGACATCGATATAAGATTTCCACCACACCAAAACTTGTTCACAGTGAAAATCGGTATCAGTTAAAAAGTTATACAGCCACCCATCAATACAGTGTATGAGTCACTTTGGTACAGCTGGCTGAGAATCTGACAGTTAGTTGGGACCCATTGCTACCTGCATTCACTGTGAAATCTGCTGTTTGAGTCCATTGAATCTACTACTACTACTACCAGCACTGCTAGTACAAATGTTAGTATTATACTGTATCAAGTGAGCCAAAGCGACCCACACTTCTGTATGAACAACATTGGTGTCCAAAATTAAAGCAACAAACAGAAATGTTGCTAGGTTGCGTTCATTTTGTCACAAAACACCATAAAAATGTGTTAGTAAAGTATAAATACTGTAAAGAGTAAAGAAAGTAAATAACTGCAACATGTATAACAGCAGACAAAAATATTCTTCGTTTTTTCCAACTTAACGGACATACACACACTTTCCGACAACTGGTTAATGTGCTCAGTATGGGCTGTGACCACCTCTGGCACCAGTTCAGGCCAGACTACGACGGGGCATGCTGTGGATGATGTCATCAACTTTCTGTCAAGGCAATAACGCCCATTCTTCCTGCAGAGCTGCTTCCAAGGCTTGGAGAGTGGTTGGTGGACACTGACATGGTGCAGTCCGTCCCACTAGTACATCCCAGACATGTTATATAGGATTCAAATCAGGAGAGCGAGAAGGCCATGCCATGGATTCAGTAACTTCCATTCCCAAGAAAACATCAGCCATCTGTGCTCTATGAGATCGATCATTATCGTCCATCACTACAAAGTCTGGGCCCACAGCATCTCACCAGAACTGCACAAGATCTATTCACTATACCTGACAGCAGTAAACCTTGCTGATTCACCCACGCAAGTTCATGAAGAGGTGTTAGAGCGGTGAATATAATCCTACCCACATCACTAAGGACCCTCCTCGATATCAGTCTCTTTCCACAATATTTGGGTCTCAAAATCATGTTCCACATTCTCCTCCAAAAGCGAATCTGCTGTGCATCACTCTCCAGACCAAATTGGTACTCATCTGTGAAAAGAACATTGGTCCACTATTCGACCGCCCATGTGGCATGATGATGACTCTACTCTAGACATTCCCTTCTGTGAAGAAGTGTGGTAGGTATACATACAGCAGATCTCCAACCCTAAGGGCCACTCTGCTGAAGCCTTCTGTATCTCATTTGCCTCGATACAACACATCCAGTGGATGCTGTGAGGTCAGATGCCAGTTGCTGCGCTGTACTAAGGTGGCATTAGTGCCAAATAGTGGTCCGCTCATTCTGATGCAACATGTGGTTGGCCCTGCCCTGGTCTTCACCATACAGTTTCGGTCTCTATAAACTGTCACCACATCCGAGAAGCAACAGAACTATTCACATTAAACCTTCAGGGCGCATCAGTTTGCGAATGGACTCTTCCATTCTTCCTATGGCCCTCAACTGTAGAGAGTCTGGTAGGTGTCTTCCCTATGCCATATGGCACTGTCTGTGACTGTGTACAAGAGCGACTGTGGATGGAGGACTACCCAGCAAACTGTTACCTGTTTGAT
The DNA here is from genome assembly GCF_023897955.1 of Schistocerca gregaria. Classification (NCBI taxonomy): domain Eukaryota; kingdom Metazoa; phylum Arthropoda; class Insecta; order Orthoptera; family Acrididae; genus Schistocerca; species Schistocerca gregaria. The sequence goes on from NC_064920.1 coordinate 942,670,118, forward strand.
AAGCGCCCTGACGTCACCACAGGCGTTGTTTGCCTGTTGAGCTGAATGCCCTCTTGCATGCAGAACACCATCTTACAGACGTCTGTTGACAGTTAGTATGACTATATCATGAATTAGACATGGGATGGGGACATAGAGGTTTGTTTCTTTAATTTTGGTCACCAGTGTATTATAGTACATTTTCCAGTACAAGCACTCTTACAATTCATCAGAAATGAGAGGTGTGATGTGTGGTTTCTGGTGTGTGTCATGTGTGGTGTTGAAGACTTTGATGCTGTGTTTCTCCGATGTATTGTTGATCGGTAGTAAGCCTGCATACAACACATTGTGGAGAATATCTTATATCGCTGGTAGTCAGTCCCTTTTTCTATTCCACTTATGCATTGACCAATGGGAGATCGAATGTGTAACTCTGACAAGTAGCTTCAAGCGTTCAATTGTGCTGAACCTATGGAACTTTTACTCTGCTATATTGATCGCGACAGAAAGACTATTTACAGTGGACATATGTTAACTGCTCTTTGATTATGTTGACATATGAACTATAATAGCACATTTTCCTGTACAGTGACAGTATTCTGGTATTTGTATTCTGACATCATAGAATATGTCACAGTATCTCAAGTCTGGGACAGTATGCCATAATTCTACACTGTTATAAACAGACAAGTCTGATCTGGATTGTGACGTCACACAGCCATGCCATTATTCCACGTCATGGATTCTAGGTTCTAAGCAGTCCCTGATACTTCACCTGTACAGGCAGCAGTTGGAGATCGAATATGTGTCTCTGCCAAATGACACTTGTGAATTCCCAGTTTTTAGTGGCCCAACTTAAGAGACGTGGCTTTCGTTATGCCACAAAAAGTTCGTCTCGTCGTCTTAGTTGTACTTTGTTGCGCCATTTCCCTTCCATCTCTGTTCCTTGGCGGTAGTATTTCCAAACACAAACATTCTGTCGCACTTATCATTGAGTACTCTTTTCGATTTTAGTGCGTTTTCAATTTATTACTGAGAAAGTGAAAACAGTGGTCAGCAGGTACACTTTAGAGCTACCGAAGTTAGATTTTCTGTAGCAGTGTGTCCGTGTGGGTGGGTGGCGGGAGGGGGGGGGGGGAGGGGGAGGGAGCAATATCTGCAAACCATTGGTCTGTCCCACACTCTTAAAAGATTTCTGAGTGAACATGACTTCAGCTGACGTCATACTGAAAGCTATGCGAGTACATAGGTTACTTGTGTGTTTGAACCAGCTTAACAATTCGTCTACATCAATATCAAATATTCCATCACACCAAGGGATATCTACAACGAAAATCAGTGTGCCTTTGAAACATGTGAAAGTATTGTGGTATTGAAAACTACACATTTTCAAACTGCTTCTGTTAAGCTACACACCTTAATAAAGCGACCATGTTTGGATCGATTGGGAGGCTGAACAAATTTTCTTGGATTTCCGTAATATATTTGAGGCTTTCAAAAACTGTTCGGATGTCTTCCTAACTGACGTAGTGAGGTGGGGCCTGTCAATACAATATTCATTGTAGCAATCATAAGATCACAGCTGCAGAGTGAGTTTACACTTATTTAGGTACAAACTTCATTGACTTCAGTACTATATTCGCTTTTGCAATGTAAAATTCTGTGTTGTTGGTACAATATTCGTTTCAAAAGCGTCTGGAGGGGGGTTGCAATTCTTGCATTTCTGTATTATATTTGATGCTTTCAAAAATTGTTTCAATGACTTCCCATCTGATGTGAAGTGGAACGCTGTTATGAATTATAAAGGGAATTCCATGTTGTTGTTGATGTTGTTGTGGTCTTCAGTCTTGAGACTGGTTTGATGCAGCTCTCCATGCTACCCTATCCTGTGCAAGTTTCTTTATCTCCCAGTACCTACTACAACCAACATCCTTCTGAATCTGCTTAGTGTATTCATCTCTTGGTCTCCCTCTACGATTTTTACCCTCCACGCTGCCCTCCAATGCTAAATTTGTGATCCCTTGGTGCCTCAGAACATGTCTCACCAACCGGTCCCTTCTTCTCGTCAAGTTGTGCCACAAGCCCCCCTTCTCCCCAATTCTATTCAATACCTCCTCATTAGTTACGTGATCTACCCATCTAATCTTCGGCATTCTTCTGTAGCACCACATTTCGAAAGTTTCTATTCTCTTCCTGTCCAAACTATTTATCGTCCATGTGATTCTTGAGTTTCTCCCGGCGTATTTGATAATCAAAATATCCACGGGTGTACTGCCGGTCTATAGTGTCCAACGGGCACAATATTTCGGCGATCAAACATGTCGCCATCATCAGGTGAACTGACGGACTGAGCTCCTGTGAACGTGCCGGCACGGAGATCTGTACGCTATGGCTGCTCATGGGGAACTGAGTTCGGTCGTGGCGGCGCGGGGCGCGGACGGCGGAGGGAGCGCGCCGCGGGCGGAGGGTATTTAAATCGGCCGCCGCCGCGACCGAACTCAGTTCCCCCTGAGCAGCCATAGCGTACGGATCTCCGTGCCGGCACGTCCACAGGAGCTCAGGCCGTCAGTTCACCTGATGATGGCGACATGTTTGATCGCCGAAATATTGTGCCCGTTGGACACTATAGACCGGCAGTACATCCGTGGATATTTTGATTATTTATCGTCCATGTTTCACTTCCATACATGGCTACACTCCATACAAATACTTTCAGAAACGACTTCCTGACACTTAAATCTATACTCGATGTTAACAAATTTCTCTTCTTCAGAAATGCTTTCCTTGCCATTGCCAGTCTACACTTTATATCCTCTCTACTTCGACCATCATCAGTTATTTTGCTCCCCAAATAGCAAAACTCCTTTACTACTTTAAGTGTCTCATTTCCTGATCTAATTCCCTCAGCATCACCCGATTTAATTTGGCTACATTCCATTATCCTCGTTTTGCTTTTGTTGATGTTCATCTTATATCCTCCTTTCAAGACAATGTCCATTCTGTTCAACTGCTCTTCCAAGTCCTTTGCTGTCTCTGACAGAATTACAATGTCATCGGCGAACCTTAAAGTTTTTATTTCTTCTCCATGGGTTTTAATACCTTCTCCGAATTTTTCTTTTATTTCTTTTACTGCTTGCTCAATTCCATACAAGACGTTAATGCAGCCTGCTGCTACTGGTGGAATGATAGCTGTTAATGGCCACACTGGCTGGGTGCATGGCCCCATCAAGTGAGACTGCACACCAAATCGCATGATTTATAATCCCAGTGTGCTGGGAATATCATACTCACATTCTTGAGGCACAGCGTTCCACTCCTTCCACTAGCTGGAACTAGCAACCTCAGCAGTGTTGCTGGGCGATGCTGAAGTCAGCTGCCACCAGGCATCACGAAATCATTCAAAAAATTCATCGCAGCTGCAGACCCTGTTGCACTGAAAGTAATATAGCTACCGGTACTGCCAGTTGACAGGGGACTCTGTTGATCTACTACCAGTTGGCAATGCACACTGTTGGTGGTGGCAGTTGAGTTTTTCATCTTGAAATGTGATGTACGAGTATGGTGTAGACCATTACTCTTGTAGAAAATATCATACTCTTCCATCATATGTATTTCTCACCTTTTTACAGGTACGATTCAACTTGTAAATATGTATAAGCGTGTTTCACTCTGAAATGTCTATGCTACATAGCTTCTGCACGTACGTTTACGTGTTTTTTACAGCTCTGTGGTGGTTGGTTACATTACTACTGCCTTCCTCTCCACACGATTTATTTTTGTGGTGAATTTTACAAACATACAACTTTTTTTTCTTTTTTGCCTGCATACACATGACCACTGTCTCTTGATTTTCAGTTTTCATCCAGAATGACTGTATGTGTGTTTCATAGATTATTGGTGCTTCTCACTAGCTGCTCCTGCATTCCTCTCTCATTCCCTAATGAATAGACTTGGCTGGAACAACTCTCTAGTGCTTCTTGATAGCAACAATCCTCTCACGTTCTCTACTGAGTAGACTTGGTTAAGAAAAAACTGTCTAGTGCTTCCCAATAGTAACCATCCTGGCACAGTCCCTACTGAGTAGACTCAGCTTGAGCAGCTCTGTAGTGCTTCTCAGTCTGTGTGTTCCTCTCTCGTTCCCACTTCTGCTACACCTTACCTGTCCCTTTGGTTAAAGTACAGGTGTTTTCACGTTACCTATCATTTTAACTCTGGACCCTCGTGGCTTATGAGGTACAGCAAGCTCTGTGGCCATGTCTGCGATTTTGGCAGTGGTGCTCGGTGACATCCCTCTGAACAGCCGAGGGTGGGCTTCTCTATCACATACCTTATGATTGTGGACAAGGAACTGTTCCTTGGCTTGGCATTTGTTTGTTTAAGCAAAGATGAATTGTTACTATTCCAACTACCTGCAATTGTTTTAAGCGTAGCACATGTGGATTTAAACTTATGACAAGGGGTGTGGCTGCAGCGATATCCCCCTCTTCTCATGAGGTAGCTGAATTAAAGTAAGAATGTGATGTGCACAGAACAGTCACCAATGTGACTCCAGGGCGAGTTAGAGGAATTGGAGTTAGAAGAAGCACTATGCAGGAATTCTATAAGTAACCATACACCTATGAATGAGAATCTTTCACTCCCAGTGTGGTGTTAAAGATACACAAATAAAGTGGGAAAAACCAAACATACAGTTAGGAGAAGCAGTGACCACACATCTCAGAGTGAATAGTAGCAGGGAAAACATATCACAAGACTGAATCTGCACAAATACCTTTTGTCTCAGACATTGTAGTGCCTGTCCCAGTATTGAATATCTCAGATTTCCACCCCAGTATTCCAGGTCAGCCATCTTGCATTTCCATCTTGTATTCTGACATTGTAGCAAGACTGCATCAGTATTCCAGGCCTAGGGTTGTGACGTCCTACTAAGAAAGCACCAGAATTCGTGGTTGGTCATCTTGTGTTGGCCGTATTTTATCCAGGTCCGCCATCTTGCATCGCCATCTTATATTCTGTCGTCATATCAAGACTGTACCAGCCCTGGGTTGTGACATCATACTACAGTGCATGTCACATAACTTGCCGGGTAGCGCGGATACATCATGTGACGTGCATTCGAGTTCATTTCATAATGTGCCGAGCGAATATATGACTGGTTTTAGCATTCTGCGAGATGCTCTTTATACAGTTATTTCAAGGCAATGTGATCAATATAAGTGGCAAATGCAAATCTCACGCACTGTTAAACAAGCAGATGAGAGAAATAGTGTTTCGCTTGTATCAGTTCTTTAGATAGGAGTCGAAAGCGCCATCCATGTCTGATCAGAAAGTGCCTCCCACTGTTGCCAAGTGCTAAGATCAAACAGCTGAGGCGTGTGGTATCGATTTGAGAACTGTTCAAAGCAAGCCCCTACCACGCCGTAGTGGAGAAGCGAGACAACTGTCCCCCAATTGAAGCAGCTGATCGCCGCCATTTGCAGGGATGAATCCAAGTACTGGGGTTGTGATTTGAAGTATATGAGACGCAACAAGAGCAAATTGAAGCACAAGTTAAACACATGTTTGTTTAAAAAATACTGAGTATTCGAGTCTATTTTAAAAGTATACTTAAATGGATGAAGTTTCCTAATTTCCGAAATACGTCTGCAGAGAGACGTGAAATTTAAGAATGTAAGGCTCTTTCCTGACAAGGTGGAGCGAGTTTACATTGAGTTATTTGCATTAGATAATTACATCACACTTTTAAAGTAGCAGACAGTACGATTATATTTCATTTCATTTTATTATCTTCCTGTAAATCATTTACATGATGTAGGAATTGTCACAACAAAGTTATCATACTAGTACAAGTACTACAGACATAATAATGGAATATCACTTTCAAGGCATTTTTAAAAAGTAGAAATTTACACATATAAATTAAAATTTTTGGCAATAAATTTGCACACAATCAAAGTACTCATCTATGTCATAGAAAGTTTTGCTTAATAGGTAATTTTTAAGCTCAGTCTTAAATTTTACTTCATCTATTATTTCCTTCATGTACACTCGCAGAGCATTGTAAAGTTTTACTCCAAAATAACTTACATGCTTTTGGGTTTGTGTTGTCCTTACCCTTTCTACATACAAATTCTTACGAGTTCTAGTATTATAATTATGGCAGTCCTCATTTGTACATAGATTTTTCATATGCGCTCTTGTACACACAATGCTTTTAACAATATACAGTGATGGTATTGTGAGTATTTGCAGTTCTTTGAAAAAGGGCTTACAATGAGTTCTTGGAGAGTTATGTGTTATGATTCGTATAGCTCTTTTCTGAAATTTGAAGATATCTGTTAAGCTTAATTTAGTTTTACCCCAGAACACTATGCCGTAAGACACGATGGACTGAAAGTAAGCAAAATACACTAGTCTAGTACAGTCTGTGGTGCATACTCTAGATAATGTCCTCAATGCAAAACATGCCGTTTGAGCATGTGGGATAAGTACTTGAGATGGTCTTTCCAGCTTAAGTTTTGATCAATGTGTATGCCCAAAAACTTCGTGGATTGTACACTCTCTATCTTCTTATCTGTTAGTTTTAACTGGAGGTCCATATCTTGAGTTGCTTTGCCATACTGTATATAATTTGTTTTACTTACATTAAGTGTTGACTCATTAGCATTTAACCAATGTTGAATATACACTCCTGGAAATGGAAAAAAGAACACATTGACACCGCTGTGTCAGACCCACCATACTTGCTCCGGACACTGCGAGAGGGCTGTACAAGCAATGATCACACGCACGGCACAGCGGACACACCAGGAACCGCGGTGTTGGCCGTCGAATGGCGCTAGCTGCGCCGCCGTCAGTGTCAGCCAGTTTGCCATGGCATACGGAGCTCTATCGCAGTCTTTAACACTGGTAGCATGCCGCGACAGTGTGGACGTGAACCGTATGTGCAGTTGACGGACTTTGAGTGAGGGCGTATAGTGGGCATGCGGGAGGACGTACCGCCGAATTGCTCAACATGTGGGGATTGAGGTCTCCACAGTACATCGATGTTGTCGCCAGTGGTCGGCGGAAGGTGCACGTGCCCGTCGACCTGGGACCGGACCGCAGCGACGCAAGGATGCACGCCAAGACCGTAGGATCCTACGCGGTGCCGTAGGGGACCGCACCTCCACTTCCCAGCAAATCAGGGACACTGTTGCTCCTGGGGTATCGGCGAGGACCATTCGCAACCGTCTCCATGAAGCTGGGCTACGGTCCCGCACACCGTTAGGCCATCTTCCGCTCACGCCCCAACATCGTGCAGCACGCCTCCAGTGGTGTTGCGACAGGCGTGAATGGAGGGACGAATGGAGACGTGTCATCTTCAGCGATGAGAGTCGCTTCTGCCTTGGTGCCAATGATGGTCGTATGCGTGTTTGGCGCCGTGCAGGTGAGCGCCACAATCAGGACTGCATCTGACCGAGGAACACAGGGCCAACACCCGGCATCATGGTGTGGGGAGCGATCTCCTACACTGGCCGTACACCTCTCGTGATCGTCGAGGGGACACTGAATAGTGCACGGTACATCCAAACCGTCATCAAACCCATCGTTCTACCATTCCTAGACCGGCAAGGAAACTTGCTGTTCCAACAGGACAATGCACGTTCGCATGTATCCCGTGCCACCCAACGTGCTCTAGAAGGTGTAAGTCAACTACCCTGGCCAGCAAGATCTCCGGATCTGTCCCCCAATGAGCATGTTTGGGACTGGATGAAGCGTCGTCTCACGCGGTCTGCACGTCCAGCACGAACGCTGGTCCAACTGAGGCGCCATGTGGAAATGGCATGGCAAGCCGTTCCACAGGACTACATCCAGCATCTCTACGATCGTCTCCATGGGAGAATAGCAGCCTGCATTGCTGCGAAAGGTGGATATACACTGTACTAGTGCCGACATTGTGCATGCTCTGTTGCCTGTGTCTATGTGCCTGTGGTTCTGTCAGTGTGATCATGTGATGTATCTGACCCCAGGAATGTGTCAATAAAGTTTCCCCTTCCTGGGACAATGAATTCACGGTGTTCTTATTTCAATTTCCAGGAGTGTATTTCGGACTATATCAGTTGTGTTGGTTAATGATTTTTTATCATCACTTATAATTATACTAGTGTCATCTGCAAACAACATTATTTTGGTAGGAATATTATGTCATTTATATAAAGCAAGAATAACAACGAACCAAGAACAGTAACGAACCAAGAACACTGCCCTGTGGGACACCTATTTCCAATTTCTTTGCATCTGAGACCCACTTCATTTTCTGATTTTTATGTTCTGCGATGATTTCTACCACCTGAGTTCTATTTTGAAGGTAAGATTCAAACCACTGCTTCTCAAATCCCCTTACACCTATTGCCGCCATCTTGTTTAACAGAATTTTGTGATTTACTGTATCAAAAGCTTTAGATAAATCTAAGTTAATTCCCAATACACATTTTTTAGTGTGGAGACTCCTGACAATCTCTTTGGTATAGGCATGGATAGCTGATTCTGTGCTGTGGCCTGAGTGAAAGCTGTGTTGATTGCAGTTTAGAAGTTTGTGAGCATCTAAGTAATTTATGACTCTGATTTTCATTAATTTCTCTAGAATTTTTGAAAATGATTGGAGAAGGGATATTGGTCTACAATTTTCTACCTTCTATGGATCTCCTTTTTTAAACAGAGGTCTAACCTTAGAGATTTTCAATCTCTCAGGAAACACACCTTCGCTGAAACACAAATTGGCAATATGTACCAGGGGCTATATAATTTGTTGGCCAGCTTTCTTTATTTTGACATAGGCACTTCATCCACACCTGCAGACAATTTTGATTTTAGACTCTTTATCACCTTTAATATTTCATTATCATTTCTGGGAGTTAACAACATACTACTGTCTACTTTTGGGGCTGTTCATTTCTCATGTTTAGTAAAGTTTTTACTTAATGACACTGGTACACTTAAAAAGTAATTATTAATGTAATTTGCCAGAGTTTCATCTTTTAATTCAATATTTTCACTATTTTTGAGTACTATTTCCTGATCCTTGAGGCACTTACCTGTTTCCCTTTTCACAATTTCCCAAATAGTTTTTGATCTATTGCCTGATTTTCTTATTAATTTATCATTACTTAGTAATTTTGCTTTTGTAATTACTTTTCTATATATTTTTTTGTAATTTGTTACATGTTCTTTAAACTTGGGGTCAGTCCAACTTTTCAGTCTATTGTTAAGCATTTTCATGGTCATGGAGGAATTTCTAATACCTGTTGTGATCCAGGAGTTAGCATGTGTATGCCTATATGTGTTTGTTTTGACAAGTTTCTTAGGAAAACACGTTTCAAAATTCGACATAAACAGGGAAGAAAAAACATTATATACAGTGTTTGTGCTAGTTTGTAACAGTACTTCTGCCTAAGATTGGTTAGCCAGTGCATTTATGAAGTGACTGCAACTATTTGTGGAGAAGGTTCTTTTGTACATTTGTTATGAACTATTTTTGGTCACGGGGGCTATGGGAAATTTAAGGATGAGTGCATTGTGATCAGATATTCCTAGGTTAACATTTGTTACATCTATATTGGTGGCATCTATATTTGTGAAGATATTATCTATGAGACTTTTTGAAGAGTTTGTTATTCTTGTAGTGTTAGTTATATGTGGATACAAATTGAAACTCTGTAAAACATTCAAGAACTGATCTTTGGATGCACCTTCAGTCAATAAGTTGACATTAAAGTCTCCACTTATAATTATTGTTGTTTTTTTATGATGTAATATTTTGAACAATGCCTCTAACTTATTTCCAAAAATTTCAGTATCACCACATGGTGATCTGAACACTGACATTATTATTAATTTACTCTTTTCCATATTCAACTGTATTGCTACAGCCTCAAAATGCTTTTCTTCACTCAAGGATTCAGTTACAGTCATATCTTTAACCTTTACTCCAGGTTTTACATAAATGCAAACACCACCATGTCTTGTTTCCTTCCTGGAATAATGACTTACTAATTTGTATGGGGAAATGCAAATATTTTCTAGTTCATAACTCATGCACCAATGTTCTTAAATGCAAATACAATCTATACTAGCTTCACTGGCTGCAATCTCAAGTTCTAATATTTTATTTTTAATGTATTGAATGTCAAGGCTCATTATTTTTAAATTATTGAAATTAGATTGAGAGGAATTTGTACTTATGTTTCCCAATGTTACTGGCTGTTCCTTTCTGAGGCTGGGTACCAAATATCCTTAAGAATTACACGTTTCCTGCTCCCCAACTCCTTTGCCATTCCAATATTAGTGGAAAGTTCACCACAAGTAACAACTAACACACTGAAATTTACATCATACAACATTGTAATAGCCATCTCCAATAACATGTCACTGTGAGTAGCATCAATAAGCGAGATTACTTTATCGTTAACTAAGTTTTTAGCTTTTAGTTCTTATAAAATATTTGCTAATTTGTAAATCTTCTTTGCCTGTCTTTTGCACTTTTTGTTCACTGTATTTATCTTAGTCTTATATTGCACAATTTTTGCTTCCTTCCATTCTTCAGTTGTTTCGAACTTTTCCTTCAGCTTACTTGGACTTGATGGAAATGAATAATTGTGATCTCCAGTGTAACAAGAAATGTGCACATCCACACACACGTTTTCTGCCGTCTCAACATTTCTTGGCTTTGGAGGCTTCCTTGCCTTGGTAACATGGAAAATTAACATTCAAAATTTTACACACTGACAGTATTTCCACATTATTTAACCTAGGGCTATATTGCACTATTTCCAGGACACTATACCTTTTTCAAATGAGTTGGAAATCCAAATACTGTCGGTATTGCATCGTCCTTCAGTTGACGTCTATTTACATAATTTTCCATGTAACAATTCTCTTCAAAATAAAGAGAGCACAGCAAATGATTTACTGAAAGTTCACTCTCCGAGTAGCAACTTCCATTTCCGATTTAGAAAATAATTTGTAAGGGAAAACCTAAACAAAAATAAACGCTCATGATGTATTATTTCTCCATGAAAATACTATATACACGTAATGGAAAGTAACAAACAATCAGAAATGACAGACCTGTGAAATGTAATATTGTCACCGTCTTCGTCTTTGCTTCCATTCCTACTGTTACAATTAAAAGCAGCACACGAACGAACCATTTACGCACTGTTTCCCTGCAAATGTCGCCTTCTGTCACGTTCAATGTGGGGACGCGACACTAGCGCCAATGCGCGGTCTAGTTTTTGTTTAGTAAGTCTACAGTCCAAAGCATCACGAGTGAAGCCAAAGTGTCTTCTGAAGAGAATGGATCAACTATTTTTAAGTCGACCGGTAAGTGCCGAAATCGAAAGAAATCCATGTGTTCAACTGTCAGAATTAACATGTATAGTAAAGGTTAAAATCCCACTGCAGGTAAATTATGTTCATACATGAAAGAAGACGACAGTTTCATTGGCATCAAATCCACCATGCTCAGAATATTAAGGGAAATGGGATTTAAGAACAAGAAGCCCAATGACAGAAGAAAATTGTTCTTGGAGAGAAATGACATTGCAGCAGAAAGAACTGTGTTGTTGAGATCAATCCATGAGATAAAACAAGCAGGTAAATCTCGTATTTATTATCTTGATGGAACACACATGAAACAGAACGATTCAAGACCAATGCACCAGAAGACAAGTTGTTGCATCCAGCGAACATTCTAGATGCTCAATGACATTGGAGACTGGGGGAGGTACATCTAGTCAGTTAACGTGGAAAAGGGAACCTGGAAGTTTAAAAGAGTTATGGAACTTGGTTAGGGAATAATCAGACAAAGGCAAGACTTGAATAACTACAGTTTTAATAGCTCATCTGAGCCAGAATTGGCTAATGACTTGAATGATACTACAGCATACCAGGAAGATACTGTACATGTATATCACTCAGATGATTGCGTAAGTCACTTTAAAAAATGACAGGTATAAATTTCAAATGTGTGTTTATTTCCCCTGCAACTCCAAATAAATAATCATGGCTACAGTTTGCAGGCCATCGCAAGGTGAAAGTAATCTTCAGGTTCAGAAAAGAGGTAAATACTCTTAAATGCGCCGTAGATTTTCCCGTTAATCACACTTATTGCAGAACATTTTATGAGAATTATAAAAATTGTTTTAGGATGGTCAAAAGACACAGGTGGTCAAGGATGTGTCAGTAAACATTCATTTTTTGCTTTTTCTTTTGTTCTTCTTTAAACATTTTATTTAGCAGGACTTCACAAGATGAATGTATTTTACGAATTTGAGCAAGAAACGTAAATAAATGCGCTGCGGTTTCTCCCAATTACTCATCATGGTATTTTCTTGCATTCGTCGATGGAAACGACAAACAACGCCAATCTGTTGTTTTGTCACTGTTCATGCTGTTACCATGTGTTGTTATTCTTCTATGTTACATATTTTCTACAGGCTCGCAGTTTAAAGACACACTTTGATGACTTGGCCTTCCTCTAAAAGGCATAAATCATTGCACTTTATAGCTTTCTTGTATATGTATGTTGGTAGTCGGTAGCCAGTAGCCGACTGCCGAATGGAGCATAGCTAACACACAGTCTCACTAAGTTGCACCACTACCAATAGCTTGCTATGCACTCTTCAGCTACCTACCAAGTTATGTGGTATGCACTCGTTTTGTACGTAGGGCAATGAGCCTTTGTTAGGTGAGAAGGGAAGAAGAGTGGGGAAACCTAGAGCTGCTAGATAACAGGCTGAATCATCTGCCATGGTTTCCCCATCTCTGACTATTCAAGCAGTGTTTACCATGTGGATAGTTAACTTATTCACACAATTTTTTACAGTATTTCTTATAAAATGTTTGATATTGCATGCATGAAGTCAACCAAATAAGTAGTAATTAATGTTTACAGAGATATTTTAAACGCCGTTTTCATATAATAGAGAAATTGAAATGTAATATTAGACATCTACAGAAACATAGGCTCGGAACTTGCATGATAGTTTGTAAATATTAAATGCAATGAGTTAAGAACTCAGTACCAATCTCTTCAAATATGGTTGTTTCGCAGTAACAACCTTTGGCTATTTATTAGTTTTGCCTGTTTACAGACACTTGAATTTTTCATTCAAAAGGATGTACTTTTAGTAATACCGCATTATTATTGTACAGTTCCATCTTACAGTGAAACCAGTGGCGACTCGTGAGTACACATTCTGGGCGTTCACAAAGTAGTAGAGTCAAATAAATTTGAGAGTATGAAATTAATAGCATCTGCTGTATAACAGTTATGCTTACCAACTAGTTTATAGAACAACAGCCACTGCCAATAATAATAACCTTAATAATAACAATAGGATGCATAACTTATCTTACAAAAAAAAGAATTATTTTGTGGTAATTTGTTGTTTTGTACATAATTAAGTACAGTATAGGGAAATAACGAAGTAATGCTAGGGTCCAAGTTGCTATTGCAACTCTTCGTATCTTATTTTTGTGTGAGAGTTTTCGTACTTTTCCATTTTTTTGGACAAATGTATAATATCCCTAACAGTCATAAGTAGTTCAAGAATCTACCTGTGGACTGTGAATAAGATATTCTTGCGCTGCACCCACACAACAATTTGTGCTAACTGTAGCCTTGTTAAATGTTCGCCTGTAGTTATGCTTATTTGATTTCGTTACTCTCTCAATCAAAGGATCTATTCTAGGATGCCCTAGTTTCTTTGCGACTAGCTTTTCCCGAAGATTAACTTTTATGTTCCCAGAATGAGATTTTCACTCTGCAGTGGAAAGTGTGCTGATATGAAACTTCCTGGCTGATTAAAGCTGTGTACTGGACAGAGACTCAAACACGTGACCTTTGCCTTTTGTGGGTAAGAGCTCTACCGACTGAGCTACCCAAGCGACTCACGACCCATCCTCACAGCTTTACTTCTCTGTTAGCACTTAAAATAGTTCATCTTTACACTACACACGACAGCCGATTCCCACGCAGTAGACAACCAACTCCAAACACAAAAATTATGGAAATGGTTAAACTCAAGTTGTAATATCTACCAACATGGTCACTTAACTAGAACACAAATGAGGCGGTGAGATCCGTGAGGGCCTAAAGCACACCGCCGTCGAGCCCACATTTAAGTGAATATTAGGGAAACCAGTGATACAGCTTCTTGTGAATTTTCATATATACAATGTGGGCCTATTGCACAGATAAACCTGACTCACCATAAGATCAACAGATTTCAAAAGCGGGGATAAATGCCACAATCTCAAAACAGTGATGTGCTTATGATTCTCACCGCCTCAGACGGATTTCTGTATGATAAACCTCGTACCTTAATATCCTATAACTCATTCAGAAACTCACAAAATAGGTTTATTGTCAATCCAACTTTAACATATACTGACATATTGCCGAACGAACTGGGATAAAATCTGCCGCAGTGTGCTACCGTCTGGTACCACTGACAAACTTCCATCTGAGTGGCAAGGGCTAGCTGTGTACATCGTGAATGGTGCATGTTATTTATCAAATCCGTATGTATTTGCCCATTAAGGCAATTTCGTCACGTGAGTTGCACATGCAAAAGGCTGATTAAAAAGTGCACAAATGAAGGTGTGCTCACGATCCTGATGCTAAGTATCACAGAGTGTATAGGAGCAGCAGCGCGGTAGATTTAAGTGCCGTATCTTTCATATTGCAGGATCAATGTTTACATTTAACAGCATTCAAAGAAAAATAATGAATATATCCGCAAGTTGTCGAAATGTAGGGTGTCCACGTGCCCTTGCGCTCTTACACAGCAGCTGTCACCGAGTGAAACGAATTTTTATTAATAGTTTCATCTATCATTTAACCAGTATTCATTTTATGTACTTCATGATAGGTTTGTTGCTTGTTGAGTTATGATAAAAACTTTATTCTTCGAAGGTTATGTGACTTGTGCAGGTTCCCTCGCAATGACCAGTCTGGTATAAAAATGTCTGAATTATCACTTGCTCTGCCAGGCCTGTATAAGAAATGGGGTTAAGTATTATACAGTTTGTAAGTTTAAGATAAGACATAAAAATATAACAAAAATATTCCTCTCCACTTTTACAGTTGCGAAAATATCTCAGAAACCAAAAATTTTGAGGCCGAATTGCTTCAGTACCGTTTTCGACTGGGAAGAAACGCATCTTTAGACAAATGGTTTCGTTTTTATAACCAATTTTTTAAAATATACACTCCTGGAAATTGAAATAAGAACACCGTGAATTCATTGTCCCAGGAAGGGGAAACTTTATTGACACATTCCTGGGGTGATCATCTATACCTAAACTTTTAAGCATATATTTATTTATAATTTTATTTTTATTCAATAATATTTTATATGTTTGTCCTCTCTCTCTCTCTGTTTTCACTGCCTGAATAGCTTTGTCTTTTTCTCAAGTCATTAGATGCTGTCTTCATTATCTCATCTTCCTTCAGACGTTATGTGATTATTATTCTAAATGCTGCATTAGTGCCATACCCTTGGAAAAACTGTTTTGTATCTACCATTATTAAGCGATTTACTTATTGTTTCTGTATTCTCTTATTATTTTCTTCTTCTAGCAAGTCATTTTCAGTAGTAGATCCCTCAGAGTGGTTGGTGGATCATGTCGTCCATAAACAGCCCTTTTCAATCTATCCCAGGCATGTTCGATATGGTTCATGTCTGGAGAACATGCTGGCCAATCTAGGCGAGCGATGTCGTTATTCTGAAGGAAGTCATTCACAAGATGTGCACGATGGGAGCGCGAATTGTCGTCCATGAAAACGAATGCCTCGCCAGTATGTTGCTGATATGGTTGCGCTATTGGTCGGAGGATGACATTCACGTATCATAAAGCTATTACTGCGCCTTCCATGACCACCAGCGGCGTACATCGTGGTGATCCTGGAAGAGCTCGAACACGACGGGATGCTGCATTTGAAGTGACTGTTGTCGAGTGCTTCGAGGAAACATCTACGACAACTACTCAAGCGATTGGACACGACGTGGGGGTCACTCATCGGTTAGTCTGGGAGGTTTTGAGGGATTAGTTTCCACCCTGTCCAAGGCCTAAATCCTGTGGCAGACTATGAACATAGGCTAGGGTTTTGCCAGTGGTTTCTGCGATGTGTTGCACGAGATACCGACTTCCCTGCCATTGTGTTGTTTACCAATGAGGGCACCTTCCATTGGGATGGCCTTTACAACACTCGAAACATTCATTACTGGGCAAGGGAAAATCCTCACGTCATGTACGTCCACGGACACCAGGAACGATTTTCGTTCAACATTTAGGCAGGCATTGTGGGCGACCATCTGATTGGGCCAGTCTGTCTACCTTCTCGACTTACCGGCGCAAATTACCCTCAATTTTTGCAAGAAACTCTACCCAGCCTGCTCTACCCTGGACATACAGCTACACATGTGGTTGCAGCATGTTGGGGCGCCCACACATTACAGTCATGCTGTACACGGATATTTAAATGAACTCTTCGAGAGCCAGGCAATTGGCAGAGGTGCTCCTAGGACATGGCCCCCACGATCACCAGACTTCACAGCAATAGACTTTTTCCTTTGAGGATTCTTCAAGGTTCTAGTTCACCCACCCGGACGCGAACCACCTAGAAATGAAGAGGAATTAATAGAGCGCATTCTACATGCCGTCAAGCACATCAGGGCAATGCCAGCCAATCAGTCAAATCAGAGGGTTTGCAGTTCGAGCACCTGCTTTAAGTAAACAATGTCCTAGCTACAATAAAGCCCCTTTTCAGAGCCGATACAATTCCTAAAAGACACTCTCTACACGAACTAACAGCTGTTGATGGATTTGTTTCCAATATGTCTTATTACGAAACTACAGTGGATGTGTCGGGACCCAGGCGTATTCGTCCCCAGAGTGGAAGGCTGAAGTGCTACCACCGAGCGCGCGGGCTGCCTTGGATACATCGCGATCTCTGGCACGCAAAGCATTCGCAGTCATACTTTGTCCAGAATATCCAGTAACAGGGCAATCCCGCGGCCAATCGGAGGGCATGGTGCCAAGATTCCGTAGTTTAAAGATTGTGTGTTGTCGACCCACACAACATTAGTAAATTTGGTTCCTACTGGCATCAGCTATAAGGGGTTAAAATATCGTGACACAACTTTTCTCCACCCTGTATAACACGTAATGTTCTGACTGACTGACTAATCGTCGCTCATTGCAAACTCCTAAGGATAGAAACATGAAATTTGGAGCGGGTATTGATCTCATGCTGTAGGCATTATTTAAGAAATGATTTTTTCGAAATTCGCCCCTAAGGGGATGGAGTAGGGAATGAAAAGTTATTGAAAACATATAGCTGTCAAGGCAGTTTTGAAGCTAGAAGTAGGAAAGTTTTTATTTGGTTTCTTACGAGAAATAAAGAAGCAGTGTTTCAGGATTTTAAACACTATTGGGGTAAAATAGCAGTTGGACGTTTCTTAAACACATCATCCTTAAAGAAGTACTAAAGTATTTTAAAGTTGGTATTAGACTTCTAAGTTAGAAATTAAAAAAATATGTGTTTCAGTGTGCTTGGACATTCAACTATTAAGGGTTGAAATAGGGGATGAAATATTTTATGAAAATATTTAATTACAAAAAAGTTTTAAAGCAAATTCTATGAATGTTTAAATTTGGCTTCTCAGTTAGAAATAAGAGATTACATGTTTCATTGTCCTTGGAAATTCAACGCCTAAAAAGTGGAATACAACCTGACTGATTCACTGAATCTTCATTGCGCAATGCGAACTGCTAAGGTCAGGAAGTTTAAATTTTGAGAGGGTGTTGATCTTATACTGCAAGAACCGGTTAGCAAGCGATTGTTCCAAATTCCACCCCTGAGGGAGCGAAGAAGGGGATGAAAAGTTTTTTGAAAATATTTCACTATTAAGGCAATTTTGAAGCTGGAACTACTAAAATTGGTGTTTGGTTTCTTGGTCATGAATTAAAAAATACGTGCTTCAGAATTTTTGGAAACTTAACCATTAGCGGGGTAAAATAGTTGGTTAAATTGTTTTGGAGATAAATCATTATTAAAATACAGCTAAATCATGTATAAAGCTGCTTTTATGGAACTTGGTATTTTACATCTCAGTTAGACGTAAAAAAAATATGTATCTGAATGTTTTTGCAAATCCAACCCCTAAGCGAATGAAGCAGGCGATGAAAAATTTTATAAAAATATTTCGCTATGAAAGCATTTTTGAAACTAAATCTTTGAAAATTTCTCATTGGCTTCTTAGATTGAAATAAAAAAGAACCATGTTTCAGTGGTTTTGGAAACTGATTCCCTAAGGGGGTGAAATAGGGCTTGATTGATTCACAGACTCAACATCACCCAGCCCAAACCATTAAGTATGATAATGATGATGAAGTCCATTACCCCTTGACAGAGCATAGGGGAATGGTATGGGAGGCAAGGTCCTAGTGAAAGTGATTTGCCTTTGCCTTCCTCCGACTGTAATGGGGATGAATGATGATGATGAAGACAACAAAACAACACCCAGTCATCACAAGGCAGGTGAAAATACCTGATCCCACCGGGAATCAAACCCGTGACCCCATGATTGGGAAGCAAGAATGCTACTGCAAGACCACGAGTTGTGGACCACTGTTAAGGACAGAAACTCTAAATTTGGAGAGGTTTAGATCTTTTATTGTAGGTGTTGTTCAGTAAGGCAATGTTCAAAATTCCATCTCTAAGTGGGTGAAGTAGGGGATGAAAAGTTTTATATAAATATGTGGCTATTAATGCAATTTTGAAATTAGAATTAAGAAAATTAATGTTTAGCTTCTAAGTCAGAAACAGAAAATACATGATTTAGAATTTTTGGAAATTTGGCCATTAAGTGGGAAAAATGGTAAAGTGTTTTTAAGATAAATTATTAAAGTGCTGTACTTTAAAAGTATTTGTAATGACACACGTATAATAATTGGTATTTTACTTGTCAGTTAGAAATAAAAAACATACATGCTTCAGTGTTCTAGGCAATTCAACCTCCACAGGGATGTAATTAGGGATGAATATTTTTATGAAAATATTTCATTAAGAAACCATTTTTCAATCTAAATCTAAGAGAATTTGTATTTGAGTTCGCAGTTAGAAATAAAAAAAGATGTTTTGGTGTTTTTACAGTTTGAAATTCCGAGGGGATAAAATAGGTAATGAAAGTTTTTATGGAACTATTTCATTACAAAAGCATTTTTGAAACTAAATCTCTGAATATCTGTATCTGACTTCTCAGTTAGAAAAAAATGTGTGATTCAATATTTTTTGGAAATTCAACTCCTAATGAGATGATATACCATAAAATGAGGTGAATAGAACATATTATAACTTTGGATTAAAAATTTCCTTGTTACTTGTTAAACAAAAACAAGAAATACTACCCAGAACTCAGGTCTGTATTCCCTCTATTATCTTGTAGTTTCATTAAATTATTTCATTTCAATAAAATTTAAAAAATTTAAACATTTCTAATCATCCCACAGATAGGGGTGGATAGAAACAGTACTATAAAATCCTGGTTGTTTCTTTTAAAAGCAAAGATAGGTGGATGGTAACTATGTAATATATATTTTTTCTGTTACAAAAAATAGATAATCATTTATTTTGCAACACAGTGGTTTCCTGATGTAAAAAGCAAACAAAATATACAAAAATGTTTATGTCACGCGATTAATGTATTCATGCTTAACATGAAGAAACACAAAACAACTCTTTACCATGACCCTGGTACTGTATCATTAATAAATTATGAAATCAAACAGATCATCCTTGTTGTTGTTGTTGTTGTTGTGGTCTTTAGTCCTGAGACTGGTTTGCTGCAGCTCTCCATGCTACTCTATCCTGTGCAAGCTTCTTCATCTCCCAGTACCTACTGGAACCTACAACCTTCTGAATCTGCTTAGTGTATTCATCTCTTGGTCTCCCTCTACGATTTTTACCCTCTACACTGCCCTCCAATACTAAATTGGTGATCCCTTGATGCCTCAGAACATGTCCTACCAACCGATCCCTTCTCCTGGTCAAGTTGTGCCACAAACTTCTCTTCTTCCCAATCCTATTCAATACTTCCTCATTAGTTATATGATCTACCCATCTAATCTTCAGCATTCTTCTGTAGCACCACATTTCGAAAGCTTCTATTCTCTTCTTGTCCAAACTATTTATCGTCCATGTTTCACTTCCATACATGGCTACACTCCATACAAATACTTTCAGAAATGACTTCCTGACACTTAAATCTATACTCAATGTTAACAAATTTCTCTTCTTCAGAAACGCTTTCCTTGCTATATCCTCTCTACTTCGACCATCATCAGTTATTTTGCTCCCCAAATAGCAAAACTCCTTTACTACTTTAAGTGTCTCATTTGCTAATCTAATTCCCTAAGCATCACCTGACTTAATTCTACCACATTCCATTATCCTCGTTTTGCTTTTGTTGATGTTCATCTTATATACTCCTCTCAAGACACTGTCCATTCCATTCAGCTGCTCTTCCAAGTCCTTTGCTGTCTCTGACAGAATTACAATGTCATCTGTGAACCTCAAAGTTTTTATTTCTTCTCCAGGGATTTTAATACCTACTCCAAATTTTTCTTTTGTTTCCTTTACTGGTTGCTCAATATAAAGATTGAATAAAATTGGGGAGAGGCTACAACCCTGTCTTACTCCCTTACCAACCACTGCTTCCCTTTCATGTCCCTCGACTCTTATAACTGCTATCTGGTTTCTGTACAAATTGTAAATAGACTTTTGCTCCCTGTATTTTATCCCTGCCACCTTTAGGATTTGAAAGAGAGTATTCCAGTCAACATTTTCAAAAGCTTTCTCTAAGTCAACAAATGCTAGAAACATAGGTATGCCTTTCCTTAATCTTTCTTCTAAGATAAGTCGAAAGGTCAGTATTGTCTCATGTGTTCCAGTATTTCTACGGACAGATCATCCTTAAGTCATCAAATGTCACTGAAACGAACACTTGAACTGAGGACTGTAGATGACAGTTTTATGATGACTTCATTACTTGAGACAAAAGATTCTTCTTTAGTCAATGTGAACTTTTTGTTTCGAAGAGCTTTTTTAAAAAACATTCCAAGAAACCATCGTCAGAAAGGTAACTAATTTTGAAAACATAGCATCTAACAGATGTTATTGTTTTTCAGTAACCTCTGACAACCTTTGCTTATAGAGGTAGCAGTATTTTCATCTTTATCAGAAGAATCTCAAGAAGTTAAAATCAGGTCTTCATCACTAATCTGCATCGAGAAAGCACCATCATTCTATGATGATGGATCAAGACATTACTTTTTCTTGGCATTTTTCATTTCTTTCTCATTGGCGTGGCCTGTTTAGTTGTACAAGGGGTTGGGTGACTGTGAAGTGAAGTATGGTGTTACATCCTCTCCATCAATGTCCTCAAAGCCATTAACACTTACACTTCTACCATGTTGGACATTTAATTTTGTCCTTTTCTTCGTTAGTTTGTCTGGTCTTGCCTAAAACTCTGAGGCAGTTTTTTAAACTCCTATTGTCAAGAATTAGTGGATACTCCAGTGTTGTCATATTCTGTCTGCCTGTATACCAATACACAATTTCTTCCAAAGCAGAGGAAATTTATCCTTAGGAACTAGGATACAGATTTTTTTAAAATTGTGCTGGTAAGGGGTTATGTTTCTATTCAGCCCACAAACTTTATATCTTCCTGGACCTATCTTCCATTCTCTAATATTTGGCGCCAAACAGTTTTGAGTGTCTGAAAAATTACAACTTCCAGCGGCTGTGACAGGTGTGTTGAATTTCCTGACAAGAATATAAATTTTATAATGTTGTCATGACACAGCTTAACTGTTTGCATCCAATGACGAATTTCTTCCCTAGCTTTTTAAGACTTGGAAGAGCAACTGTAAGGACCCAGTCCTCAAAGCAGGATTAATCGAATCAGCCTGATTTCGTTAGATTGTATCTTCCATATTTTGGCCCACCTTTGATCCAGCTTTGATAGAAACACAGATCCTTACACACAATATAAGGGGGTAGTATAGTACCACCTATAGTGGCTGCAAACATCACGGAGGTTGATGCCTTCAAAGAGTCTCATAATCCTTTCAGGAAACTTAGTTCCGCTCAGTGTGGATACCTATAGGTTTCCTGGATCAAAAATGGTTCAAATGGCTCTGAGCACTATGGGACTTAACATCTGTTGTCATCAGTCCCCTAGAACTTAGAACTACGGAAACCAAACTAACCTAAGACATCACACACATCCATGCTCGAGGCAGGATTCGAACCTGCGGCCATAGCAGTCACGTGGTTCCTTCCCGGATCATTTGTAAGGTATGTCATGCCACAATTTATAAAATTTGATGGTGGCACATTCTCTATTTTGTTTTAAATTTCACTGAAGTAGCTGTTGATGTTTTCTTGTGTTACAACAGCTCTAGAGCATGTTACGTATTGGCACATTCATGCTGCCAACTGATCTTTGTGTCATCTTATAAATGATTCCACAAAATCACGATTGGGCAGATTATCCTTAAATCTATCCACTTCCTTTAACCTTCAGTCCAGAAAGTATTTTACTAAAAGTCTTAAGGTTGCAGAGTGGATAGAATAGCCCCATTAGTTGCATAGTTTCAGAGTATCTACAAATACCTACTTTTCATCAAAAGTCAAGGTAGTTTATGTATCAGGATGCTGGGGCCTCTTTTGAGTTGTCTATCTAGCACACTACAATATATCTCACATTTTTCAGCTGCTTGCCGCATGAAAGTGCCCGTTCTGATGTCAGAGAGTGCATTTTTATATGACCAGGATTGTGTTTTTTTGTTGCCACCTACAACAAAGGTTTTGCATTAACGTGGCATATTTGAGCAGCTGCTCTTACACAAGGAAGATACGTTAGTTATGCATATAAAATAACCAGAGAATGGATAAGAGGTTTTTATATACTATTAATATGCCATACTAGATTTTTTTTAATTGTGCTGGTATGGGGTGAATAAAAATATCTGAATTGTTATGTTTCTATTCAGCCCACAAACTTTAAAAACCAAACACAAATATATGAAAATTATTGGAGAACAAAAGCAAATCCTCAGTATTTTATATCGATGTTATAGGTAGTATTTGCAAATCCATTAACTGTCTCATATGGAATATATATTTACTTACTAGAGAATTCAAAATATGTACGAAAATGTCTTGAAAATTGTTGAGACAGACGCTATGATATACATCGACCTACAGTGCTGCCAAAGAAACAAAACATAGTTTCCTTGTTAGCCAACAGTTTGCAACCTAAAAAGAATAATACTTAAAAATAATGTGCATCCAGACAGTATTCCAAGCAATGATGTATGTGAAGTTTTACCTCTACTCACCACACTGTTTCTACTTGCACCATTTTACAGTAGGGGGTGAAAACTTTTGCAAAAATAATTTGTTACATTAGAAGATTTTTGAGAGCTATATGTATGAGAACCATTATTTGACTTCTAAAGAAATTTGGGTTGGGAGATAAAAGTTACTATGGAAATATCACCGCAAGATCTCAAAAGGCAGAATTAAGAAAGACGTCCAATTCCAACCAGCAGAATCGCATTTTGCTCAGAAGCACATTCAGAAAAACCATGCTTCTATAGCCTTTATTACCATGAAAATCTTAGAAGCAGTTGCAGTTAGTGAACTACATAAACATTTGATTAAAGGAAAACCAAAAAATCTTTGCCCACCATACAATCTATGCGAGCAAAGCAGTGGACACTAGTTACAGTGTCATGTAATTCAATTTAGTACACTATGGCTTCCATAATCTGAGATCAGCTGTGACCAGCTGATCTGATCCAAGTCAGTGCTTCAGATGAAAACTACTCTGATCATAAACGCAACATCTACATAATAAAAGTTGACGCTGGTGTAATACAACAAGCACTTCTGACAACTCTATAAAATTGCTTGAAATGAACCACCCCATTCATCTCTGCCATTTTACTTACATTTAGTTTATTATCATCCTCTGTATGTCTTTCAGAAATTAATTCTAGCTTTACTAACATGTAATAGGTGCCAAAACCACTATTTATTCATTGTGACATAATAGATTTTGAGGGAGATAGATTCGATCAGCTAATCCTACAGAGCTTGATACAAGAACACTGCTGATCTTAATCTTGGTACTCATTTAGAAAAATATTTTTAAGCAATGTATGTTATTCAGTCGAAACAGGAGGTCAAAATACCAGTATTATGACAACTAGTTTCATTTTAAGGTTCTGTTTTAATTACTATTCATTAATTTGAACATCTATAAGGATTTATCAATGACTTTTATAATAGTTTCCCTAGCAGGAATCCAATTACAATTTCGCAAACCTCTGAGTCAATAGAATCATTTGGTGCAAGTCATGATAACATTATTTGATTTTTGCTTCAGTATTTTTCTAATGATTTCTATTTCTATATTTTTTAGCCATCCCAACTCATTTCAGTCCAAATAAATAAAAATATTATTAAACATAATTTACATTCAACCAGATCTGTCAATTTCTGAGGACCTCACCGTATTATGTTTACACACTGAACTGTCTATATAATTAACCACCAATGTAACTTAAATCTGGACAATACTCAACTTGCATCATCAAACGCATCATGGTTCTGATGTAGTGCTTGTCTGACACTTCAGGAATGAGGATACTAGCCAGTAGAGTAAAAACAGAAGCCACAGCTCAACTTGTGTGAGTGGTTCTTGTGATTAGAGCCTCAGCAGATGCTTTAGCAGAGACGACAGATATGTTGATGTCTCCAGGATGGTGTTGAATTGTTTTTGCCTAGGGTGATGGTGGAGATACTGACTTGCTAAGGCAGCAAGGAATGTCGAACTCAGATGATTGTTCATGTACAGAACAATAATAAACCAAGATTGAAGATTGTGATCATGTTTTATAAAGTTAAAAAATCACCTTGAACACACGTATGAAGCTATGAATCTGCAACCCTGGACAAAAATAACTACAAGATAAGCAAATCCAAAAGAGGTGTGGGTTTGGAAATTTCTGTTATTAGTGGGGGCTAGAATTAATATCATTAAAAATAAACAATAAGTAGATCTCAGCTGTGAAGATAAAGTTAGATTAATATGCCGAAAGAACACAGGCATTTAAACAATTATTCTCCCTTTAGTTCCATTTATGAATGGAAGAAAGTAAAATTACTATTTTATGGTTTAAAAAATTGTCCTGTGTGCGCTGACGTTAAGTTGTAAAGAGATGCGGCGACTTGAGTTCCCACGCCGCGTCGTACGGACTTGCTGTGGTGTGGCGCCCGGAGTGGTGCAAGTGTGGCGGCGTCTGCTAGTAGCTGGTCATTGCCGGTCATATTGTGACCTGTCTTGTGATCCAGCTGTCCATCTTTGAGGATCGATGAGTTGGATAGGCTTTTTGCAGAATGCATGGCCTTGTTAAATTTTGGTTGGTATTGGTGTCAGTGTCGCTACCATTGAATTTTATGTTTTTACAAGTGGTTAAGGAAGACATCCTGCTGACAGTGGAACCTGTTGGACATTGCTGAAAGACTTAGCCGATGTACTTTAGTAGGAGCTGGGTCTGGTTATTGTACTGGTGTAATCTGATGCAAGCAAATTTGTTCTGTTGGTAAACAGGCGCTTCGTGTGGGCTGCCTTGTGTACAGAACTTTCTAGCAGTCTTATTCATGAAAGGAGTTTTGAATTTTTCGTGATTTAATGTGGTGCATTATAAAAACCATTTATCTGTGTACTAGCTGGGCCATTCAATTCATGTGATTATATGTTCAACTGATCTAAATAATTGGAATCAACTATTTGAAATTATATATCATTTATTGTGTTGAGTATTATATGAACTAATCCTCTTACTGGTGATTTTGGGCTTTTAAGATGTTTGCTATTTTTAAAATTGTAAGAAATAGTTTCTCTAAACAATGTCACATCCCTTAAGCAAAACGTTTCTACTCGTGTACTTCTCTTCGAGAAACTGACGAGTTGCTTATTTCGTTTGCCTTTTCGTTTTGCTCTGTTACATATATTTAGTGTATTAGGCCAACGAGTTAAGTACATGAAAATCATGTAATAACAACGACATCCCTTTTCTACTTGTATAATAATTACTTTTAAACAACTGACGACTTCTAATTTCGTCTATGTTTTAATTTACCGTTTCATTTGTCGTCAAAGGTACAAACCTGAGGAGAATTCCGCGTGTGACGTAGATAATACGTACGTTGCAGTTGTACTCGGTCAAATACTTTTCGGAAATCAGGAAATAGTGCATTAGCTTGACTGCCTTTGTCCAAAGCTTTCAGTATATCTTGTAGAAAATGTGCAAGTAGTTTCACATGATCAACGTTTTAGGAATTCATACTGCTTGACACAGAGAATGTCATACTGATCGAGGTACCTCGTTATGTTTAAGCGCAGAATATGTTCTAAGATTCTGCAACTAATTGATGTCAAGGACATTGGACAGTACTTTTGTGAATCGATGTTAGCAGATCACGACAGTTCCCCGCACAAGCTTCAACGTTTCGTCCCCAGAAAGCTTGATAGTGAAGTCCTGTTCTGTCCTGTCCAACGCGTTTGAATGTTAACTCCTTTGTCCCGTCCCATGCCGTTGACGGCCTGTGTGAATGCCGCCACTTTAGGAGCATTTCGGAATGTTTTGACGTTACGTTCCATTCCGTTCCATCAATTGTGATAGAGCCTGTAATCGGTATACTGCACAATGTACATCTAAACGTCTGTAATTTTGTCACTCACTCTCGGATACCGTGTTCTGACATTCCCATCACGAAGGAGAATTTTCATGAATGTCAACGAAAAAAAGGCGACTCTCGGTATTTTCATTGTCTTCAAGTAAAGTCACGACCATCCTCCGAATTAGTTACGAAAACTTGGGTAGAAAAGACGTAAGATTTAAACGTTTTTTTCGTGTTGATTTTACCAAAACTGGTGCGAATGTCATGTTATGTTGTGCAGTACAACTGAAATACAACCTGTGCTTTTCAGGAACGCGATGTACTGTGTAGTATTATATCGTCAACTGTACATTTATCATTGTCTTTTCAGAAACTTCGGCCACAGTGTTCTCGTTCACAACCAGCAGTTCTCTAATTTTGGACGCTTGTAAATATTTTTGTAAGTTATGAGTGTTTTGCACAATCTAATTCGTAATAAATAGTAATTTGTGACTTACAGTTCCTGTAAATAAGTAAGATATCCCTTTACATTAGTTCGCTGTTCTAATAGGAGTGTATATTGTCTGCATTTGTGGTAGATTAAAGCTACTATCGAATTTTCTAAGCGACCATAACCTGAAGAACATTTAAGAGAAGCAGTAAAACTTGTACCACGTTTTCCATTGTGATAATATATATCTCGTTATCGCTGTAAATCGCTTTACTTGCGAAAGGATACTGGTAATACTTGTGGCATGTTGTTGTTGTTGTGGTCTTCAGTCCTGAGACTGGTTTGATGCAGCTCTCCATGCTACTATATTCTGTGCAAGCTCCTTCATTTCCCAGTACCCACTGCAACCTACATCCTTCTGAATCTGCTTAGTGCAGTCATCTCTTGGTCTCCCTCTATGATTTTTACCCTCTACGCTGCCCTCCAATATGAAATTAGTGATCCCTTGATGCCTCAGAACATGTCCTACCAACCGATCCCTTCTTCTGGTCAAGTTGTGCCACAAACTTCGCTTCTCCCCAATCCGATTCAATACTTCTGTAGCACCACATTTCGAAAGCTTCTATTCTCTTCTTGTCCAAAATAGTTGTAGTCCATGTTTCACTTCCATACATGGCTACACTCCATACAAATACTTTCAGAAACGACTTCCTGACACTTAAATCTATACTCGATGTTAACAAATTTCTCTTCTTCAGAAACGCTTTCCTTGCCATTGCCAGTCTACACTTTATATCCTCTCTACTTCGACCATCATCAGTTATTTTGCTCCCCAAGTAGCAAAACTCCTTTACTACTTTAAGTGTCTCATTTCCTGATCTAATTCCCTCAGCATCACCCGATTTAATTTGACTACATTCCATTATCCTCGTTTTGCTTTTGTTGATGTTCATCTTATATCCTCCTTTCAAGACAATGTCCATTCTGTTCAACTGCTCTTCCAAGTCCTTTGCTGTCTCTGACAGAATTACAATGTCATCGGCGAACCTTAAAGTTTTTATTTCTTCTCCACGGACTTTAATACCTACTCCGAATTTTTCTTTTGTTTCCTTCACTGCTTGTTCAATATACAGATTGAACAACATTGGGGAGAGGCTACAACCCTGTCTCACTCCCTTCCCAACCACTGCTTCCCTCTCATGTCTCTCGACTCTTTTAACTGCCATCTGGTTTCTGTACAAATTGTAAATAGCCTTTCACTCCCTGTATTTTACCCCTGCCACCTTCATAATTTGAAGGAGACTATTCCAGTCAACATTGTCAAAAGCTTTCTCTACGTCTACAAATGCTAGAAATGTAGGTTTGACTGTGAGTGGCCTGGATAGGTGTGAGCATTACACACAGTGGCATCAGGGAGAATTCAGGGTGCTGTGTTGGAGTTTCTGTTTTCAACTGAAACAGGAATTGAGCCAGCGTCCTGGGTCAAGGGGCATCGAATGCAAAGAAGTACGATCTATTAACCATCAACAATTGAAGCTTAAGGCGAATAATGGACAAGTTAGGGGTGGGAAGGAACACGAGATACACTCTGGGTGTATGCCTGGAGTCTTTATTCAGTGTGTTGAAGAGGATATTCGAGCAGCCATTGAGAGAACGGTGTGCAACAAACTGCAGATTGTGGCGGACATTGCAAAAGAAATGATGCCTGTCGCTTGAAATACGAGATCTTACTTGGATCATTCCAGCGAGTAGCAGAGAATGCTGAGGGTACCAGTCTTACTGACAGCGTTTCAACGAAACTCACAACCTGCAGCATTGTCCCCAAAACAGATCGTTTTCCCTGGTTATGAGTACAGCCAAAGGATTGAACCAAAGGCTGGACAAATTCTCTGACAAGCTAGGCTGTGACTTTTTAGGCCTGTGCCACAGGATTGAGAGTTTCAGGAGCCCCATAAATCGATCAGGTGTGCGCTACACATCAGAGGCGGCTACCCAGGTAGCTGACTGTGTGTGGGATGCACACTTGTTTTTAGGTTAGATGTGTCTCTGTCCAAACTAGATAACGAAAGCTGTGGGAAACTCACTATTTGATTCAAAGAAATGCTCCACAGGTGAGGGTATTAAAATCCTGATGATTAACCTCTGAAGCATTTGCAGCAAAATGCCAGAGTTTGCGGAAA